>NC_138768.1:355617691-356267691 GCF_965119305.1 Pelophylax lessonae
ACCTTTGATCTTTAATACTAAAGAGGGCTATTTTTCTTTGCGTGTCATTTTTACTTTTAACATGTTTTCTATGTGTAGTCTTTTAGCACTGTATTTAAAGTTAACCTATAGAGTGGGCATACAGTTTCGACCGAAGTGATGCATCTAAATAGTCAAAACTTGTCTCTTTGAGGCACCAAAAAACAAAACTTTCAGGTCCGGAGAAAATA
This sequence comes from Pelophylax lessonae, assembly GCF_965119305.1. Classification (NCBI taxonomy): domain Eukaryota; kingdom Metazoa; phylum Chordata; class Amphibia; order Anura; family Ranidae; genus Pelophylax; species Pelophylax lessonae. The sequence continues at coordinate 355,617,901 of NC_138768.1, forward strand.
GTCACGCAGTTAGGAAACCTCCGGCATATTATCAAGGCTCCAGAGAAACCAGGCTGCTACAGTATTTATATGTGGCTGTTTATGGGGCCTGCAGATTGCAGGCGACACGTATTGTATGCCCACACTACAGCTTTACTTAACTCTAGCCATCAATGTGTGTGTGCATTTTTGCCAATACCTATTTTGGTATTTTCTTAGTTGAAACATTTTTGAGTTGCCTGCATGTATATTTCATACTAGTGTTCTGATCCCTCTGATCCATTTCACCTAGTAAAACCGCTCTCCTTCCTCACAACAAATGTGTATATTTTGCTGGTAGCATTGATACTTGTCAAAACTGTACAGTGTATTTATGTGTTTGGTCATTTGACACTGAAATTGTTTTCACTGTTTAAAGGGTGGTTATACCTGTTTATGAACTCCGGTGACAAGATCCCATCTCTGTAAATAACTGCTTTTGTCGACATGCCTCGGAGTCTTGCTCTTCGAACTCATCCTGCTGTATTTTTCTGTAATGTTAGTAAATGGCCAGAGCAGATGGTTGGGTCTGAGAACTCAAGCATAGAGATGTTAACCACCACAGTACCTAAAACAATACAGTACATTGTGGATTGTTCAACTTTCCATTAACTACTGAAAACAAAAATATCAGTTTTGAGTTGGTAGACCCCATTTAGAGGCGCTCAGAGCCATATGGATTTTAAACCTTTTCTTCCATGTGTTGACTAAGGCTAGTTGCTTTAGTCTAGCTAGTGGGGGAACGTGTTCAATAATTTTATTGCAATTCCTGTAAATTGAATACTTCATCTATATTTTACAATGGCATTAGTGCATCTCTAAACTGAACTACTTATATTGAGAAATGATTACCCTTTACCTCAGTGTTCACAGTAGAACCTACATCTATCCTTTAAAACCAATGCATGAGAATTCAAAGGGCTGCACATAAAACAAAATGAAGCAATTGTGACCTTGTGTCTTAGTAAGCCTTGGAGTTCCATCCATGATTAACGTTCTAACTTGTAACTCATTACTTCTAGGTAGCTTCCAATTGCTTACATTATATTTAACAATAAAATGCACTATTCAAATTGTAGAATACAATGTATTAACTTAAAACATGGACCCTGACTTGACTTTGAGATTAACTGATGTTTCCACCTTCTATATTTCATTGTAACATGCAGTGCTGTGTGTTGCAGATTGGAGGATGGTATCATGGTTTTTCTATTCAGATAAGATATCTGAATAAAAGGGCTTACAAATAGTATATTTGCACTTTAATGTGTGTCGCTTTGTACAGTGATTTTATGTAATCTACCAGCCTTTATGCACAATTATGTAATGTGAATATTGCTTGTATTTGAAATATGCACATTTTTATTTTGAAAAATAAAATACATTTTAAAACTTTAGAGACTTGACTTCTAATTTTTTTTTTCCTTTTTATTTTTCTTTTGCTCTTGCCTGTTTGTCTGAACGGATATATGTCTGTGCGTTTTCTGGGTTCTTCGTGAGCAGAGAGAGAGCCAGGAACAGTAAGTAGTTCTTGTTTCTTGCTAACCTTTCAAATTATTCATTACTTATAAGATTTAAAGAATGACTTCGCTAAATTGCTATCAATTGGGCAAAGCAAGTCTGGTGTACCTAATGCTTGCATTGGATAGGTGAAATTGCCAAAGTGCAATGCTTAAAGTGGAGTTCCACCCAAAAGTGGAAGCTCTGCTTTACTGCTTCGTCCCCCCTTCCTGTAAAAAACAGATACCCGCTCTCACTTCCGAGTAAGAATGCTGTGGCGACCTACATCATTTGCGGCCCCTTCCTCGCACCCCCCCCCCCCCCCCCCCCGCTGCCTTTTACAAATGAAATTCTTTAAAAACACAGGTGAACATACATGGCAATATTTGGAACTGTATATATAAAAATTGCCATTTGATATGGTGTGTAAGGAACCTGGTAGCTTTTAGGTTGGACCGCTTTTCTTGGGCAACCTTTTGTCAACAAAAAATGAAATGCTTGATACACTTTGAAGGAGGGTGACATTTCTAAAGCAGACAGCCCTACCCAAGCTTATGTAGTTTGCAGCTTTCTTGGTTAATATTTTACAATGTGATCACACGGGTTTGCTTATTAGTTTTAAGGTAAATGCAGTTGAAGTTCATCTCAATGCCATGAAGATCATTGGGATTGTGGGGGTGATAAAAATACAAGAACTAGGGTATGTTCCGCTAAACTTTGTTAAAATAATGGATAGAACCCCTAATTTTTTTTTTTTTCCACTTTCCGAGGATCCAGACAGTAAGCTTGGGTAACACTTTTTATTAGCAACATACAGAAAATGCTCCCCTTTAATATAATAGAGCAGGTAGAGGCCAGAATTACATTTTTATTTCTGTTTGCCTGTGGCACATTTTTCCTCACTTGGTGAAAATGTTCTTAGAGGACAGTGAATGAATGTAAATGGAACCTCGAATAATACAGGTGTGTTCTCCTCCTTCACTATTTAAAACCAGAAAAAATATAAAATGTTTTTCCCTCATCCATTTGAGACTCAGTATTATGCTTCCACCTGCCAAAAAAAAAAAGCCTGCCCACAACCATCAGGTTTCTTTTTTTGCTGGTGTCCTGAGGTATTTGGCCATGTCCTCTTCTCCGCCTTTAGCTCTCTTCCATTGAAAGATAGAGATAGAGATTTATAATATTTTTTTCTCCTATCAACACCTGCTTGTCGATTCAAACCAGATATGTTAGGATGGCCCTCCAGTCAGCCATTTATCACATGTTGATTTCATACTGAGCTCAATACTGGTGTTTTCTGTTGGCCCAACAGCAGAGATTCCAGGTCTGTTCTCTCTGCTTGTGAATTCTCTGTGATAGTCTGCAATGATTACCTGTCTGTGTTTTCAGTTCACCCAGGACTCTGATTACTTCATAAGGAGTTGAATAGCAGGCAAGAGCTGAGGCAGTTTCTGTCTCTCTATGTAACTCACTGTTTTTTCATGCTAAGTTTTTTTTTTTTTTTTTTTTTTTTTTTTTTCTCTCCTGTACTAAGGCTATATGAATATCCATCAAAAAGTAAATTTATTTCAGTAATTCAATTCAAAACGTTAAACTCCTATAATTATATAGACCTTATTACACAGTGATATTTCAAGCATTACATTCTAGTGAAAACCCAAAATTCAGTATCTCAGAAAATTATAATATTGTGAAAAAGTTAAATATTTAGACTCATGGTGTCACACTGTAATCAGCTAATTAACTCCAAACATCTGTAACGGTTTCCTGAGCATTTTAAGTGGTCTTTCAGTCTGGTTTGGTAGGTTACACAGTCATACGGAAGACTGCTGACTTGACAGTTGTCCAGAAAACAACCATTGACGCTCTCCACAAGGAGGGGAAGTCACAAGGTCATTGCTAAAGAAGCTGGCTTTTCAGAGTGCTGTATTAAGCATATTTTTGGAAAGTTGAGTGGAAGAAAAAAGTGATGGAGAGGTGCACAAGTATCAGGGATAACCTCAGCCTTGAGAAGATTGTGAAGCAAAGGCCACTCAAGACTTTGGGAGAAATTCACAAGGAGTGGACTACGGCTGGAGTCAGTGCTTCAAGAACCACCAAACACAGACGTTCCAGGACATAGGCTAGAACTGTCACATTTCATGTGTCAAGCCACTCCTGAACCCAGAGACCACGTCAGAAGCGTCTTACCTGGGATGAAGAGAAAAGACTGGACTGTTGCTCAGTGGTCCAATGTCCTTTTCAGATGAAGGTAAATTTTGCATTTCATTTGGAGTTCAAGGTTGCAGAGTCTGGAGGAAGAGTAGAGAGGCACAGAATCTAAGTTGCATGCGGTCCAGTGTGAAGTTTCCACAGTCCGTGATGATTAGGGAAGCCATGTCATCTGCTGGTGTTGGTCCACTGTGTTTTATCAAGTCCAAAGGCAGTGCAGCCCTCTGCAAGAAAGTTCTAGAGCACTTCATGCTTCTCTCTGTTCTCCAGCTTTATGGAGATGCTGATTAATTTTCCAGCAGGGCTTGGCACCTGCCAAACTGCCAAAAGTACCAATACCTGCTTTAATGATCATTATCCCTGAGCTTGATTGGTCAGCACACTCTCTTGACCTGAACCCCATAGAGCATCTATGCGGTGTTGTCAAGAGGAAGATGAGGGACACCAGACCCAACAATGCAGACGAGCTGAAGGATACTATCAAAGCAACCTGGGCTTTCATAACACCTCAGCAGTGCCACAGGCTGATGGCCTTGATGCCACTCCGCATTGATGCAGGATTAATGCAAAAGGAGCCCCGACCAAGTATTGAGTGCATACTATACTGTACACAGACATGCTTTTCAGTAAGCCAACATTTTTATTAAAACTTTTTTTATTGGTGTGATGTAATCTGATTTTCTGAGATACTGAATTTGGGGGTTTCACTAGCTGTAAGCCATAATCCTCAAAATAAAAGGAAGAAATGCTTGAAACCTTGAAACCTATCACTCTGTGTGTTGAATCTCTAGTAGTTTCACCTTTTTTAAATTGAATTACTGAAATAACTTTTTGATATTCTAATTTTCAGACGCACCTGTATTTTCTATAGTAGCACCTATAGTTAATTGGCCATTTTGTGTGAAGACATCATTTCTTTTATCTGAGGCTTGTTTTATGTGCTTTAAAAATTGGCTATGTGGGGTACCCTCCTCTTCTATGGGCCATTCGGGAGATAGTGCCTTGCAAAAGTATTCACACCCCACCCCTTGACTTTTTTACCTATTTACATTCCAGCCTTAAGTTCAATGTTTTGTTAATCTGAATTTTATGGGATGGATCAGAACACAATAGTGTAGTATAAGTTGGTGAAGTGAAATGAGCAATATACATAAAACTATTTTTTAGAAATAGATAACCGAAAATTGGCATGTGCGTATGTGTTCACCCCCTTTGTTATGAAGCCCATAAAAAGTTCTGGTGCAACCAATTACCTTCAGAAGTCACATAATTAGTGAAATTATGTCCACCTGTGTGCAATCGAGGTGTCACATGATATGTCATTACATATACACACCTTTTTGGAAAGGCCCCAGAGGCTGCAACACCTAAGCAAGAGGCACTAACACTGCCATGAAGACCAAGGAACTCTCCAAACAAGTAAGGGGCTAAGTTGCTGAGAAGTAAAAAGTCAGGGTTAGGTTAAAAAAAAAAAAAAAAATATCCAAATCTTTGATCCCCATCAAATCTATCATAACCAAATGGAAAGAACATGACACAACACCAAACCTGCCAAGAGGTGGCCGTCCACCAAAACTCATGGAAAGGGCTAGGAGGGCATTATTCAGAGAGGCAGCACAGAGACCTAAGTTAACCCTGGAGGAGCTGCAGAGTTCCACAGCCGAGACTGGAGTATCTGTACATAGGACAATAAGCCGTACACTCCATAGAGTTGGGCTTTATGGCAGAGTGGCCAGAAGAAAGCCATTACTTTCAGCAAAATAAAAAATGGGTCAATTTGAATTTTGCGAAAAGGCTAGTGGGAGACTTCCAAAATGTACGGAGGAAGGTGCTCTGGTCTGATGAGACTAAAATTTTACTTTTCAGCCATCAAAGAAAACGATATGTCTGGCGCAAACACAACACATCACCTCACCTCACCCAAAGAACACAGTGAAACATGGTGGTGGCAGCATCATGCTGTGGGGATGTTTTTCAGCAGCTGGGACTGGGAAACTGGTCAGAGTTGAGGGAAAGATGGATGGTGCTAAATACAGGGATATTCTTGAGCAAAACCTGTACCACTCTGTGCACGATTTGAGGCTAGGATGGAGGTTCACCTTCCAGCAGGACAATGACCCCAAACACACTGCTAAAGCAACACTTGATTGGTTTAAGCGGGAACATGTAAATGTATTGGAATGGCCTAGTCAAAGCCCAGACCTCAATCCAATAGAAAATCTGTGGTGAGACTTAGATTGCTGTTACCATCCAACTTGACGGAGCTGGAGAAGTTTTGCTAGGAGGAATGGGCAAAAATCCCAGTGGTAAGATGTGGCTAGCTCATAGACTTATCCAAAGTGACTTGGAGCTGTGATTGCCGCAAAAGGTGGCTCTAAAAAGTATTGACTTTAGTGGGGTGAATAGTTATGCACATTGACTTTTTCGGTTTTGTCTGATTTTGTTGTTTGCGTCACAATAAAAAAACAAATCAAAGTTGTGGGCATGTTCTGTAAATTGATGCAAATTCTCAAACAATTCATGTTTATTCCAGGGTGAGGCAACAAAACATGAAAAATGCCAAGGGGGGTCAATACTTTTGCAAGGCACTGTCTACTTTTTTTTTTTTTTAACCCCCCTCCTTTTCCATGGCTATTAATGAGACAGCTCTACTCCAGGAACTTGCACAGTTTCCTGAATTTGGTGTCTCAAATGACCTAAGTTTTTTGAGTTTCAGGTAAATTGTTCCTCAACAGCCACCACATGCTTCAGCACAGCTTGACTAGTCTTTGGAGGGCAGAGGCCCCATGCTAATGCAGTCCTCAGAGTAGTAAAACTTAAGTCAGAATGTTCTCGTGAAGTCTGATTTTAAACCTCTGGCTGATTGTAGAAGCTGCTGGGAAATTCCTTTTGTGACGTTTTTCCCAAGCAGTACCACTTACTCTTTGATGTTGGCTCTGGTGTGTTCTGGCTTTTGTAGTACACCTGGACAGTTGGGGGATTAGTTTGGATGTTAACCTTTTTAGCTGTGTGAAATAGCCCTCCAAAATCTATTCAAGAACAAATGACTAATACAAAAAATCTTCTTTGTATCCTTTTCAGCCCTGTAGGGCTTAAGCCTAGTGCACAGGGGCCAAATTTCAGCCGGTTCAATAGAAACTGTCTGATGTGTGTATGGCAGCTGGTCCGAAAGAAGCTGACCGACTCCCGATCCTTGCTCTCCGCCGTTGGCTGAGAACACTGACCGCAGTGTTCTGGCCGGGGGGCTGTCCCCCTGTCAGAACACAATAGCACAGGGGATATTGCTGTTCTAACATCGGATTGTTAGTATAACAGCTTTGACATGAGCAATCAGTTTATTAAAAAAAAAAAAAAAACAACCTAGTGTTGTGTACGGGGCTTTAATCATAGCTATAACTTTTAGGTATGATTTGTTAGGCCTTTTAGGTATGATTTGTTACTCACAATAAAATACTTAGTCCCTTGAGGGACACGGGTCCTTTCCTATTTTGTGTGATTTTTTTTTTTTTTTTTTATTTTCTTGTCTGCATCCTTTGCTACAAATGGCATGATGACTGGGCTGGAAAATCTTAAGTTGGCTAATTTTTTTCTTTTGATGCCAGTGTTCATTTCTCCTGCAGGTGTCAGTATAGCCCGACACTCTAAAATATCCTATTTCCAGGAAATAGGGGAGTACCTGACCTTTTTTTTTTTTAGGTATGGAATATACATGCAGAAGTACTTGGCACTTTAGGGCCTTGTAGCTAAGACTTCTGTAACCTATCAACCCTGTTTTGGAAAAGCTTTGCCCTTAGTAAATAATTGCCTTTTTTGAAGTGTAAACTTTATTTTGGCCCTGCAGGAAATTGCAGTAGCAGATTGCACTATCACAGGTGTCATTTGTCATTTATGCGCACCTTTCCCTTTGCTGACTTGACATAATGATAAGTAGTAAAGAAATGTAGAAATGTAGATTCTATCTATTGCACTGGAAGCATTTTGAGATCCATTCCCTGTTCTCTTAACTACTATCCACATACTTCAGTGCTTCTGTTTTACAGGGTGGTATAGCTGTAGCCTTATACTGTAGAATATGTAATTATTTAATTGTACTGCAGGCTAATCTAGTTTTTTTTTTTTTTTTTCTCCTTAGAAGTTTGGCTAAATCCCTTTTTGACATGCATCTTAAAGAGGTTTAACCTTTTTATTCATATATTAACTACTTTGGCAATAGGACATTTTCTTTTTTTTTTTTTTTTTGCAAATTTTGCATTTTGTGCAACATGTGCATTTTGGGCTGTAATAGTAAAGTACGTGTAACCCTCACCTTTTTTTAAAACAACCCATTCAGTTTAAAACAGAAATTAAAGTGTGTGGTGTGTATAATCTTCCCTCAAGTTTTCGCAGCTCAGGGAGGAAAAATAGCACACTGGTCCTAGTGAATGGCTTTGGAGATGAGGTGTGGCAGCAGAATTCTGATCATTGGAGGAGAGCAGGCACGTATCAGGGTCAGGAATATAAAATGTTGGGTTTACAAATTCCTTAACCCCCTTGGGTTTACAAATTCTTTAACCCACGAGAACATTATAATTTTTCTGAAAGCTGAAGCCCTGTAGAAAAAAAGATGGTAGCTCATTGTTTTATCGAACGCAAAATATAATGCACGATTTTTCTTTTTTTTTTTTTTTTTCCGCCAAGTACCACACATGTCTTAAATATCTGTGTGCCTGTGATATTTCAAAAAACTAGGATAACCAAAAATCTCCATAGGTGACTCTTTAAAAGTCTCTACAGCTCATCTGTTTAGCATGAACTGTGACCTATGGTGTTAGAATTGTTTCTCACTCTGATGTTCCTAACGATAACTTGCATGTGTGGGGCAATTGAAATTTACACTCATTGTGTGTGTGTAAAACCCCATTGGGATTGCATTTCTAATCTGTTTCAGATCTTGCATGGCAGTATTAGCCAATTGATTTTTACTATTGCATACATGCAACCAAGGAAATTCCCAACAAATTATTGAAATATTTGGTAGCCAGTTTATTATCATCTTGACCTTTTACTAATGACCGTAAGCATGAAACCATGTGCATATATTGAGGGTTCAGAGGTCTATTGCTGTTCTTTCACTGTGTAATGAGCGCATCCATCATCATAATGTTCAGAGTGAGTTCACTAGTAAGGTAGTCTAAATTGGTACCAGGTGTGAGCTAGGGAGTATACTGTAATGCTTACAGTTTGCTTAGTATTTTGTGATGTCACACACAGTCTTATCCCTTCTTTCTTTCTTTAAACTATGGCCCTCCATTTGTTCAGGAACTAGAATTCCCATCATGCCTAGTCATGTCTGAATGTCAGAGTTTTACAATGCCCCATGGGATGTGTAGTTCCGCAACAGCTGGAAGGTCGTAGTTTGAGGATCCCTGCTTTAAAGGATGTTGAAGGTTTGAAGAGAATTTTTTTTTTTTGGGTTGGGTAAATATGAAATATACTATATTTCCCGCTTGCCTGTGTAGCGTTAGGTTCTTAATAGCATTCTATTTTCATCTGGTGATTCTGCCAGTAAGTCTGCTTTTAAAAAGCACTAGCTCTCGTGCATAATGTATAACTCTTCTTGCTCTAAAGTGTATAAAACTAGGAACTGTCACACGTGTTTGGATAGTGATAGGACATAAGGACTTGGGATGCAAAGACATTAGCCAATCTGAAAGGATCCCTCTCAGATCATCCTTGGTAAGCCCCACAAAATGTGGTAAGGAATGACTGGTTCCCCACAATCGCAATAAAAAAAAACAGAATTGATCTGATCGAAATGGTATCTGTATAATTTGTGAACCAATAAAACTTCTTACAAGCATAGGTAAATGAAACCTGAAACAATGTGAGACCAACGCTAGGCAGCAAAAATCCTCCAACTAAACACATTGGACTCTGTGACTTCAAACTGGGTAGAACCAGACATCTGATGCAGTGGGTCAGCGCATGGGACATTATCGCAATTTTTTTGTTAATATAGCAAAAATTAAAAAGGTGAATAAGTACCAACCAAAAGAGCTCCATCTGTCTAAAAAAAAAAAAAAAAAAAAAAGATAAATTAAATTTTAGGTACACTGTTGCATGACTATTGTCTTGAGTAGTTGTCTTTCGAAGAGTGGCAGCTCTAAAAAAATCTAAAAATGGACTGGGGTGTAAGTTTCTAGTCTTGAAGTGGTTAAAAATAGGAAAACCTCACAAAAAATAAAATAAAATCCTTTGCAAGAAGTGGTAGTCGCAGCAGTGCTTGGTATTGGCTAATGTATTTTTTTTTTTTTTTTTTTTTTTTTTAGAAGCTGTAATTTGACCAGTAAAAGTATTGGTATTCTTAAATGTGGTGTATTTTTAATGTTCTTAAAAATGTATTGTCAAAGTACATAAATACGAAATAGTGATTATTCAGTACGTATGTGAAAGCACTCGTTTTAGAAGGTGTAAAAGGTTTCATGCTAAAATATGAATTCAGTTTGAACATTCTTAAAATGTTTGGGTTTAAAAATGTACAAACTTATAATATAGTACAAAGTTAGGATAAACACTTATTAAAGTGATTGTAAGTCTTGTGCGTGTATTTTTTTTTTTTTACGTTATACCTACCTTTTCTGGTCAATTGGTTTTGCACAGAGCATCCTGGATCTTCCTCTTCACGGGTTCCTCGTTGCTGCTCCTGGCCCCTCCCAGCTGTCGTATGGGGGCAGCCGAGCTGCAGCTCTGCTTGTCCATTCAGACTCAGAGCTGTCGTTTGGGCCTGCCCCCTCTTCTCCTGATTGGCTGACAGCTGCAGGTGCAAATGGTGCCACAGCTCTGTCTCAGCCAATCTGAAGAGCGTCCCAGACGGATAATGGCCTCGTGGACATCACTGTAGAGAGAGGGGGTGCTGGGGAGGCTGCTGCACACAGGTGTTTTTTTTATCTTGATGCATAAAAATAAAAAAAACCTTATGACTTTACAACTCCTTTAATCATTCAGTACAGGACACAGTAGCGAATTCATGGAGGCTCCAGTTTTTTTTTTTTTTGTTTTTTTTTTTTTTTTAGTGGCCTGTAATGGCCCCCTCCTGTTGGATCTTTTTGTTTTTTGTTCTATCATGAACAAACTGCTTATTGCAGTTTTAGTTCACTAGCTGTTTCTAGATCCGTTACTCCTTACATCTCCTATACCTACTTTAACCACCTCCCACCCGGGCCATAGTACATATACGGCCGGGTGGGAGTCTCGTCCTTCTGAATGGACGTTCCGGAACGTCCTTCAGAAGGAGAGAGATCGCGCCGCCGCGGGCACGCGCAGCGGCGCGATCTCGATGTGCCTGTGTCCCTAGGACACAGAGCAACATCACTCGGCAGGAGGGCCCTGTGATTGGCCCTCCTGATCACATGACGGCTGTGACCAATCACAGCCCTCATGTAATGTCAATACAGCCGTTGTAACGGCTTCAATCTCTTCTCCTCCTGACAGATCCTGTCAGTGTGAGGAGAAGGAGAGGATCGATTCTGCAGCCAGGGTGATCAGTGAGTATTTCTAATTACTCACTGATCACAGTGGGGGTCTGTGCTGGTAATCAGATTGATTACCAGTGCAGCCCTGGGGGGAGGGGATGCCACTAGAGCCACCAGGGATGCCCACCCATGACCACCAGGGATGCCCACCAGGGATGGCAAACAGGGCTCAGAGAGCCTGCCAGTGGTGCTGCCCACCAATGCCATCTATCAGTGCTGCCCACCAGTGCCCGTTATTGCCATCTATCAGTGCCGCCCATTGCCCACCAGTGCTGCCTATCAGTGCCCATCAGCGCTGCCTATCAGTGCCCACCAATGCTGCATATCAGTGCTACCTATCAGTGCCCATCAGTGCTATCTATCAGTGCCCATCAGTGCTATCTATCAGTGCTATCTATCAGTGCCCACCAATGCTGCATATCAGTGCTATCTATCAGTGCCCATCAGTGCTATCTATCAGTGCCCACCAATGCTGCATATCAGTGCTATCTATCAGTGCCCATCAGTGCTACCTATCAGTGCCCATCAGTGCTGCATATCAGTGCCACCCCATCAGTGCCTGTCAGTGCGGCGTCATCAGTGCTCATCAGTGCAGGAAAAAACGTATCTATTTACAAAATTTTATAACCTAAACAAAAAAACTTTTTTTTTTTTTTTTTTTTTCGGTCTTTTATTTGTGCACCAAAAAAGAAAAAACCTGGCGGTGATCAAATACCACCAAAAGAAAGCTCTATTTGTGGGGAAAAAATGACATAAATTTGGTTTAGGTACAGTGTTGCATGACCGCGCAATTGTCATTCAAAATGCAACAGCGCTAAAAGCTGAAAATTGGTCTGGGAAGGAAGGGGGTTTAAGTGCCCAGTATTGAGGTAGTTAACAGTGAAGGCGGCCTGTAATTCCTTTTTCAGGCAGTGGACCCTGCGTTTGATGCTCACCTTTTGTGGTGCATTGTGTAAGTTATCTACAGGATGCTATACAGTTACATGACCATTCCCTTTGGCACTCAGACCTCAAAGAGCTCTTCAGGGGTATGTCTATTGTGATAGGCAAAGCCTTTTTAGGTTGCCTTGAGGTATATCCTTGAGGAAGTTGCTGAAGAGGATTTCTGGATTTCTACCCCACTAACCTCAGACATGCTCCCCTATTCATTGGGTCTCTTCTACTTCTTCTAGCCTCCTTTTTGTAAAAAAAAAAAAAAACAAACAAAAACAGGGCAGTAGAAATTCTTTTGGACTTATTTTTTTTTTCAGGTCCAAAATCTCTGCTGCCGTGCGTGTGTTTTTTTTTTTTTTTTTCTCGGCTACGCATTTTTATTGCATCACAGGGTAGGACCCTTTTTTCAGTTTACGATCACAAGGGAAAGTCATCCCCTTTCCTCCTAGGGAGTATTACAAAGCTTTTCAAAAATTCTGCATATAGACCCTTATTCACTCATCAATGCATGCCTCATAATGGTCCTAAAACATCTCTTCTATTATTACAGTCTACTGTAGGCTTGTCACGAATGTAGGGCATAGATTATGCAAATTTCTTTCCTTCAACCACAGGTCAGGTTGAACGAAAGAAAATGGCTTGATTCCCCATCAATCAGTGTTGATGTGGGAATCCTTCCCGTAGCGCTATTATGTTAAGCGGATTGGGAACCTTCCCCACTAGGCAGAATACAATGATCACTGCTGGCAGCTACAGCCGCTGGCAGTGATTGGGCAAAGAAAACAGGCTGGTTGTACTGAAGTTGATCGACTTCAGTACAACCACTTGCTCATAGATTAAAATTCCATTAAGCATTTCGATCTGTTTATGGCCAGCTAAAATCTACCACAGCGTGGCCTCAGCCCAGTCTTGTACAGTCCTACCACTATCCTCTGTAGCTCAGTCAGGCTGGATGGAGACTGTTGGTGGACAGCTATTTTCAAGTCTCTCCCGAGATGTCCAATAGTATTCAAGTCAGGGCTCTGGCTGGGCCACTCTAGGACATTGAGTTGTCCCTAAGCAAACCCTTACGTGTTGTCTCAACCCTGACTAGTCTCCCAGTCCCTGCTGCTGAAAAACACCCCCACAGCATGATGCGGACACCACCATTCTTCACGGTTGGGATGGTATTGGGAAGGTGATGAGCGCTGCCTGGTTTACTCCAGACATAACATTTAGAATTGTGGCCAAACAGTTTATTTATGGTTTCCTAAGACCAGGGAATCTTGTTCCTAGCAATAATCCTGTCTCTGAGCTCTGCAGGCAGTTCTTTTTTTGACTTTAAGGCTTTTGCTCTGATACCGTATGCATTGACAGCTGTGAGGCCTTTTCTAGAGAGGTGTGTGCCTTTTTCAAATCCTGTCCAATCAATTTAATTTACCACAGGTGGACTCCAATCAAGGTGTAGAAACAGCCAAGCACAAATCTAAATTTCAAGTGTTGTTGCAAAGGTTTTGAATACTTATTCCAATGTGATATTTCAGTTTTCCCTTTTTAATTATTTCAAAGACCTTTCTAAATTCTGTTTTCACTTTATCATGGGGTACTGAGCATAGAATAATTAGAAAATAAAATGAATTTAAATAACAGGCTGCAACATAAAACAGTGTAAAGTGTCTAAATACATTTTTCAATGCAATGTATAATGTTTATATGGGGTTTTATCATGTCTAAAATATTAAGTTTTAGACTAAAGTTTTAAATGTGTGCAAAAAATAAATTGAATGCAAAATGCCTCTGGCAGCGAAAGGCTTAAAGGGCTTTATTTATCAAGTACATAATGTGGCTTTCACCAAACATTCATTGATGGTGAATCATGTATTGTCCTCAACAAATGCACTAGGAAAATTCACCTGCAGTAAATATTTGAGGTAGTATAACACTTTTCTTGATGCGTATACAGACAGTGCATGTTCATACAGGGAACATACTTCATTTTGATCAGCAGGGGATGCCCTGCTGCTCAGAGCAGAGCAGGCAGATGACTGGTCAGTGTCCATGCAGTTTAATTGGGACACAAGTACGTTTTTACACCCGCCAATCCTCAGGGGTGAATGGACGGTTCGATTGGGTCTGCCTGAAAAATGGACAGTACGACCTGATTGGAACCTTGGTATGAAAACAGCCTTAAGAGCTAATCTGTTTTTTTTTCCATTTGGGACAGACTGCCGCCAGAATGTTTTATACGTGAATATGAAAAAAGTGACTGCCCTTAAATATTCATACATGTTCACACCTGTTCGCAGCCTATCTTCTTATTACATCTTCTGAAGTCTGCTGGTTTATCACGGAAATTCTGCTTGTAAATGTTTTAACGTGCTTGTTTTTTTTTCTTTTTTTTGTGTTTTATAGAGTAACTCTCTGTTGGTTTCTGACAGCCTGCGAGGCACAGATAAACGGAGGAATGGCCCAGAATATTCTAATGACCTTAAAAAGAGGAAAGTGGATGATAAAGATTCCAGCCACTATGTAAGTGAACTTGTCTCTTCATGTTTAACATCCTTAACTGTTTAGAGATACCTTTTTAAAATACAATTACATATTTTGTCAATGTTCTAGAATAGACAGTGTGGTTGATATACTTCAAGTGGAGTGTGCAAAATCTGGAGCAGCTTTGCAAGGTAGCCAATCCGCTTCTAACTTCAGCTTGTTGAATTAAGCTTTGACAAAATATCTGGAAGCTGATTGGTTTCTATGCAGAGCTGCCCCAGATTTTGCACACTCCAGTTTTAGTAAATCAACCCTAGTGTGTTATGATGGCATCTAAAAATCACAAAGTTGACTTTGGGTCACAACTGACTGGAGATCGGAGGATTATTTGCCAAGTAGGACCATTAAGACACCTTGAAGACCATTACCCAGTGGTGCAGTTGGAAGCGGGGAGATGGATACAAACATTAAATATCATGAATTTTTTGTTCTTTTCCTGCCGTGACACCATTTATTTAGGGGTTTAAGCTAAAAATTGTAAAAGAATTTTAGGTTTGTGGCCAACTACAGAGGGGAGAATTTACTATAACTGCAAACAGAACTTGGAGATGCTATGCATAGTAGCCAATTTGCTTTGAGTTAAAGAAGAAAGTTACAGTACAGAATCAGATACCGATCAAATAGTTTGTCACAAGAATGCAAGTACATCATCGCTCATTATTTAGCAATCTATGAAATCTGCACACTTTTCCCTTTCCATGTACTAAATGACTTGGAGGAGGTGGCATATTTTAAAGCATTAATTGGTCAAAGGCGTTGTTTTGGTCAACCAGTCTCACCACGTCCGAGATTAGGAGCCAGATTTGATTTCCAATTTTGTAGCACCACTAAACGAGCCCTGAGTAGTATATTGGTAACAGATTTGTACACAGATGGGTACAAATCTATCCCAATCTTCAGTAAGACTAGGGCAGGTTGGGGCTCACAAAATACCTGTGCATTTGGCTAGTAACTGGAACGTTTGTCTCAACAAACTAGTGAGGTTGGGGCATCCCCAGAGAACATGTACTAAGTTCCTTATGTGTCCGCAGTTACGCCAGCACAAGGGGAATAGGGAGGGGGAGAAACTTGCCAATCTAGTGTATAGTACCATCTGTTGGTGATTTCCAATGAGGTTAGTACCATGGGTTGCTTTGAGAATCAATATTCGAGCAGTTTGCCATTGAGAAGATGAGTATGGAGATCATAGTGACATGGCCTTGGATTTATTGAAAGTGCGTTTTGTCCTGGAGAATATCGTAAAAGATGCCTCTTATATTGGGCTTAGGCATGTTGAAGAAACTTCAGGCTTTGGAATGAAGGGTAAGTTTTTAGGGGTGGGGTGTTTAGATAATTTTTGGAGCATTCTAAAACATGTGAACCTTAGCTGTTCAGTTATAGATTTATTTTTTTTCCAACTCCACAAACATGTAGGGGGTGTCTCCATGAAGGAGATCTGATACTTTGGAAATGCCATAGTGAAGTAGTGGAGAGTGAGGGAATCCAAAATCTCAAAGATGTTAAATACGTGCTCTTCTCAGGTTTGGGAGAGTTGAGGTGCCTCCAAGACAGCAACGATGCCTGCATAGGCAAGGGTAAGGATGTCAGCGTTTGCTAAAAACAAACAAGTAAAGGTTGTGACTCTATCTCTACCCACAATGGGCTATCCTTTGGGAACGAGTATCTAGTCCGGTCCAGTATAACTGCCCAGCAATAATCTTTAAGGCCCGGGAAGACCTGTGCGACCTATGGATTTGTTTAATCAGCCAGGAGTATGGACATCTGGCCCTTTTTTCCCTTCCATAGAAATGCCCCAATACTACCAGACAGGGACGTAATCTAATGATTTGCAATGTGTATGGGTAAAGATGTATAGGTATTTGGGGAGGATGTTCATCTTCAGAGCTCTCAACCTGCTGTACCAGGACAATTCAAATTGTGCCATGCGCTTGAGCGCTTTCTCTATCTTATAAATCAGGGGTTTGTACTTAGTAGGGGCCAAGGCTTTAGATGTGTCTGTAATGGTTATGCCCAGAGACTGGATCCTCTGAGTTCCACGTGAACGGAAACTGCGATTGTAAGCTAATTCTCCTGGCTTCTTTGACTTCCAGATCCAGGTTCAGAGATATTGTGGCATTCACCTTGTTTGATATTTTACTAAACTCTGTTAAGGTTCCGCATGCCTGAGGAAGGGAGCTTAGTTAAAAGAATAATATCCGCAAATATTGATTTTGTGTGTCTTGAAAATGAAAACCTGTGATGAGTGGGTTTAAGCATATGGCTGGCTTCCGCTAGTGGCTCTATCATTGGATTGAAAATAGTGGGAGACAGTGGACATCCCTGTCGGGTAACATTGGATATACCAAAGGGTTTGGACAGTAAACCAGAGGCATTTAATTGTGCGGAAGGATTGGAGTATAATGCCAGAATAGCAGACAATATTGGCCCTCTAAAACCAAACTTTTACAGAACCAAAGACCTGTATAGCCAGTGCACCCTATTAAGCATCTTCTCTGCGTCGATCGATGGAGGCAGAGAAGGCGTTCATGTTTTTTTAGTGTGTTGCATATTTAAGATTCTCCTGGTTGCATCTGATGTCTGTCTGCTTGAGACAAAGCCCATTTGTTCCTTCTGAATCAGAGAGGGTAAGACCAGCATAAGCCATTTAGCCAAGAGTTTTGCGTAAACCTTAACATTAGTGTTCAGTAAAGGTATCGGACGAAAATTGGCAGAGGTGGTGGGCTCTTTCCCAGGTTTGGGTAAAGTTACCACCTGAGCCTTTGTAAGTGTGAGGTTGTATTGTTTCTTGGGGAGATAAGCAGAGTCCAAGCTGGGGAGACCGCTCCAGGTGAGGCAGGAATCAGGTGCCGGTCGGAACCGTAATCCAGAATCACATGAAGTAAGAAGGAATGACCGCACTTCCGATAAAGTTCAAAAAAGGAGTGTATTTATTCCACATCAAACGAATGGCAAAATATAAAACATACACACTGTGAGTGCAGGACAAAGCGGTAGACGCGTTTCACGACTGGATGTGTCGCTTACTCATTACCCAGTGTGTATGTTTTATATTTTGACATTCGTTTGATGTGGAATAAATACACTCCTTTTTTGAACTTTATCGGAAGTGCGGTCATTCCTTCTTCATGTATTGTTTCTTGGCCCTGGAGCTTTTCTGAATACATATGCCTTGTATAAAGGCATTATGTTCGGACCATAGGACAGAAGGGTCTGAAACTGAATTTTTATTAAAAGAGAAAAACTTCCGGAGAAGCTGAAGGATAACCTTAGAGGAGACATTTTCCTGCAATAGTTTAACATTTCAACACCATGTAGAAGATCTGCTCCTCTATCGTCCCAATCGCAGCATGGTTCAGCCATGTAATGTTTTGGATAGAAGTTGAGGACATTTTCTGAAGAATCCATTTATCGAATACAAACCGATCAATGCAAGAATAAGTATGTCTGGAGGAGAAAAATGTATAAACCCACTCATGTGGTGTGTTGTCACCTCCCATACATCCCAAACCTCTTCTGCATGAAAAAAGGTCCCTCAATGATGGGGATTGCCCTTTCGTTGGAGAACTGGCATCCATACGTGGCTCAGCATTGAGTTTAAAATTGCTGCCTGCAATGGCCCTGAAGACTTTTCCCAAGAACCTGTTGGTGGGAGTTAAGCATATATGGTACCCAGGGTATACGATTTGTAGTTATGGTCAACTGTTAGTATGATGAATCTGCCATCTGCATCCAGATGGGATGGCTTGAGCTAAAACAACACCGATTTACCAATGGCTATTAGAACACCCCTATTTTTTTTTTCTCTGGAGCACTTGCCGAAAAGATGTGGGTAATCCTTCATACATCTAGGGATCATTGCCTGGTTGAAGTGTTTCCTGCACATTAACAATGTCTGCTTTAACCTTCGACGCCTCCCAGCGGGAAAACCTCTTAGCGGGGTGATTGAGACCCTTACCATTAAGGGAAAGGCACTTTTTAAAGGCATAATAAACACAGGTGTGTTTCCTCTCGATGACTCTGGGTCACAGCTAGAGTAATGGAAGACAGTGGCTGTAAACTCTTCATGCAGCCGATTCGATGAGCAGGAAAGCTGGACTTTTACTGGAGAAGCAAATAGTAGAGAGCTTGTGCTTTGTAGAACAGAACAAACCAGAAGAGGAACATCAAAACGTGTCCCCCTTGATGGGACCAGGAGTTGAGGAATCTGCGCCAACGCTAGCTGAGGGGACATGGGGAATAAGATCAAACACTCGGTAGGGTTCTGTAGATACTTGTGTAAGAGATTGAAGTCAGGAGCCTTTGGATTCATTTTTTCATTATTGATTACCACTTGCCAATCGGATGTTAAAGCTGCAGTTGTTGGTGATGAGGTTCTCCCGCAGGGGGTTGTGGAGTATACCCCACTGTCGCAGAGCTTGAAGGGCTTTGTCTACTATCGCCTTCACTGTCACTCCATTGTGGGTAAAGGAAAGAGTTGCTGGATATTTCCATTTGGGGAGTATTTTGTGGTTGCGCAGTGCCTTTGTTATTGTCAGGTTCACCAGACTTGGAGATTATGCTGAGAAAGGTCTGGGAGCAATTGTATTGAAGAAAAGCTTTCCGGGCGGTTATCTAAATTGGAATATTGATATGATTTTTTTTTTTTTTTACGCTTCGAGAAAAGTTCACACTCAGCAGAACATCTCGTGGCACATCAGGGAGGAGGGAAGGTTTAAACTTGTCTGTGTATTCTATCAATGGCAAGGCCTGGACCTGTAAGGTACCAGGGAAGAAATGAGATCTTGGGCGAATTGCTGCAGCTGTGAGTTAGACACTAATTCAGGGATCTCCCTGAGTTTGATGTTCCGCCTGGACCTATCTTCTAGGTCGACTACCTTGTCCCTCAACCACGCAATTTTTCCTCTGAGTGAGTAACATGAGCATTAACTATATATTGTATGATGTGTATTCACCCAGCAAGGACTCCAGCTGTTCGAACCTGTCCTGCAGCTCCGCTTTAACTAGTTCACCCAGGCCATCATGTCGAAGTGCAAAGAGGAGCACAGTGGGTGGAGTATTTATTTTAAAACTGTATCAGATACAGGCTGTCCCAATGTTGGAAAAGCAGATATGGAATCAGGGCAGGGCTGAGATGCCCAAGTTGCAGGGCTTGTGCTGCGCTCGCATCCATGTCTGGGTCCTGTAGATTCCTGTGGGGCGAGTCCCTGCAGAGCTTTGGTTTTTACTGGGCTCCGGGTGTTTAAGAGTGGATGCCCCTGATGATCCTCCACTGCCCTGCCCTGGGGTCCAGTCAGGCCATCCCTGTGCCCCTGGTAAGTGCCATTTGCCACTGGATGCTGTGGCCTCAGCCCACGGTCGCTGCCCTTTTTGTTGGCGCCCGCAGTCTAGTGGCTGGAAGAATCTGGTCAACTTACAGGGTTGCGACGGCTCTTTTCGGGGACGAGGCATGCCGCTTGGTTTCTGCAGTCTGAGGGGGTTGATAGATGCTGGCTGGGTCCGATGGAGGCTTCGATGTCGGTAAATTACCCCGGGGGCCGAACTGATCTTCAGGCAATTATAGCCACCTTAGAGTGTGGTTGCCATGCCCCCTCTGAAATATATATTTTTGAGATGTATAGCTTGGAAGCTGATTATCAGATTGTCTTGCTGCAATATATATTTGAAGTGTACAAATTTGTTAATGCTCTTAGTGCCTCAGGTACATTCATGTCCTTAATGCCTACCCATGCATTTCAGATGGGAGTCACCTATTCTAGGAAATGTAGGCCTGATCAGGCAACAATCTCATGCTTGTGAGAGGTCTGCCATCCAGTTAACAGCTGGTTGAGGCAACAATTGCTTCAAAATGGCTATTTTTCATTACTACTAGTTGCGTTGATCCTGGTAGTCATCCACCTGTATAACCATGACTGATGGTCAAGTTTACCTTTTTAAGGTTTGGCCATAGAAGGTCTGTTTTTTTTCTAGAAATTATTAGTTTGACAGTTGGGCTCGATGTAGTTTATAACAAGTAAATAAACTTTTGCATGTCAGAAAATCTTGCTTTCGGGTCACTCTTAGGTCAAGATGTTGACATATCTTTGCATAAGTAGACGCTTCTTATTTTTCTGTGGAGAAAATAGGAACAAATTTGGCAATACCTATGCACCATGGTCATTTGTGTCAAGGAGAGCATTGCAGTGGGTTCCAGGGGGTGATGCATTGCAATATTTGGAAAAACGTGTCTGGTCATCCATCGGTCTCAGGGAGGCTGACCGTTTTCATAAAAATGCCAGTTACTTGACTGTTACAAGCTTCATTGCTTTAGGAATTGCTAATCAGCAGCAAGTATTCATTAGATCAAGTTAAAGGGAACACGAACACCTAATTTACATATGTTGTGTATCAGTGACTTTTGCAGTCCTTGCATCAGCATGTTGGACTACTTTTATTTTAAAAAAGGTCTGCTGGGGTGGGCCATATGTTTTCTCTTACAAGTTTTCTTTAAAGTTTTTTTCTGCTCCAGCAGGGTCTGGCCGAATGTCGATCTATGTATGGGCCGGCTGTACACAAGTTGCTGATCGAATAAAAAAAATCTTGCATGGTCAGCTTTAGGCTGGGTTCACACTTGTGCAATGACAGACATCGCATGTGATTCGCACCACATTGCTGTGCAAATCTTGTGCAATGTCTGTGCGATGCAAATTCACCCATTCAAACTGTATGGCCCGAAATCGCATTTGCCCCAAAATGGTGCAGTACCCTTATCTTTCTTTCATTGACCGATACAGCTCCTGGTATTCATAACCACTGAGTTATACTGCCCCCTACAGGAGTAGGACACTAGGCAGAAATTAATTTTGGCTACACCCATGGGCAGTCCCAGGGGGTATGCTCCCTCTTTGCTATAGCCACTCCATTTTTATTTCTACCTAGTTCCTTACTTTGGTCCTAGCAATTTTTTTTTCTTTTTAGATGGAAATGTTTTCTGCTGGATTTTTCCTGTGAGATCTACAATTAACTGCCAGTCGCTTGGGGTTCATCCTCGCTCCTTTAAAAATATTCGGGAGATTCACCTGCTTATGCTGTCCCAGGTGATTCTCCGCCCCAATCCATCTTTCCTTCCAAAGGCTGTCTATGATTTTAATTTTGAATTTAGACTTTATATTGCTTTCCCTATGTCCCAGGCCTAAACATCCGAAGGAAATTGCTTTGCATGCCTTGGATGTGGTCCGGGCAATTGGGATGTACCTGGCAGCTACGGAGTCTTCTAGGAGGTCAGACTTTGTGCTCACAGATGGACCTCGAAAAGGGTTGTCTACTTCCTCTACGACCCATTTCTAGATGGATCAGACAGACTGTGGTTCAGGCCTATTCCATCAGGGGTCAGGTTCTTCCTTTCCCTGTCAAGGCGCACTCTCCTGGGCCTTTCGTCGTCAGGTGTCAGTGACACAGGTTTACAAGGCGGCCACCTGGTCATCGGTGCACACTTTTACAAAGTTTTATAAAGTGGTTGTGTTGGCATCTGCGGATGCTTCCTTTTGGCTGCAAGTCTTAAGAGGAACTGATCCTTTTTGAGGGTGTATTGTTTTTTTCAGGTGGGCTCCAGTTGTTTGGTTGAGCTTCTGTTGGCTAATGTTTAGCCTTGGGAATTTTTTTAGTTGTTCCCACCCCTCATATTTAACAATGCTTTGGGATATCCCAATGGTTATACCAGGAGCTGTGTCCGTCAATGAACAAAATAGAAAATGGGATAGTTTACTTACCATAAAATCCATTTCTCTGATGTTCATTGATGGACACCGCACCCACCCCTCTGTGAAGTTAGAATTCTCTAACTCAGAGAAATATAGCTCTAGAAAGGGAATATACCCCCCTGGGACTTGCCCATAAGTGTTGCCAGAATTATTTTCTGCCTAGTGTCCTTCTCCTGTTAGGGGTAGTATAACCCAATGGTTACGAATACCGGGAGCTGTGTCCGTCAATGAACTTTAGAGAAATAGATTTTACGGTAAGTCAAAAACCCCCTTTTTTTTGGGACTTCACTGGAATCTGATCGCATGGATGTTTACTCACATGATTCCTGTACCATTTCAAAGTTCACACTGCAATCTTTAAACCAATTTAGGGGTGTCATTAACTTTACATTGACACCCCCCCAGCGGTTTGCTGATGTCAGTGTGAACCAGGGTGCGATGCGGGAACCCGCACTGGAAACGCACCCCCCCCCCCCCCCCCCGCAGCTCTCAGTGGCTCTTCCTGCTGACCTCTACCGCACATCAGGACACAGGTATTTGGGCGTAGCCACTTTTCTTTTTAGATGCCTTCTATTTACAGTTATTGGCAACAGGTTTACTTTGAACATATTGTCTCTAGAATGTTTCAAATGTGCATACTGCTAAGAAGCAAAGGAGTTTAAAAAAAAAAAAAAAAGTTGGCAGCCTACTTAAGAGATGTATTCTAGCCCTTTGATAACCCTGTCTCACAATCTGCACAAAGCATAGTTATTTCCTGTTTGTCTTTGTGAAAGCCAGACACTGTTAACAGTCATGGTTTTCCGGTTTGAAGTGCAATCATTTACAGTAGTTTCACAAATCCTGATGCAGATTACAATGCGTGCTACAACAGCAGGGGTCAGATTTCTAGAACCTTTGAAATATCCTCAAGATGCTTTCTTACATGTGGACGTTTGCCAATTTCCTAACTCCTTTTTTTTTTTTTTTCCCACCTTCATTTCTATTCCTACGATAGTTGCTGTTTTGGTTTTGCACTGCTGATTTTATTAGGTGTTCAAATTAACCTTGTGATTTAAGTGCACTTTTTTTTCATATTGTATTAGTCGATTTGTTTTTACTAGTTTTACACTAATAGGTTATATCTATATACTGAATACAAATGTACCTATTAATTACAGGACAGCGACGGAGACAAAAGTGATGACAATCTAGTTGTTGATGTGTCAAATGAGGTAAGGCTTTATTTCCTCACTTTCAAATTTGACAGTTTGGTATATCACTGCGAAAGACAGTGATTTGTAAGCATTACTTTGTAAATGTTTAGGAAGCTCTTGACAACTGCCGTGTAGCATTTGAGGCCCTTAAAGCACCCAAAGTGCCTTTCATCTATAATCTGGTGGTTTATTTTCTCCTGTTTATAGGTGTTACAGATTTTAAAAAGAGGCAAAGCTGTAGTTTTATGTAAGGATTTAGCAGGTTTCAACAGGCTCCCTTAACTACAGGATTGGTTACATTTGCTAAACTTTTGCTAAAAACTGCTTGAAGGTTAAAGGTTTTGTGAATGTTTGCTGGACCTAATGGTTGAGACTGGTATTTACAAGCGAATACTTCCAAAGGCCCATGCATGTAAGGCCAAACCACTGCTTGCATGATGACCAGTTGGGGTTCACATCACTTGTATTGCTAATGTTGAATTGTTAGAAAATGGTTTTTAAAGCGTTTTGATGCTACTACAGCTTTTTTTTTTTTTTTTTGATTTCATTTTTTTTTTATTTCATTTTTTTTTTTTTTTTTCATGGTATAATGCAGTTTGCCTTTTGAAAAACCTATTTGCTTTCAGCAAATTATCAACTTTGGACTGCGTCATGCTGAGAAACAAAAAGACAGTTGTAAGTTGTAGTAGCCTCTGTGACACCTGGCATATCCATGCAAGCTGGCAAAGCAAGACGTTTCATCCTCATTTACATTTTTCCACCTGCAGGCTGAATATGGAAACCTGGTTAGCTTGCAATAAAACTACTTAAAGTAATTGATATATTTTTTTTTTTAAATAACCATGTTACACTTACCCCTTCTGTGCAGTGGAATTGCACAGTGTTGCTCCGAACCTTCCCTTCTCGGGACCCCCGTTGGAGCTCCTGGCTCCTCCTCCTTCTTAGTGTGCCCCCATAGCACACCTGCGGGCTTGATACCCAGCCACAATGCCGGCACCCATAAACGCAGTGCAGCTTGGTCCCCCCAACCCCCCCTCCCCATCCGTTCCCTTATAACAAAATTAAACAGCAGCGAGAGCCATTGGCCTCTGCTGCCTCAGCAAAGCCTGAGAGAGTAAGGAGAGCAGCTACAGACTGGGCACAGGGCTGGATCGCGTGAGGACAATATAAACTGTGTAGGGGGACATGCGGTTACCTAAACATTTTTTACCTTCATGCAGGAAATGCATTAAGGTACATTTTTAGGGCTTTAGAACCACTTTACCTCTTGGTTTGGGTGTGCTATGTATAAAGCAACACATCTATATGTGCTTTATGTAAATTCCTGCTGGCAGCGCTGCATGTAACATGCATAGAAGTCTGTCAACGCCAAGCAGCTAGAATTTTCAAAAGTAGAGATTAGCAGTGGCATCCTCTGTCGCTTGTGACCGGTTTAAAGGATAACTAAACCAAGAACAAAAAATGTAATACATTGCAGCCTACCAGTCCTTAGATGTGACGACTGCTTTAGTATTTACTTTTTAGTAAGTTTGGATACCTTTTGATCTTCAAGAAAGTGTCGTCCTTGCCAGAGTCTCTTCCTGTGAGCCTAACTGAAAGAACAATGTCCTCTTATCTTCCCATCCTAAAATGTTAATAAGAGGTCAACAAAGGAGACCTATTTGCAGTTGAGCCTGGGTGGCAACTGTCGCTTTCCTTGTAGAGTGTAGCCACCTTAGAATAGAAAGTGTTTATTTGCAGGTTCCCGGATTGAAAGTAATGTAGCCATTTATATTTTTGGCTTTAGATGCACTTTAGGTGTCAGTATTTGTGGTAATTAGTGACTTTTAAAACTTTTCATTTGGACTGCTGCTCTTTGTAACAGCTCATCAGCTTTTACAAAATGTGAAACTAATCAGCATGCATCCCATTTTGCTCAACCACATCTAAGCAGTGTTTTTGTTTGCACATGCTTAGGATCCATCTTCTCCAAGAGCAAGCCCAGCTCACTCACCTCGGGAGAATGGTATTGATAAGAGCCGATTAATGAAGAAAGATGCTTCTAGTAGCCCAGCCTCCACTGCATCTTCAGGTAGCTCAACGTCATTGAAATCTAAAGAAATGAGTCTGGTAGGTAACACAGTAACATTCAGTGGAACAATGCATGCATGCAACAGATGGACATAGAATTGTTTCTTTTTTAATGCAACGTATCAACTGTGTCAGTTATGGACCTCATTCTTGCAACTGATAACTATGATTGATTGATTCTGCTCATGCAAATATAAGGAAATCATATTATCTGAATATGTGGGACTATGGCAGGCATGTCAAACTAGTTTTAGGTCATAGGCACCTGTTTTTGCATCCCTTAACCCACTTTAGAATTTAAATTGAATGAAGCCCATAGGGGTTACCTCTGTTAATATGGGTTACCTACCTTTCCCTTTGTCCTTGTGCAGGTCTATGCTGTAAGCCATTTTTTTTTTTGAAGCCCATGATGATAGAGCTAAAATTATGCACGTTTCATTTATTGCTTTAAGGTTGAGTGCCAAAGGGCTATAATCTCTTTTCCTAGAACTAGGTGAGTGTAGCCCTCAGACATATTATGGCATTATTTCCTTTCATTCAACCCATTATTTTGCATCTGATGTGCCTGGGCTATGGGGTCATACTCCACCAACACACCAGTAGGCATTTTTAGTAGGGGAGTGTAGAATAGTTTACGTCCACCCCTGTGCCTACACTATAGGCCTTAAGCTTTTTAGGGCTAATGCACACATGAGCGTATTCCTACTTGTGGTGTAAACATACTGTGTGTGTTGGTGCTCAGTATTCTTTGATGCTGTAAACAGCTGCCCATATACATGATTGAGTGTGGGCACATGCATAAAAACAGAAGTTGCTGAAAGCAGACCACGTGTGCTCATGGCTTTATGCAAGAAGCAGTGCATATTGTGTACGGCTGCCTACAGCCATTTATAGCTATAGGCAGCTGTACACATTAGCAAGGGCTCCAGGGAACCAAAATATGTAGCATGCTTACACTGTAAGGAGGATGGCTCCTGTGTGCATGAGCCCTTATACCTTCATATCAAGCAGTAAAAAAAAAAACTTAACCCTTAAAGTGTTACTAATCCCAGATTCTATATATCTGGTCTCCAACTGTACACAGAACATGGAAATTCAATTATTTTAGTAAATATAAGCTGCTAAATACCTCTTATAAGCAGTATATAGCATTCTAAAGACTTGTATCCATTTCTTGCTGAACACTTGTTAAAGCTTGTAGGAGGAGTTTTCATTCTAGTCTGACTGCCCTATGTCCTATGAGACTGCAGGACCCATGACCCTCTGTACTGTAATGATTGGCCCTGTGCTGATCACATGCATCTTCCCCAAAAAAAACTCTAGCAATACACACCAAACTGAGCATGTGCAGTGTGTCCCCAAGAAGATGGATTGGGGACTGTGGAAGAAGGGGAGGATGAGAGAAGGCAGGATCAAACAGCCTTTTTACACAATGCAGATGATTAACCCCTTAGGTTCCACAATGAGTATAACAAGCATGCTTTACTGCATATACAGACTGATTTTACTGCTGTGGGTTTAGTAACACTTTAACCTCACTAGGTGTTTTTAATGTAAAGTTACTCATTTTCAAATTCCTCAAAGATCAGGAAGACTCTGAAATTTGGTTTTAGAAGGTGAACACGTTGATTATTTACATAGAGGGCTGGCAGCCTACCAAGATTCCACTGCAATAGAAAAAAAAGAAAAGCGCTGAGATTTCAATAACTGTTAAACTTTGACAATTATATTTCTCTAAATGCTTGCAGATGAATAAATGAGCGCTTGTTTTTTAATTTTTTTTTTTTTTTTACTACTTAATAAAAATACGTGCATAATTTATTGTGTTCGTGATCTGGGCACAGGTTCATTTTTCTTTTTTTCTTTGTCAGTTCACTACTTGTGACGCCAAAGAACTTTCCTTCATAATCTATTTTAGAGAGACTGAATTTTAGTGCACCTGAGGAAGCGTGCCATGAGTTCAGAGTTCATTCACATGGCCGCCTATGACCATACACTACCCAGATCAGCATATTTCTGCTGTAGGTACGACCCTGTTTTTGCAATCGGCTGTGGGCAGGATGTTAAGGACAGTCTGACACTGTCCACAGCTGTAGGCAAGTAAGTAATCCCTCAATTAAAATTATCCTAGAATGTAGCTTTAAAAGAGAAGTATGGCCAATACTACATGTGAGTCATAGGATCTCACTTACTTTCGTTCTCTTGTGACCCAGAGACAGATTATAGCAAGCTATTGCCTGCTATAGGCTGACAGGAAGGATTCTGAGAATATTGTTGGGATCTACTGATCTGCTTTACTTGACATCTGGTTTACGGCTGAGAGCTGGAGGCAGCTGTGCCTGCCCCCTCTCCAGCTCGATGCTCCAGTGAGCATTGGAGGAGCAGAGTGGAGAGCGATGGCAGACAGTCGCTGCTCTTCTCTATGAGCACAACAAGAACTGAACAATCCTTGGTCATGTGATTGGTAAAGTCTTACAGCTGACATGGGACAACTGCAGCATTAAGGTGAATAAAGCTGGGTTGACTCTCAGTGGGCTGAATGAGAAAAAATTGTGGCTGAAGGAATTTTCCCCTGGTAAAAATACACTGAATGCTAATTTTCCAGCAGGAATGTTCTTTAGAATCCGGTGTAACGAACAGATAAGTACACACCTGAAAGTCGGCCAGTCACTGAACCCTTAACCACTTGCCACAAAATCAGTGGTTGTACCGGAATGCAGGCATCACCCCGCCTCGGCTGTTATTACAAGCTGCGGGAGGGGACCTACCATGCCCCGCCTTATGCCACTCGCACGAGCGGCCAGCCATTGGACTGAATCGCCTATGATTGGGTTTCGCATGGAGTAATCCAGAAACTGTCACTTCTCCTTTACTGGAGTCTTAAAGGCCTTGTGACAGCAATAAAAGGGATTATAAAAAAAAATTAAAGGGGCAGTGTAAAAATAAAATGTAAAATAAATAAGAAAAAAATGTAAACCCCCCCCCCCCCAATCCCTCTGTGCTTGCGCACAGACGCGAACGCATACGTAAGTCATGCCCCCAAATGTAAACCGTGTTCAAACCACATGTGAGGTATCGCCGCAATGATTAGGGAGAGAGCAATAATTCTATCTCAAGACCACCTGGGTGTTTTTTTGTCCCTATACATTTACTTTTATATTTTTGTGAGAAAAAAAAACACCATTGAAAGAAGGAATCTGGTCTTGAGTTACCTTTTTACCAGCTCCTTTTCTGTAGAAGGCAAAAATCAGACCTTGGGTTCAGTTCTGAAAACACTGCCAGCCTAATGTCTGGTACACAAGATGAAATTATCAGAGGAATGATCGTCTGTTTTTTTGCATGCTAGTCTTCAATCGAAAAATGAAAAGAGTTTACTATAGTTAAAAAATTCTCGTACGACCGAATACAAATTTGGAAGTCATGTCATGTGTTGTAGTGTATTTGTTTTTGTATTTTCGGGTGACAACTGTACTGATTAAGCTAAAATCCTACAAGAATATGTTCGTGCTTGTCCTATCCCGTAACTTAGATGAATTGCTGTGATCGGCTTTCGAAAGCGGTGTCCCAACGATCAAATTATATTACGATTGCTTTGAAAGCAGTATTTTACGTACAATTTTCTGATCGTGTGTACAGGCCATCAGGCTTTTTGTTTTCAGCCAAATCATTTGAAATGTTCTAATTTCTTTAAACTCCACTTTGTTTATCTTTTAAAAAAAAAATGTATTCTGTCGTTAGCTTTTTTAAATGAACCTATAGTACTTTTGTAACATCAATACCTGAAAAATAACTATATGGCCTTTTTCACACGGGCGTTCCGTATGTCCGTATATCACCCCATCCGTTTGTGGGTGATAAAAGGAAATAATGCATGTCAATGGGATTGCGAATGTCAGCGGATGACCATCCGCTGACATCCGATTTGCGTCCTTTCAGTTCCCTTTTTTGGAACGGAACCCTATTTTTCTTCCGTTTTAAAAAACGTAAAGGACGCAAAATCGGATGTCAGCTGTGTCATCCGCTGACATCCGCAATCCCATAGACATGCATTATGTCCGTATATCATCCGAAAACGGATGGGATGATACGAGGACATACGGACAGGTGTCATCTGTGTCCGTAAAATAAAAAGTGCCGGAGC
Organism: Pelophylax lessonae; assembly: GCF_965119305.1. Classification (NCBI taxonomy): domain Eukaryota; kingdom Metazoa; phylum Chordata; class Amphibia; order Anura; family Ranidae; genus Pelophylax; species Pelophylax lessonae. The sequence continues at coordinate 355,647,743 of NC_138768.1, forward strand.
GGATCGCAATACGGTCCGCTCCGTGTGAAAGAGGCCTATGGAGTAAGATTTCATGGGGAATGTTTATCCATTCCATCACAGCAATGCAGGGCTAAACCAACATCAGTACGCTGTGAGTGATGGTGATGGGGCATGTCTTTCTTGCTGTCACAGCATGCTCAATCATTTACCCCTTAAGACTGAGAACATCTTATGGTAAAGTAGGGGTACTGGAGGGGACATCTTCAGATTGAAAAAGTATTGCATTCAGAGTTGCTTCTTCCTTTTTAATCGAGCTATTCATAGGGCAATAAGTGGTGTCGGTTAATTTCTGTCTGTATTTTTGTGATAATTTGCCAATGATTTTAATAGATCATGGAAAAATGAGCCACTCTAAACATGGAGCTCATTTGGCCCTGTTTTTATTTAAGTGATGGCAGTTTCATGAGAACTTGATTTTCCACCAAGCTTAATAGGCCAGTTATAAGGGCACTGCATGTTGAGTGTGATTTTGAGCCAGATCGTCCTTAATTTGTCAAGCTCAGAGAAAACACCATATTAAGGTAATTGTATGCAGACTTAGAAATTAGTATGAAACCATCACTGTGCCAGTGCAGCTAGAAAACTGTGTAACTCTTTCTACAGATCTGAGTTTTCATTTTGGCAGAAGAATTAAAGGTCAACATTTCTTTCTCACAAGTTAATGCTGTCAACATTGTGTGGATTTATTAAAATTGGCTGAAGGAGCGAGTAATAGATGCCCAGTATCCCATCTGCTGTTGTGATAAATTGTGTAATATGGCCTGGATTAAAAATAATACTCATTTAATTTGTTTAATGATACTAGCATGAAAAAGCCAGCACGCCTGTTCTGAAATCGAGCACGCCAACTCCTCGTAGTGATGTACCGACTCCCGGCACAAGTGCTACATCAGGTCTGCGTCCAGGACTTGGCAAGCCTCCCTCCATGGACCCTCTAGTTAACCAAGCCGGTAAGAATTCCCCTTTTCTTCTGTGCTTTGTTTGCATTACATATGTTATGTACATAATACCTTATGAATCTTAAATATGTTTTTCTCCCTTTCCCCTCATCCAAGAGGCCTGATGAATAACAGATGTTTGCACTCAATTTTCAGCAGCTGCACCACTTTCAGTCAGACTGTTTACTCTTGGCTTTATTTTAATTCCAAATACTCCAATTTTCAGAAAGGCGGGCAGGCGATATCTATCTACTTATTGTCAGTGTAATGCTCTTTTTCAAACCTATAATTCTTAGTTCCAGTTGGTTAATATTTGCTATATGCATACAGCAAATGAACGCAACCATATTTACTTTCACAGGCAAGTCTTTTCATGTAAATCCTTGAAAAAATCCATTTTCCTTTCTGAAGAGACTATTAAAATTCAGGAGTCGGGCCTTGAAAGATTAATTCCAGATCTCTCAACCTTTATCTTTTTGGTTTTGGCTCAGGCAAATAAATTGTAAACAAAGATCAGACTATGCATTACGAGTAATAGGGGTGAAATTCCATAACTAAAAGTGTTCTGACACCCGAGCTGTTGGAAAAATCCATGTGTCAAAGTGTGTGTGTGTGAACGTGTGTTTTAAGCATTTTTATAATTCAACAGCTGAATAGAAAAATGATTGCTGTCACTACATTGACGTTGTTTTGGGACAGTAGGAAGTTTCAAAACAGTGCCACAGTTGGCATCTTATGCTTTTTGTTCAAGATTTTGAATTTAGCCATTATAAAACTGACACAAATTGACACAAATTCACATGTGGAAGAACTTTTTTTTTTTTTTTATATACCAGAAACATATTTTCTTTGCCTCTCAGATTGTATACTAATACCAGAGCAGTAAAGCTGAGCCAGTTTAGCTACCCTGCAAGCAATCTCAGTACCCTGAAAAATGCAGCCTCTGACTTGATGAAATGCCACATCTGAGGCTGGAATTTGGCTTTTTTTTTTTTTTTAATAGAGATCTATAATTTCTACACCTTCAGTATATCCAACTATTTAAAAAAATGTACCCTTTCTTTGCATTCCTAAAAATGGCTTACAGGGTCTATGCCTGCTCAGAGGAGTCTGGCTGGATTTGCTGTTTGTGAATGTGCATGATATTGTATAAAACTGTATATAGTCCAAACTTGAGTTGAAAGGAAGAGATGAGACCCCCGCACCAACTTCAGTGTGAAATTAAAGTACACGACACCGCCCTGTTATAATATTTCCTTACCAGCTGGTAGGTAAAACAAGCAGTATAACAAGGGTCAAAAGGCCTCCCCAATAGCCAACCATGAATGGACAATTCCACACTTTAGCCAGCCAGTGAATGGCTCACACTAGATCCAAATTCAATGGAGAGGGTCCCCTGTCCTGGATCCTCTCCATTCAATTTGGATCTAGTGTGAGCCTTTACTGGCTGGCTACGGTGTGGAATTGTCCATTCATGGTTGGCTATTGGGGAGGCCTTTTGACCCTTGTTATACTGCTTGTTTTACCTACCAGCTGTTAAGGAGATGATATGTTCACACGGTGGTGTGGTGTGCTTTAATTTCACACTGAAGTTGGTGCGGGGGTCTCATCTCTTCCTTTCAACTCGGGTTTGGACTATATATACTTGGGTGTTTTTAGCACTGCATGTAGACTTTTTATGTTTTTATTTTGTCATCAAGCTAAATTTTGGCCGGCTGCTAACAAATTATTCATAATCATTATATTGCCTTTTGATTGGGAATTAGTTTAAGCGCAGATATTTCCTTACATTTTTTTCTCACTGTATAAAACTGCCATTATTTTTAGGAGGATGTTTATTTATTTTTTTTCTTTGTATTCAAAAATATTATACATTGTAAAGGTTTGTTTTCCTTTTCCAATTCCTGGACACCCTAAGGCCCCGTTCACATTGCAGCGACCCGACTTTGCCGGGCGACCTCACAGGTCGCGGCGCGCTGCTCGCCCCGCGACCTTGGAGCGGCCGGCACGGACTTCATAACATTGAAGTCTATGCAGGTCGCTCCGGTTCGCCCCAAAGAAGCTCCGGACCCTTTTTCTAAGTCGGAGCGACTTGTGTCGCTCCTATTAGAACGGGTCCATAGCTTCTGTATGGCAGGCGACCTACGGCGACCTGTGAGGCGACCAGGTCGCCCCAGTGTGAACGGGGGCTAAGGCTCCATGCACACGGGGCTTAATAAAAATGCCAGTTCCCTTGCAAGAATAAAATGACCAGTTTTTAGTTCAAAGTTTAGGATAGTTTTTTTTTTTTTTCCTGCCTCTAAATTTTGAGCTTAAAATATGTCTGTAATCCTCTTGATGTGCATGGACACATAGGATAACATTGAGCTGCTTCTACAGGCAGAACACAAAACTCCTGTAGAAGCAGCAATTTTTAGGCCAGTGTGCATGGAGCCTTAAGGTGTAGAAATATTTCATCCGTTATTTCTTTAATGTCGGTTTCTGTTTGATGTACAGTTATAGTTTTCTACGCTACTGGAATTTTTTGTAAATTATGAAACGATCTATGGGGGGCTGCTTTTATGTAACTCTGAAAATGCTAGTTGCCTGGCTTTAATTAAATGAAAGTAAAAGGGAAAAAAAAAAAAAACATAAGTCCTTATGTGCATACTAGGCCAGGGACTATAAGAGATCAGCATTGCAGGCCAGCAGCTAGCCTTTTTCAGAAGATGCCATTCTGAACAGGATGTTTTTTTTTTTTTTTTTTTTTTTTTTTTTTTGGCACCATATTGAAGGGATAGAACAGGCAGTTGTTTGAGTTCTGATCTGCACATGGGTATTTCTTTGCTAAAAATGTAGGTATTCAATGTTCTAATATACTGTTTGTTAAATGTAAACATGTCAATTATTATTTGGCTAAATCTTTTTAAGCTATGGAAAGTTCTTGAAGAAAGTCACAGTACTCTGCATGTTTTTTTTTTTTTTTTCCTCTTCAAAAATAGCTGCTGCAGGTTTGAGGACACCACTAGCAGTTCCTGGCCCCTATGGTGCTCCCTTTGGAATGGTTCCACATACGGGTATGAACGGTGAACTTACCAGTCCTGGAGCTGCCTATGCTAGTTTGCACAATATGTCCCCACAGATGAGTGCTGCTGCTGCTGCAGCTGCTGTCGTGGCTTATGGGCGATCTCCAATGGTGAGTGCCACATTGTTAAGGAATACAAGATGATTATATACCTGGTGTCATTTGTTGTTGCTCACGTTAATTTCACTGAATTTGGGTTTCCTTTTAATGTCAACAGGTTGGTTTTGATCCTCCTCCTCATATGAGAGTACCAGGAATGCCTCCAAACTTAGCTGGAATCCCAGGAGGAAAGCCGTAAGTAATAGTTTAATTGCTTATGTAGATTGATATTGTTTAATGAGATATTTAGATCTTGATTATGAAATTTCTGAATTGTATTATCTATTCTACATAGTCTATAATTCATGAATCTGATGGAAAGTCTGCTGCATTGTTGTAAAGAACTAGACTAGCTTTCATTTTTCCATAGATAGGGGTGTGATTTTAGATTACCTTTTTTTTTTAAAAGAAAAACAGATTGACCACTAAATTGGGAAAAAAAAACAAACATTTTTTTCAGTCTGGTTCTCATTTGTTCAAAGTAAGTTAATGTTTGTGCTAATTTTGTTATTTTGGCCTGTAAATTGTTGATTTACATTAAAGCAGGAATGTGTGAGCTTCTAAAGGTATAGCTAAATTGTGTAGTCTTCGTGCATAGTGATTTACAATGTAACAATCTAGAATTACACATGGACTATTAAAAAAAAAAAATCTTCCTCCAAATACGCAGTTCAAACAAGCCAGCAGCACCACCACCACCAAATACAGCAGTAGTGGTACTACTACCGTTAGAAGGGTTACTCTTACTCCTGCTTCCTTTTGTTGTTCCCTGTCTGATAACATAGCCACCTAAATGACTGATGAGGATAATGCATGTGTCTTCCCCTCCTGTAAGCAAGTTACCAAATTGCTGCCTGCACCTTTATCCCCCAGTCTGTGTCTTGATGATAAGATTATAGGCAACTAAAATAACAGACTTTTACCTACCTGCACAGCATCACAAATCCTGGGCATTTCAGACAGGCAAAGCATTGGCATTCCTGATGAATCTGCAGTTTGCTTAGGGAGGAGCCTGTAGAAATGTGTGTGGGGGCAGAATTTTCTGGCAAGCAGAAAACTACTTCAAAGCATCTGTACTTTTCTTTACCTGTAAGAATTTTTTCAAAACCTTCAAATGTCTGGATTTTACAATCAAAGCCAAAAAACTTCCTCAGTTACTGTTGTTCCTACATTGCTAAAAGCAATGAAAACAACCTAGAAAAATCTACTATTTCACCTGGTAATCCTTTGCCTGGCGTAAGTGCAGGCACTTAAACCCAAGCGATTACTCTGTGCCCTGCTGTCTGGCCTTCCTACAAATACTCTTAAGGGACAGGTTTTGGCTTTGTTCATTCTTTTCCAAAAATCGGACTTCGCTTTCCCTTGTAAAAACCTTTATTCAAGGTATTTCTCGGATTGAACCACCCTTGCATCACCCTGTATTTAATTAAAAAATCTGTTGTGTTCTCTGCCCTGTAAAAACTTCTTTGGATGATCTCTCCTGTAAGGTGTCTGCTTTGGTGGCTATCACATCAGTCAGACGTCTCTCTTGTAAGGAGCCATTTTACATTTTCCTCAAGGACATAGTAGTCATGCGCCCAAGATCCTCCTTTTCCTCCTAGGGTGGTGTCAGTCTTCCATCTCAATAAAGACGCAACCCTTAGTCATTAATTACCAACATAATTGGTAATGATTAAGCACACTTGCTAGTGTGTGAAACGCGTCTACCTGTTTTTTGCCACACTGGGATGTTCTGTTAATAAACCAGAGTTTTGATTATACTTGGAGTGCAGCCATTTCTTCTACATTGATTATCTACGGAGGCGAGCACCTGTATATCATCAGACTTCTTGGTTCACCTGGAGCAGTTAATTCTTCTTGTCTTTAAAGACACAACCCTTCCTCCTTTGTACTCCTAAGCACCCCAAGGAGGTTGCTCTTTACTGATTGGATGTGGTCAGAACCATCATAGTGTTTAGGTACACTATGATGGCTCTGACCACATCCAATCAGCTATAGCTTCTATCCGGAAGAGACTTCCTATTTGTTCTACTATCAGGACCTTGCAGGGGACATATTTCTTCAAGATCCACCTTTGCTACTTGGATTAGATGACTCCTCAAGAGGTTACCTATAAGATAAAGCACCTCTTGCACCTGCTCACTCCACCAGGTCGATAGACATTTCCCGGGCATTCTGAAATCAAGTCTCTGTTGTCCAGCTATTTTAGGCTGCCACCTGGTCCTCTGTCTATAGATTCCAGTCCTTGGATGCAGAGTTCAGCCACAAGGTTCTTGCAGCAGAACTCAGGTCTAATATTTTTTGTCTGTTGGCACTGTTTTGTTTGTGTTGTTGCCCACTGTCTTATTTACGGTTTGGGGACATCCCATGGTCTATGAATACCTTGTGTTCTATACTATGCGGTTTAAGATAAAGTAATTTTATATCTTGGAATACAAGACAAGGGCCACCCTCCTTTAGTCCAGTGTTGTATCAGTTTACATCTGATTACCTCTGATCAGTCATGTTAAGGTCTGAAAAAACAGAAAAGGGGACGCACCTTTTTTTTTTTTTCTGGACCTGGTCAGGCTTCGAAGCCATTGGATGTAAAAGGCCACCCATAGACTAACACAGAGTTTTCCATCAGGTTTGCCTGACAAACTGAAAAGTGCCTAAACATTACTTGCATTAGTATATCGTTTTGGTTTGGCATCATTGAGTTTAAAATTGATCAAACCTAATCAAGAAAACTGATGATACTTAATATTTTAATGGTAATCCCACTGAGCACTTGATTGATAATTCTATATTATGAGGTACAGGATGATGTTCTTATTGTTGGTAGCTCTGAAATGATATTGGAGAGTAAATCTAGTCACATACATCACTCTATCCAGAACCACACTGTTTTTGCACTGATCGTTCGCTGAAGTATAAATATTATAAATCATTTTCCCTGTAGAGAGTGCTTGCAGTGTCACAGATTGAAGTATGTTTTACAATAAGTGGAAGCACAGATGTTCTGACTTAAATGGTTTCGTCGACAGAGGAGTTGAATGTAGCAGAGAGAAAATGCTTCTACATTAATAGTTTCTACCTCTAATTGTTTTCTGTACCTCAAGCCAAATCGAAAACTATATGAATTATTTGTTTTTTGTTCTCTGTAAAGGTTGCAGATCATGTGGTATAATTTTTCTAAAAGGAAGCCATCATGGAATTAATATTGTCTTTTACAAAATATATATATATATCTGCAGTATGCAATAGTGTAGGTGTTAATTGCAACACTATTTGCTGATTTATTTTTTCCACCTGCCCCTCTTCCCTTACTCTTAGGGCTTACTCGTTCCATGTTACTGCAGATGGCCAGATGCAGCCGGTCCCATTCCCTCCCGATGCTCTGATTGGCCAAGGAATCCCTCGGCATGCACGCCAGATAAACACACTAAATCACGGGGAAGTGGTTTGTGCAGTAACCATCAGCAACCCCACAAGACACGTTTACACTGGTGGGAAGGGATGTGTCAAAGTCTGGGACATCAGCCAACCTGGCAACAAAAGCCCTGTTTCTCAGCTGGACTGCTTGGTAAGTGTACAGAAACTTGTGTTCTAGGGTCCTTGGAGACTCTACAAGGAAATGGCTTTCTATTCTTTAGTTGTCTTAAATACAGCTCAAGAAACAGATTTTCTTTGAGTAGCAATGTTTTAGTCTAAATGATATAGACACGTTACCAAAAGTGTGTGGTTTGCTTCCAGATTTAGTTCATGGAGATTTAAACTACTGAACCTTTTTTACACCACCTTGAGTTGCTAGGTTGCACGTCTGTATTCATTATGAATGGGTTGTACTTCCCATGTTGTATGTTTTTTCTATGTTAAGCAGAATATAAATGAAAATGTATAAGACTAAGGCCTCATAACCACAGGGTGTTTAAAAAAAAAAGCTACAAAACCAGTACCGGCATCAGGAAAAAGCGGCTGTAAAAACACAGTTTTAGAAGTTGCATTGGCGTTAATGCACGTTTAGCCGTGTTAGCAATTAGCAGCATTTTATCTGCCGCCTTCTATTTTCCACTCCCAAATCCAATTACTACAGCTTAAAAACACTTGACACGACTTAACACTTTATACAGCGTTATCGCGTGTTTAGCCGCCTGGTGTTTTTTTAACAGCTGAAACGCTGCTGCTCCAGAACGCGCTGGCCCTGTTTTTTTTGTGCAGCTTGAAAACGCCTATGCCACTTACAGCACCTAAAAGCTTATGTGTGCAGAAAAACGTGGAGAGGCGTTTTTAGGCTGTAAATAAAAAAAACTGCCCGAAACTCCTAAAAGTATCAGGAAAAGCGCCCTGTGTGCATGAGGCCTAAGAGGTGGATTGAAAAAAGACCTTGAACTCCAAGGAGAGTGGGGACAGAGGTAGTATCTAATGGTAAGAAAAATCCTGCCATCAGAGTCCTCTTGTGATAAACAGCCTAAGTTGACTCCCCATCATGCCCACCTGATACTGAAATATCAAATTTATGCGAAGGGCCTCTTTAACCACTTGACCTCTGGAAGATTTAACCCCCCCCCCCCCCCCGAATGACCAGGCCCTTTTTTGCAATACGGCACTGCATTACTTTAAATGACAATTGAACAGTCATGCAGCATTGTACACAAATACAATTTAGGTCTTTTTTCCCCCCACAAATAGAGCTTTCTTTTGGTGGTATTTGATCACCTCTGTGGTTTTTATTTTTTGTGCTAAAAACAAAAATACCAATTTTGAAAAATATGCTATAAAATATATCCAATAAAAAAAAAAAAAATCTAATTTCTTTATCAATTTAGGGCAATATGTATTCTGCTACATATTTTTGCTAAAAATACACGTGTATTGATTGGTTTGTGCAAAATGTATAGTGCAGGGACCCTCAAACTATGACCCTCCAGCTATTAATGGATCTACACATCCCATGAGGCATTGTAAAACTCTGACATTCGCAGGCATGATGGGAATTGTAGTTCCTGAAGAACTGGAGGGCCATAATTTGGAGACCCCTGGTATAGTGTCTTAGTGTCTACAAACATATATAATTTTTTTTTTTTCTTTTACTAGTAATGACGGTGATCAGCGAGTTATAGCGGGACTGGGATATTGTGACTGGCAATTTGGAAACTGACACTTTTGACACTTTTTAGGAACCAGTGACGTTATTACAGTGAGCAGTGCTAAAATATGCACTGTCCCTGTACTAATCCCTGGCTGGGAAGGGGTTAACGGGCAATCAAAGGGTAAATGTGTTACTAGCAAGTGCATAGGCACACTGCTTTTCTGCCTGTGTACCAAAGGACATAGTCCGCCAATCACAGCAGGAGTGGGCTGCCGGCGGTGCACGTACGCGCCCCAGACCCAGAAATGTTGGCTCACATACTAGGTACGTGATCTGAGGCAGCAGTGCCACCTTGCCGCCGTATAAGTTATTATGGCGGCAAGTGGTTGATGTGCATGTTCACTATCCTTGTGTCCTTGCCTAAAAGACAAAAAAAAAAATTCATTTAAAAGCACTCGTGTATTGTGGAGCTTGACGCAACTTTACAGACAGTCAATGCTACGGTCTTCCATCTGCTTACCATTATAATCTAAAACTGTGCAGTGCCTGAGCTCTACTTTCATCTCAGTTGTGTGTGCATGTTTACTTTACATGTTTGCCAAGTAGGTGGTTAAAAAATTGTTGGTTGACGGTTATGAAAAATAATCTAAGGATTTAACGTTGCTATGATGAGTGTTTACCCAGGCTTCTACAGTCATTCACATACAGACTGCTTTTATTATTAATTTGAAGGACCGTACCTGTGCAAATACTGTTCTACTATTAATGACAGTAGAATTTATAAATACGGAAAAGGCTCGGTTCTCTTCCCCTCCCCCTAAAGAGTCTCGTAATTGTTGCATAGCTAAGCTATTATAATTTAGAGGTGTTTTCCTTTTGCCGTTTGAACCATAACATGGATGCGACCTAGCACTTTGGAAGTTGTAACCAATGTACAGTTCTCTTCCTTGAGGACCTTTGTGGAATTGTAATTTAGGCTAGGTTTAGGTAGGAAAACCTTTTCCCCTGTGCTTACCTAAACCCTTATGCCAGTTTCTAAATATCAAGAATTTTCATATGTGCTTTGAGAAGATCTGTCTGCTTCATATGGATCTGTTTACTGTACATTAAGAGTCGGTTCACACTGGGGTGACACGACTCCTTACTACTTCGGGAGGCAACTTGTCAGTCCCGTGCACCACGACTTCGGAGCGACTTGCAGGGACTTCACATAATGGAAGTCTATGTAAGTTGCTCCGAGGTTGCCCCGAAATAGTACAGGACCCTTTTTCTAAGTCGGAGCGACTTGTGTCGCTCCTATTAGAACGGGTCCTGTAGCAGTCAATGGACCGCGAGGGAGCGCGACTTGTCAGGCTGACAAGTCGCGCTAATGTGAACCGACTCTAAGAGTTCTGCGGTTACAACATACACTTTCATCTTTATAACAGCATTGTAATTCCAATAATTCTTGTTTGCAATCCAGTGTAAGCTTACTTGAAATATTTCCCCCATTGTGAGTGCTGCCTGCCTGTTTGCTTGCCATTTCTTTCCATAAATTCCTGGATTCCTGCATGCTTTGCAGCTTCTATTCTGCTTTTTACTTTTGATTTCTAAGGGCTATATATCCCATTGTACCTTTCTGCGTGCAAGTAGTGATTACTAGTACTGACGCCGCCTCTAAAAACTCAGCACCTCCATAGTTTAGAAGGCAGGCTCTGTGAAATGTGGGACACAACCGTGCCTACTCACAGTATAATGAATACATGTCTGAGTTCAGAGAAGTAAAAGTGTGCCTATTTTCACAAAGTAAGTTTACAAACTTCCCAATCAAGATTTATAAGAGTAGGCTAGATATAGTTGAATTTCAATGTTGAAATTAGTGAGTTTAAATGTTGTCCCTAGATACTCTTGAACCTGTAGTTCAGTAAACTTGTTACACAAGATATCTAATATAAATAAGCATCAGATTATAATGCTGTTGAAATAGTCAAAGCTGTGTACCTAGGGTAATAAAGTGTTTGTCTTCTCTTTCTAGAACAGAGATAACTATATTAGATCCTGTAAATTACTCCCTGATGGATGCACTCTCATTGTTGGAGGGGAAGCCAGCACGTTATCCATATGGGACCTGGCAGCTCCCACCCCACGTATAAAAGCAGAGCTGACATCATCTGCTCCTGCCTGCTATGCTCTGGCTATCAGCCCTGACTCCAAGGTTTGCTTCTCCTGCTGTAGTGATGGCAACATTGCAGTGTGGGACTTGCATAATCAGACTCTTGTAAGGTATGTGTCAAAGTATTTTGTATTCTTTCTTGATGGAAATTTGTTTAATTCTGAATTGATGGGTTTAGAGAAAGACCCCCCCCCCCTACCCAATCTGTAATGTATCAAACACTAAAGGGACATTAAATGCCAATATTTGTTCTTGTTTTAATCCTCTTTACATACACAGATAAATGCTGTCTTCTAGATTGCAGTGCAACAGATCTGTCTGTAGGAATTTCTCTTTTATATGTTTACTGTATACAAAAATGGTTGTATCCTAAAATAAAAAAATACAGAACCGGACACAAGCTGAATAGTCAGACTGTAGATGGTACCTTAAGCTTTTGAGGCCTTTTAGAGCCCTAGAGCTCTACCTCACTCCTTCCTTAGATTTCCGCTAGTGTCTTAAGGTGATGGACCTCTTTTCACCATGGAGATTTTTTGTTAGTTCTGTACCCTGTAGGAGAAAGGTAAATGTAGTATTTTATCCCATGTTGCTAAGGGTTTTCTAGCCCTAGCTTTGAAGTCCAACCTGCTCACTTTTCCTCCTGCTTTAGCCGATTTGACAACAGCGATGAAGGAGTTGGTTGACTCATAGCTGCTGCTTGTCTCGGTTGTGTATACTTTTTTGACAAACTGCAGCAAGAGGAATGCATAGCATGTTCCCTCCGTTTGAATTCCACTTGCCACCGCTTTTCTGTTGAAAGTGTTCACAGCCAAGACAGCTTCAGGAATGAAACCACTGTCTCCCTCCAAAGCTGTTGTCGGATCAGCAGCAGGAGACTGGGGCAGGTGGGACTAGGTTTAGAAAGCACTTGGCAACATAGGGCATAGGGTACAGAACTGTAACAAAAAATGATAGATCTTAAATGCATTCTTTCGTACTGTATTTTAACTGCTTCTAGGCTTTTTTGGGGGGATTCATTTCATTCTGCTTATGGGTCAAATTAAAACCTAATTAAATCTTATATCTGTGTATGCATGTGCAACAGTTTCAATGGTGTAATTAAAAACACTATGTTGGGACATAAACAGTCATTGCATTGATTGGAAATTGCATTTTATCCTCAGATGTACTTGTGACATAACCTTTCTAATACTGGGAAAATGCAAGATGTCCATTAAAAAAATGGAACCTGTCCCCTGTACTCACAAAGTTACCAGTTCTGCAGATTGAATAATCATGTAAATGTCACCCAGTGCTTGTAGTAACAGGTTTTCCAGTATTTACTTGCACTGTTGCATGTTTCAGTTTCTGTTTTTAGGAGGAGCTAGGCAATTGCCTTTAGTAGTAGGTTAGCCCAGAAGCCAGATTAATCTTTAAAATTTGACAGATATATTTGGATGGCCTTGCTAAAGAGTAATATCATTTTAAAGGGTAGGAATGCTGACACCATGTTCTTGGGAACTGACCTTTAGTATTTTATGTTCCATGACCCTAGCAGTTGGAATTTCCTAATACCAGCAGCGATTGCCAAAAGGGTTAAACAAGGCTTAGCGCGGATTTTTATTTAATTGCTCTTAGAGCTAGGTTGTATGTAGCGCACAGCTTTTGAATCCTATTAGGTTGGCAACCCTGCCTGTGTAGAAGGCCAGCAAACTATTCTGACTGGAATAAATCCACAAGGCTTTACAGGCAGTTTGGCAGGCACATGACAGATTTGGGACTCTGATAATTCTCCTCCCAACCTTCAGATGTAATTTTAAGCAAGCACAGCCAGTGTCCTTTTGGCATTGCCTTCTGCAATTGTTTTTATCCATTTAAAATGTTATGAATCGGTTACTTATGCCATATGACTGCAAATCTTTTCTGGTGTACACATGCATCTACCCACCCTGTTCGGACTATGTCTGCATGCACAACCTGCGTTTACAGAAGCAGTGCTGCTGCCCACTTGGACTATATAGGTTTAACACCTGGTGAGCAGAAGCATTATTCTTTAAGGACTGATCTAATAGCCGGTGTGCAGGGGCTGTAGGTCAAATACTGATTTTGCTAGTCATCGTTTTACTTTCTAAAACTAGGGTTAAAGTGTTTGTAAAAGTAATTTTTATAAAATGTGTTTTATAAATTACTAAAAAAAAAAAATAAACATTTCATACTTGCCTGCTCTGTGTAATGATATTGTACAGAGCGGCCCTGGTCCTTCTCTTCAGGGGTACCCCTTCAACGCTTCTAGCTCCTCTTCGGAGTGTGCCAGTATAGGAAGCCACTTCCTACCGTGGTACACTGACAGGCTCGATCTCAAGCATTCCTGCCTGCATCTATAGACACACATTAAGGCTCGGCCCTGCTCACTCATCACAGGATTTGACTGACATTGGCTCCCGCTGCTCTCAGCAAACAGCTGCTCTCAGTGAACAGGGAGTAGAAGAGAGCCAATACAGATAAGACAACGCTGGATCGAGATCTGGCTCAGGGTCAGGGGACACTACACATACTGAAACACTTTTAAATTTAATGCAGGGAATGCATGAAGGCAAAAAAATGTTGTAGGCTTTACAACCACTTTAATGGATTAATTACAGAAAGGACTATGCTAACTCTGAACAGCTCCTCTAGTTTCAATCATGGAATTGCACAGGCAATACTTTTCTTCTGTAGCGCACAGAAACATACGAAAAAGAAATCTGTACTGAAGGTATCTGTTGGCTGCCGTTGCTAACCCTCTTCTGAAAAACTGCCTGACAGGCCATTAGTCAAATCCAACAATATCTATACTCCATTAAACAAAACATGCCTGTCAAGAGTTCGGACTTCACTTTTACTTAACCTCCTGTTTGCTTATTCTAAGTCAGTACATGGTGTATTAAAACCATTGGAGGACGGGCAGCTAGCTTTCTGAGAAGGTCTTATTTGCTTCCCATCATAAGTGTACATACTAGTCCTTTGTATGATATGATGAATTGCAGGGGGCGCAGGCACATTTGCATTAGACTTAATGTTTCCAGAAATACTATTAGGAAGAGGGTTACATAATTAACCTAATTTTAGGAAGACATGAGTTGTTACTTTCCTTCATATTTTGCAAGTCCTGCCTAGTTTAACCAAAGCATTCTGTTTAATATGGGCACCCTGCATCAAACACTATGCACACACCATTTTGTAATCGTTTCAGTGTGCGATAATACTGTTTTACTTGTTTGCTGTTAGTTTTCAGGTTAATAAGACACTTGATTGACACATAATTATCACTAGTAATTAGTTTAGTTGGTCTGGTGGGATTGCGTAAACTTTGATAATGGCTGATTTTTTTTTTTTTTCTCTCATTTTGTGTCTGTGTGAGGCATGTTATTGTAGGCTTGATGGCAAAAGCCTTTTGTCAGAAGCTTGCGATTGCTAGCCATTTGAATTAACCAGAGTAATACCTGCTGTTTAAGAACTTGTGGGTGTATTTTAAATCTGTAAGAAAAAGGAGTGTTGTTCCATTTCACTAGATTTACAAGAGATGACACATGTAGGGAAAGTCCAAAGCTAACAACGCAGCAGTGTTTACCTTGAGTACTGGCAGGAAATCATTATTCAATCTTGTTTGTCTTATCAGGCAATTCCAGGGCCACACAGATGGAGCCAGCTGTATTGACATTTCAAATGATGGTACCAAGCTCTGGACAGGAGGTTTGGACAACACAGTGCGATCCTGGGACTTGCGTGAAGGACGACAGCTACAACAACATGACTTCACATCACAGGTAAATGCTGTGATTTTTCTTTTTACATTTTACACACAAATTAAGGGAGCTTATACACTGTTTAGGCATGCAAGAATGATTTACTCACTAAATACGTTGTGTGCTGTAGAGCACACTGTATATTGTTAGGGCTGACACTGTCATGTATGTGTGAGTTCCTTTATCAGCAATTGTCTTGTGAGTGTCTATGGATGGAGTTTGAATGCACTATTAGACATGCCTCTACATAGGTAGACTCAGATTAATTTTTTTTGTCATATCTGGCTTGTCAAATTAACTGATAGTGTATTCCAGGGGTCTCCAAACCTTCTAAACAAAGCGACAGTTTACTGTGTTTCAGACCTTGGGGGAGGGGGGGGGGGCTGCTGGCATATACATTTTTTTTCCTGCCATCAGTGGGAGTAAACCATTCCATAACTTTAGTATTTGTTGTGTGGCGGGGGGGGGGGGGGGGAGATAATATAATGCCCACTGTTGTCAGTGAGAGGAAATATGCCCCATTGTTTGTCGGTGGGATTATTAGTGCCCAAAGGGCAAAATCTGGCCCCCAGGCTGTAGTTTTGGAGACCCCTGGTGTATACGATCAATCTGGATGTTCTCGTGCTTTTCAAGATTGTTTTTTTTTTTTCTGCAAAACGTTAACTTAATGGTTTAATTATACACTGGTGGCAATACCACTGGCCCACATAATAGCTCACATTTTAGAATGCTGTGTTAATCCTCTGGTAGCCCTAAATTGCTTTGTGCTTAATTTCTTTTTCTTTTCAGATTGTAGCTCTACAAATGTTTACTCCTATTTTTATGGTATTTTTAATAAAACCAAAATAAATTGTTTTGCCGAATATACTGACCACGAAACCAATCTGCTTTTAACCACTTCAATACAGGCCAATGCCCAGGACAATTGCACAGTCATGCAACACTACTCAAATTACATTTTTATAATTTTTTTGGAGACAGAACTTTTTGTTAGTATTTAATCACCACTGGATTTTGTATTTTTTGCTAAAAAAAAAAAAAATTAAAGACTGAACATTGTGAGAAAAAACATTTTTTTTCTTAGTTGGAAAGTTTTGGAAAGAAGTCAATTTGCTCCCTCACTGATGGGCGGCACTGGCCATGATTGCGGATTTCCCCTTTTAAGGAAATGCCTACTGATTGGCTCTCCTGTCCTCATATGCTGTCAGTGTGAGGAGAGGAAATCCGATCAACTGGCATTTCCTTGTTTGCATGAGATTGGACACATGGGTGAAGAGCCTCTCTTTACCGAGATCGGGAATGCATCGTGTCTAGGGACCCAGCCCAATGCTGATTGCCGTGCTGCACGACCCCGCGACAAGTCTGGGGTGGCGGCATAGGACATCATCCAAGAACGTGAGAGCCACGTTGCACCCATCGTTTTACTATATGCTGGGCAGGAGGTAGTTAACCAGTTCCCGACCGCCTCCTGTACATTTACTGCGGTAGGCTGGCTCACAGGCAAAGCAACGTAGGGATAAGTCGCTTGCCTGGGAGGAGCTAGGGGGGGCAAGCGCGCACCTCCAAGGGCGTGTACCCGTCCCAACTTGGCAGCGGTGGGTCCAATGCTTGTATCAAGCGGCTCCGTTTGCCGCCTGACACTCTCGATCGTTCCTGGCTGAGAGAGGACGACGGTCGGCTGTTATAAACACAGCCGACCGTCGTCCTCCCTGAAATGATCATAGAGCCCATGTGATCCTGCTATATTGGATCGCATTTCTCTGTGATCATTTCACAAGTCCAACCCCCATACAGTTAGAATCACTCCCCTAGGGTCACATTTAACCCCTTGATCACCTATACTGTTAACCCCTTCCCTGCCAGTGTAATTATTACAGTAACGGTGCATATTTTTAGTACTGATTACTGTATTAATGCTACTGGTACCCCCAAAAGTGTAAAAAATGTCAATCTGGTCCGATCTGTCCGCCGCAATGTTGCAGTCCCACAAAAAATCGCAGATCGCTGCCATTACTAGTAAAAAAAAAAAAAAAAAATTAAAAATTACATAAATCTTTCCCGTAGTTAGTAGACGCAATGGCTTTTGCGCAAACCAATCAAAATATGCTTATTGCAATTTTTTTTTTTTTTTTTTTACCAAAAATTATGTAGCAGGAAACCGGCCTAAAATGTTACATTTTGATATTTTTTTAAATTTTTTTTGAGAATGTTATAGAGCAGAATCTGAAAAATATTGTGTTTTTTTTTTTTATTTTGTTTTCAAAATTGTCACACTTTTTTTGTTTAGGCGTAATGCACACAGGGCGTCAGAAAAAATGAACTGCAGAGCCACTTCTAACGCCAGGAAAAAGCAGCTGTAAAAACGTGCTTTTAGTAGCTTCCTCTATTGGAGTTATTGCACGTTTGGCCACGTTGGCTTTTAGCAGCATTTTTTCTGCCTCCATTTCAGAATCAATGGTTGCCTAGGAGCCGTCATTGATACGGCTTTCAGGCCATTGATTTGAATGGAAGTCGCATCACAAGTCGGATCAGGATGATCTTGAGGGGGAACTCCATGCCAAAATGGGAAAAAAAAACGGCGTGGGGGTCCCCCCCCCAGGTTCCAAACCAGGCCCGTCGAGTCTGGTATAGATGAGGGGATTGAGGGGATCACCTTGCCAAAAAACAGCGTGGGGTCCCCCCCAAAATCCATACCAGACCCTTATCAGGCCAAAGAATAAC
This sequence comes from Pelophylax lessonae, assembly GCF_965119305.1. Lineage (NCBI taxonomy): Eukaryota > Metazoa > Chordata > Amphibia > Anura > Ranidae > Pelophylax > Pelophylax lessonae. The sequence goes on from NC_138768.1 coordinate 355,665,573, forward strand.
ATGGAGGGGTCTTTTTAAGCTGCAAAAAAAAAACGTCTGACGCTCCTAACAGCAGCTGCACAAACGCCCTGTGTGCATGGGGCCTTATAGCGCAAAAGTTAAAAATCGCACAGGTGATCAAATACCACCAAAAGAAAGCTCTATTTGTGGGAAAAAAAGGACGTCAATTTTATTTGGGTACAGTGTCGCACGACCACGCAATTGTCCGTTAAAGATAACGCAGTGCCGAATCGCAAAATATGGCCTGGTCGTTAAGGGGGCAAATCCTTCCCGTCTTAAAGTGGTTAAAGCTGGTCTCCAGCTTTACTTTCACTCTAGTTTGTTTAGGCCCACACAAACGATTTGCTACGCTAACGTGCCCGTTGTATAAACTGTATGTAACTTTTTATTTTTATAAAAAGAAAAAGTATTGATAACCTTTTTTGTCAACTTAACAGCTTTGATAACTGCACTTCTTTTGAACCCATTTCTACATCCAGAATATTTTTTACAAAATATAAAAAGCTACCTCACAATTGTGCAGTAGGATAGAATAAAGATCAATAGTTCTGTATGGAGCAATTGATTGCCTGTTTTTCTGACTGGCAGACTGCAAAATACACACATGAAATGCATATGAAAACTCTCACCTGCGTAACATGTGTAACTTAAGTTTAACAGCTTGCTGACCAACCGCCGTACTTATACTGCGGCAGGCTTGCTCTGTCCTGTGAAATGACGTACCTGTACGTCGTTTCACGGGACAGCTAGTGGGGGTGCACGCACGCCGATTCGCCAAAGGGGGAGCCAATCAGCGGGTCCGCCAGCCACAATGTCCGCCAGGCGCATGCAATCACTCCCCGTGGAGACAGAACAGTGGTCTGCCGTTGTAAACACGGAAGAGCGCTGTTCTGTCAGTATTTAACTTTTTCTTTAATAACTGGATTTAATGGGGCATTGTCTATCTGCATATTGTAGATATTAGATTACAGTAGAATGAAAAAAAAAACATTGCCAGAAAGATCTATGCCCCTCATCTTCCAGCAAGACAACGTTACATCATACAGGCATACCCCGTTTTACCTACACTCACTTTATGTACACTCGTGAGTATGGCTACAGCTTGGCATGGCACTGCTGCCAGGTTTTAACATTGGCATCTATGGGAAATCTAGGTCAGCTCGACATGGCACTGCTCCCGATTCCTGAACCATAAGTGATTAGGACACCAAACTTGGGGAGCACCGAGAGGGGGCCCAATACTACAACATATCCTATTTTGTGGCCGGACAGCTTGCCTAGCTAATCTACCATGTCATAGTCCTGGGTCCTTTAACGTGCTCCTCAAATTTGGTGTGCTTGTTACTTATGGTTTGGGAGCAGTGCCATGTCAAGCTGACCAAGATTTTCTATAGAGCTAGTGTATTTACATGCATTGAGAAGAGAAAAAAGTAGGGATGCACCGAATATTCGGCGGCCGAACATTATTCGGCCGAAAATAGAAAAAATAGCACTTTCGGTGTTCGGCCGAATAAGTCAAAAGGCCGAATAATTTTGTGCCGAACAATAGGGCTGAACGATAGTCGATATGATATCGACTATCGTTCTGTGGCCGTAGGCGATATTCATATCGCCGAGGTCACGATATTTACAGGGGGAAGGGACTCTGAGGAGGACAGGAGGACTCACAGACTTCCGTGTTAGGCAGGGGAAGCCGGGACACTTCAGCGGTGAGCATACATACATTACTCACTCGTGCACTGCAGCCCGCCCCACACATTCAGTGAGTCTTACTCTCCTCCCTAGTTTTTTCAATGGCACATTCAGGAAGCCAATCACGCCGTGATTAGCTGCACAGCGAACCAATCACGCGTGCCTGCACACCTGATTGGTTCCGCTGTGCCGCTACTCACGGCGTGATTGGCTTCCTGAATGTGCCATTGAAAAAACTAGGGAGGAGAGTAAAGACTCACTGAATGTGTGGGGCGGGCTGCAGTGCACGAGTGAGTAATGTATGTATGTGGCTGTGCTCCTTTCCAGGCTCCTACTAGTCCACCTCCAGCCTCCTACTACCACCACTATGAGAGACTGTATAATCTGATCGAGTCCACACTGACTGACTGTCACTGAGTAATTGATGTTACCACATTAACCCTGACCTGCCCAGTGCCCTGTATCTGCAATTAAAATTTACAAGGCTGCCTGCATGCTTCCTGATTTCCATTCCCAGCATCCTTCCCAATCCCTACAGTGTCACTAACATTAACCCTATGGTACAAGGCTGCAGTGTGCACTGAATCCCATTCCCTACAGTAACATTTAGGGAGAGAGACATGAGGACGAGAGAGAGAGAGACATGAGAGGACAAGAGAGAGGACAAAAAATTGGCAAAATAAATGGAAAAAATGCGAAACACCGGGTTCGGTATTCGGCCTTCGGCCAAACATTTCATTATTATTCGGCTTCGGCCAAGAATTTCATTTCGGTGCATCCCTAGAAAAAAGGTATTGCTTCACTTAAGTACATTTTCATTTTACATACATGCTCTGGTCCCATTGTGTACCTAAAAGTGGGATATGCCTGTATACTGCAAGCATATGCATGTAGGAAGCTGGGTGCCCTAGCTTCATTCTTTTGTGTGCTCTGATGATTTACTCCAAACAGTTTTGTCTTGGCTGAAAACTTCCAATCGTGTTAGGTAATTATCCTCTCATTGGACGATCAGTAATGTGCTGGTCTGTGCTCAGGCGGCTTGACTGTCTTTTATATTGGCCTGTACATAGAATGCGATTTCTCCTGTGAGTACTTTGGGGTTCTTTTTGTATGTTTAGCCTTTGATATTTTAAACACGTTTTGTCTTTTGTTCTATGTTTAGATCTTCTCTCTTGGATACTGTCCAACTGGGGAATGGCTTGCAGTAGGAATGGAAAGCAGTAATGTGGAAGTCCTGCATGTAAATAAACCAGATAAATATCAGCTGCATCTACATGAGAGCTGTGTGTTGTCGCTAAAGTTTGCATATTGTGGTAAGTGTTGAGAAAAAAAAATTGAGGCATACAGAGACAAACGTTCATGGTTGTGTATTTATTTTAGGTCTGTGGTGTTGAGTTTTTTTTTTTTTTAATTTACCAAATGTGACATGTTCAAAAACCGGAAAATGTGTACAGTGAATCCGGAAAGTATTCTCACTTTTTGAATGTTTTGTTATGTTACAACCTTATTCCAAAATTGATAAAATGTAGTATTTTCCTTAAAATTCTACAAACAATACCCCATAATGACAAGGTGAAAGAAGTTTGTTTGAAATCTTTGCAATTTTATTAAAAATGAAAAATCCCATGTTCATAAGTATTCACAGCCTTTGCCATGACATTCAAAATTGAGCTCCATTGCATCCTGTTTCCACTGATCATCCTCATAAGGATTCCCTGCTTCAAAAAGTGGACGGTCCCACCTGTGGTGGACTCGCTGGTTTACAGGTTAAATAAAGCTACCTTAATTCCGGGTTGAGGAGTCCCCTGCCTTTAAAGAGTCGGCTGAATGGAGGGCGGAGGCTCTGGCTCACCATATGTTCACTTGGGCTGGTTCGGCACTTAGGCCTGTATTTACTATTGCCCTCGTGTCGCAAACTCTCACAGAGTGGACTAAACTTTTACGCTGGGACTTGGAGGGGAAGCGGCTTCCCCCTGCCTTTGCGGAGCTGGCGGATCAGTTGGCCCAGGGGCTACAGTTTATCTGTGATGTCTCTTTGGATGCGGTTCTTTTGATTCTAGGCTGTATCAGCAGTGATTCTTCGGTGTATTATCTGGCTGAAATGCTGGTCTGCGTACCAGACTTCTAAGAAGGCCTTATCTGATCTTCCCCTTTTAGGGGATCGCTTTTTTGTAGCTTCCTTGGATGAAATCATTAAGGGTCCCATGGGGGGAAGCACTCTTCTTCTGCGGGCTACCAAGGGCAAGGAGCCCTGTTGTAGACGTGGGCCATTCTTCTCAGCTCATAAGAGGCCTTTTTTGTCCCTCTCAAGACAAGGGATCAAAGCCCTTCAGGTCCTCCACCGGAAAGTTCCAAGAGGACCTGGTCTGGCAAGCCACGAGTGGGCTCTTCCAGATCTGCGGACAAGGCTTCCTCTGCATGTAGGGGCACCCCGTATCTGGGGTGGGGGGACGTCTTTGCTGGTTTCCGGATCTGTGGACCTCCCTGGTGCAAGACAAGTTGGTCCACAAAGTCATTCTGTCCAACTACAAGATCGAGTTTCTTCTCTGGAAAAATTCTTCCCTTCCAACCTGGACCTGTCCCTAGATTGCTTAAAGCGGTTGTAAACCCTAAAAAAAAAAAAAAAAACCCTGCAAGACAAAGGCATAATGAGCTAGTATGCATCGCATACTAGCCCATTATGTGTAACTTACCTTAGAACGAAGCCCCGACACGGACCCCCGGACATCGCTGCGGGCACTGCCATGATCCCTCGCTGTCTCTTCCGGGTTCGGCGGCTCCGGCGCGGTGATTGGCCGAAAGAGACGGCTCCGACACGATGACTGGCCAGAGCCGCGATGACGTCACTCCCGCGCATGCGGGAGTGATTTTCTGGCAAGCTCCCGGCAAACAAATTGAAGGTCCCCCCGGACCTTTAGAGCGCATGCGCCGCTCGCACGAGCGGCTGCATGCACTGTAAACATTCCTAAACCATGCCGGTTTAGGAAATATTATTTGTACCTACAGGTAAGCCTTATTATAGGCTTACCTGTAGGTAAAAGTGTCAAAAAGCGGGATACTACCGCTTTAAGGGTCTCTTTGGAGCAGTGCTACTTCAAGGGGTGATTGTTTCGGTTCTGACTTTCGAACGTTTTACTTAAACCTCTTTTCAGGAATGACGAGAAGGTACATCCATTTCTGGACCTCAAGGCACTAAACTGCTTTGTGCGGGTACAGAAGTTCTGAATGGAGTCCATTCGCACAGTAGTGGCATCCCTACATCAGGGGGATTTTCTCGCTTCTATCAACATCAAGGACGCCTACCTTCACATTTCAATATGTGCCGGTCTCCAGCGTTTCCTCCGCTTTGCCGTGGGAGAGGAGCATTATCAGTTTGTGGCTTTGCTCTTTGGTCTTGCCTCCGTTCCTTGGGTCTTCACAAAAATGTTGGCCCCAGTGCTAGCATTATTGCGTCAGAGTGGGATTGTGGTACTGGGGCACCTGGATTTTCTTTTTCTGCACGCGGAGCCTCCGACTGCTCTGATGGACAACTTGGAGATTACTCTGCGAACTCTGAGGGAGTTTGGTTGGATTCTGAACTTTTACAAGTCTGCGCTGGTTCCGTCCACACAACTGGACTATCTGGGCCTGACTCTAGACCTAGTCTCAGCCAGAGTGTTTCTTCCTCTGGAAAAATTCCAGACATTGCTGTTGTCCAGCAAACGGTCGTCCTTCCGGGCTTGCAGGCGGGTGCTGGGCCTTATGGTGTCAACCTTCAAGGCGGTTCTGTTTGAACAGTTCCACACGAGAACTCTGGAAAAAGAGATTCTGGTGAAATGGGACAAGAATCCACGGTCTTTGAGGAAGTCAGACTCACTATTTGTACTCGCAGATGGACCTACAAAAGGGTTGGCCGCTTCTGCTGCGACCATTTCCAGATGGATCAGATAGTGATTCAGGCCTATTAAATTATGGGTCAGGTTCCTCCATTTCCCTGTTTAGGCGCTTATAGCTTCCATCATCGGGCGTCAGTGTTGCAGGTTTGCAAGGCGGCCACCTGGTCGTCTGTGCGCACTTTCACAAAATTTTATAAGGTGCATGTGTTGGCATCTGCAGATGCTTCTTTTGGCCGCAAGTTTTTGCATGCTGCTGTTTAGAGGACCTGGTCCTCTTTGAGGGTGTATTTGTTTCAGGTGAGCTCCAGTTGTTTGAGCTCCATGTTACCTGGTTGGCTACGGTTTAGCCTTGGGAATTTTTCTCTTGCTGTTCCCAGCCCTCAGGTTTGACACTGCTTTGGGACGTCTAAATGGTCAAGAAGATGAGGAGCTGTCCGTCAATGTAAGAACGAGAAAATGGTATTTATGACTTACTGTAAAATCCATTTCTCTGATGTTCATTGACAGACACGACACCCACCCTTCCTGTGGAGTTGGCTTTCTTCTGATGCCGCATATAGCTGAGAGTGGGAGTCATACCCTGTGGGACTGCCCCATATGCATAGTCAAGCTTTTCCCTGCCTAGTGTCCTACTCCTGTAGGGGGCAGTATAACCAATGGTCAAGAAGATAAAGAGCTGTCCGTCAATGAACATCAGAGAAATGGAATTTATGGCAAGTCAAAAATCCAATTTTCTGTTCTTAATCTTCACAACTTTTCTAAAACCTCTACAGTTCCTAATGCATGTTCTCGCAGCTAAAAGCTGTCTAGTTGCACTTAAATGGTAACAAGCGATTTCTCCCCTTTGGTGACCTGGGATGCCAAAAGTATGGAATATCTTACAAGCCTCCCTTACTTGGGGAAATGTGACATGAATATTTCCTGTGTTCACCACAGGTCTACTTCTCAGTCTGGGTGGTGAGTGGGGGAGGGTCCTGGTTCTAGGCAGAGGCTACATTGGTTACTCAAATCCTTTTCTTTTTCCCCACTCTGCTCTTTCTTTTACCTAAACTTTCCTCCTTACCTTTCTGCTTCTTATGTTCCGAATTAGGTTAACCACCTTCATAGGTTACATACAGAATGCATCTTTTCTCCTGCTGTGACTATTGTAGACCAATTTGCTTTGTTGTTTTAACTGAAATAAAGCTCAACATATAGTTTAGGATACTGTTTTTCCTTGTATTTTCACTTAAAAGTCTAAACTCTCATCTGAAAATCGAATTGATAACTATGAGCCTCTTTGGTTCATAACCCACTTTTTATATATGTAGCATGGGATATTCGGCTTGTATACTTGGCTCTCAGTCACATTCTAAAGCCTGGTAAACATGATCAGATTATCGGAGGGATAGTCTATTTTTTGTTGCATGCTAGTCATATCGAAAGTGAAGAGGTTACTGAACTTACAAAAATTCTCATACGATTGAAAACGACTTCAGAAATGATTTAATGTGTTGACTTGTTTTTTAATGTGTTCTTTAGTTTCTGAGCATGTGTAGTCTTGCTCTTATGACTTTTTTCCAATGAAAACTGTACTAATTTAATGACAATCGGAAGTTGTGCTAACGTACTATAAAAATTTTATAGTCTGCACCTTCAGTTTTTGTCTGAAAAGTCAGAATCGGCTGTCGAAAGTACTATATTAACAATTAGATAATTGCCCGATTGTCGCACAAACTTTTACTTCCAATTTTCCTATCGTGTGTACGGGTCTTTAGCCTAACCTATCTAGCCCTGTAAAGAAAAAAAAAAATCTCTCTACTTTTGCAGCCACTCCGGTCTGGTCCCAGCATCAGCGATGGCTTGTGTGTAGGAGAGTCTGTTGGCAAAGCAAACCCCCATAGTAACACTGTGTGGCGTCACTTCTCAGGCATTTCCCAGCCATCGTCTGCTTTCTCCTGCATACAGAGGGCGCTGCTGGAGACCAGTTTGGAGCGGCTGCAGAACAGGCTAGTATACCGATCTTTTATTTACAAGGCTAGATAGATTAGGCTTAGAATGTGGCTGAGCGTAGGTTTAGAGTTAGTTTTTGCTTTAACGTCCACTTTAACGCAAAGACATCAAAGTTATCAAAAAAAGTATTACTTGGCTGGAGCAGCTTTATGGGTCATATTTTTATACCTACTTTAGTGTTCAGAATGTGATGTCTTTTTGATTTTGTTTGCTCAGGTAAATGGTTTGTGAGCACAGGGAAAGACAACCTTCTTAATGCCTGGAGAACACCATATGGAGCCAGTATATTCCAGGTAAGTGTTGGAACTATATGCATTTATTTTATACTGTATATCCTTTGCAACACCCCTGGATATAAGAAGTGTGGATTAACCTGTGCTGTTGTGTTTTGTAGTCCAAAGAATCCTCGTCGGTGCTGAGCTGTGACATCTCTGCGGATGATAAATACATCGTCACTGGATCAGGGGACAAGAAGGCTACAGTGTATGAAGTGATCTACTGAAAGACTAGATTATTATTTTGTACAAATTATCTGGGCCAAAATATACTTTGCATATCGGTAGGAAGAACAAGCAGACAGACTTTTCAATCCTGATTATGAAACTTTTTGCCTGTGTATATAAAGAAAATGCAATATGGACTTGCTGTATCTCCTACCTATGTGAATATGACTGCCTGGAACAAGCTGAAGTCAACATATAATGAACATATGTCTTAATATGTCTGCTGAAAACTTTTTTTTTTTTAAGCATCTATTTTTGTCTTACATTTAATGTGACTCTTTATGAGCTCACAGATCTTCTCAACATGGCAACTTATCAGATTCTTGAAATACAAGGTTCTGTGCTTGGTAGAATTTTTATTTTTTATTTTTGTTGAAAGTCAGTTGTAAAAATGTACATATATTTGTTTTCCTACAGTAAAGTCTTTAGTACCAACAGCATTTTTATTTTTCTTTTGTAACTGTCAATATGTAAATTGATTTTCATGGTGTATATAGGATTTGTAATTACTTGCATTTACCAAGGTTGTGACTGTCTATTCTTTTACTACACTGTGATAGGTCTAGTCAAGTTGTAAATGTTATTTGAAATAGCATATGCACAGTAACTTGACGCCTGATTAGCTGTAAGTTTATAATTCTGAATCCTGTAAGTTTTAAAATCTGAATCCTCTTTCTCTAGACAGTATTCTGTCATAACTTGCTCTTTTAGTGTGACTGTCATTCAGTTTGTTCTCAAAATATTTCTTTCCATTTCACAAATCTCACGGTCGATCCAGAATTTATGAAGAACCATTTTTGAAGTGCGTGTATATACAATTAAAATGCCTAAAAGGATTAGGATTATACATTTTTTTATGTTTTCTTTCCATTTTATGTAGTCAGTCTTGATTGGTGATGCCATTTAATGGCATCCTAATCAAATCTATGTGACAAAATGCAGTCCATGGAAACATTGCTTTTTTTTTTATTTTTATTCTCGAATGCTGAACGTTTTTTTTTTTTTTTTTCCCCCCCCTTCTGCAGTTAACAAATGATGGACAAGCCCCTGTAAATAGTTATGCAGAGTTATTTTGGTTCTGTTACTCTGGTAATTCCTATTTTTTTTTTTATTAAGCAGATGCATTTGATGAGCCTGCTCAGTATTTCAGCCATGTCTTATTGGCTTTAATTGGCTTCTTGTGGGTCTTAGAACCCAAAACATGTGCTGCTCCTCCCCCCCCCTCCCCTTTTTTTAAATATTACATCAATTTTAGGATGATGGCTGTTCAGCTGCACATCCATCAAACACCTGATCTATTTATTTTAAGATGAAAACATTTAGTGAGCAGTAAACGTTGCATCATATTGTAAACCTTCCATAGAGTCGATTATGAATGTTTTTATAAAAGCAAAGACTTTCGGTTTCTGTTAATGAAGTCTATACTTCATTACTATGTCTGAATAAAACATAATACACTATATTCTGGTATTTTTTTCAAATCCAAAAGTTGTTGAAAATAAGTTTTTGTATGATAGCGTCTCCTATTGAAAAATTTTGCATGCTGAGAAATATGTATCATGACTAAATATTTTGTAGTATGTTGAAACATGCTGGGTATAAAAAGTGCTCGTTAATAACACACAGGATTTGAACATGTAAAGTATTGGATTATTCAGCAATTATGTCTACACAGATGAGTGAATGGTCCCTTTTTAACTGTATGTAAAATCAAAACTTTTTTTTTCTTATTTAGTATAGCATGTGGTGGAGGGGTTAGAATCGGAGACTTTGATTTCCGTCTGTTCCCATTGGAAAGATTAACCCTCATTGTTTATCCTGGTGATCATTGTCTCTTGCACGAAGATGGGAAATCCCATTTTTCTTTTTTTCACAGAATCAGAAGACTTCCAGAGGGAAACCTGTTACAGTGACAGCTTTCCCAGAGGTTATCTCTTTGGCAAAATCTTATTTCCTGCTGTGCTTAAGGCTGTTTTCAAACATATGCGATGCGGAAACCAGCGTGATTCTAGTGCAGGGTTCCCTCATTCCATCTGCCCCTGCAGGCAGTTCACACTGTCCTCTGCGAATGACTGCAAGTGTAAATGAAAAGTTAATAACACCCCCATATCGGATAGCAGTGCCAACTGCGAATTTGGACAGGAATTGGATCGCATGGGTGTTTCCTGCTCTTTTTTCGTACGAATCTAGTGCAAGTTCATATTTGCATAAACATTGCATGTGATCTGCACAGTAATGCAGTGCGAATCACATGCAATGTCTGACATTACATATGTGTGAGCCCAGGCTAAGACAGGAAGTAAACAGAAATCTCCTTGACGGAACAAAGACTAGGGATGAGCTCAGGTTTGTTTGGATGTTCCTCCAAACCCACATGGCAAAGCTTGCAAGGAAGCGGTCACCTGTAATGGACATTCCTCACCCTTCAGCTGCATGTGTACATGGCCCTTGTATACATGCAGCTGTGGGATAGGGAGTACCCCCCAAAATCCTTAAAGACCACAAACAAATCTGACAGTTGTGTTATCCCCCTATTCTGTATAAAGCAAAATAAATATCTTTACACACACTTAAAGAAAATATTCCGTGCTAAGTGTTGTGATCTAAAATTGGTGATCTGATGCTTGAACAGCTGCACTCACTGTATTGCACATCCCAATACTAAAACAGAACAATCAAAGTGTTGCGCTGTGAATATACTCAAACATTAATTCAAATAATCAAAGTCACATAGTGCTCATACGCTGATAATAGAGTGCTATAAGTGCAAAAAAGTAAATTCATTCATATATACATGTAAAGCTATAAACGTGTGTTCATAAATATTATTCAATAAAATGCCAAGGGAGGTAATACAGATTGGATATTTTCAATTAAAGTGCCAATTCTGTGCAAAGCATAAAAAAAACTCAAACGTTTATTCAAAATGACAAATCTTCAAATGTGGCATAAAGTTGATAAATTATATAAACCGAGGAATCCCTATTCCAAATATTGGCGCTGACACAGGTGGCTCCCCACATGCCTAATTCTAGTGGCCTGTTGTCATCATTCATTAACCAGGCATGTATTTAAAAAAAAAAAAAAACCCAATTGCTCATTGTGCAATTTCCCAGCATAGGAATTTAATTGAAGCAACAGTATTCTGCTCACAAGTAAAATTAATAGATCAGGCGTTCAGAAATTATCGTCCTGTACCCTGGCGGGTGTGCTGACATCACCACTATGTCCTCCAACATGATGTACGTTTCATCTCAATAGCCTTTGTCACAGGGGCAATGGAGATGTTAGTCACTTGCTGTTACTAGAGATGAGCTCAGGTTTGTTTGGATTTTTCTCCAAACCCACATGGCCAAGCTTGCAAGGAAGCGGTCACCTGTATTAGACAATCATTATTTGCGGGGGCATTCCTCACTATTCAACTGCAAGTGTACATGCCCCTTGTATAAGTGCAACTGTGGGGCAGGGAGTAACCCCCCCCCCCCCCCCCCCCAAATTCTTAAAGACCACAAAAAAACAAACCTGACAGTTGTGTTAATCATTCCCCTATTCTGTATAGAGCAAAATAAATGTCTCTACACACACTTCACTGCATCTGCAACACGCATAATAATGTCAGCTGGGTTAGAATTAAAGTTGTGGCAGTATGAATAAGCATCTTAAGCAGGCCCATCTACACTTGAAGCTTATCTCCCTAAATATGGCCAGCTGTATGACATTCCTTATGTTACTAATGATTGCAGCTGGAAGCACTTGTGTCCTATTAATTTTTTTTTTTCAATTTTATACTACACTTCACTGTAAACTATGATGTGAAAGTTACTTTTTTATTTTGGCGACAAGGTAAATATCAAAGTTTGCAAGTAAGGTGAAGAAAATGACACCTTTTAATTGTCCGATATCTATCAAAAGAACTTGGTTTCTGATACATGTTGTGAGAGTCTAGTTTTCAACCATATTAGACTAAAAGGAACCAGTATGGGCACTGCATGAGAATCTTCTGTTCTCTCACACAGGAAATAGCTTTGTGCCTTGCTGTAATGCCCTAAGGAAGGCTGCCCTGTCTTCTGCCTAGGTACTGTGCTGATAAGGGACATTCCAGGGCAGTGATGGTAAACCTTGGCAGCCCAGTTGTTTTGGAAATACATTTCCCATGATGCCTGTGCACTCTGCAGTGTAGTTGAGCATCATGGGAAATGTAGTTCCAAAACATCTGGGTTACCAAGGTTCACCATCACTGCTCAAGGATACTGAAAGGGGGAAAATTATTAAAATACTTGATTTTCTTTCATGCAAGCTAGTAGTACCTTTTAAGTGCCTGCCTTTGAAAACTATTTAAGCAGATTGATGGTTAAATGTAAAATCCTTTAATTCTCCATGTTTTTCAATTATTTCTAGCCTACTCCTATCCTATGAACCATAATGTAATTTGGAAACCTACTATGTGAAGATTCCTACACATTTAGGCCTCATGCATGCTGAGTGCTAAAATGCTGCTTTTAGGGGTGCTTTTTTCCCCTCTAAATCAGGGATCCTCAAACTACGGCCTTCCAGCTGTTACGGAACTACACATCCCATGAGGCATTGTAAAACTGACGTTCACAGCCAGGACTAGGCATGATGGGAATTGTAGTTCTTGAACAACTGGAGGGCCATAATTTGAACACCCCTGCTCTAAAGGCTTCTGCTAGCCTGTGTGTCCATGCACACATAGGTTTTAGAGGCAGAAAAACCCCACTGCCAGAGTGTCACTTCTACATGTGCGTTATGCTAGCTAGCCCAGTCAATCGCTAGTTAGTGTTATTTCATTTAAATGAACACCCAAATGCTTGAGGTGTCCAGCATTTTTTTTTTTTATTGCCAAAACACTGCTACCAGGAGGAAACACATTTAGGAGAGCTGGGCAAATGCTGTGTTGCTACAAGGCCTTACTTTGTTTTATATCAGTGATACATATTGCCCTGTGAGCAAGCACTGCTATGTCACATTTCACAGAGCCTGCTGTCTGAACTGCAGCGGTAGGAGGAGTTTCAGAAGACAGAGCCTGTACAGGAGTTTCTGCTTGCAGGCGGAAAAGTACCATGCGATTATGTAGTATCCCAATCTTTCTTGGTCTACTTGACCTTGGTTTGGTATAAAGTGATCTCTTGACTATTTTTTTTTTCCCCGCACAATTTTTGGCAAAATTTTTTATTTTTTTTCCCCCTGCAAGTGTGTCCTATTATAACAGGGTCTTTCTCTCACATTGCATATGCATACTTGCAACTACAGCCTAAAACAGTTTGCTACTCCTCCTGAGTATGGCGATACCATATGTGTGATAAAGGAAAAAATTATTGCGCTCAGCAATTAGACTCACAATAAAGTGCTATAGTGCATAAAATGGTCCTTATTCCTCTTTCTGGCAGACTGCCTCCATCATGTGTGACCGTTATCCTGAAGTCAATACACACTATAAGTTCTGGTGGTAGACAGGTTTGGCTGAGAGTTACCATCATCTTATTGACCAAGCACTTTAAGGACTATATTTATTCATTTATTTATTCACCTATGAAAGGACTATAATAATGTATACATATGAACAGAATTGGTTTATTTATTAATGTGATTTATTTGAGATACATCACCACTTTTATGCACTATAGCACTTTATTGTGAGTCTAATTGCTGAGCGCAATAATTTTTTCCTTTATCACATATTGCGTTTTCACGTTTTTATTGCTGCTCGCTAGTGGAAGGAATTCCTTATTATTCACAATTTAATTTATTTAAGTTGTCAAATATCACTCTGTTTGCGCAGTTCTTTTTGGTTTAAACCAAATTTTTATTTTTCACGATACCATGTGTGTGACTTTATCACAACCTAGCCCCATAGCGAGGCCCAACATGCAGGGAGCACCGTCGGCTGTTCTATGGACCTAAATAACACCCCAAATTTCTCAACTACCTATTATACCTTTGAAGGCCCTGACGCACCAGGACAGTGGAATTGCCCACACAATCGCCCCATTTTGGAAAACAAACACCCAATGTACACTATATTATCAACAGTATTGGAATGCCTGCCTTTACACGCACATAAACTTTATTCACGTCTTAGTCTGTTGGGTTCAATATTGAGTTGGCCCACCCTTTGCAGCTATGGTGGTGTATAGAGCCAAAAAGATTAGAATTGTGTCGATGTCCCAATATTTATGGACCTGACTGTATGTACAGTTTAGGTGGCAGGCAGAGACTTGGTAGTTTAACAGGCCAGGGTCAATTCCGGAGCAGGTAGTGGTACAGTATGTACAGTTTAAGCATTAGGCAGAAGCGTGGCCAAATAACAGGCCAGGGTCCGTTCTGGAGCACGCAGAGGTGTGTACAGTTCAGATGGTAGGCAGAGGTGTGGTCGAATAACAGGCCAGGGTCGGGTCAGTTCCGGAGCAGGCAGTGGCACAGAAGGTGTAAAGGTAAATGGCAGGAATTGAGAATTATGTTTACCATACTTCACTAATAAGTATGGTAACGGAGGAAACAGTCCTTTTTTTCAGAGGCCTGGTTGGGAAGGACGCTGGGGACAATAATAAGTGGTGTCTCTTCTAACTTCTCCTCTGGAGCACACCTTACATTTTTTTATTTACATTTTTTGAACTCTTTTTCTGGGGGGGATTTTCTTGGGAAAATGCCGTTGGTGGAGTCTGTTTATTATATCTGATTGGATGCTTTCTGGTGAGCCTTTCCGTTCTAAAAGGGCAGTGACGATTTCCTCCTGATAGCCAAGTCAGGATACGGGCCTTTCGGTGGAGTTGCAGTATATTACATAAGAATTGTATATGGCCAAATTAAAAAGATAAATTGAGACTCCCCCCATGAACAAATTGTAATCGTGGACACATTCTGGTTTTTGGATTGGGCCATTCCTTCTGGGGATTTCCACGCAGGTGCTGTTGTGAAATCAAGACAGCATGTAGATCTGCCTTTCGTTCTTCCACTTCACAGCCGGTATTCGTGAAAAAACCATACCCGTGAAAATTCCCTACCCTCGTCACTTCCGGTGCACCTACGTCATGGAGCAGCTGAGCAGTGCGCATGCTCAGAGCTTCGGAGGGTAGGGAATTTTCACAGTAGTGTGTTGTAACGTTACACCGCATCAGCTGTTGCCGCGGTTACATTAAAACATCACGGGTGCAACAGGAAATAATGTCCACTCCTACCCCTGTCACTTTCCTGATCTTGGCTACTAAATGTAAAGGCGGCGGTGGGTCTATGAAAATATAAATCACGGAGACGAGATCTCCGTGATTTATATTTTCATACACCCGCCGCTTTTACATTTAGTAGCCGAGATCAGGAAAGTGACAGAGGTAGGAGCAGACATTATTTCCTGTTGCAGCCGTGATGTTTTAATGTAACCGTGGCAACAGCTGATGCGGTGTAACGTTACAACACACTACTGTGAAAATTCCCTACCCTCCGAAGCTCTGAGCATGCGCACTGCTAAGCTGCTCAGCTGTTCCATGACGTATGTGACAGGAAGTGACGAGGGTAGGGAATTTTCACAAGGTATGATTTTTTAACGTTACACCGGCATTTCCTCATTTTGCAAACTCGCTGTCTCTCCTCTTCATAGTTTCATATTAACAAGCCTTTGAGGGAAGCCCTTCCTGTTCGCTCTCACGGTGCCACATGCTCGAGTCTTCTTCCCGTGAAGGTTGCAGAAAAGGGTGTAGAAGTTATCCACATAGAGATGATATCCTTTTTCGAGGAGTGAAAATATGAGGACCCAAAGGACTTTCCCGCTTGTTCTTATGTAGTCTAGGCATTCAGGGGGATGCAGCTGGGTGACCTCTCCTTCATATACCCAAAAAGCATAGGTGTACCCTGTGACTTGGTCGCATAATTTGTAAATTTCCACCCCATATCGGGCCTTTTTGCTGGGGATGAATTGCTTGAAGCCCAACCTGCCAGTAAAGTGGACAAGCGACTCATCCACGCAGATATTTTTGTCTGGGGTAAATAACGGCTAATTTTTCAGAAACATGTTTTAGAAGTGGCCAAATTTTATACAATTTGTCATATGCTGGGTCATTTTGGGGAGGGCACTGGGTATTGTCATTATAATGGAGTAACTGCATTATCATAAAATATCTTGTTCTGGGTATTATTGCTGAGTAGATCATAGTTACATAGTCAGGTTGAAAAAAAATACATAAGTCCATCTAGCTCAACCAATAAAAAACAAAAAGAGGGGTGTGGACTAGCAGCGGACCAAGATGGCTGCTTGACCTCGCAGCTCTGCTCCACAGGGGACAAAGCGGCTCACAGTAACTATGGGATCGGGTGTTACTTACCCCAACCCACGGCGCTGACACCCCAGATGGGTCTCAGAATGAGCAGGGAGAGCTCGAGGCTGACGGACCGGCATCGACACTGCCCACAGCGACTCTGTTCACAGTCGAAGTGAACCCCGACAGGCACCATAACAACCACTGAAATGGAAGAAAATGTGGGAAAGGTACTCTACCCTGCGCCGCCTCACGGAATTCTTCCCCACAGCCTCCTCTATTTCAACCTCCTAAGATGGCGCCGGCAGAGGCATTGAGCTGCAACAGCAAGGCCCTCCTCCCCAGCTCACAGCAGCCCAGGGAATGACGGAGCCAGACACTACAGAAATGGACTCCTCTCCTCCACAATCCACCGACAGAGGTAAGAGACCTCCACCCACACCAAATAATTCCCCTGATAAGACCCCTCTCTACAAGAAACAACTTTATTCTCCTCCACCACAACTGCACTTTGAAGAAGACTTTCAGGAGTCCCTGGCAGCTCTCCCCACAAGTGATCAACCTGCATCAGAAAACACATTAAAGCTTATGCTGCTTTCCCTTCACAAATAAATCCAAAGGGAACTCTGCTCCTGTACTTCTAACCTCACTACCTGAGTCCACCAAATAGAGGAACGTACTAACACAGCCGAAAGGCAAATTTTAGAAAATACTAAAGCATACAATGATATATTAGCCTTTGAGCAACAATCTCAGGAACTCAGGTACATGCAAATAAAGATGGCTGACCTCGAAGACAGGTCTTGCCATAATAATATAAAATTTTTGCGGCGTACCTAAAAGTATCAAACCTGCTGACCTAGACACCTATTTGCAATAAATTTTTCTGAAATTGCTGCCACACCTGATAATACTGGATCTCACCAAAGATCAAGCCCACAGGCTGCCCAAACCAGCCTTTCTACCTAACAAAGTCTCCCATGTTGTGTTAGCACGTGTCCATTTCTATCATGTCAAGGATTAAATCTTTAGAGCAATCAGAACCTCTTCATCTCTGCCGGCTCCTTACACAGGAATCTCACTATATGCCAAAATATCTTTAGCCACTGCTCAACGCAGGAAATCATTTGCCTCAGTCACTACTGTCCTGCGGGAACACAACATCCCATATGATTTGGGATTCTCAGCTAAGCTAGTCGTTACTTATCACGACTACCCTACAACATTCACCTCTCCTAAAGATGGCATAAAAAGCCTTCTCAACTGGGGTCTCATCAACACTCCTCCACTCTCACCTACGAAACATACCGTCCCAATGGCGCTCAGAGCCAAGAGCTGCTAAACAGCGTACAACATAACACAATCATCTTTTGTTAAGATCAAATGGCTTTACAAGTCTAAGCCTAACCTCTGTTCTGTTGATTAAACATAAGAATCTCCCAGTGGCGGGTCATCGTTGTTTCTGTTACGTGTCACCTCCATTTTGTATAGGGTGCTACGCACTCCTACAGGTTCTAATACAAGAGTTTTACTTGTTATTGTTTTTTTTATATTTCTCTGTTCTCTTCTCACAAATAGAATAACCCTGTGCATCAAATAATCTTCCTATCCTTACTGTGTTCATACCAAGTATTGACAGTGCCATAAGGTACAATCTTATCTTACACATTTAGACCTCTCCCCACACACCCATTATGACCTACACAATAACATTAATCAATGCCAATGGCCTGAACTCACCCTTCAAACGAAATATGTTATGGAAAGAAGCCTTATCCTTACAAACAGATATTTTATGCGTACAAGAAATGCACTTTTCAGCCAGGCACCCTCCAAAATGTTCCCACAAACAATTCACTCAATATTTCTTCGCTAACGCTCCCACAAAAAAAGCAAGAGTAATGATAGCCGTTAAAGCTTCCCTTGCCTTCAAATTAGAGCATCTTGTAACTGACTTTGATGGGCAGTATCTGATCATCTCCGCTACCATTAATGACCGCTAGGTGACAATAGCCAATATCTACTCCCCCAACACACACCAGAGCCGCTTTTACAAGGACCTTATTCAAAAGATACAACTTCTTAAAAGAACCCACTTGTGGAGATTTTAACAACATTCTAGAAAACTCTTTAGACACCACCAACACTTCTAGAAGACAGTCCACTGCACTGTCCTCCTTTAAAGACAGAGAAAACTTATATGATCCATGGCGATGCCATCATGACGAAGAAAAAGATTATACCTTCTACTCCAATACCCAAAAATCTTACTCAAGAATCCATCTGTTGTTAACCACTTAAGCCCCTGAGGATTTGGCTGCTCAAAGACCAGGGCCTATTTTGCGATTCGGCACTGCATGACTTTAACGGACAATTGCGCGGTCGTGCGACACTGTACCCAAATGAAATTGACGCCCGTTTTTTCCCACAAACAGAGCTTTATTTTGGTTGTATTTGATCACCTGTGGGATTTTTAATTTTTTGCGCTATAAACAAAAAATGAGCGACAATTTTGAAAAAATAACAATATTTTTCACATTTTTTTTATATGAAATTCCCCCCAAAAAAATGTAAAAATCAAAAATTTTTTTAACATTTTAGGCCAATTTGTTTTCTGCTACATATTTTTGGTAAAACAAATCGCAATAAGCATATTTGATTGGTTTGCGCAAAAGTTATTGCTTTTACTAACTACGGGAAAGATTTATTTCATTTTTATTGTTTTTTTTTAACTAGTAATGGCGGCGATCTGCGTTTTTTTTTTTGCGGGACTGCGACATTGCGGCGGACAGATAGAACCCCTGACTGACATTTTTGACACTTTTGGGGGTACCAGTGACATTACTACAGTAATCAGTGCTATACATATGCACTGTTACTGTAAAAATGACACTGGCAGGGAAGGGGTTAACTTTATTGGTGATCAGTTGGTTAAATGTATCCCTAGGGGCGTGATTTTAACTGTGGGGGGCGTGACTTAAGATGTAACCACAGAGACAAACGATCCTACATAGCAGGATCGTATAGTCTCTGCAGTTACATCAGGGAGAATGACAGACGGCTGTGTTTACATCAGCCGTCTGCCTTTCTTCCTCTCCAGCGGGGGATCGCGAGTGGCCGGCGGACATCTGAGCCTCCGGTCACACGCACGGGGATGCCCGCGAATGAGCGGGGGCGGGAGCGCGCCTCCGGTGGCTCACGCTTGCCCCCTACAGGCTCCTGGGTGAGCGACATAGCCCTACGTCGGTTTGCCCAGGAGCAGCTGACCACCCCAGTAAATAGTCGTGCGGCGGTCAGCAAGTGGTTAACTGACTTAGCCACCCTACAAACAATCTCAGACACCAAAATTGGATTATTAACTTAGTTGGACAATGCGCCAACAAGCATGAAATGTTTTACTACCTCCTCAACAACAACAGAAAAAATTTGGAAACTAAACGCCCCCTTAATTCCTCGATCCTCGTATAAAGAACAGATCGATTCTGAGAATTAAACCTTCTTCCAGGAAAATAAAGGCTCAGCGACCAACCCAAATGTCTTATGGAATGCTCACAGAGCCTCCTTAAGAGAATCACTAATAAAAATAAGAGTTGACGAGAAAAAAAAAACGGAGTGCCAAGATTACCCAACTCTTACACCAGATCTAATCTTTAGAGCAGACCAACAAAACGAACCCCACCCAGAAGACCGCAGACACTCTAAAAAAACTTTGCCACTTTGAATTAGAAAACATTGTGCACCACAACTTTGACTTTCACCTCAAACTAATGAAAAGGACCTGGTATGCCCAAGCAGATAAATCTGGATCTCTTCTAGCCAGGCAATATAAACACAGACAAATGAAATCCAAAACCCCATATATCCTCAATAATGGAGGGAAAAACTTGACCAACCCTAAAGACATTGCGAATCAGTTTGCCACTTTTTACTCCAAGCTTTGAAACCTGACAACCTCAGAAGCATTGAATACACCTAACCCCTTGGAAATCCAACAATTCTTGCATGAATTACACTTACCCTCCATCCCTCAAGTCTACCAAATATCAACCCTTTTTACATTGCAGGAACTACAAACAGCCATCTCCTCACTCTTCTTCATAAGGCACCAGGCTTGGATGGCTATTGAAACGAGTACTATAAAACATACTCTTCCCAAATTTCTCCCCAACTGTGTGAGGCATTTAACTATACAGCTGAAACTGAAACTATTCCTAGTGAATCCTTAGGCGCCTTAAAAACAACTATCCCCAAACCTGGTAAAGTCCCTGACTCCCTGCCAATTTTTGACCCATATCCCTTCTTAACACAGACGCCAAAATTTTTGCCAAATTATTAGCAACCAGACTTTCATCCATCATCCCACTCTTAGTACATAAGGACCATGTAGGATTTGTCACTGGAATACAAGCCTCTGATGGCACTAGAAGATACATAGACTCATAGACATACATCTGCTCCTTTCCCTGGATGCAGAGAAGCTGTTCGACTGCCTACATTGGTAGTACTTAACAGCCATACTACATAAATTTGGTTTCCAGGGAAAACTACTTAAATCCATCCTTAGTTTGTATACCAACCCCAGTACAAAGGTTTGGACCAATGGAATGGCATCCAACTCCTTCAATATTACTAATGGCACCAGACAGGGGTGCCCTTTATCACCCCTGATATTTGCTCTAGTGATGGAGCCTCTAGCCCAGGCTATCCACACCTCACCTTCCATTTTAGGCATCCAAATAGTTACCACCTCACACAAAATAGATTTATATGCAGATGATGTGATAGCATCTGTGACCAAACCTCTCACATCATTACCAGCACTTCAGAACATCTTAGATAGATTTAACTCTGTCCCTTTACAAAATCAATTATAGTAAATCCTCAATGCTTGGCATCTTTCTTCCACAATCAAAGACTTGATCTTGGCTAACAACCCCTTCTCGTGGGCTCCTAACTTCACTCTATACTATCTTGGTATACAACTAACCTCTCCCTGCTAACCTCTCCCTCCTTCTTTGCATAAACCTACAAGCTTTAATATCCAAATTTTTGCAAATCTCACAAGGCCTGCAGAAAAAGGCCCTAACAAAAATGTTTATGCTAGCACATGTGCTATATTTTTTAGAGCAATTTCTGTGCCCATCCTTTCATTATATATTACAAAGCTCCAAGCTATATTTAACACTTGTATCTGGAAAAGCAACCCCAGAATCCATTATAAGCTACTATGTACACCAACCAGACTCACGGGTTTGGGAGTTCCCAATATCAGAGCTTACAACAAAGCAGACATACTGGATCAAGCCAAAGCTTGAGGGGCTCCCTCCTACCAGACAATCTGGCTCCAAATTGAGCATACAGCCCTGACAATGTCCTTAAGAAGGCTATTTAGCCCCATACATGCAACCAATTAAATGCTACTTGGATACTGTCATAGCTACTACCCGAGTATGGAAAGCGACATACCAAACATTTAAAGGCATCTAAGTTGAGTTACCTTCACATCTTCCTCTCAATACGCTGGAACTCTCATGCCTAACTCATCGTTCACTTCCTGGATCAAAGCTGGCATTGATAACCTAGGAACGCTATATTTGGACTCCACACTCAAATCTTTTCAACAACTAGTATGGAAAGCGAAAAACCAAACATTTAAAGGCATCTCAGTTGAGTTACCTTCACATCTTCCTCTCAATACGCTGGAACTCTCATGCCTAACTCATCGTTCACTTCCTGGATCAAAGCTGGCATCGATAACCTAGGAACGCTATATATGGACTCCACACTCAAATCTTTTCAACAACTATGCTCGTCCTACCCGCTTGACTCCAAGTAATTCTACATGTACCTCCAACTAAGGTCTGCTCTACATCCACTCCAATTTTCCTAAAAGACGATTATTCTGAACCTAATTTGCTTCTACAACATGATACAACAATCCCCCTACAAGCTTATCCTAAACCCTCTCTTTCACAGCTAATCTTCCTCCATGTGTCACTGGGAACAATGGATAAATAAAAGCTATACCACGAAGCAATGACATATGACCCTGAACTCTACTCGCAAAGCCTCATGCTGCATTTCCCATTGGGATACTGCACATAAGATATTCCATAACTGGTATCTGACCCCCGCCAGACTTGCCCACATATGCATGGTGGCTCCCTCCACCTGCTGGAGGAAATGTGGTCACTACGGCTCAATGTGTCACATTTGATAGAGTTGCCCAGCATTGGGGAAATTTTGGTCGGACATAGCATCATTCATCACCTTTTCCTTAGGCCTCTCTCTCGCCCTGACCCCTTAGATTAAAAAAAAAAAAAAAAAAACATCTGACGCTCCTAAAAGCAGCTGTAAAAAAAAAAAAAAAAAAGAAAACACATCCATACAATCCCATATACATAATCATATACCCACAGAGGAAGGTGAAAAAACCCCCAGCAAAGCATGATTCAATTTGCTTCAGCAGGGGAAAAAATTCCTTCCTGATCCCCGGAGAGGCAATCAGTTATTCCCTGGATCAACTTTATCCATAAATATTAGTACCCAGTTATAATATTGTACAACTAGGAAAGAATCCAGGCCTTTTTTTAAAGCAATCCACTAAGCTGGCCAGAACCACCTCTGGAGGGAGTCTATTCCACATTTTCACAGCTCTTACTGTGACTAAACCTTTGCATATTTGGAGGCAAACTCTTTTCCTCTAGACATAAAGAGTGCCCCTTGTCCTCTGTGATGACCTTAAAGTGAATAACTCATAACCATCAGCATGGGGTGGGTGGACCAGTATGAACGTATTTCTTTTTTTTTTTTTTTTTTTTGGGTGAGTCCCATATTGAATGGGAGGCCCAAAATAATCTTGAACTCCTCCACTGTTAAGTCTCTCTATTCATAGAGATGGGAACAATATGATGTTGGGTTACTCAATATAAATTGTTGTGCATACAGGTTGCACTGGGCCACAATTGATTATAGTAGTTCATCGGTAAAAATGAAATAAAAAAAAATCTATGGGGGCTGGGCAGTGAAAGGGGAGGATGTTAGCTGCTCCTGAATTAGGAGGAAGCCTCAGAGGGTTCTGAAGGGCATATGGAATGCTGGCATGGGTCTTAGACTTTTGGAGCTGAGGTGACACTCCACTAGTACCTGGCCTTTCTTGCAGAGGTACCCCATTGCTAGTGGATGCCACCAGTGGCGGCCGGCCGATAGGGGGCGCCCCCCCAAAATAAAAAGAAAAAAAAAGATTGTCTATTTTTAGCCCACTAGGGGCACCGGACCTAGTGCTGGGTATGGGGGGGGGGTTTACCCCCTTCGGCTGGCAGAGGTGCCAATTGGCACTCTTCTGGGGGTCATTGGGGCGCAGAGCAATGCGCCGACACTCCCCACTTTACTGATGTTCGGGCTGGGATTGGTCCAGACTCCAGCCTGGACCAATCACAGGAGGACATGGATCTGTTACGTGACGCGTGGGGGCGGTGCACCGCCCCGGCGTCATGATCACCTTCTGTTCCCGCCCGGCGCAGAGAGAGAGAGAGAGG
Organism: Pelophylax lessonae; assembly: GCF_965119305.1. Taxonomy (NCBI): domain Eukaryota; kingdom Metazoa; phylum Chordata; class Amphibia; order Anura; family Ranidae; genus Pelophylax; species Pelophylax lessonae. The sequence continues at coordinate 355,689,440 of NC_138768.1, forward strand.
AGTCGAACAGGAGAGCTGAGCGAGAGCCGCATTACTACTTGAGTGAGTCCTCCTGAGTCGGATCGGAACTTCAACTTCGCAATCAGGCCCGTCAATCGCAAAAGAAGTGCGTGCGAGTGTGAGTGACCTACCTCCCAAAATCCAGATCAGGCTGAGTCCGCTCCGCAGTCCGCACTCCACATCATTGCAGCCAGGCCGCAGGCGCAGCCGCGCAGAGAGAGTACTCCGCGGCGCGAGTCCGCAGGCCGCAGCGCAGACAGTGACAAGACCAGCAGCAAGACCGGTAAGTGAAGTGAATGATGCTTCAGGGGGGGGGGGCCCGGCCCGCACACTGTCCTATCAGTTGTTCTGGTGGTGCTATGAAGGGGGCACGCACGCATGCTGGTCTGAGGTCTCTCTCTGCATTGATGGGGGGGGCCGTGCCAGGCAGACAAGCTGGTGGTCAGTCTGCATCTGCATTGATGATCATGGGGGCACACAAGCTGGTGGTCAGTCTGCAATGATGATCATGGGGGCACAGCAAGCTGGTGGTCAGTCTGCATTGATGATCATGGGGGCACAGCAAGCTGGTGTGGTCAGTCTGCATTGATGATGATGATGGAGGCACAGCAAGCTGGTGTGGTCAGTCTGCATTGATGATCATGGGGGCACAGCAAGCTGGTGTGGTCAGTCTGCATTGATGATCATGGGGGCACAGCAAGCTGGTGTGGTCAGTCTGCATTGATGATCATGGGGGCACGGCAAGCTGGTGGTCAGTCTGCATTGATGATCATGGGGGCACAATTTTGGTGGTAAATAACATGACAAACTGTGTATTATTTCAAGGGGTAACTATGAATACTTTTTCAAGGCACTGTTCCTTGATTACTGAAGGCCCCTTTAACACTTGTGTAGCGTCAAAGTCACGCAATTTTTTACCGTGTTTTTTGCCGCAAATTTTTCTTTTTGCCCCCCCCCCCAAAATTTTGAGCACCAACCGCCACTGGATGCCAATGTGCTACTATAGGATAGCACTGCGCCGCTGGTGGTAGCCTGTCCCCCAAAACGCCTTTGTTTGATGGGCACACTATCCTCCTCCTCTGACTCTGTCAGTGTCTCAGTTCTTAGCACTAGCTCGTAATCAGAATCTGAAGCAGAATTAGACACATTGAGCTTCCTGCTGCTCTCGTTGGCTGCACTTAACATTTGGTATGTCTCCTCAGTTGAAAAAGATTTTTTAGACATGGTGGTGGTGATGAGGCTGCACAGATGGATGCTGATAAGCCTGCACAGATGGATGCTGATAAGCCTGCACAGATGGATGCTGGTAAGCCTGCACTGATGGGCACTGATGAGCAGTACTGATGTGCACTTATAAGCAGCACTAATCAGCTACACTGATAGGAGCTGATGAGGTTCCACTGATGAGGCAGCACTGTTATGGGGCACTGTGTACCACTGATGGTAATGTAACCTCCTGCCCTACTGCCATTTGAAGCCTGCACTGTAGCCGTCTTTCGGTCATAGCGTGGGCGGCAAGCGGTTAATGAGAAATTGAACAGTACTGACTGGCAAATTTAAGGCTTTTGATATCTTTTTATTTCCTTTTTCATGCTTTTAAAATTTCATTACCTAGCTACGCAGGTCCTTTGACCATTGTGCTTCATGGCTCAGTATCAAGCCTGCTCAGTGCATTCATGTGAACTGACAACTTATACACAGACACTGATTGCAATTTAAAAAGCCACAGATGTAGGAAATGAACTTTTAATTGCCATTTTAACCTGTGTGTGTCACCTTGTGTGTGTACCAAGGACAAACATTCCAGGGTGGTGCATTATCTGACAGAAATAATGGGGTGCCAATGTTTTTGGCCAAAACTGTATTTGTGGCTGCATTTACACATACAGGGTGCCAGCAGATCGATTACATTCATAATAGTAAACGATTAGCTTAGAGAGGGCATGGGGCTTTGTGCTGGCTGTACCTCCTCTTACATTAACACCCATAATTTGGGCTTCAGAAGGCACCATTTAATGACAATTGAGCCAGCAATCGGAACAGCACCAAGTGCTATGTATATGCACTATGTCCCCTGGGAAGTTATATTACAAAACTTTAATGATAGTTTAAGTACACATATATTGTTTTCCAGTTATAAAAGAACATACAAGGAGATAATAAGATTAATTACCACCTCTGGAGACATTTTTTCAAATTGGAAGAAATATTTGAGAATTTTACATATGCATTCCATATTGAAAGGTCTCTAGCATGTATCAATATCACAGCTAGGATGACACCAAACCTTTGGGATTTTTTATATCAGTTAATGGTAAATTTTCAATTATGTAAATTCTAGTAGGAATTTGTAAATATAAGACAGAAGATTCATTTTAAACTTCAGAACAACTTTGATGGTAAAATGAGGGGTGTGATCTGAATCCCTGTACTTGCACAGTTTATGAAAAAAAAAACTGATTATTTTTGTACATACATTATTTATGTGTCTTTGTGTTCATTGCTTCTCATTACGAAGATGATTAAATTAAATAATGTTATTAATACGAATTATGGTTAGTCAAGCCCTTTGATCTCAGGAGTGAAACTGGTGGAAGGCACAACTGTTTCCATAATGTTCCGTGTGTTATATCTGTTGCTTGCAGACATAAATATACAGCTTTCAGAAGTGGAGCTATTTTATTCAAGTAACAATAGAAAATAAGGACTAAGCCCTTGTTTACATTGGAGCGATTTGTAATGCAATTTGCAAAAGTAGTTCCTGCACTACTTTGGCTGATTTCAGGTGCGACTTCAATAGACATCTATGCATGAAGCTGCACCGATGTCTTTCAAGTAGCACCTGAAATTGCTCTAACCTGCTACTTTGAAATCATGCTACTTCAAGTAGCATCAATGTGAACCAGGGCTAAAGAATGAATGGCATAGGAAACATTATCTGTTTCACTTGCTGCCTGATGACCTTAAATGTATTATACATGTGTTAAAAAATCTGCATCTGATGACGTACAGCTACTTACCTCAATTATGTTGGTACATGCATTGTGGCTTCTGTATACTTGATGGATGTAAGTTGAACAAACAGTTCTGTATTTTCGGTTGAATTTTTTGTTATTTTTGGTGCTTTAATTTATAGTCTTGCCGGTGGAATTCTTATTGGCCCCATTAGGCCCAACTATCCATAATTTTACTGTCATCCTTTCTCTGGAAAACATATAGTGCATGTACTATGACTGTCTACAAGAATGTTGTTAGTCTCAGTCCTCAGGACAATGATTCTGTCACTAAACCCATTTTATTCAATTTTTTCCAATACTTTATTTTATTTTAGGACAACTCACATAAAATACAGAGACCAATGACAAACTTATCAAAATATATAATCGATTAGAAAATCATACTAACCATTTTATAATAGAGAGCAGATATTACTATCCGCTGACCATTGGACTTAGTGTTTACTCCACACTACACTCGTACCTCGCTTTGAAGCCTGCAATTGCCCATTGAGTTATTTGCATTATGCTGCATAGAGTGTTCCATTATTGGAAGATTTCACTTTGATATAGCACATGCCCAAGATCCCCTCCAAAATGTTTTTTAATCAATTCATTTAATTCAAAATTGAATTATTCAGAGTCCTAAAGCAAGCAAAGAATGAAGCATCAGTGTTTATTTATTCATTTTATTTTTATTTTTTGGGGGGAGGGGGTTGGCATAGTAAGGCCCATATGGCTGCTTTTTAAATAGGAACCTTGATTATATTAATTTTAATTTACCTCTAATCCTGGGATTGCACTTAATCCAATTGCATACAAAACATTTTGTTTTTATTTTTGGATAGGGTGTGTTTTCATTACTGCCTGTGCCCCCATTTGGGGGATTTTCCTTTATTCTTTTCTGTTTGATATTTCATAACATAAAGTGAAGAACTTTTCTCCCTTCTAGTCTATTTGCAGGGTGTCAGACAGAACAGTAAGACATAGAAAATCCCTCCAATGGGGACAATCATAAAATAAAATTTTCTAGCTCCGTGATGAAATTGTAGAAAAACTGTTCAAATAAATGGGTATTTCCCACCCTGGTGATGGTTGCCAAAATGGAAAAAGAGCTCCTTATTGGGGACCCAGCACTGGAAGCCCATCCACACTTGATGCATCATAATGTGTCACATGGGTTCATTTGCACTTACTGCAATACACTGTGCATTGCATGTTAACATGCGTCAACCCGCATCAGCACACAAACGCGTATTTTGATGCTTCTTTATTGAATTTAGTGGAAAATGCATTTAGAATCTAGTAAATGGGCCCTGATATCTGATAGAAAAACCTTAAATTGGATAGTCCATAATTTTAACTTTTGCTTGCTAATGGCTAACCTAAAGCATTTTTCTTTTTTTAAATTAAAAGTTTTATTCGTTTTTACATTAGCATTACAGGTTCAGCAAACAATTAACAGGTGCAATAGAAATTGTGGAACCGCACACAGGGTAGATGAAAGCAAAATTGTTTCTTTATTCCTCAAAGTTCATAAACAGACAGACAGTGTAAGGAACAGACAAGTCCAAGGTTGACGCGTTTCACGGCACGAACAGCCGCTTACTCATAACCACAGTGAAGGATGGCGGAAATCGGTTGGTATTAGTAGATGGACAAACAATGGTTGATTGATGCGATTGCTCGCAGGTTTGTGTCATTAACTTAATTTTCCTCCGTGAGGAGCCGATTGATCCGCGATCCAACACCTGGGACATTTTAGTGCACACATAAAAAAACTTCATAGAGAAGTACAAAAACAAATACAAGTATTTAAAAATAACACACTCACTCGAGACAAAAAGTTGCGAGTGGATGTGTTAATAAAATCATGTAAGCGCGCAAATGGGGTATTATGCCGGCAAAATGTGAAAGAAATACACAAATTGAAATAGTGCATATTATATTGTTTTTCAATCTGCTATAGCTCAATGTGTATTTTTTAAATTAGGACCATCCGAAATTCAAAAGACACACACACACAAAGCATCCTTGTGTAACGAGAGATGTGTGTGTGCCGTAAAGTTAAAATTATACATTGTTGGGAACAATGTAATATAATCATATGTGTATATAAAAAAAATATATATAAGGTGTGAAAATATGAAAAAAATATATATATAGAAAATATATATGAAGGAAGGGGGGTGTGAAAATGTATATATATATACTAAAAAAATATATATGTATAAGTGAACATATGCAAAAGTGAAATAAAGAATAAAATGTAAAAAATAATGAATAAATAAAGATTGAAAATAAACAATGAAAAAATAAAAAATAATAATGTGGTATAATATAACTATCAGTGTAAACCAAGATGGTGATTGATGAATGATATTAGTGAACATGTGCTAATGTGGTCTTTATGATTGAATCGTGACATGTATGGGAGTGAATGTGGTGAAATTGCTAAAAAAACAGTGTGGAAATATAATTACATGTTAAACATAATATATACATATCAGTGTCAGGAGTGAGTGAATGTGCATATACATTAGACACTGACTGTAATACAAGAATGAATATTGGGGTCAACTAAAAAATAGAAGAACCAGACACATGCCGACATATATATACTCTATAAGCGCAGTGTGTGTAAACTCGTAATGAGTGGGTCCCAAATTCGATCGGTCAAAAGTAAATCTAAATAAATTGGAAGAATGATCGATCATTATCGGTGACTGAAGATGTTGGTTATTGATTGTAAATCGCAAACTAAGCCCAGAGTGTTTTGGAGCATATGTGAGAATCATATAAAAACTTGTACTTGATGTGGCATATCAAAACGGGTCTTACTATTTGGGACATGAAAAAAACCCCAATTGCACTCACATTGATGAAACTATCTAGAGCTGGGAACTATCCCGGCCTAGATATGAGCAATAGACTATGTAATAATATGTATAGACTCAGTCACAGAGGATTATAAGAATGTGGGACCGAAAATCCAAAACGAGAAAAACAATGAATGACCCTCTTCAATACAGTCAAGAACAGCAATATAAATTTAAGCAACAAAAAGTGGTGCAATAAATATCGCTCCAATCATGAATACAAATGTATGATCATAATTTTTTGCAATACAAATATTTCATGTAGCTAATGGATGCTTTTCAGAGAGTTTAATGCGACATGCCCAACATAGAGGAAGATGTAACTTCCGATGATATCCGGGATACCAGTATCAAACACACCAACAAAAATAGTTACAGAAAAAGATTTAAACGTAGCAATAATACCACTTCCAAAAATTCCAACAAACTTCTTTCTTCTTTCACACTGTCCTTGCCTTACAGCCTAGAATTCAATAAAATAAAAAAGGTTATTCAAAAACACTTACCAACCTTGTACACAGATGAGATCTGTGCAAATATTCTCGATGATGGAGTAAATATAGTGGCTAAGAGGGCTGCCACTTTGGGCAATTCCCTATCCCCTAGTCTATATACCTCTAAAAAATCAAATGCATCAAGAACTTGGCTATATTGTAAAGGCAATTTCAAGTGTGGCATGACAGATTGCATTACTTGCCCCCACATCATTTCTAGGGACAAATTTGTCTCGACTTATGATAACAAAGTATACAATATAAAAGATTTTTTCAATTGCAACACTAAATATCTGATCTACTTAATTACATGCAAAGCATGCTCTATCCAGTATGTAGGTAGAACTACCCGCAAATTAAAAGACCGATTCAGGGAGCACCTCAGTGATATACGTACTCTCAAATACACCAACATAGCGAAACATATACAATAGTGCTCACGGAGGTGATACATCCCTGGTACAAGTCCAGATTATAGACCACATCACCAGGCCCACCAGAGGTGGAGATGTCTTTAGATTACTTTGCAAAAGGGAAGTTCTGTGGATCTTTAGGCTCCATACTCGGATGCCTTATGGTCTAAACTGGGAATGGGACGTCACTCATTTTTATGAGTGAGGTCTCTCCCAATGGATCCAAGTCCTTCCCTGTAGTTCTCATTTAAGTCCTGTCATGTCTGCTTTATTTTTTCGGGTGCTTGTCTATTTTTTGCTTGTTTCTAGCATCCATTAGCTACATTAAATATTTGTATTGCAAAAAAATATGATCATACATTTGTATTCATGGTTGGAGCGATATTTATTGCACCACTTTTTGTTGCTTCAATTTATATTGCTGTTCTTGACTGTATTGAAGAGGGTCATTCATTGTTTTTCTCGTTTTGGATTTTTGGTCCCACGTTCTTATAATCCTCTGTGACTGAGTCTATACATATTATTACATAGTCTATTGCTCATATCTAGGCCGGGATAGTTCCCAGCTCTAGATAGTTTCATCAATGTGAGTGCAATTGGGGTTTTTTTCATGTCCCAAATAGTAAGACCCGTTTTGATATGCCACATCAAGTACGAGTTTTTATATGATTCTCACATATGCTCCAAAACACTCTGGGCTTAGTTTGCGATTTACAATCAATAACCAACATCTTCAGTCACCGATAATGATCGATCATTCTTCCAATTTATTTAGATTTACTTTTGACCGATCTAATTTGGGACCCACTCCTTACGAGTTTACACACACTGCGCTTATGGAGTATATATATGTCGGCATGTGTCTGGTTCTTCTATTTTTTAGTTGACCCCAATATTCATTCTTGTATTACAGTCAGTGCCTAATGTATATGCACATTCACTCACTCCTGACACTGATATGTATATATTATGTTTAACATGTAATTATATTTCCACACTGCTTTTCAGCAATTTCACCACATTCACTCCCATACATGTCACGATTCAATCATAAGACCACATTAGCACATGTTCACTAATATCATTCATCAATCACCATCTTGGTTTACACTGATAGTTATATTATACCACATTATTATTTTTTATTTTTTCATTGTTTATTTTCAATCTTTATTTATTCATTATTTTTTACATTTTATTCTTTATTTCACTTTTGCATATGTTCACTTATACATATATATTTTTTTAGTATATATATACATTTTCACACCCCCCTTCCTTCATATATATTTTCTATATATATATTTTTTTCATATTTTCACACCTTATATATATTTTTTTTATATACACATATGATTATATTACATTGTTCCCAACAATGTATAATTTTAACTTTACGGCACACACACATCTCTCGTTACACAAGGATGCTTTGTGTGTGTGTGTCTTTTGAATTTCGGATGGTCCTAATTTAAAAAATACACATTGAGCTATAGCAGATTGAAAAACAATATAATATGCACTATTTCAATTTGTGTATTTCTTTCACATTTTGCCGGCATAATACCCCATTTGCGCGCTTACATGATTTTATTAACACATCCACTCGCAACTTTTTGTCTCGAGTGAGTGTGTTATTTTTAAATACTTTATTTGTTTTTGTACTTCTCTATGAAGTTTTTTTATGTGTGCACTAAAATGTCCCAGGTGTTGGATCGCGGATCAATCGGCTCCTCACGGAGGAAAATTAAGTTAATGACACAAACCTGCGAGCAATCGCATCAATCAACCATTGTTTGTCCATCTACTAATACCAACCGATTTCCGCCATCCTTCACTGTGGTTATGAGTAAGCGGCTGTTTGTGCCGTGAAACGCGTCAACCTTGGACTTGTCTGTTCCTTACACTGTCTGTCTGTTTATGAACTTTGAGGAATAAAGAAACAATTTTGCTTTCATCTACCCTGTGTGCGCTTCCACAATTTCTATTGCACATTTCCGGATGGCGGATCTAACCAGCCCCAGGTTGGGCTAACACACCTGAGCGGCTTCCTCTCTCTTCAGTATAAACAATTAACAGGTACATGGCCATACAATGATAAAGATTTTGTGTTCAAGGGAGCAAATATAAACCAAAATGGGAACACTCAGGCATCCATTGCCTGAAACTTGCATCATCAAACGTAATTAGGTGAGAGCATTTTTCTTTTAAATGTTCTTTCCTCTTGTAATGAATATTATTTGTGCTAGATAAATGCATCAAGTAAAAAAAATATATGGTATAAAAAGAGGTGATTGTATTTTACATGTTTCTGTATTTAATAACTAAAGGGGTAACCTAATATTCTGCAGCAATTTGATCATCAGAAGGGTTAAGAATTACTAACACAGCACATGCCTAACCAAGGATTGCTTGAGAGATCATTTTAGCAGTCGAAATTCATCAAAAATTAAATCCATCTGCTCATTTCACACTCTTTGTTACACTTCCCTGAAGAAATTCACTGTGGACTGCTCCATTACTTTAGAAACTGGATGTAATTATGATAAGCTAATAACTCATATTTTCTGGTTAACTGCATTGTGCTCTTTTGGAGAACTACCAAGGTGTTTTTTTTCTCACTCTAGCATCTCAGTAGCTTCGTATTTAATACCACTAATCACTCTTTCAAATGAGGTTTAAGACAAACATATGCTGTTGGGAACATCTTCTGTTTGAGAAGCTGAGTGTTGTTTGGAAATATATATATATATATTTGCTCTGTATCTTGTAGTGTCTGCTCCATTTGTAATATACATCTGAACAGGCTGTATTGGTCTGTTCAGAGCTATTAGTTCTCAACAGCTACAAAACCATGCCAAAATACTCATTAGGTTTTGGCAAGCTGTTTCACAAATCCTTTATTGCCTCTTCAGAAAAGACATTTTTTTTTCCTTGGAATTGTTTATCTCTCCTTCTGTATGTTTTTAGTTTTCATTTCAGTTTAAGAAATTTAAATGACAAAGCTGATTTTTTTAAACCCCTTTATTATACAAAGATTATTAATGGCGTATGAGGTCTTTTTTTTTTTTTCAAAGTAAAACAAAAAAAAAAAGATTTGCGTAAACTGAACCAGTGTTTTGCCTGTGGAGGACTAAACAACAGGTTTACTTTTGGCGAGAAATCACAATGCACAGGGCTGCACCATCCAAAGGTTATTGTGTTACAGTGCCATTCATTTTGAGACAACACACCTGCATTGCAGTGCACAGTAATGCACTACCATGCATTGTGTTGCAAAAAAAAAAAAAAAGTCCTTGGGGGATGGTTTGGCAGATACAGTTTGGTCCACACTAGGGTCTGTTGGCAGCCCATTAAAAATAGATATGCTACCCTAACGCAACACACGTGAGCATGCAAAACTGTCATTTATATGTGTGTTTTAACACACTGGAAAGGTGGGGTCTCAAGCCTCGTACACACGCGTCAAAAATTGGCAGGGAATTTTCGTCCAACTACCGATCTGCCGATTTTCGGCTTGTTAGTATGATGCTTCCGACAACCGACTCCCACTTTTCGGCTGAAAAAAATCTGGTGTGCAGACTATAAAATTTTTGTCTGCCGTCAAAACACGGCCGATTTTCGTGCAGTCAGTAGAGATTTCGACAGGGAAAAATCTAATGAGCAAGACTGGGCATGCTCAGTGAAGAAAGAACTCAGAGAAAGCAAACCAACACATGACATCACTTCTGAAGTAGATTTTTGTTGGGCGAGAAAATTCGTTTGCAGTCTAGGCACATTCCAACCAACAAAACACAACTCTGGACAAAAGACGGACGATCGGTCGGCCGATAATCGTTGCGTGTGTACGGGGTTTCAGTCTAAACCCCTGGTGTCCAACCTTTTGCCCTTTGAAATTTTTGTGTGGCCCTCAAGACCCCTGCAAACATTAATCTGTGTTTCCATATTGCCCTAATAAAGGAGTGGTTTTCAGCAGCTTCATGTAATATCCCTTTATCAGATCTGCAAGCTCTGACCATCATCTGTACCATTTTAAAAGTCTGTGACCATCTCTTGTTCCATCTCTGACTATCTCCTTTAACATGTCTGCAGCCTCTGACTATCCCCTGTACCATGCCCACAGTGTCTGATTATCTCTTGTATCATACCCAAAGTCTTTGCCTATATCTTGTTGTGTTTCTGTTACTGTATCTTGAGATGACACTGAATATTTACGTGCAGACCTTTGGTAATGTTGAGAGCTGCACTTGAGGCTCCCATATTAGGAAAGTTGGCAACGACTGGTCTAAACACTACAAACTAGTAATAGTTTCAGTAACAACAGCTGCTGCAAAATTACCCTGCAGTGCGCTCCTTTTTTTTTCACTGGCATGTTTTCATAATCTCCTCCTTCCAAATTATTTCCAGTGCCATCTTCACTGGAATGCATTCCTGATCTCTAAACCTGCCCCCAGTGGTGTGTGGCATTTGGAGAAAATCCACACTGCAAAACTTCATACAGACCAGTGTAAAGTTGTTTGCTTGGCAATGTACAAAATGCAGGTTTGATTTATATCCATTTTAAAATGTATTCAGTCAAAACTTTTTGTAGTTTTGGCTAGAGTGGGGATTTCTAACTCCTATCAGGTTTTTATTGTCATTGGAACGTCTTTGAAGAGATTTCTTTGCTTTATGTCTGATAAAAAGGTGTAGCACCCTACAAGGTAGGTGCTAGGCAAAGTACAGTGGGCCCTGTCTGCCTAACAGCAGGGCCATGATTTTCAGCTGGGTTGTAATGTCTCCCAGGTGTGGCTGTTGAGACTGGGGAGTCTCCCCACTTTGCTACTGAGAGGGCTCTCATTGGGCAGTGGAGGAAACCCAATCAATGGCACATTCAGAACTGTATCTACCCCAGAAAGGCAGATTCTGCCACACAGGATTCTGGGAGTGGGTATAAGTTTGAGGGAAGTGCATGACGAAGCGTCTTTAGCGGGAAGCAGAGTCCCAGGAGGGAGAGTACGTCTGTCTCTCCTCCTGTCACAAGGATCGGGTGTCCCAGGCGGCTTGCCTGAGGGGACAGAGAGCTGAGCTGAGCTGCAGAGAGGATCCGGTGTGCCGAGGACTAGCGGAGTAGAGGGGGTCCAGTTTCAGGAAAGCATCTCCAGTTCGTGAGTACTGCAAAATACCCCTGGGGGTCTGCCTAGCTGAGAGGGGACCTCTCCGGTGAAGGAGCTAACTAGTGGTAAAGGGGGTGCCAGTGTTGACCCTGAAGTTCAGAGGGGGTGCCTAGGGAGAGGACCCTGAAGTGTAGAGGGGGTGCCTAGTGAGAGGACCCTGAAGTATAGAGGGGGTGCCTAGTGAGAGGACCCTGAAGTGTAAAGGGGGCACCAGCGGTTGGGCCCTGAAGAGCTCAAGTGTACAGCGTGCAGTGTGCAGTGTACAGTGTTGAGAGTTGCAGCAGCACAAGCAGTTACAGAAGCTACCTCAGTCAGGAAGGACTGAAGGGAGCTGAATAGAGAACTTTTGAGCTAACCAGAGTGTCAAGAGTCAGTTCGCAGTATAGTCCAGGACTTGTTGAGCTAACCAGAGTGTCAAAAGTCAAGTTCAAGTACAGTTCAACAAGTCAACATTTTTCAAGCGCCAACAAGCGTTGGTCGGCATCCAGCCGGCGTCAAGACAGCGCTGAAAGGCATTTTTTCTTCAAAGTGTCCCATTTGTACCTAGTTGAGCTAGAGGAGTATCCCAGTCATTCCCTTCTCCCATCCCCAATATCAAATAAACAAAACAAACCAAAGATGCCGGAATAGTCATTGTCTCCAATCTCACACTTGGGTATTCAGTTTAAATGGGCTGAAGGTATCACCGGTAACAATGGCAGACCCACATCAGGCCCAATGCCTGGAAAACCTGCTACAAAGGTTTTCTCCAGGACAGGAAGTGAGAGAAGTTTTCTCTAACAGCAGCACAGACAAAGTAAAAATACTTTACGATTTAAAGGAGAAGTATGGCCAAAGCTTTTTTGGCCACACTTCTCCTATGGATCACAGGAGCGCAGTTCGTTCTGCACTCCTGTGATCCATTATCACCCGACGTCACAGAACAGGTCCAGGCTCTGAACAGATCCCCACCATATGGTCGGTATCCGCCCAGAAGCCTGGATCGGCACCTGGCTCAGCCTATCAGCAATCTGCAAGCTCCTCCCGCCACCTCCACAGCCCAGCGCTCCAGCAAGTGCTGGAGAGGAGAGCCAGTGACTGACAGTCATAAAACAACTGCCTTCTCTCATTAAAGTGATATTAAACCAAAAACCAAAAAATATGTAATATATTGCAGCTTACCAGTCATTAGATGTAGTGGCTGCATCAGTTTTCTTTCCTTTAGCTTTTTACCCTGTTTTCACCCAGTGATTTGGCCAGCAACACACTTCTTGTATTAGTGGGACACAACTCTGGAGGAATGAACATAGAAGGCACAGCAGTAAGTAGCATTGTCAGTCTGAGGGTGAGGGGAGTGTTAAATGTATTAGCAGATTTAGGTACACTAACAAATTGAGGCCAAACTTCAGATCACACTTAATAATCAATTGCAGCAAACAGTTTTATCCTTTTGGGATAAAGGTTTTGCATAATTAAATGCAAGTTGATCATCTTAATCATCCCTGCCAGTGTTAAGTAGTTTGTCTCATCCATGTAAACTGATACATTCTGCTGGAGAGTTTGTGCGGTGAAAAACAACAGACTTGCTGGCTGGATAATCATATGAAAATATAGGAACAAAAGCCTAAAAAAAGGAAAGGGATATAACTATCACAACTAAGATTTGGTAAGCTGCAATTTAATAAATGTTTGCTATTGGGTTTAACAGAGCTTTAAACTTATTTATTTATTTATTTATTTATTTATTTTACATTATAACTTTTGGGATGATTGCAATGCAGATGTTACTGACAGTCGATTTGAGAGCTGCCTTTTTTCACAGCTCCTCATCCTTTTAAGGGCAAAAAAGAAAAGATAAAACACTGTAAACCTAAAACACTAATTACCCTCCTCCCAGGTTAATAAAAGTCAGCTTCTCAGCACAAACCCTCCTAGCTGCCCTGAAGGGCCTCTCTGATATGATATGTATGATCGCTTAAAAAAATATTGAAATTACAAAAAAAAACTGATGATGGTGGGTAGTAAAACTGCTAGGTCTAGCTCATCATTTGCCTCTCAGCACTATCAAAGATCATGTTTCTTCTCTTTTTATCTTGTTTCAGAGACCAATGGCCTCTTAGTTATTGATTAAGGCTTAATCTGTTTTTTTCTGTACTTCAGAAAGGGCGATTTCTCCTCTTTCTACTGTTGCTTTCAAAGTTTTCTTCTTTGTAACCATCACCTCTGCAAGGTGAGTGTCCCTTTCTTTTTTTATGTTTCCAGGGCCTTTTTTTAAGTTTGCGGTGCTCAAAGTGCAACATTTTCTTGTTACTGTCCGTCTGTTATTTATTACAGGCATTTCTTATAGTGCCTTGAATTTATGCATCACTAGAGTACTCAAAGGAAACCTACGAAGGAAAAGCACAGGGAGAGGGAGAATGTGATGCAGATAATGTCCTGGCTGGGATTCAATTCAAGGACCCTTCTTCTAGGCAGAAATGCTAACCACTATACTGTCCCATTCTTCTAGCTGCCATTTGTTTGCAGCAAATGTTTCCCATAACTAGCTGTCTGTCTTTTTTGTTCTTGCTGGATGTTTCTCCCACTCCTGTTTGCAGGAAGTTTTGTTAAATATTTATAAGTGTTATAGCTACCTAAATATTTTTAGTAATTGATAATTACATTTATTAAATTAATTTAAATTTAATTTTACCTAAATAGTGCAGAAATATGTCATTTTTAGAGTGTCACGCCAACCCTCCCCTCCTGCCAACAGTATCCAAACCCTTGTTTTCCTCCTCCATCTCCTGCTGCCTTATGGCATTCCACATGCTGGTGGAGGACAGGGATGGACTTCTGTGCAAAAAGGTGTCTGGCTTATGTCCTTCTGGGCAAAACAATAATGGTTGAGTACCTAAAACTGGGGGTGTAGCACAGGCCACAAACATATAAGGGGGCAATAGCAAAGCTAGCATCGGGACTGTGGGCATAGGGGTGTTTTTTTAGGTGGACATTTTATTCTTCTGCTTCAACAGTAAATATGTGCCCTTGAGTAAGAGGGAAAAAAAGTACATAAGCAGCACTTTAAGAAAAATGTGCTGCTTTGCACCCCTGAGAGGAGAAAAAGGGCACATGAGTAGCAATAGAAAGTAAAGTGGCTTCTCTGCGTCCTTGAGAAGGTGGAAAAGGGTGAATTAGCAGCACAATAAAAAAAAAAAATGGCTGCTTTGCCCCTTCAAAAAATGAAGAAAATGTGGCTGCTCTGTGCCCTTGTGGAAGAGCAAAGGAGCATATTAGCTGCCTCAAGGCTGCTATGCACCCTTTGAGGAGCAGGAGGAGAAGGGCTTATTAGTCACACACTTTAAAAAAAAGTGGCTGCAATTTGCTTTTAAAGTGAATGTAAAGCTTTATGTTTTTGCTTACCTACTCTGTACAGTGATTTTGCACAGAGCAGCCCCAATCCTACTCTTCTGGGGTTCCCTGACAGTGCTCTTGGCTCCTCCCTCCTCCAAGTGGCCCTATAGGAAAATGCTTCCTATGGACGCACTTGTGTGTGCTTGATTCTAGACGCACAGCCCAATTCATCTCAGCCCCCCCACCCCGCTGTTTGCTCATAAGTTTTGACGGAGAGGAGCGGGAGCCAAAGACTTCTGCTCTTCTCAGCCATGTCTCTGAGACAGGGAAGAGAGGAGAAGATGTGCACAGATTGGGCTCAGGTGAGTATTTAGCAGGGGCAGGGGGAGCTGCTATTAAAAAGAGTTTTCCCTTAAAGCTGATCTTCACCCTCATATAGGACTTCTGTCCTATCCAACCCTCCTCCCCTGTGCTATTTGATAAGGCCTTTTTTTTTTTTTTACAAACAAGTGCCCTCCACACACACATACATCATTGGCCATCATTGGCCTAGGTGGACAGCACTGTCCTTCCTTTGCCTATTGGGATATGCATGTCACACGCATCATCAGGAGGCACGGCTGCTGAATCAGGATAATCTTGATGTGGTCATAATCAATATGGCGGCACATGACCTAAGAGGTTGCAGAGAACCAGAGGATCTCAGCAGGACAACGATGGATTCTCTGGGCCGGTGAGTAATGAGAGCAATGGATCACCTGGGAAGTGGGTAAGGAGGAAGATCCTCTTTAATGCAGAGAATACATTGAGGTAAAAAGCTTTTACCTTAAAGTGGTTGTAAACTCTAATAATAATAATATTATGAGCT
Source organism: Pelophylax lessonae (assembly GCF_965119305.1). Lineage (NCBI taxonomy): Eukaryota > Metazoa > Chordata > Amphibia > Anura > Ranidae > Pelophylax > Pelophylax lessonae. The sequence goes on from NC_138768.1 coordinate 355,705,558, forward strand.
GAGCTTTACATCCCTTCATGTCGCACTTGAAGTTGCTGCTTATTATTGTATTGGTTTGAATTAGCGCAGTTGTTTTCCATTTTTTCTTTTTGTAAACTCTAATAGCTGAAAATGATCTAACCTCCAAGTGTTTGTTTGTTTAGCAGTAAAGTGTGGTTTGTTTTTTCCAATCGTAAATACCTTTTTTCTTTGTGCTCATTTGTGGTCATGTGTCCTCCCTCTGCTCTGGGTCCTGGTCTAAGGGAGCCAAGTGAGAGGGGCCGAGATTCCCTTCTGTTTTGTGTAAATAGTATAGTCAATGAATGAAGGCGGGGAGGAGAGGGTAGGGGTGGTGAGGAGATTGTGTTCTCACTGCACACTACAGGACTGACAGGGAGAGATGGAGGGGGAGATACAGAGATGCACAGGAGCGAAGCTGAATGATGAAGGCACATATCCTGACCACAATTTCATGGCTCAGCAGCCACAATAATTGTTGTCAGCTCAAAGAGGGGAGGTCAGGACCAGGCAGGATCAACCAGGTACTGTAGAAGATAGTAGGGGGGTAACAACAATTTTAACAATCACTTTAAGGAGTAGGATGTGAAAAATTGAGCTGCTCTGTGCCTGAAAGGAATAAGAAGAGAAAGGCTTTGTCATTTACTTAAAATCCTCCTGAGCAATTCACTATTGGCGCAGTGATAAAAAGCATCTTTCCAGAGCCTCTGCTTGTGCCATTATAACACATCACACTGAGTAAAGAAAGGTGAAGGAGGGGGAGGGGGAGGAGGAGGAAGACGTGAATAATTAAGTGAATTAGGCATACAGGTAGAAGAGTGGAAGGAGAAGGAAGATGTCACATAGCAAGGCTCACCACTTACTATATCCATTTGGAAGCATCTCTGCCTTATGGCATTCCACATGCTGTTAGAGGGCCAAGATAGACTTCTGTTCAAAATAACGGTGGCTGGCTTACAGCCTTCTGGCAAAATAATGATTGCTGGGTACCTCAAACTGTTGTTTAACGCAGGCCACAAACTTGCATAACAGAGGAATGGCAAAGTTGGCATAAACATGCTGGGTATTGGGGACATTTTACTTCTCTGCTTCAACAGCAAATACAGTAGGAAAGGTTCAAAATAAATAAAACTATTTTACTGGATTTTGAAGGAAACAAAAATGAGTTAGGCTGAGTGCTGCCTAGCCTTGGATTTTATAAATGAATACAAGGCTTCCTTTTTGGTAGAAAGCATGGCAACATTTGCCCGCCTCTCCACCTGAGCCAATCAGAGGAAGCCTTTGATTGATGGCTTCCCCATTATTCCTGTTACAGTGACAACTCGAAATTTGGGATTTTTTTCTTACTTTCAGTGCTGGAGACAGTGGTCACCAGGGCAAATGTTGTAATGTGTCCCATCAAGAGAATCTGAGTGTTACCGTCTTTTCCACCTACCTCCTTTATTCATAGAAGTCTTACTATCGCTTTTAATGAATTTAACATGACCTATGAATAGAGAAGGTGGACCTTTCAATCATCTGCCCTTCCTCTATTTATACAGTATCTCCCAAAAGTGAGTACACCCCTCACATTTTTGTAAATATTTTACTATATATTTTCATGTGACAACACTGAAGAAATTACACTTTGCTGCAATGTAAAGTAGTGAGCGTACATCTTTTATAACAGTGTAAATTTGCTGTCCCCTCAAAAAAACTCAACACACAGCCATTAATGTCTAAACCGCTGGCAACAAAAGCGAGTACACCCCTAAGTGAAAATGTGAAAATTGGGCACAGAGTGTCAATATTTTGTGTGGCCACCATTATTTTCCAGCACTGCCTTAACCCTCTTGGGCATGAAGTTTACTAGAGCTTCACAGGTTGCCACTGGAATCCTCTTCAACTTCTCCATGACGACATCATGGAGCTGGTGGGTGTTAGAGACCTTGCGCTTCTCCATCTTCCTGTTGAGGATGCCCCACAGATGCTCAATAGGGTTTAGGTCTGGAGACATGCTTGGCCAGTCCATCACCATTACTCTCAGCTTCTTTAGCAAGGCAGTGGTCGTCTTGGGAGATGTGTTTGGGGTCGTTATCATGTTTGAATACTGCCCTGCAGCCCAGTCTCCGAAGGGATGGGATCAGGCTCTGCTTCAGTATGTCACAGTACATGTTGGCATTCATGGTTCCCTCAATGAACTGTATCTCCCCAGTGCCGGAAGCACTCTTGCAGCCCCAGACCATGACACTCCCACCACCAAGCTTGACTGTAGGCAAGACACACTTGTCTTTGTACTCCTCACCTGGTTGCCACCACACACGTTTGACACTATCTGAACCAACTAAGTTTATCTTGGTCTCATCAGACCACAGGACATGGTTCCAGTAATCCATGTCCTTAGTCTGCTCGTCTTCAGCAAACTGTTTGTGGGCTTTCTTGTGCATCATCTTTAGAAGAGGCTTCCTTCTGGGACTAAAGCCATATAGACCAATTTGATGCAGTGTGCGGCGTATGGTCTGAGCACTAACAGGCTGACCCCACCCCTTCAACCTCTGCTAAAATGCAGGCAGGACTCAGGAGTCGATTTCCCAAAGACAACCTCTGGATATGACGCTGAGCATGTCCAGTCAACTTCTTTGGTCGACCATGGTGAGGCCTGTTCTGAGTGGATCCTGTCCTGTTAAATCACTGTATGGTCTTGGCCACCGTGCTGAAGATCAGTTTCAGGGTCTTGGCAATCTTCTTATAGCCTAGGCCATCTTTACTGTATGTAGAGCAACAATTCCTTTTTTGAGATCCTCAGAGACTTCTCTGCCATGAGGTGCCATGTTGAACTTCGAGTGACCAGTATGAGAGAGTGAGAGCGATAACACCAAATTTAACACACCTGCTCCCCATTCACACCTAAGACCTTGTAACACTAATGAGTCACATGACACCGGGGAGGGAAATGGCTAATTGGGCCCAATTTGTATATTTTCACTTAGGGATGTACTCACTTTTTTTGCCAGCAGTTTAGACATTAATGGCTGTGTGTTGAGTTATTTTGAGGGGACATAAAATTTGAACTGTTATACAAGCTGTACACTTACTAATTTACATTGTAGCAAAGTGTAATTTCTTCAGTGTTGTCACATAAAAAGATATAATAAAATATTTACAAAAATGTTAGGGGTGTACTCACTTTTGGGAAATACTGTAGATAGTTTTTCATTCTTTGAAGCTATAATACAACCTTTATGAATGGAGGAGGTGCCTGAAAAGGGTGGGCATAGTTGGATACTCTTCATGAATGCTAGTCACAGCTCCCTCAACTCTTTTAACCTCTGCTGTGCAGGAACATTATAGAGGCGGGATAATCAGAGGAGAAAGACAATATTGTCCCTTGTGCTGATTTTTAAATTTATTTAAACTAAGCTTAGGCTTAAAAGAAAAGTTTGTCTTTATAATATTTTCTATGTCATTAATAATCAGTAATGCTGAAAATCAGACCTTTATCTCATTAGTCAGTTGGGTGCTAACTGATTTATGAGTATGCTTTGATTATTTGCTAGATATCTTAAAGTGGTTCTAAAGTCTAAATGTCTCTTTTTTTTAACCTTAAAGTGATTATAAACCCACTGCTGACTGGTAGGGATTTTATGACAGGCAGGACATTATCGGTCTCTTATGTCATAAGTGCTTCCTCTGCTTGTCAGCTGTAACGTATGCTGAGCCATGCATCAGCGTGCATTAACAGCACCTGATCTGCACTGCTAGGATGTGCTTCCCGAGTGCTTGTGTGGGAATAATGTCATTGTGGCCTGGCCATTAAAGAGGACAAACAGGGGCGGCGTGGCCAGCTGCGGACCTTAATGGTAGCTGTGTGAGCTAGCTCCGGTGTCCAGGCTAGGCTCTTTTTACAGTGGCTCACAGCGACCAGGAACCTACCCAAGTCACCCCAGCACAGCAATCTACATCCCCAGACACCTGGCGACATGCCCTAGAGGCATAAAACCTGCTCCAGACCACAGAAACAAACTAGTTTCTTCCTTCTGGCTGCAACATCATGGCTGTGGCAGCCTCTGCTCCTGTTAGGAACCTGTCAGGAAGGCTCTGGCAGTGGATGAGTTAAGACTCACAGGCTATTCCGGCTCCACCCCTCTCATCTAGAAAGAGCTCTATTTAAGCTGGATCAGCACACAGGTTCAGTGCTGTCTTGTCTTCAGCTCCTGCCGTTGTTCCTGAACCTGTGACCTGTTTGCTGCTGATTTCCTGTTGACCTTTTGGCTTGTTCCTGACTCCGCTCGTCTGCTGCCCGTCCTGACCCCGGCTTGTTTGACCATTCTCTCGGATCTCCCTTGTCTGTTTACCCGACTTCGGACCTTGATCGGTTCACCCCTGGTGGGGCGACCCTGAGGACCGCGACCTGGTATCCACACGCAGCGAACTCCATCCTCACCACTAGAGGCTCTGGCGAAAACCGGTGGATACTTAGACTCCGCACCTCAGGCTAGCCTGTGTCACTTACCTTGGGGGGTTCCGTCCAAGCTCCGCCCTCTAGCGGACATCGGGGCCTATCTCTGTCGCCAGGTTACCACCAGCACCCTAACAGTACAAGACAGCCATGTCGGAACCTGCAAGAGAGGCTTCACCGTTAGAGGAGATCGGCCAACACCTAGCAGCCCTGTCTCAAGCCGTGAGGACGCTTCAGGATGGCTATACACAGTTAGAGGGACGATTACGCTCTGTAACCCTCACGGCAGATTCCACTGCGCCATCTGCTCCCTCCCCCGCTGCCGCAACCGCAGCACCGGCCTCCAGCCCCACAGTAGTGATGCTGCCACCGGAACCTCGGGTCCCTACCCCTGAAAAATATTCCGGAGATCGGGGTAAATTCCGAGCGTTTCGCAATGCCTGCCAGCTCTACTTCTCCTTGCAACCCCGGACCTTCTCCCTGGAGGCCACCAAGGTGGGGTTTGTTATTTCATTGCTACTATGCGGACCCCAGTCCTGGGCCCATCGGCTCCTTGAAGAGGGTAGCCCCCATTTGAACTCTCTATTGTCATTTTTTGAGGCTATGGCCCAACTCTATGACGATCCACAGCGATCTTCCACCGCAGAAGCTGCGCTACACGTTCTCCAGCAGGGGCGCAGACCCGTAGAAGACTATGTCACGGACTTCCGTCGCCTGAGTTCCGACACTTCCTGGAACGAGGCTGCACTCCGGTACCAGTTCCGTCTAGGCTTGTCCGAAGCACTGAAGGACGAATTGGCCCGGGTGGGCATCCCCGACGCACTAGAAAATTTGATCTCCCAGGCCATTCAAATCGACCGTCGGCTCCAAGAACGCCGGGCGGAACGATCAATGCAGCAGTTTCGGCCAGCCTGGATGTTGCCATGAGTAGCACCTCCTGTACACTTCCCTTCTGCTGGAGCAGTCTCTCCCAGCCCTGCTCCCGCCGGAGCCATGCCTGATGCCCCTGAACCCACGCAACTTGGGGTCATGCGGCCTGTCTTGTCTCCGGAGGAGAGACGTCGCCGCCAGCTGGGTAATCTTTGCCTGTATTGCGGAGAAGCTGGCCATTATGTGCGCTCTTGCGCAGCAAAACACCATATGTCTTTGCCAGTCTCGCCCTCCAGTTGTGTGGCATCAGTTACCTCCACCTCCCACTTAGGTTTTCCTGTGTCTTTGCAACTCCCAGAAGGACCCGTCCAGGTTACAGCAATCATTGACTCGGGAGCCTGCAGTTGTTTCATTGACCGTTCCTTTGCGGGGCAGCAAGGCATACCTCTCCAGACCAAGACCCAGGACCTCACTATCTTCCTGGCCGATGGCTCCCACATCAAGTCTGGACCCATGACCCAAGAAACCCTTCCTCTTCCAATGGTCTCTCCATCTGGCCATAAGGAATTGATACGTTTGGATGTCATCGCATCTCCCTTATTTCCCATTATCCTGGGATTGCCATGTTGCAGGCACACAACCCGCAAATCAACTGGATCACAGGAGCCGTCCAGTTCCCGTCTCCTTACTGCAGGAACTCCTGTCTACCCGCTCCATCCAAGTCCCCCCAAACTCTGTTCTGTCTCGAATCTGAGCCTGATTTATGTTCTGTTGTACCCAAGGCATATCACGACTTCCTGGATGTTTTCAGTAAGCGGGGAGCTGAGACCTTACCTCCTCACCGTTCATATGATTGCCCCATCGACTTGCTCCCGGGAGCCGAGATCCCATTTGGCCGAATTTACCCACTATCTGAACGTGAGCTGGACGTTTTAAAGGACTATGTGGACGAAAATCTGAAGAAGGGGTTTATCCGTCCTTCCACCTCTCCGGCAGGGGCAGGTATCTTTTTTGTAGAAAAGAAGGATCACTCCCTTCGACCTTGTATCGATTACCGAGACTTGAATAAAGTTACCATTAAGAACCGCTACCCTCTCCCTCTGGTTCCCGAGCTCTTTCAGCGGCTCAGATCTGCTGTCCTGTTCACTAAGTTGGATCTCCGCGGGGCCTACAACTTAGTCCGTATTAGAGAAGGCGATGAGTGGAAGACAGCTTTTCGTACCAGGTTCGGGCATTTCGAATATCTTGTGATGCCTTTTGGCCTCTGCAACGCCCCAGCTTCGTTCCAACACTTTGTGAACGATATTTTCCGGGATTGGCTGGATATCTTTGTCATAGTTTACCTAGATGACATCCTAATCTTCTCTACATCCCTGGAGCAACATCGCGAGCATGTTCGAAATGTCCTCGGCCGCCTCCGTCAGCATGGTCTCTATGTTAAGGCCGAGAAGTGTGAATTCGAGCGGAGCAGCATCCCGTTTCTGGGGTTAATAATTTCTACAGAGGGTATAGAGATGGATCCCCAGAAAGTCTCTGCCATCCTGGATTGGCCACCTCCATCTGACAAAAAGGGAGTACAGCGATTCGTTGGCTTCGCCAACTTCTATAGAAAGTTCATTAAGGGTTTCTCTCATATCATCACTCCCATTACTCAGCTCACCAAGAAGAGTGTTCGCTTTCAATGGACCCCCGAAGCCCAGTCCGCCTTCTTGGTCCTTAAGAAGCTCTTCACGTCAGCCCCTGTGTTGAGTCACCCGGATCCCACCTTACCCTACCTCCTCGAGGTTGACGCTTCTGAAGTTGCTGTCGGGGCAGTCCTCTCCCAAAGACAGGGAACCAAGGACTTGATACACCCAATAGCCTTCTTTTCCCGGAAACTCTCCTCTGCAGAGAGGAATTATGATGTTGGGGACCGGGAACTTCTGGCGATCAAAGCCGCACTTGAAGAGTGGCGGTATTTGCTTGAGGGGGCTGTACACCCTATTCTTATTTTTACGGATCACAAAAACCTTGAGTATCTGAGATCTGCAAAACATTTGAGACCCCGTCAGGCACGGTGGGCACTTTTTTTTTCAAGGTTTTCATTCCATATCACCTATCGGCCTGGGTCTAAAAATGTTAAACCGGATGCCCTGTCCCGGATGTTTGATAGCCCGAAGGAAACTTCAGTACCTGACACCATCCTATCCGAAAAGAACTTCCTACTTTTATTCACAAATCTGAAGACCCGTCTTGAGCAAGCCTCTGCCCACATTCCTGGTCCACCTGGAATACCCCTGGTGCACAAAAATGGCTTGTTATGGGTTAAAGACAAGATCTTCGTCCCGGAAGAGGTCAGAACAGCAATTCTGGCTGCCTGTCATGATCACCCTCTGGCCGGTCATTTTGGCGTCCATAGGACCCTTGACCTCCTGCAGCGTTCTTTTTGGTGGCCTGACATGGAAGAGAGCTGCAGGAGTTATGTACTCTCCTGTACCACCTGTTCCCGGTGTAAAACCGCCAGAAGTAAGGCATGGGGCCTTCTCAGACCTCTTCCCATCCCTGATCGGCCCTGGCAAACAATTGCCATGGATTTTATCGTGGAACTTCCACCTTCTGCAGGGTGCTCTGCCATTTTTGTGGTGGTAGATCGACTCTCTAAAATGGCCCATTTTTTGCCCCTCAAGGGTACTCCCACTGCAAGGGAAACTGCAGAGATCTTCATTAGGGAGATCATAAGACTCCATGGGATTCCCAGGAACATCATCTCTGACAGAGGGGTACAATTTACGTCCCGCTTCTGGAAGGCTTTATGTAAACTGTTAAAGATCGAGCTGTCTATGTCCTCAGCCTACCACCCACAGACCAACGGACAAACTGAGAGGACAAACCAAACCCTGGAGCAGTACCTGCGGTGCTTTACCACCTTTGTCCAGGACGACTGGGTAGCCCTGTTACCATTTGCAGAATTCTCCTACAACAATTCCAAGCACTCTGTTACTGGCCAATCTCCCTTCTTCGCTAATTATGGATTTCATCCCTCCTTCTTACCAGATATTCCATGTGAATCCGGAGTTCCTGCAGTCCAAGACACTGTCAACTTCTTTTCCCGGAATAATAACCTTCTGCGGGAGACCTTAGCCAAGGCCCAAACTGCGTCCAAAAGGATCTTTGACAAGAGAAAGAAGGGAGAGTTGATTCTTCAACCTGACGATCGGGTCTGGCTTTCCACGGCTAATCTCCGCCTAGCCTGTCCGTCCAAGAAACTGGCTCCCAGATTTATTGGTCCATTTCCAGTTAAAAGGAAACTCAATGATGTGTCCTATGAACTATCCCTACCCGATACCCTTCGGATCCATCCCATATTTCATGTTTCCTTACTGAAGCCCGTGATCCCCGATAACTTCCCTGGTAGAAGTTCAGGTACCCCAGAACCTGTGTTCGTGGATGGAGATGTGGAGTATGAGGTTGAGGCTGTGGTGGACTGTCGAAAGAGAGGCAACCAGCTACAGTTTCTCATCAAATGGAAGGGTTATGGTCCGGAAGAGAACTCCTGGGAGCCTGAACGGAACGTCCATGCTGCGGACCTAATCCAAGCATTTTTTCGTGCTCATCCACAAAAAAGGAGCTTGTTGGGCACCCGGAGGTTGCCCTTAAGGGGGGGGGCAATGTTAGGAACCTGTCAGGAAGGCTCTGGCAGTGGATGAGTTAAGACTCACAGGCTATTCCGGCTCCACCCCTCTCATCTAGAAAGAGCTCTATTTAAGCTGGATCAGCACACAGGTTCAGTGCTGTCTTGTCTTCAGCTCCTGCCGTTGTTCCTGAACCTGTGACCTGTTTGCTGCTGATTTCCTGTTGACCTTTTGGCTTGTTCCTGACTCCGCTCGTCTGCTGCCCGTCCTGACCCCGGCTTGTTTGACCATTCTCTCGGATCTCCCTTGTCTGTTTACCCGACTTCGGACCTTGATCGGTTCACCCCTGGTGGGGCGACCCTGAGGACCGCGACCTGGTATCCACACGCAGCGAACTCCATCCTCACCACTAGAGGCTCTGGCGAAAACCGGTGGATACTTAGACTCCGCACCTCAGGCTAGCCTGTGTCACTTACCTTGGGGGGTTCCGTCCAAGCTCCGCCCTCTAGCGGACATCGGGGCCTATCTCTGTCGCCAGGTTACCACCAGCACCCTAACAGCTCCAGCCACACAGCTAAAATAGGACAGCTGCACACAAGAGAGCAGCAGCGTGTCTCAGCAAACAATCTTCTCTCCCTGCAACATGTTGAGTCCTCTCCTCCTGACTCCCCAACAACTCGCAGCCCGACCAAGGCTAAAAAACACAGACAGGGAGAAGTAGAGGGACCCTGTTCTGTGTCACAGGACCTTGCAGCTGTGTTTACCATGGAAACCTCTGGAAGATTCCCCTAACTCTGCCCAACCTTCTACTCTTTCTGATATGAAGGCCATACTATTGTCCTTATGGGGCTCCTTACAGGCTGATATGTCTTCTATGATCGCTAATGTATCCACACTGAATCAATGTGCATAATGATCTTATCAACGGCTTTACTGATCATGATACCACTATCCAATGTATTAACGCCAAGCTCATAGATCTGGAAGACCAATCCTGGCGTAACAATATTACATTTTGTGGCACCCCCAAGACAGTAACTCCACCCCTTCCACACGATTATCTGCGTCAACTTATGTGAGACCTTCTCCCATCAGCCTCAGACATAGATCTTATCAATCGAGTGCATTAAGTTCCTAAGCCATCTTTCCTCTTGGACACCATCCCACGAGATGTCCTTGCCCGTATCCATTTCTATCACGTTAGGGAGCAAGCTATGGCAGCCACTAGGAATAATCCCACTGTGATTGGAGTCACTTTGGTTTGGAGGCCCGTGGAACCCAACTTACCTTAGAGAGGTTTGGAAATCCCTGTCTAAGCTCCCCAGGTACCTCTTATGTGTAAGTCCCCTTATGTGTCTAATAGGGACACAGGGTGACCGAGAAAATGATAGACAGCTACCTAATGGACATTAAGAAAATGGTTTGGATTACTTCAAATGGGATAGTAATATTTATCAACAATATCCCTCAAGAAATCTATGATCCATTAATTCCACTGTATCAGAATGATGGAACCTTGTATGAGCTTTGCCTCATAGACTATTGTAGGTCAGAGCTGGACAGTCTGCTACTGGGGTCTCCTGCTATGGTCTGTTTATTAAGGTGTTCTATGTTTATACTTAGGATAATGTGTAATGTACTTTGTTTTAGCCTTGTTGCTGGCAGTCTGGTCATCCAGGCCGGTTTAGGTGCTGAGTTAATTAGCATGTTATTATAACATTGTCTAGGTGTGGATTTTCATTCAACTATTGTTTCTGTCCAGATGGCAAGTAATTAGCTCAGTTTAATTATGTGTCTGTATACAATTTCATGATAATGTAATCAGGTTCACCTGACCTGGTGGGGTATATATTCTGTGTGAGTTTGTTCAATAAACAGTTCCAGATCTCATACAAGCTATTGTTGACTAGACTTGTATGTAGGGTGGCTAAAATATCTGATATCTATGTTCAAGACTGGAGGAAGCGGTATACTGACAGACGCATACTGTGGGTCATTTCTGTCACACCCACCATATCTGAAAGGTATGCTGGGATCTCTCTCTATGCTGATCTCTCCACAGCCACTATACAAGCCTGCAGGCAACTCTCCACTATCACCATAGTGCTTCGCAACCACAAGATTGCCTAACAATGGGGCCGTCCCACAAAGCTACTCGTCACCCACCAGGGTAAGCAACATGCAATCTATTCCATGAAGAAAGGAATCAAATTGCTTCAAGCCTGGAACATAATATCGCCTGACATCCCCCGTCCTGAGAAACTTTCTCATAACAAGATCCCCATGGACTGGTATTGAACAGCCGTTTTGCCGAGTAGTCTCTCATCTGTATCTTCCTCCTTCTGCCAGCCTGTTCACCTTTTTTCTTCACCATTGTGCTCATAGTCAAGCTGATTAGGCAAACTTTTTCATTTGTTCCCCCTAGCCTTATGATACAGTATATGACTCCTATTGCTCATTGTTCTCGATTTCCTCTCCGATAAATTTTTTAGGCATTTCTATGCATTTTTTTTTCCTTGTTCCATGTTTCTTTTCTGCTTGTTTATGCTGGTACACACATGCCGTTCATCTGATGGTAAAAACTGGTTTTCAATAGACTCTTCCAATCTTTATGGAGTCAACAATACTACTCATGTAAACTGTTTACTTAACTGTCACCCATGGTTTACTTTATTGTTCATTGTGGCAATATATATTAGCTTCAGGCTCACACGCCATGGCGTTTAATTTGATGTGTCTCAATGTTAAGGGCCTTAACAGCCCCTATAAGTGGCAAGCGCTGCAAAGAGAGGTCCTCTCCCTGAAAAGTGAAGTCCTATTTCTCCAAGAGACTAGTTTCCACAAAGGTGATCACCTCTGTTTCTCCCTTAGACACTTTTCTCAGACCTTTACTGCCAATTCAGATAAGAAAAAAGCTGGTGTTTTTATTTAGATAAAAGATTCAATGGCATTCCAACTTCATTCTTCTATTATAGATGATAACGGTAGATATTTCATTCTGGTCTGTACTCTGAATGATGTACTTTACACTTTGGTAAACCTGTATGCCCCCCAACGTCAAACAAGTCTCCTTTCTGAAGCAAGTTCTTAAGAAAGTCAACACTTGTCGAAAAGGCCTGTTAATTATTAAAGGCGACTTCAACTCTGTCACTGACCCTCACTTTGACACCTCCTCCTCCCGTAGGAAAACATTGGCAGTTTTACTCTCCTTTCTTCATAAGAGAGATCTGTTTAATTTGTGGAGATGCTTCCATGCTGCGAAGAGGGATTTTACCTACTATTCACATCATTCCTACTCCAGGATTGATATATTTGTTTTGGATAAGGGGTCTATTTCATTTGTAACATCTACGTTCATAGATACGATTACATGGTCAGACCACGCCCCTATCTCCCTTACAGTAGCCACACAACCTTCATCTGCATACTCTCCGTAATGGAGAATGAAAACGCCCCTGTTGTGGGACCCTACCCATGCCCACACACATTTAAGGAAGAACTTAATTCTTAATTTTCCTTGAACAATACAGCTATTAACTGTTTTACCCTCTGGAATGCTCACAAAGCTGTTCCGCGAGGTAAACTAATACAACTCAGCTCTCAATTAAAAAAGTGCAGGTCGCATCATTTTAAAACCTTAGGTAAATCTATACAAGACATTGAAGAACTGAACAAACATACTCCTTGGATACAAAACGCCTCAAAACTACTTAGCTTCAGGAACGAGCTCAGGTCCTTACTTTTATATGACTTTGAGAAACAAATTAGAATTCTTAAGACTAATTCATATGCATTAAGCAACAAGGCAGGTGCTTTCTTAGCCTGACGCATCAAGGGTAAGAGACTAGCCTTTAAAATACCATATCTCACCAACCCGAATCAGGTACTAATCAAAATGCTCCAGCTCTAATAGTCTAGATATTCAGATATCAAAATCTATGCCAAAGCTCTAGCACTACGCTTGATTAAAATTCTCTCTTCTTTAAATCACCCCGATCAAGTAGGATTTATTAAAAACCGGCAAGCCCCTGATGCCACTAGGAGAATTCTCCACCTACTCAGACATGCTGAAATTCGTAAACTCCCTTCAATTTTCTTAGGTTTAGATGCAGAAAAAGCGTCTGAGCATGTGCATTGGGGGTTTCTTGAAGCAGTCTTAAAGAAATTCAGATTTCATAATCCGATTGGTCATCATGGCACTGTACTTCTGCCCTTCAACCAAAGTTTATTCTTCTGGTGCATTGTCTTCTGAATTCCCTATCACCAATGGAACCAGGCAAGGGGGCCCACTTTTCCTGCTCACTTTTGCATTAATTATGGAACCCCTTGCACATTCGATCAGAACCTCCCCCATAGTATCTGGAATGCAAACAGGTCCCATTCACAATAAAATAGGATTGTTCACAAGCGATGTCATTTTGACCCTCACTGATCCCCTTCGGTCGCTGCCTGCTATCCCAAACATTTTAGATACATTTGGATCTATTTCCTACTATAGTAGCAAATGCCAAATGTTAGGACTCAATATCCCATCACTATTTAAAGCTTTCCTTCAATCATGTTTCCCCATATTCCTGGACAGATTCCCATCTGAAATACTTGGGTATCCTACTACCACCATCATCAGAGAAACTATTTGCACTAAATTTCCTCCCTTTTCTTAACAGCCTCCCTAAAGAGCTGGGACATTTAAATGCCCTAGACTTTGGACGCTAGGTAGGATAGCAGCCTTAAAAATGGTTATGCTCCCTAAACTACTATACTTGTTTTGCACGATTCCTGTACATATTCCTAAGAAGTATTTAAATAAACTTCACTCCCTCCTTATTCATTTCATCTGGAAGGGGAAAAAACCTAGATGTGTCTTCTCCATATTAGAGAAACATTCCTCAATAAGAGGAGCTTAGGTTCCTAACTTTCACCATTACTACCTAGCGTCGCTGTTAGACCAAGCTAAATAATTCCCCCCATAAACAGTAGTCTCAACTAGAAGCACTTATTCTAGCAGGTGATAAAACTAGGACCCTGCTTCTATCCTCATTCCTCGATCACCCCCACCAAACTCTCCTTACCCGGCTGTACAGGCAACTGTTACTGCCTTAAAAACCTCCCGCACCAGACTAAACTGTGCGCCCCTTACCTCTAAAATTCCCCTCCTACTTACTTATTTTTAAATTCTTATCCCCTCTCTTAATCTCACATCTTGGCACCAAGCTGGGATCCAGTTTGTTAAAGACATTTTTAAGGATAAGCCCCTTCTTAGAGCTCCATCGTAAATGTAATTTTCCTTCATCGGAATACTATCATTATATCCAAATACACCTTTTCTGTAAGACAAAAAAAGCACAGCCAAACCTCCAACTATGTTCTTCCTATGCCAATACTTAGCTTCAACCAACACCTCAAAAATTGGTATTTCATTTTTTATAAAATGCTTAGTTTATCTATTTCGTTCACTAAAACATCTACAATGCTTCGATGGGAGAGAGATTTGGATATTCAAATCCCAGACACCTCTTGAACATCCGCAATTAAACAGTCCTTTAGAGCAACTAGATGCGCAGATCATTGGGAACTTTTTCAAAAAATACAACATAGATGGTTTTTTACACCTTACCGTCTCTCAAGAATGGATTCCTCCCGCACTCCCAACTACTGGTGCTCTTGTGGCTCTGTAGGTTCACCGACACACATTCTTTGATACCGTTCCTCACTTAGATCTTACTGGAACCAAATATTTAAATATATCTCTTAGTTTGCCTCAGACCCTATACCCCCTCTGTGTAAATGGCTCTCCTTCATATCAATATAGGCTCTATACCTATTAAGTCCAAAACTGTAATAATCCATATCCTTTTGGCAGCTAAATTTAATATCACTCTATCAATTATAAAAATATATCAATTTCAAACTAGAAATCCCTCTCTAAACCCAACTTGCCTGATATAGTTAACAATCTAAACCATATTTGCTCGTAAGAGCGCACCTTCGCTATTAAAAACTACATTCTTCCACTCTTCCATTCCTCCTGGCATGTATGGTTATCCTATAGACTGCTTTCCAACTGAATGTAGACCTTGTTGACTTCCAGTAAAATTATAACTTATTTAAGGTGTAAAATTACACTGTCTTATAGCAATCTTCTAAATGTTTTTATATTAATTATATACTGTATGTGCTGTACCTCCTGAACTGTTACTGTTTGTTGTTGTTTACTTGTTGTTCCTGGAGGCAATGTTATTTGTACCAGCTATGTCTAGCTGCTTTTTATTTTTTTTTAAACCAATAAACATATTAAAAAGGCCAAACAGACAGAATCAGAAAAAAAGACAGGGTAAAGATAGAAATTCCCAAGCACTTGAACTGCAGAACTGGAAGGCCTTCTTTTGACAGGTAAGTCTGCAGTGCATACTAGCCCATTATGGCCTAAACCACCTGGGGGTAGCAGAGTTTACTACCACTTTAATGCATTTTCTGCAATTGTCCCTGTCCCATCGTGCTATGTGCATCCATATATACTGTACAGCCTTTAGTATCACTTTAAGAGATCAAAGGAACTGTGTAACAAACATTCATGATGCAGCATCCTACAGATACCATATATTGAAAAAAAGCATTGTTTTAAATCAAATGTGTTAATATTTGTGTATGTACAACCCGTCATGTGGGTTTTCTTTATTCCTTGAATTACAAAGAGGTTTAACAGGTGTGCTAAACAGTGTAAAATCCTTGCATGCATCCCCACACTTTTTATTTTTGGTGTAATGAAGTCCTTTAAAATAAAGTAGATCAATGCTGTGTAGATAACTTTTCCTCTACACTTGAACCCTTGAACTTCTGTCCTTAATATATAAATTATTCACGAGTACAGTTGTCAAGAAATACTTTAATTCCATTTACCTGACTAAAGTACATTGCCCATTTAGTTAGTTGAGATGCCATTTTCTCCTTTAGAGGCTGCCTGCTGCTTGCTAGCTCCATCTCCTGTCACAGCTTATTACTTCACTAAGAAAATTGGTGGGAAATAGCCTACAGATTGGAGGAAATTGCATCTCCAGGCTTTGAAAATATGTGTGATAGCACGACACTGACACTCCCAGTGCAGCTATTAATACTGCAAGGAAAACTAACCTTTGGCTCTCTGTCAATATTCTATCTGCAATATAAAATACAGATTTTAAGCGAGATTCAAGAATTTTCTGCCTTTGTTTAAATATTCTTGATGTTTAAAGAAAATATTGTGTAGGTTTTTTTTTTTTTCCTAACTTTTAGACATGATGTTTTAGTTTTTACCAAGTATATGTTTAAATAATAATCTCTTTCTAGGTGAATTTTACATTTGTTTAGTTATATTTAAAGGAGACCAATGTTTACATTATACACTTTGATTTCAGAGCATTAGCATTGTAATAGCAATACAAAAACAATAGTTATTTATGATAATCAAGTATAGCCATGAATGAACTATCTCCTTTCCTGTGGTGAGTTCTTCCTGTCTGCTGGCCATCTCTTTCCACAACTTCCTCAATTTCTTGCATGCTTTGCAGCAGCTGTTCACTTTCAATTTCTAAGGACAACATATCCCACGGTACCTTGCCGACTGCAAGCAGTGATTCCTCTACTGACTCCGCCTCTTGAAACTCTTCCTCTGTAGTTCGAAAGACAGGCTCTGTGAAATTTGTGACGGGACAGTACCTACTCCACATGACATAGTAAATATGTATCACAGAATTCAAGGAAGTAAATGTGTGGGGATTCCTTCCAAAGCAAGTTTAAAAACTTTGGGGTGATTCAGACTATTACAAATAGGCTAAAAATAATTGGAATACATGTGGAAATGAATATATGATTTGAAATTTTGACCACAGATATGCTTTAATTTTGTGCTTATTCAAACGTAGTTTAGGATTAGGGGACAGAGCATATAAAGTTAGGAAGGCCATACCCTGTTAGGACAAGAATGTGATCTCTGCAAATTTCAGTATGTGGGATGCACAACCAGGCTTTTACGTGTAAGAATAAGTGAACACTATAACAGTACAACATATAGTTATGTGAAAAAGATGTCTAATGCATCTAAGCACTTTAAATTGGAACATGATGGTAATATGAATTCTTTTTCTTGTTCTGCAGTACAAAAAATCAAACAGCCAGTCCCATGGAGGGGACATGCACAGAAAACACCTTGAACAAGACGTGAGATGGATCTTCTCCTTGGGGACATGCATCCCTGCAGGCATGAACCACAGATGGGATGTTGATCTATTCCTTAAATGATTGATCTGGTTCCCTTTTTTTGCCTGAAAATCCTCTTGGATGTTTTTCTATGTTTGTTCCCTTCTACCTTTCAACTTTATATTCTGACCATAGCAGGGTTATTTATGTTTTTTCTAATTAGTCTTATTAGTCTAATTAGTCTGTTGCCATGATGATTTTTATGTGATTATACTTTCTTGCAGTTAGTTTTTAGCCACTATTATCTATGTGTATACTTATGTTGTATTATGTTCTTTTTTCTTCTTTTTCATCTGAACTAGTTTGTTCCTGGAGTTTTTGTGCATATATTTACATGCAATATTTTCCCCTATATGACATTCCTGTTTCCCCATATGTCATATAATGAAGTCATATTTTTATTGTGACTAGTTCATGTCCTGTGTATTTGTAGATCCATGTTTTGTTCAGTTGATACTAATGCAAACCAACACCAAATTGGTTAAATTGTACCAATTAGACAAGCTAATTTTCTTTTGGATGGAGTCTTTGCTTAGGTATAAATATTCTTTCATTTTGTTTTATATTAGCTACGACTAAGGCTCTTTGCCGAAACGCATTTTCTTGTCACTCTGATGTAGCCAAATAAAGTACACTTCAAAGAATTATAGTGTTGCCAGCTCCTTCTATGTTTGTATGACAAGAATAAAGCCTTCCTGATAACTATGAACACCAAGAGCAATGTTTTTTTATTTGAAAAACTTGTAATTAACACATAAAAGCGCAATACACAGTCCATTCATTGCAGGCAATGCTATTATTGAGCTAATACCAGTTACTATATGGCTATTCTAATGAGATTGTTACCAGACTAGCACAGGAGCGCACTCTCAAAGGAAATACAAAGGGGTTTATTTACTAAACCTGGAGAGTGCAAAATCAGGCTCAATTCTTCATAGAAACCAATCAGCTTCTAACCTCAGCTTGTTCAATTAAGTGTTGGCAATAAAACCTAGAAGCTGATTGGTGTCTATGCAGAAGTAAAAAAAATCTGCTTTTGCACTCTCCAGCTTTAGTAAATAAACCCCAAAGATATTAACTACAAGAAAGGCAAAGACGCTAAATAGAGTGGAAGAAATTTTCTTTGAGGAGTAATGCAATTTTTTTTAAGTTTAGAAGACTTGAAAGTTTATTTCAAACTATTGAAAGTAGAACTAAAGACAATTTTATTTAAATTTATAGGATATGATAATGTAGGGTTTTACCTCTAGCATTATATAGTATTTTATGCCATCTATTTCTGCCATTGGGTAGATTCCCCTTCGCTTCCTGTTCCATAGCCAAAATAGAAATTGGAGGAAATCACTGGGTTACCACAACTCGTATCCCTGGTGGAAGATTTCCCCTCTATTCCTGTACCTGTGACAACCCAAAACATGTCAGCAGCAAAGTCATTGGAGTTAGGACTCAGAATAGCCCCCCCTTCTTCGGAACGCCACTTTAAGAGTATTTTCAGGTGCTAATATTTTATGGTTTATCCTCATGGTGTAGTAATTTCAAAGTAGGTATTTTTTACTACTTTTAAATAAATACCTACTTTGAAATTGCTACTAGGGATGAACATTGGCTGTTCGAGGTTCGGCCGAATTTAGAACTTTTTGCTGAAAAAGTTCGGAGTTCGGGAACCAGAACCTACCAAAATGAAATGGTTCAGGAAATGGGCTTTAAAAGCCCATGATTGGACCAGAACCATTAGTAAAAGCCAATTGAGGGGGCAGGAGAATGCTAGGAATGTGATTGGAGTGACTAGGGGGTCCATAGTCCAATCATTAGTGAATATGCCCCCCAGTATATAAGATAGCCCCCTGCCAAATTCCTAGCATTGTTATACAGGGACATGGAAGAGAGTGGAAGCAGTTCGTGAACTTTTGCTACAAAGTGTCATTTAGCAATTTTTAGTGTGAGGAAAGGGATATCTAGTGTAGTTAGGGTGCTATTTTCCACTATAGTTAGCTTTAATTATTCAGTTTCTGTAGGGAAAGTGTTAAGTGTAAGGGGACCATAGTGTAGTGTAGGGTTAACTGACTGTGACTGCTATGGCAGGGTGACAAAACCCTTCCATAGCAGGGTGACCGCTATAGAGAAAAGATCGTTTCTCTTGTGTCACTTTCAGAGCACTAATATGGCTCCGCTCCTGTCAGCATTCTTTTTGCTGCAGGCGTTTATAGGGCTTTTTTGAGGACATGTTTGGAGTCAGGCATGACATCTGAACATGTGTATAGGGGTATATATACACACACATGTATGTATATATACACCTGCACATATATAAGTGTGAAAGGAGCTGAACACTATACTTTTGCTAATGAAATAATTTGCACTAATATGGCTCCGCTCCCAACACACCTATATATATGTAAGTGTAAAATACATATGAGTGTGTGTGTATATATATATAACCCTATACAGAAGTTCAGATGTTTTGCCTGCCTCAAAAGAACCCAAAAAAAATGCCTGCAAGAACAAACCTGGGCATTTTTTTTTGGCGCTGGCATTTTTTTTGGGTTCTTTGGAGGCAGGCAAAACATTTGAACTTCTGTATAGGGGTATATATATACACACACACACTTATATGTATTTTACACTTACACATATATAAGTGTGTTGGGAGCGGAGCCATATTAGTGCAAATTATTTCATTAGCAAAAGTATAGTGTTCTGCTACTTTCACACCTATATATATGTATGGGTATAAATACATATAAGTGTGTGTGTATATATACCCCTATACAGAAGTTCAGATGTTTTGCCTGCCTCCAAAGAACCCAAAAAAATGCCAGCGCCAAAAAAAAATGCCCAGGTTTGTTCTTTCAGGCGTTTTTTTGGGTTCTTTGGAGGCAGGCATGACATCTGAACTTCTGTATAGGGGTATATATATACACCTGCACATATATAGGTGTGAAAGGAGCAGAACACTATACTTGCGCTAATGAAATAATTAACACTAATATGGCTCCGCTCCTAACACACCTATATATGGAGGCAGGCAAAACATCTGAACTTCTGTATAGGGGTATATATATATACACACACACACTTATATGTATTTTACAGTTACACATATATAGGTGTAATAGGAGCGGAGCCATATTAGTGCTAATTATTTCATTAGCAAAAGTATAGTGTTCTGCTATTTTCACACCTATATATGTGTATGGGTATATATACATATAAGTATGTGTGTATATATACCCCTACACAGAAGTTCTGATGTTTTGCCTGCCTCCAATAACCCCCAAAAAATGCCCAAAAAAATGCTTGATACTAAACCAGCAAGGTGTGAAAAGAGCAGAGCCATATCCCTGTTCTATAAGTGACAAAATACAAACTATCTTTTTTTTATGGTTCTGGACATGCTACAGAGCTGAAACTTCACAGGTACACTCATCGAAAATCTCATTTTTTTTTCAATAATTGGCTCTCTATCAAAAATGACAATTTTTAAGAACTTTTTTTTGTGTGATTCATAGTCCCTGGTGCATGACCCAAAACCATAGGCACTTTTTAGGGGCATTTATTGGGTTTTAGGGCTTTAAAATGGTGTTTTTTGATTACCAAAGTTCGGGTCCCATTGATTTCAATGGGATTCTGAAATACGGGCCGAACTTTTGGGAAGTTCGGATGTTCTGGCCGAACCGAACTTTTGAAAAGTTCGATCATCCCTAATTGCTACACCATGGAGACTCCTTTTTTTGCATGAATCTTTATGTGGAGGAAAAAATGTGGTTCTAAAGGGCCACACACCACACTAAAGAAAGGGTATCTGGATATATAGTGGGACAAACGAGGAGAAGGACGCAACAGCAGCCCATAGTGCATATAGGGGAAGGCGAAATTTGACCCAGTAAGAGAGGTCAAACATTGAGGTAAGAGCATTAGTTGAGAGGATCACCGAAGCACTAGCACTTTTCTGATTACAGATTATTATTATGGACTCACTTATCAATTGTATATACATGCTGCACACTTAAGGACTTTTTCAGTTTATGCGATTACACTGCGATATTGTGTTTTTGCATTTTTTCACATTACACATTGTGTTTCACATTTATTTGCACTGATTTAGAACATATCTGGGAACCAGGGTTTGAATTTATGATATTGATTTTTAATTGTATATTCACCAATATTATTTATAAAGGACACTAAGGCTTCACGTACATGGGACATGGGAAAATCTCTTCTGAACGCTGGAACTTGACAGCTAGTAACCGACAGTTAAAAATGTCTGTTTTGCCACGTTTACATGCCGCCGTTATGTGTGTTTAGCGGCGTTTGCTTTTTTACATTGTAAAATGGTCAGAAATGTATCCCCATTGGGAACACCTATAAATACAAGGCTTATAAATGTGAGTTACCATGTTTAGACGCATTTGCATGCAGTTACAAGCATTTGGCACTTCAAATGGCAATAAATTTCCGTCTGCACGCATTTTTTTTGCTTTTAAAAAATGCCACTAAACTCAACTGCCTCTAATCAACTCTAAACGACAGTGTACATGGACAGATAAGATAACATAGTGGAGAGTTCAGGGGCTGCTGAAAAAAACCCCAACTGCTCCCAAACGTCTGTTTATCTGCAGCAGTGTACATTAGGTCTAAGGAGGAAAGTTTTAGACTTTGGCTGCACTTGTTTTTGGTAATAATATGGATTCACTTATAAATTGCATACACACGTTGCATTTTTAAGGATTTTTTGTTTATGTGATTATATTGCGATATTGTGATTTTGCGATCATGCCATTCAGTTACGATTTTTTTTTTCAGTACATATTTGTGTTTCACATTTATAATTACTGTATTAGAGTTTACCTAGGAACCAGTGTTTGATTTTATGATATTGATGTTTTCTATATGACCCACTTACTACTTACCAAGGAGGAAGATTTTTAGACTTTACAACACAATACTTTTACTGACACTACTAAGGGCATTAGGCGCAACAACACACACTCTAATTCTTTTGATTCACTACATTGGTGTGTGGTTCTAGGAAACAATTGTGACCATATGGTTGGGCTTGACATGCTCTTATCTGTGACCCAGCAGCAGTGTTTGAACTGGTCGGTAAATCTGACAGGAGTATGAGTGGTGCTGTTTTTAATTTGATTCATGTGAAGATCTGCTATGTTATAGGGAACATTTAGAAATGGGTATTGTGTCTAAGCAGTACCCTAAGACATGTACCCTTTGCCTTGGATTCCTACTGAAAAATAGCAGTGTTTTGAGTGTGCCTATTCCTACAGCTTTATAGATGTAGATCTGCAATGTGAGATCTAAGGCACTGCTGCCTCTGACTACTAGTTTCAGGACTTTTTGAGTAAGTTTTGGTGATATCACTTCTTTACTGCTCACTGTCCTCCTTTCTGTAGGATGTGACATGAGAAAATAAAACTCTGCCTCTACTAGGATGGTGACCTCCACACAGAGACACAGTGAAAAAAAGGACATAAGGAAAATATCAGCAGCAGGGAGCCTACGGACAATATTGGTGACTAGTCCTTTGCCCACTGCCTGCCTTTTTTGGGAACACCTTCCACAGTTCAGTTCCCCTGTAATTAAAAATAAGTGTCTATTTGATAAAATGTCCAACTTGCCCAATCATTTATCTTCCAAGAGAGGTCATCTAAGCATGTTTGGCAGGACACTTTGACACCCACCTACATCATGACTGTTGCTGGCCCCATCACGCTTTTATAAAAGTTAGCTAATGTCTATTGCTGTAGTTTGTGTAGTTTTTTTTTTATGTATCTGATTGCACTCTAAGTTTGTATCAAAACAACTTGTTTCTGTATTTGTATTGATCACATCAAGAGGAACACTAAGGAAATGCACTGCAAAAGGATCCAACATTCAAGCAGTTTGACCAATGCATTGTGGAAAATGTAACTACATTCTGGGAGGTGACAAAAAAATAGGAAGTTCAACAACAGGCCAGTTCTATTTTTTTTTTTTGGTATTGTCAGTCAGTAGCTAAAAAAACTACTGAGGAAATGGGAAAGAAAACATAAGCACACAAAGTTCTATTCATACTCATTCAATGGATCAATGACACTGGTAATCATGTGTGCCATTTCCTCTATTTACACACTTTACTAATGCATTGAGTAAACACAAGGCTGGTAGAACATGACTAATGCTGGACTTCGTCAGTCATGCTAAATAAAGTTTTACATTATCTACATTCGGCCTTAGGCTTAAGCAGCACAGGGGATTTTTAATCTCTGAGTAGTTTGAGAATAGCCCCTTGTTGACAAATGTCTCGTTTGCAGCACATACTGAAATCAATGTGTTGCATTGATGAGGTGAGATTAATCTTTCACACTGAGTCATTAAAATCTCCTGTGTGGTTTAGGCCTAACTACATCTCATTTACTCTTTAATTTATATTGAGTGTTATTCATGTAATATGCCTTCTTCTTAAATCATGCACTGTGCTTCTGCTATGTTGCCTTTATTCCAGTAAAACCAAATTCAATAAAAAAACAAAATTAATTTAATGCATGTGGTTAAACTTGGCACTCAAAAATTACTTATATTTTTTTGTACTTTGGTACAAAGAATTGTTGTGACGACCAAATATTCTAGGATGGGGCAGGCAACCTTAAAGAGGTGGAAATCTACCTGAACAACATGGAAGAAGTCAAAGATCACTGGGCACAGTGTCGCCTCCCCACACCTGATTTAAACCTCTAATTGCTGTATGTCAATGTCGCAATCGCGTGCATTGCGAATAAATCTCGGGTTTAAATCAGGTGGTGAGGAGGCAACATATCGCCTCCTCACCACCTGTCAAACACATTCGGATCACTTTTCAGAGGAGCAGCAGTGCCTGCTGCACTTGTGAATGAACCCTCAGTTGCATTTGACAGCGGCACCCTTAGGGCTCGTTCACACATAAATTTGGGGGGAGGGGGGGGTTGATTTGCATATTTACTGCCCAAAATCCCTGCCCCCTTTAGCTGCTGAGGCAGCAGCCAAAAGTGTACACATGCCAGATCAGGAATTAGGCCCCCTTGCTGATGTTGGTGGATGCTACTGCCTGCCAATTGTGACCCAGTAAATGAGGCCACTCTGCAAGCACCCCATAATTACATGCTTCTGTGGGGCCCAAGGGGTTAAATCGGGTGGTGAGAAAGCAACACAACGCTGCCTCCTTCAACCCCTTGTTGCTGTACTGCACAAGGTTGCAGGGCACTTGCAGGGTGGCCTCATTCACTTGAATGGATCATGCCTGGCAGGTACTACACCCATCAACAAAGATGACCCATTTGCGACCCATTTAGGTAATTGGGGCCATTCTGCAAGCACCCCATAACTGCATGCTTCTGTGGGGTTCAAGGGGTTAAAACAGGTGGTGAGAAAGCAACACAAAGCTGTCTGCTTTAACCCCTTGTTGCTATGCTGCACAAGGTTGCAGGGTACTTGCAGAGTGGCCTCATTCACTTGAATGGGTCATACTTGGCAGGTGCTACAGCCACCAACAATGACAGCATTTAAATATCCTGCTGCGACTGCGATATGTACACCCCTGGCCACTACAGCTAAAGGGGGTACAATTGGAGCAAGGGTGGTATTGCTTTAACTATGGGGTTTTACCAACCCCCAAACTACAAATGTAAAGGAACCCTTAGTATTCTGAGCCCCCTATAAGGCTGCTTTCACAATGATGTGCTGCGGTTTACCTAGTCCAGTGCATTTGCTGCGCTTTGCCATATACTTCTATTATATCCTGCAGGTGTGGTGCACTTTCTGAAAGCTTACCAAAACTCCTGCATTCAGAAAGCGCACCAAACCTGCAGAATATAATTGAAGTCTATGGCTAAGCACAGCAAACCCGCAGGAAAATGAAAATAAATAGAACCGGCGCTCAATCAACCCCAATAAATAATGAAATCATGAAATCTTAAATACATATCTAAAATGAAATAAGCAAAGTAGCAGCAAAATCAATATAAATAGATAAAAGTGATGTGGTGATGTGCACAGTGACAATAGTGCCAATTAAAACCACAATAAACATCAACAAATAAATGATGAGAGCAAGTAAATGAGATTCAATATCATAGATAAATGAATAAGCTGAATAATAACAGAGAACTGTGATAAAGTGCACAGTGCATATAAGTGCATAAATAATATAACCACAAATGGTAATGGTGATAAAAAATCACTGAGGAGGAAATAAAAAGGTGAAAAAAGGCTGTAAAGTGCACCGTGCTGAAAAGAAAACACAGATCCAATAACAAATGGTCTGATCACAGTACCACTGATAATAGTACACAGTATAAATATATTCAGTGGTAAAGCGTGCCCAAGAGGACTAAAAATAAATGCACCCAAAAAAAGGCACAAAAAATATATTTGTCATAACCAGAAAGGGTTCCCCTTGGGTGGGACTTTAAAGGCACCAAAATATATCACAGAGAGGATAAGTAAAATATTTTTACATATTTTACTTATCCTCTCTGTGATATATTTTGGTGCCTTTAAAGTCCTACCCAAGGGGAACCCTTTCTGGTTTTGATTTGTACTTTTGGGATGTGGCACCTTGGGGACTATGCAACATGAGCAACATTTCTTTGAAAAAATATATTTGGGTAAAGATGGTAAAAAAGCCAAAAAATAGAGATAAAAATGAATGGAGATAAAAAACGTTAAAAAATGTTCATAAGTTCATCAAGAGTTCATAAGAAAAAGTGCTGGTGACGAGCTATTGCCGGATGTGCGGGAAACTCCTATGGTGCGGGAAACTAGTAGCACTGTGGTGGTGAGCATAAATCCATAAATGAGTGAAATGGCCACTCACCTCCAAAACACTCTTAATGAGCGTTTGTATCAATAGGTAGGTGACAGGGTCTCCAATAGAGTTCCAGTGATGATCCCTTTAAGGCAAGCTCTTTTGGATCCTTTGGAATACCAGCTTCAAGCATCAAGGGGGAATATCCTGGGTAGGGCTTGAGACTCAAACCACAAATGAAAGGGAGCACTTCATAGTGTAGTAACTTTTAAAACATTTATTAGGTAGCATAAAAAGTAATACATTCACATTTATTCAGTGGTAAAACAGCATATCTGTAGCATAAAAGTAGCGTGGCAGCGGTCAGGCAATGAGATCCAGGGACTTCCGTTCTCGGCCGAAGACCGGAAGTGACGTCAGACGCTTCTCCCCGCAGGAAAGCTGTAAGTACACTGCACTGCACCCACGGTGTGGGTAAACTGCAGCATATCAGTGTGAAAGTAGTCTTATATTATTACTAGACATTAAGCCCGTTAAATTAACGGGCGCTAGAACATATGTGGTCAAACATCATTTGTAAAAACAGACTTGTTCCAGTTAAGCGAGAGCCTCTTTCAGCTCTGCGTCCCTGTTGCCCTAGCAACGTCGGGGACATGCTGACTGAGCGGCTCTCGCTTATCTCGTTCTTTTTTTCTAACAATGCGAGAGCCGCATGACGTAGCCAGCTCTGCGCATATCGTCCCTGTTGCCCTAGCAACATCGGGGACACAGAGCTGACCAAGCATGACATCGCTCGCCCGCCGCCACTTGTAACGGCCGCTGCCGTTTAGCAGTAAGTCCACGCGAGCGTGCACCCGCCACGTGCCCGCGCACACCTGCCGCTTCAACAGTTTCGCCCGCCTGCCCGAAGTCTCTGCGCTCCAAGTCCCAACGACTGTCCGTGGGGCGCATGCGCAGTAGTGCAATCCCACAGACACAGGGACTGGACGAAGAGACACTTGTACTTTATATGTATAGATAATGATAATAATTCCCCTCCCCACGTGATGTCATTGTGTGTGATGGCAGGCTCCTGTGGGGAGACATGAGACAAAGAGCAGACACACACAATGACAGGCAGGGCACAGCCATGCTGCCAGGCGCTCCTCACACCTCCAGGCTCCTGGCACCATCATACAGTATCTCTCCCCCCTGGGGCCCCTTCTCTTACCGTTACCAGGCTTCCCCCACAGCTCCGCGCACTTCCTGTTTCCTTCCCTTCTTCTCTTGTTCCTCAAGCCGAGACCAATCCCGGAGTGATGACTCGGGAAGTAAGCTGAGACTTCTGCACATGCTCACCAGCCCTTTTCCGAGTCTCGCACAGCCTTTAAGCCGAGGCGGCCATGTTTTTGTCAGGCGCTTTTTTGATTGGCCGGCTTTCCGTAGCTTTGGGCCGTGATTGGTGCGTAAGTGTTGTCAGTGGCGTTTTAATTGTTTTGTAGAGGGGAGTACGCCGCGTTTTGGTTGGCTGCCGGCTGCTTGCTGGAGGAGGTTGTGCTGAAGAAGAGTGCCCGGCCGCCCAAAGTCTCTGCGCTCCAAGTCCCAACGGCTGTCCGTGGGGCACATGCGCAGTAGCGCAATCCCACGGACACAGGGACTGGACGCAGAGACACTTGGACTTTATTATAGTAGATGATGGTGAAGGATGATAATAGAGGATGATGGTGAAGGATGATGGTGATGGAGGATGATAAGGTGACAATAAAATCACATTTGCACATGCCAAGTCCAATCTATGGGGGATGGGGCACATATTTATTCCCACACATCCACCTCAGCCCCACCCCACCATACCCTGCTATGGGGAGGGAGGTCATTGCCATTATAGGTGGAGGTATCTCACCTCCCCCAATGTTTATATGGTATCTGCACACCTGGTGGAGATGTATACTGATAATATTATCAGGGGTGACGGTATATGTTGGAGATACAATGAGGAAGTGATATACCTCGGTAATATAATGATAATTGTGGTGGTATATAATGATACAATGTGGCAGTATATGTCAGTGATATCATGTATAGTGTGGAGGGATCATGGTATATGTCGGTGATATCATGTATGGTGCGGAGGAGTGGCGGTATATGTCGGCGATATGGTAGGGGGCGGTGCAGAGCCTGGCTCCTCCCCCGGCATGTAGACGGATGTCGGATGTGCAGGCCGGGCGGCAGGTAACAGGAGAAGGGGGAGGGACAGTGGGCTCATCGGATATAAAAACTATCAGCAGACTACACCCGATCCAACATCCCCTCCCCCCACACACACAGATCACCAACTGGATATCATTCAGTCTCTGCGCTCCAAGTCCCAATGGGTGTCCGTGGGGCACATGCGCAGTAGCGCAATCCCACTGACACAGGAACTGGACGCAGAGACACTTGGACTTTATTATAGTAGATACCCAATGTCTTGCTTCACACTGACCTGAAGATCTCTTCTTTCCTGCTGCGGGGACCACTCTGGAGACCACTAGCTGGGAAAAGAGTGGAGTGCAGATGGTATCACTCCGCATAGGACAGGAGACAGCACTACAGAGGAGGCATCAGTTCTTGCTTCCTACTACAGTTCCAACTTTACAAGTAGTCCCTAGGATAACAGTTGTGACAATAATTTTCCTATGTATGTAAATAGTGGATTCTGCCCTTAATACCACCCTACAAAAATTGTATCTGAATTTGGCTTATGTCTATGTAATACTTATAGTTTGTCCTTTTATATCACATGTTGTATGTGTATTTAGGTATTTAAAGCCTCATAATTCAATAAGTAAACAGAGATAATAATGCTTAAAATGCCACAGCCAATAGCAACCCTGCAACATGAGACATTATTAACAAATAGTTACTGTGTTTGCTAATGACTTTAAAGGCCCTTTCAAGTATGTATTGCAATATTGAAAAGCAAAATCTACAATTTACTGTACTTTATTGCAATGCTTGGTACAAGTGAAAAACAGTACATTGTGGTGCCATCCATTTTTTAAATTGCATTAACACATTTAAGCTGATTGCCATGTACAGCTGGTCCAGATTCTGGCTGCCCTAGTCTTTAAGCACAACACACAATAACGCAATACAAAATGCAAAGAAGACTTGAAGGAAACCTTCAAAAGATCAATATAGGGGCTGCAATTGCAAGTCCAATGAAAATGCTAGCTGCTTGCTTACCATGCTGGCCCCTAATGCTGTTTAAGTCACTGACCACAATTAAGGATTGTGCAAATCAGAGGTTCATTTATTGCATCTCTATGATCAAACCTGAATGGGTGAAACATGTGAGAGAGGAGTGGTCTCTACTAGCTGCATTGTTGTTTTGACTGAATAAACCCTTATTGAGCCAAGTGACTTCATTGGTGTGTGGCTTCTCTTTCTTTGTCAGTGTACTATATTTATCTCATGTTTGTTTTGGATTTATGATTCAGTATATTAAAGCCAGAGACAGCCAGATAATATGCATTTAAAAGTCAGAAATGGCAACTCTGGCATTCTGCTCATGACAGATTTGCTTTCTGATTGGTCACACTTGAACCTTTCAGAATTCATGTATTTTTTTATGAATGAAAAAAACTGAGGAGGTCACTGTACTAAGTATGCAATCTCCCCACTGTGCTATTGTGTTCTGACAGAGGGATCAACCCCCCCCCCCCCCCCACCCACCAGAGCACACCGGTCAGTGCTCGCAGCCATTGGCTAAAATTGCTGATCGGATGCCGGTCGGCTGCTGGTTTTCCAGCATTCTCTTCCTGGCGCAGTCCGCAAGGTTACCACTCTCATCTTTGCTCAATAGCTGAAGGGATCTGAGAGGGATGCTGTGTATGGGATGCACCGTGTCTTTGGCTCACTCCAGTGTCAGATGCAGAGGCGGCAGTGCGGGAGCGGACAGGGAAGGGAGCCGACTGAGGAGAAAAAAGAAGGGAGGAAAAAAGAAAGCGGCTTTCGCCCTCCCCATCACTGCGCAGCAGCACATCTCCTCCTGCTCTCCCCTCATCTTCTCCGTGCCCCCATCCCAGTCTATCTGCCCTTCACCTCCTCCACCCACACTGTGGGCCTCACTGCGGGCGTATTGCAGCCCCTGGGACCAAACTGAAGAGCGAGGCCAGACTGAAGAGCGGGGCCAGATTAAAGAATGGGGCCGGACTGAAGAGCAGGGCCAAGGAGGGCAGAGCCTGGACCGCCATGGATGGTCACACATTGGGCGGACAACATATATGTGTTTGGGATCTCTGGATGTACATTGGAAGCACACCCTAAGACGGTATCTTCGCTTGCTTCAATGTAGTTTTGAAGGGGAATTCCCCAAAAAACTTGCCAGACCTGCCTGTTACCAGGGAGTCCTGGCTTTTTGGTAAGAGTACATCTTGTCCATAAGTTGGTGGTCAGCCTTTGTGGTGAAGGGAGTGTGATGTAACTCACCTGTGGCTAAAGAATTTCTTACCATCATTTCTTTGGGACTGTTTTTAATTTAATAAGGTTTTTCACTTGGGACTATTTACTCATGAATTTTTGTAGTGCACCACTTTGCATACCATTTCCAGCATTCTTGTTCGACAGAAGCTGGTCATGAGATCAGCTTCTGTCGCTGAAACAGCTGTACACATGGGTCAAATGTTGGCCGGTTTCTACTGTACCTGCTGACTTCAGCTGATATTCGGCCCCTGTGTACAGGGCTTCAGACTTCATTAAACTTGCATTTTACTCCATTTTGTTGTGCTTTACTGTATTTTTCTTTATTTTAGCGTACAGTTCTGTGCATTTTTAAAGCACAGTTTGGCAATTTACAAGTCCATCAAAACCCAGCAAAATGTTTCTCAAAATTAAAGTATATGCAAACCTAATCACTAAAAGCTCATGTAGCAGTTTTTCCAGGCCTTGTGCCTGATGTGGGTCTGACATTGTTACCAGTGACACCTCCAACACTTTTGAGTTGTGAACCCAGGTGTGATAACTGAGACAATGACCATTCCCGCACCTTTGGTTTGTTTTGTTTTATTGTATTTAGGGGATGGGAGAAGGGAATGAGTGGGATACTCCTCTGGCTCAACTAGGTCTACTTTGGGACACTTGAAGAAAAATGCCTGTTGGCGCTGTCTTGACGCCAGCTGGATGCCGACCAGTGCTTTCTGATGCCTATAGATACTGTAGTACTGAAACTGTGCTGGAACCTCGACTTTAACTCAGAAGATCCAGGACTGTAGAACACTTGACTCCTGACACTGCTTTAAGCTCAAAAGTCACTGAACAGCTCCCTCCAGCCCTGCACTGGCTGAGGTAGCTCTGTGTAGATACTTGTGCTGCTTCAACTCTTAACCTTGTACACTTCCCACTGTACACTGACTCTTCAGGGCCCAAACTACAGGAGCCCCCTTTAACACTTCAGGGTCCTCTACCTAGGTACCCTCTCTAATACTTCAGGGTCCTCTGACCGGGCACCCCCTTTAACCGCTAGCTGACTCCTTAATCCCTAGAACCTTCTCTGGAGTGGTCCCCTCTGACTCTAGGCAGACCCCCAGGGGCAGTCCACAGTACTCACGACCTTTGTAGGCTTTCCTGAAACTGGACCCCTCTCTCTCTCTCCGCTGGTTCTCGGCACACCGGATACCCTCTGTAGCTCAGTTTCACGCTCTTTGGATTCCCAGGCCGTCACCCGGGACACCCGCATTCTTTGACAGGAGGAGAGACAGCCGTACTCTCCCTCCTGGGGCTCTGTTTCCCGCCAAAGAAGCTGCGTCATGCGTTCCCTTCAAACTTATACCCACTCCCAGAATCCTCTGCGGCAGGATCTGCCTTCTGGGGTAGATACAAGCCTGACTGAGCCACTGATTGGGTTTCCTCCACTGCCCTATGATAATCCTCTCACAGAGCCAGTGGGGAGACTTCCCTCTCAGTAACCTCACCTGGGAGACATGACAGTCCAGCTGAAATCATGGCCCTGCTGTTAAGCAAATGTGTAGAAAACACAAGCAGCCAAGGCCCACAATACTTTACCTAGTACCTACCTGTAGGGTGCTACATCCACCCCACACCAAAATGAGTCAGGTCTCTCTGACTCTGAGGCAACTGCCTCCTATCAAAAATACTGCCAAAAGATCAGGAGTATCCCACAAACCTGAAAAAGGGGGAAAAGGGAAAAACAAATGTACAAATAAGTTAAAGTGAAAAAATAGATCTTTACACTCTGCTGTACAAATTTACAAACAGTTTAAGGTGCAAAAGAACTGATGCACCCCCCCCCCCCCCCCACACCAAACAAACTCGTCAGGTGAAGAACAATGAAGAGAAAGACAATGCAAATTTTCTGACTGACTATCAGATGGTCCCACCTGTAGAGAGATAAATGAAGCAAAAGTTAGTCAACTGCATACACATAGGAAAATGCAAGCCTAACTATCTTGACAGTTGAATGAAAAGACCCTCCTTTTAACTCCAAGGGCGACCTTTCCACTCCCTTCCCTGACTACCCCTGCTAACCAGCATCTTGACTTGCCGGGGTCCACTCCTTGGCTGTATGAGTCTGTCCCCTATCACTAGCTACCTATGCAGAGTCCTTTTGATGAAGCGAAACACAGCGCCCTCTAGCTGTCTTTCCCAACACTCCTTTTAGGAAGCAGGGCAAGTCACAGTTCTGTATGACCTGCAGTCCTGCTGAGTCAGGGAAGTAACACAGGGGTCCTGTAGGGCACCAACCACCAAAGTTCTTGAATACACTTGAACTTTGCAATAACATCTTCATCTCTCAGAACTGTGGATGATGTCCCACACAGTTATTTGTAATCCACAGAGATCCTGGCCCGAAGTCCCAAGGTATCTAGCACAACAACAATTTCCCAGAAGACCGGGGGCCCAATGGCCCTAAGAGGTCTGGCACAGTAAAATTTCTTCCAAAAGACCCTGGCCCGATGGCCCAAGGGGTCTACATTAAACTTAAACACTTGCAAACTTGTGAACTCAACATTATATTTGAAGTTCCTTGGTCAGTTGTGATGTTCTTGTTGAGACAGAACATTTGCAGCCCTCAAATGTAATAGTCAGGGTGAGGGACCTGAACATATTCTCCTTGCTCGTTTTTGACTCTGATGGACCAGGCATGTCTTGATCCATCTGGGCGGCGGACCTCCACTCTGTCTACGTAGATGGAGCACCAAAAGTTCCACTGAGCCTTTACGCTGTTGAATATTTCCTTAAGCTTTTCCTCTGGGGAGTCCCTGTATGGCTTTGGGACAAGCAGGAAGTCCCAAATCATCTTGTCACACCAAAAGTCACGAAACTTCTCCACCATCACCATCACTTCTCTTGGGGCATAGGGGTAGTCATACCCATATTCAAGTGCTACTTTCTTCTGTATCCAACTCTGCATCCTGGATAACTGGGGGAGAGTCCTCCTGTTACCTCTCCCTCGTGGAGAAAATGGGGTGCATACTCTTTGTATCATTTGCTCATAGGCCACATTTTGGTCTCTGGCCCGAGCAATATTTCCTGGAGGGGTGAGGTCTGGGATCCATTCAATGTAGGCATCGCAGAACCCCAATTTCTTGGCCAGATCCCCTCTCTCTATGGCTTCCTTAGCCTCTTAATCACGTGGTACAGTCACTTCGGGACCCGGGGAGCTCTCAGCTTCTGACCCCCATCCCCACTCAGTCTCATCTATGGAACCCCCAATCATCAATCCCTTCCTTAACTGACCCATATCTGTTCTGGAAAGATGGGGAATCGATGCATACCAGGCATCTCTCTCCCTCACTACTTGCACTGGAGGGTGAGGCCTGAATCACTGCAGGTTTATCAGGCTGCTGGATGCTGATGGGAGCCGATTCTGCCATGACCGCTGAGGTAGCTATGCCCTCCGGACACCTTACGATTGCAGGTGCGATCATGAATCCCCTCCCAACGGAACTCTGTGACCGAGTCCCCTTTCTACAAAGTGCAGGCCCATTGACTGCTGGCAGGGTCTCCAGCTGCATCATTAGCTCCGCGGAGGAACTTAGACTCAGTCCCGGTCACTTCCTGAGTAAGGCCTGACTCCCACATAACAGAGAGCTTCTTGGGACGGCCCTCACTCTTTTCTGCCCGGAGCAGCAGATAACTACATTGCCCACATTGGACCCACGCTTGCATTTGCAAAGTGACAGTGGCACACTGAGGGCATACCGCTCCAAGAACTCCCGCCCGCCTCCTGCGCACAGTGTGAGTAATCCGTCCAGGACTATCTGGATACCAGTATCCCAGACTAGGTGGGGATCGCGCTGGTGGATCTGCTCCCAGTTTGGCTTTGCAGGGTCTTCACTCATGGTGGCAATGATAGCGGGCACACTCTTGGTTTCTCTCACAAACAACATGCTCCTCTCTTCTACACGTGTCTCCCGCACGGCCACACCCGAAGGAAGGGGTATTAATAGGGTCCCCTTAGCCACTCCTGATTGGCCGGATGTTCCCGCTGTCTCCACCTCTTCGCCATATTGGGTGATGACTCCTCCTGCTAGGCAGAGCTGTTTGTGGCGCGTTTTCCTGCGTGGTACTGTAACTCTTCCCCTGCCATGCTTCTTCACTGTAAGCCTCAGGGAAGTAGCTGCTAAATGGATCATGTCACTTGCCAGACATGCATCCACCCTCCTCAATTGTACTAGGGCCATAACTGTGCCTTCCTGCACAGAAGCCAGCTGTCCGTCCTTGCTCGGCAAGAGTAATATCCTGCTGTCGGTCGCACGGTCGATAGTCCTCTTCCTCGCCATACATGTGCAATTTTTATCTTCCATACTGGCTCCGGGATTAGCCCCACTGCCCCTCTGGGCATGGCCGACTACGATCCCCACAGTATCGGTGCAACAACTATATAGAATAAATGTCCCGCTGTCAAATGCACGGTCAATATCACTCCACATAGCATGCACATACACCAGGTCCCTGGCACCTCTCTTCCCGTGCCCCCGGCCTCCATCTTCACTGTCCTCACTAGGACCCGCGGCATCCTCTTCTCTGTCCTCCCTGGGACCCCTGACGCCATCTTCACTGCCCACACTGGGACTTCTCTCTGTTAAGCAGTTGCAGCACTCATGCACTCGGACACTTTTCCCCTCTGCTCTCC
Source organism: Pelophylax lessonae (assembly GCF_965119305.1). Taxonomy (NCBI): domain Eukaryota; kingdom Metazoa; phylum Chordata; class Amphibia; order Anura; family Ranidae; genus Pelophylax; species Pelophylax lessonae. The sequence goes on from NC_138768.1 coordinate 355,740,606, forward strand.
ATATTCTGACAGCAGAGTACATCTCATAGTCCATATGAAAAGTCCTTATCAGGTTACAAGTTTCCTTTGAACATTTGCATTGCCACAGGCAACCTTCCATATGGACTTCTAGCTTCATCCCACTCTCTCTGTCTCCTGAAGATGCAGTCTCACACCTGACTTGGTCCTTGAACAACTGTTCTGGGCACAAAAATTGACTTTTCTGACTTTTTCTTCTGCCAGGGGCAACTGGCCTAGTAACTAATGGCAAAATCCTGGACGAGCCCCCAAATGTAGCAGTTTTTCCAGGCCTTCTGCCTGATGTGGGTCTGCCATTGTTACCGGCGACACCTCTAACACTTTTGAGTTGTGAACCCAGGTGTGAGAACTGAGACAATGACCATTCCGGCACCTTTGGTTTGTTTTGTTTTATTGTATTTAGGGGATGGGAGAAGGGAATGAGTGGGATACTCCTCTGGCTCAACTAGGTCTACTTTGGGACACTTGAAGAAAAATGCCTTTTGGCGCTGTCTTGCTGCCAGCTGGATGCCGACCAGTGCTTCCTGACGCCTATAGATACTGTAGTACTGAAACTGTGCTGGAACCTCGACTTTAACTCAGAAGATCCAGGACTGTAGAACACTTGACTCCTGACACTGCTTTTAGTTCAAAAGTCACTGAACAGCTCCCTCCAGCCCTGTGTAGATACTTGTGCTGCAGCAACTCTTAACCTTGTACACTTCCCACTGTACACTGACTCTTCAGGGCCCAAACTACAGGCGCCCCCTTTCACACTTCAGGGTACTCTACCTCTGTACCCTCTCTAATACTTCAGGGTCCTCTGACCAGGCACCCCCTTTAACCGCTAGCTGACTCCTGGATCCCTAGAACATTCTCAGGAGCGGTCCCCCCTGACTCTAGGCAGACCCCCAGGGGCAGTCCACAGTACTCATGACCTTTGTAGGCTTTCCTGAAACTGGACCCCTCTCTCTCTTCACTGGTTCTCAGCACACCGGATCCCCTCTGTAGCTCAGCTTCCTCTGACAGGAGGAGAGACAGCCGTACTCTCCCTCCTGGGACTCTGCTTCCCGCCAAAGATGCTGCATCATGCGTTCCCTTCAAACCTATACCCACTCCCAGAATCCTCTGCGGCAGAATCTGCCTTCTGGAAGATACAAGCCTGACTGAGCCACTGATTGGGTTTCCTCCACTGCTCTATGAGAATCCTCTCACAGAGACAGTGGGGAGACACCCCTTTCAGTAACCTCACCTGGGAAACATGACAGTCCAGCTGAAATCATGGTCCTGTTTTTAAGCAGCCAAGGCCTACTATACTTTACCTAGCACCTACCTGTAGGGTGCTACACTCATATAAGCTTTAACAGGGTAATGTAATTTCAAAATGTATTTAAAATTTTTTTAAATCTGCAGTTTTCACTAAAATGATATCTGGTGATAATCCTGTTCTTTCACAGGACCAAAAAAATTACCAGATTTATCCAATATATTGGCTGCATCTCCAACATTTGCTCTTCACTAATTTTAAATGTACGGGTCTCTGGCATGTAGTACCATTTTTTTTTTATAAACTGTGAAGAAGTAACGTACTTGAGAATTTTGCAGACCTGTATAGGGAAACAAGTGGCCCTTTCAACACCCATGCGTGGCCCACTGTTCCTGGTTAAGTGAGGCACTGATGATGCAACCAGGGTCTCGCAGCTACATCCTGAGTTCTAGGCAGAGTTCCAGGAAATAAAGTGAGATGCATTAATCTACTATTGGTAAAAATGGCCACCTGGGGAAGAATGGGGAGGAAAAGAAAAATATGGTAAGCAAATATTGAAAAGCCTGCAATTAGCTACATGTATATTTTGTAGATTGTCATTACTGTACTAAATATTTCTAATGATGCATTTCTTATCATTTTTATGATCAAGTTGAAGTTCCTCTTTAACCATCAGTGGACTGGATTAGTGGTACAGTGGAAGGGCAGCCGGTCTGTGCCAGATCACATGCCTAGCAAGTGATCTGAAAATTCTGGGTCTGGGTCACGCATGCGCTGCCGGCAACCTGCTCCCACTATGATCACACAAAGCGGGAGCTGGTTGCTACAGAATCGATGTCTTCCAGCACTCGCCGATTAGACTGTACACAGGCAGAACGGCAATCTACCTATGTAAACAAAGGCAGATTGCCATACTGTCTGAAGGGAAGGCATTGATCTTGTGTTCCTGTAAAACAGGAATATGGATCAATGCCTTCCCCTAGTCAAAGCACCTTCCTCACAGTGAGAAAGGCACACAGTTAACCTTTTGATAACCCCTGATGTTAACCCCTTCCCAGCCAGTGTCATTAGTACAGTGACAGAGCATATTTTTAGCACTGATCACTGTATTAGTGTCACTGGTGCCCAAAAAGTATCAAAAGTGTCAGTTACTTGTGCGATTTATCCGCCATAATTTCTCAGTCTGGCTATAAGTCACTGATCGCCACCATTACTAGTAAAAAAAATAAAATAAAATACATACAGTATCATATAGTTTATAGACGCTATAACTTTTGTGCAAATAAATCAATGTACTCTTATTGGGATTTTGTTTTTACTTAAAATATGTAGCAGAATACATATTGGCCTAAATTGATGAAGAAATGTGATTTTTTTTATTGGGTATGTTTTATAACAGAAAGTAAAAAATATTGTTTTTTTTTTCCAAAATTGTCAGTCTTTTTTAAAAATAAAAACCACAGAGGTAAATAAATTCCACCAGAAGAAAGCTCTATTTGTGGAAAAAAAGGACAACATTTTTTTTGGGCACAGTGCTGCATGACCGCGCGTTTGTCAGTTAAAGTAACGCAGCGGTGTATTGCAAAAAGAAATGGCCTGGGGCGTGGCTTGGCGCTGATCGTGGATGGCCGCCTGATCTCCTAGCTCCCGGCCAGCTCGAGAGTTTCCAGCTTCAAGTAGAGCGATCTTTCATCTGTTGCACTCCCAGGAAGGATGAGTAGATCCAGCACCCTCTCCTCTCCCTCCCGATCCCGCTCCCCGAGAGATCTGACGCCCGGCCGCACCCGCAGCATACCGGACCTATTCCGCCAGCCGCAACAACTACGCGAGGCCCCAGCTTCAAATCGGGCCTATGCCCGATTTGAAGAGAAAGTTACAGCGCAAGAAGACTCCATTCAATCCCTGACTGACACAATGCATTCTCATGATGCCCAATTCAGAGACATGCAAAGACAACTTGAGGATCTTGATAACAGAGGTCGGCGCCATAATTTAAGGGTAAGGGGCCTGCCTGAATCGGTAGATCAAACACAAATCACGAGAGCTACTACCGCCATCTTTAATGATGCCCTAGGAAGACCTCTAGAAACACCTATCAAATTCGAACGTCTCCACAGAGCCCTGAGACCCAAACCAAGGGACACAGACCCCCCAAGGGACATCATTTGCTGCGTAGTCAACTTTAGACTGAAGGAAGATGTCCTGAGGAGGACAAGAGATCGACGCTCCCTCCTATACCATGGTACGGAAATAAAAATCTTCCAGGATCATTCTCCGATAACCCAACAGCGCAGAAGAGACCTACGGCCCCTACTGGACTCTCTAAGATCCAGAAATATCCAGTACCGCTGGAAATTCCCGTTCTGCCTATCCGCTTCGGCAAACGGTCGCACCGCCAACCTGAGGGTTTCCGGAAGATCTCGCTAATTTTTGCAATACACTGAACTTACCGCACATTGACCTGCCTGATTGGTATAGACCTCTCAACACCCAAAGGCTACGAAGATCAACTTCAATGGATGCAGTTCCAGAAAGGGACGACTTCCAAATCAGACATCCCAGAACATCATCGTCTAGCAACGGATCTTCCAACCGCCACAGGAGCCAAGATTTCCTGAGCCCCACGGCTTCCCCAGCGCATCGTCGCCCAAGACAAGAATAAAGCAACTCAACCCAAATGGTCTGACTCTCCCGCATCTTTTGTCACCCCCGCATGCCCTTTCTCTTACTTTTTCGCTTTCTCCCTCTAGCCCTGTCCACACCTTCTACCTGTCCCCGTTTGCTTCTTCCCAACAGATTTTGAACTGCACCTGCACAGAAGCCCAGATCTACGCCAGCAAAATCACCTCAACCTATATTCGTCCGGACACACACATCTCCTTCTATTCCCGAAGATCGTGGTTAAGGATGGGTAATGTACTTTACACCACACGAACAACCTCAGTATATGGACGTATCCCTCCTCTTTAAATGCACCCCACATAGCAGAGACTACCACGCCACTATCCACCATATCGCCACATGCCCTTCCCCCCCCCCCTCTTTTTTCGGACCAAGTTTATTTTATTGTAGAGCTTATTCTAAGGGGTTTATCTATTTAGCCCTAATTGAACGTTTTCATCTCTTACTTGTGACACACATAATATGCTTTGGTTTAAATGTACCCTGCTATTGAAACCTCTTTTCAAGATAAGAACGGTGAGAGAGGGAGGAGAGGGAAATAAAAGCCCCTTAGAAAGATAAGGGACGGATATTCAAAAAAAAAAAAAGAGAAAACTTATTCAATTATATACACCTCTAAAAACAGCTTTGACCTGTGAGCAAGCGATGTCCTTAGGCAGCTACACCTCGATCACCCACCTAGAAGGGTAGGCGGGTACAGCCCGGATCATAATACCCCACGTCTCATGCCAATCATGGCCACAATCCTAAAAACACACCCCATTCGCCCTGTCTTCTCCTAAGCAGAACGGTGAGGACGGTAGAACTCCCCTCTCTCTCTCACGTTCGCCCCACACCCAGGAGAGGACTCTCAAGGAGCCTCCTCTTACTATGCACATTACAGATTTTTTCAATGTAATCCAATCAGACATTTTATGGTATTATGTTATATTATATGGTATGATATTTTATGGTATCATTGAAAGTTCAAAGTATTATATTTGCATGCCATTGTCTTTGCCTTTCTCCACTCTTCACTTATCCAGTCCATCACTTCTATCACAACCTGCGTTCAAAGATACATCACCTCAATTGGCAAAGTGCCGACTGACTCACCTACTTCACCCCCAACAACCCTGATTTACCTAATGGCTCCCAATTTTTTCCCAGGTGCCCCATGGTGCATATGATATTTATCTCCTCCCCTTACGGCTTCTAGTCGATTTCTTGCCCCCTCTCTGCATAAATGTCTCTGCTGGGCTTGTTCCCTGGAAACCCATAATCTCACTTCCATCACCTCTACTCCTGATAACACGAAAGATCATCAAATTCTTCCCCTCCCTTATCTCTCGAGCCGGCCGGCTCATGTTTCCTTCATTTTTACTTACCTCGATCAATTACCGACCACTCACCCCACAAGACAGACAGAGTTGATCTGATCTGATCGCCTCATCTGTCAACACTTCTGATACCTGTATATTCGGATAGGTGTGATTGTATTTCACACTCTATACTTCGGTTCTCCCCCTCCACCTAACTACCTCACTCCTCTCTCCCTTCCCCTCTGACCTCCCCATCCTCCTGCATCCTTCCTCCCCCCATCCCCTTCTTACATCGGTCTCTGCCTCCCAGATACATTAAACTTACTATACCAGACCACACCCACAACACCCCCCAGTGGTAATTACCTGATCCAACTTCATGATGACTTCTCCTCAGACCCCTTCCAATTCCCTCCAAGTTAAGGTTGTGTCATTAAACGTAAAAGGTTTAAATATACCCGAGAAATGTAGCCAAGTCCTCGAAATTATGCACAAATCAAAGGTGGATATAGTCTACCTTCAAGAGACTCACGTTCTTTCACAAAATACCCCGAAACTTAGCAACTTCAGATACCCCACAGCTTACCTAGCCACTAATCCTTTAGGGAAAACAAAGGGAGTAGCAATCCTCATTTCCAAAAACCTTGATTGGAAATGCACTGACTCTCTCATTGACCCTGACGGGCGATACATTATCCTGAAAGGATTCTTGGCACAGAAACCCATCACTCTAGCTAATATTTACTCCCCCAACTCTGCACAGGTACCATTTTATAGGAAAATTGCTTCCTTACTGGCTGAAAACCAACAGGGAATCACAATACTGGGAGGCGACTTCAACGCAGCGCTGTATCCTATCCTAGATTCCTCCTCAGGCACTTCATCCCTCCCGTACAAAGCCCTCAAACAAATTAGTCAATCCCTCCAAGAACTACTCCTACACGATACCTGGCATACGCTAAATCCCTCCACAAAAGACTTCACATTTTTCTCTTCTCCTCACCAAAGATATTCCAGGTTAGATTACCTCTTCCTGTCACAAAAAGACTTACCCCTGATCAAGAAGGTCACAATTGAACCAATGCTAATCTCCGATCACCACCCAGTATCCCTGACAATCTCAATCCCCGGAGACTTCTCGTATAACAAGCTCTGGAGGTTAGACTCAACGCTTCTCACTCACGAACCCGACATCCAATATTTGAGGAAAAGATTACGGAATATTTCTCTGAAAATACCACTAGCGATATCTCTCCCATCATGATTTGGGAAGCGCATAAATGTGCACTGAGAGGAGTTCTTATTTCTCTCAAATCCTCAAAGAAGAAAGCGCACCAAGCTCATACTCAAGCAATAATCAACAAAATTCAAAACCTAGAAAAAAATCACAAAAGCACCAGAGCACACCTCACATACCTTGAACTAGTACATAACAGACAACTCCTCCTAGACGAGCTTCACATCAAAATTAAACGTAAATTTATCCTCCAACAAAAATTATTCTAAGAGTTCGGGAACAAGAGTAGTAAATTCCTCGCTAAAGCCCTCCAAGAAAAAAGAGCGAAGTCCTCCATACATTCGATCAAAGACACCCAAGGAAACACCTTTGTCAAAACCCCAGACATCGCAACCCAATTTGAGAAGTACTACACCCAGCTATATAATCTAGATCACTCAATCCCGATTCAAACCCAGAACTCCCTCATACAGGATTTCCTGCAGAAATCCTGTACTAAAACTCTTAATAATTTCCAATCCCAAAACCTGGAACAGCCCCTATCAGAGGAAGAGCTCAAACTAGCTATTTCTCAACTAAAAGCAGGCAAAAGCCCAGGCCCAGATGGTTTCACAGCCCCATATTACAGAACATTCACAGACCTTCTATCATCTCCGTTACTAAAAGCCTTTAACTCGCTGGCTTCTCCCCCTTATCCCCATCACAGATTGCTTGACGCCCATATATCAGTAATACCAAAGGAAAATAAGGACCCAACCTCAGTAATTAACTACAGACCCATCTCCCTACTTAACGTAGACATCAAACTTTTCGCCAAAATTATCGCAAATAGATTGCTGCCCCTAGTTCTGATACTGATAGACAAAGATCAGGTAGGATTCGTTCCCGGACGCGAAGCTCGTGACAACACGGTTAAAGCTATTAATATCCATCACTGGATGACCTCTCATAAAATGAAGGGCTTTATGCTATCCCTCGACGCCGAGAAGGCGTTCGATAGGCTCGACTGGAATTACATGAGACGGGTCCTGCAACACATTGGCATCCCGGACCGATTACTCACTCTAATTCTGTCTCTGTACTCCACACCTACGGCATGTGTTAGAGTCAATGGAAGCCTATCGGACGCCTTCTCCATAGGAAATGGGACTAGGCAGGGATACCCCCTATCCCCAATTCTATTCGTCCTTACCTTAGAACCTTTTCTACGTACACTTGATCTAAACCCAAACATTTCTGGAATAACCATCTCCCATCGTACGTATAAGATAGCGGCATTCGCCGATGACATATTATTGTTTCTTAGCGACCCTCTCCTCTCCATCCCATCACTTTTACAAGAATTTAAACTTTTTCAGAAATTGTCCAATTTTAAAATAAACTTCTCGAAGTCAAACGCCCTCAACATTACCCTATCCAAAAGATTAGTAGACCAATGTAAGTCTAACTTTCCATTCCAATTGGCTCAATCTTCCATTAAATACCTAGGTATTCACCTCACGGATAATCTGAACGAACTGTTCCCCACTAACTTTCTCCCAGTATTACAAACAATCAAAGACGACATTAAGAAATGGTCCAGACCACATTTCTCCTGGTTCGGGCGTGCTGCCATCCTTAAAATGAACGTCTTACCACGCCTATTATTCCTCCTTCAAGCTATCCCCATTAAAATCCCAAAATCCTTCTTCAACTCGTTCAAATCTCTGTGTTCCAAATTTCTTTGGTGCCAAAAAAAACCCAGGCTCTCTTTCACATTACTTTCCAAACCCAAACTAGATGGAGGCATTGGCCTACCAGACTTACAAAAATATTATTGGGCGTGTCACCTAACTAGAATTTTGGATTGGTTTCTCCACGAACCCAATAAAGACTGGGTGATACTTGAAAAAGCCTTCTGCAATATTCCCCTCAAGACCTTACTGTGGCTCAATTCTGAACACACACCTATGTCCGTAAAGATACATCCCCTCTTAAATACAACCCTAACTTCCTTTAGGGATACATGCAAACAAAATCTCCTCAACCCCAGGTCCCCTGACCCCAATCAAACACAACCCAGACTTTCCTCCGGGTATGTCCTCTTCATTCTTAAGAGAACACTGGAATGATGACTCCATCGGAGCTTTCCGCTTCTTCGATAAAGGTTCCCTCTTAGAACGCCTTCAGATCAAATCACCCACCACGCCCTCCCCCATACCCAACTGGACCTACTTTCAAATTAGACATTTTCTCAAATCCCTGAACCTTAATGGGGCCCTTTCCAGAGACCTTACCCCATTCGAGAAGCTTTGCATAAGCACCACACCAAAACACCACCTTATTTCAGTAACTTACAATCTCCTGGTCTCGGAGGTCCAAGAACACACCAACAAAGCTAAGCCCAGATGGGAATCAGACCTCAACCTCTCCTTTTCCGAAAAAGAATGGCAAAATCTATGCCATATTGCCCATAAAAGTTCCCTAAATGTATCCACACAAGAAAATTGCTACAAGCTGCTAACTAGATGGTACAGGACCCCTTCACTCCTACATAAATATAACCCAGACATCACTGACATTTGCTGGAGATGCCATTCTGATACAGGGACACTCATCCATATCTATTGGTCCTGCCCAAAAATTCAACCATTCTGGTTATCTATCCATGAAACCATCACGAAAGACCTAAATATTGATATCCCTTTCTCTCCTGCCCAATACCTCCTAAACTATACTATTGTCCCACCTTACAGATACTGCAAATCTCTCTCCCCACACCTACTCAATGCAGCTAAAGCTTGCATACCAATCCACTGGAAATCGGATGTAATTCCACATAAACGGGAATGGCTTAACAAAATGGACAAAATTGCTAGATTAGAAGAGCTAGTCGCGATCGCTCGAGATAGAACAATCTCCTATGCTCACATTTGGGCTCCCTGGAAATTATTTCGAGACCCACAAAACCATACATCTCCAAACAACACTCCCACCTCTACAGCTGAACCAATAGTTACCACCCTTGACTTTCTCTCTCCCAAATACTTTGCCTCTTACATCATGACAACCCTTGGCTTCTCGCACACACACCAAGATTGATAGCACACCGGTAAGCCCCTCTCACCCCTAAACAAGGGCTGTAAGTGAGAGAGGTTTACGGAGCTCAACGCGGTAAGCCTAACACCAACCCCACATATTGCCTTCACTCTCTATCGGTCATCATAACATTTCTATCCCCCCAGACTTGTGAGGCAGAGGCCGATGACTCCCTACCCTCCTTTCCCTTTCCTTTCCCTACCCTCCTCCCCCCCACCCCCTACTTTTTTCTCCCAAAATTTGATGAGTAGGTGATCTCTTCTCCCCGGAGTGGACACCTCCCATCAAGTCGTCTTACTCCTACATATAGTCTTAAATGTTTCGCATTTTCCTCCATTTATTATCATATCAACATTTCTCTAACAACCCGGTTGATACCCTGCAACATACCCCCCGTGTTTTACCTCAAGGTCACATACACCGAGATGTGACTACAGTTTCATACTTTATTGTACTATGGTTAGAATAGTACTTCCCTATTGACACAACTAAGCTTCAAGTTGACACTCGTTTTGTCTTTAGTCTCTTTATTGACTAAGTTTTATCGACCACTCCTGTTGAGTCTCCTGTTTGTTAAAAGGTCGAACCTTTCAATACGTGCCTTACATTGACATTCGTTTATTCTCAGATTATTTGTAATAACTTTCAAATAAGCTATGTTGCCGTACATTGAATGTACTGTTTCTACGTTGATTTATAAGAGACTGTATGTATTCTTAATATTTTTGTAATTCTTTCAATAAAAACTTTTTGGAAAAAAAAAAAGAAATGGCCTGGTCATGAAGGGGGCTAAATCTTCTGGGGGGACAAGTGGTTAAGAAATATCATGCAGCCATCATTGGAGTATGTGAAGTGGCTGCAAGGAGATCAACAGCACTAAAATGTAAAAAAAAAAAAAAAGGGTGAAAAGTATTTTATTTAAAAAATAGCAACTGTGTATGATTCACAGCACTTTAGTTTACTCTACTTTATTATTACTCTTGAGAATTATAAATATTTCCTTGCCTAGATCTAGCACCTGTATATTTAGGTTCATTGAGAAATAATACAGTTTACTTGATCCTCTGTGCTGCCAGACTAAAAAGGAAACCACACAGGAAGTACTATAATGTGATTGTATATGTTCAGGGGGTTTTGTATTTTCTTAATTTAGCACCAATTTTGTACACAAACAAGTATTTTTAATGACAAATGTAAATATGCAAAGGTAAGAGAATTCACTAAGACATGTCAATATTTGAGGATGTAGATCTCAGCTGCTTCCGGTTCTTCATGGATCACTGCAAGGTAAACAGAGAGCAGCAGAGAGCCGCATGGTGTGTTCTCAAGACATAATAAATACAACATTCCTACATGTCCCTTTATTCTGCCGAGTCTGAATCCCAGCTCACAGTGAGACTTCATGCTGTGTAATAATTTATGTCCAGCTTTCAACATATTCAACAGACGTAAAAAACAGGTGTATCTGCACCTCCATCTTGGAGCTCTACAGTAATAATTAAGAATAATATACTATACTTGAATACATTTAAAATAAAATGAATAGTAATTAATGTGAATTAAATGCAAATGAGAAGTAGAGGAGCATTTGTTCTTATTTTTATTTGTACAACCAATCATACAAGTCTAGTACATTTTAACCACTATAAGACCGGAAGGATTTGCCCCCCTAATGACCAGGCCCTATTTTGAGATTCGGCACTGCGTTACTTTAACGGACAATTGCTTGGTTGTGTGAAACTGTACCCAAATAAAATTGACGTCCTTTTTTCTCACAAATAGAGCTTTCTTTTGGTGGTATTTGATCACCTGTGCGATTTTTATTTTTTGCGCTATAAACAAAAAAGGAGCGACAATTTTGAAAAAAAAAAAAAATATATATATATTTTTCACATTCTGCTATGTGACATTCTCAAAAAAAAAAATGTAAAAATCAAAAATTTTTAACATTTTAGGCCAATTTGTTTTCTGCTACAAATTTTTGGTAAAAAAAAATCACAATAAGCGTATTTTGATTGGTTTGCGCAAAAATTATTACGTCTACTAACCACGGGAAAGATTTACGTCATTTTTTTTTTTACTAGTAATGGCAGCGATCTGAGATTTTTTTGTGGGACTGCAACATTGTGGAGGGCAGATCGGACCCCTAACTGACATTTTTTTGCACTTTTTGGGGGACCAGTGACATTACTACAGTAATCAGTGCTAAAAATATGCACTGTTACTGTAATAATGACACTGGCAGGGAAGGGGTTAACCCTGTGGGTGATCAAGGGGTTAAATGTGAGCCTAGGGGAGTGATTCTAACTGTTGGGGGGGCGTGGCTTCTGAAATGACCATAGAGACATGTGATCCTATATAGAAGGATCACATGGGCTCTATGCTCATTCCAGGGAGAAGAACGGTTGGCTGTGTTTACAACAGCTGCCCGTCCTTCTCTCTCAGCGGAGAGCGATCGCGGGTGTCAGGCGGCAATCGGAGCCGCCTGACCCCTGTATCGGCTTCCCCGCTGACAATCGGGGATGGGAGCCCCCTACCTGCCACCAAGCGAGCAACGTACCCATGCGTTTTATTTTGCCTGTACGAGCCACCCTGCCGCCGTATATATATATACTGTAGTAAGCGGTCAGCAAGTGGTTAAAGTATAACTAAAGCCAAGATTTTTTATTTTAGCTTTGGATAGAGTGAAGAGGGATTAAAATGTCTGTCAGGTTTTAAGGGCCATCTGTGTCCCCTGTTATGGAGATTCCCCCTCTCTGTTTGTGGTGTTACAGTTATTATCAAAAGTGAAAAGAAAAAGAAAACCCAAACTTTGGCTCATCACCAGAACAGTAATAGAGGGAAAATCTTCCAATGGGGACACTAGTTTTGATGACCCTGGTGACAACCAGGGATTCCCTCACTTTGGGAAGATTTCCTCTCACTTCCGGTTTTGGCTATGGGACCAGAAATAACCACTTCAATACTGGGCACTTTCATCCCCTCCCCTGCCCAGGCCAATTTTTAGCTTTCAGCGCTGTCACACATTGAATGACAATAACGCGGTCATGCAACACTGTACACATATCAATTTTTTTCACACAAATAGAATTTTATTTTGGTGGTTTTTAATCACCACTGGGTTTTTTTCTATTTTTTTTTGCTAAATAAATGAAAAAAGACTGAGAATGTTGAAAAAACACTTTTTTTATTTAATAATTTCCGTTATAAAATTTTTCAAATAAATAATCTTTCTTCATAAATTTAGGCCAAACTGCATTCTGATACATTTCTTTGGTGAAAATAACCCAAATCAGTGTTTATTTTTTAGTCTGTTGGAAAGTTATGGTATAGATAATCAGAAAATCGATCAATCCTGATGTACTGATGGCCTATCTTATTTCTTGAGGCCCGAAAATGCCATGACAGTACAAATATCCCCAAAATGACCCCATTTTTGAAAGTAGACAGTCAAAGGTATTTAGTAACAGGAATGTCAAGTTTTTTGAAGTTGTAATTTTTTGTCACAATTTTTTGGAAAATTAAGAAATTAAAAAAAATATTTTTTTCACTTTTTTTTTTACATACTGTCCCCAGTGCAGTACAGTGGCATCATATAACTGGTCCAGCACTGATCAGGGACACTGACTGATGACAGTATGTAAAAACACTAAACAAAACAAAAAAAAATAATCATTTTATTTAATTGTTACATTTTTTTTTTAAATATTTTTTTTAACACATTCTGACCAGAGCAATACATTGTTGTCATAGTAATATTGTACTACTCTGCGGAAGTAATCAGGACTTTTTATTTTTTTTACACATTATGATTTCTTATACCAGTGAATTTCATTGTTATAAATAACAATTTTTACTGAATGAAATTGAATCATTTAATGTGTATTGTTGTGATTAGCTGTGATTGGACAGGGCTAATCACATGTGACAGATGGGCTGTCATTGGCCCCCTCTTTACCATGTGATCACTTTGACCAATCACAGCTAGCAAAACAATTATACACAATGAATGGCATGAAAGGAAGTTATTCATTGTTTACAATTATCGTGTGATCTGCTGTGATTGGTCATAGCATTCACATAGTACTGGCAGTGGGCCGGTACACTGATCAGTCTACAAGACACAGCCCGCGAGAGATTGCGCCACAGCACGGCCTGTGGGGCACATTCAAGGCACTTTCTGGGAGGACTTCATATGGCATCAACCCGATACACGATGAAAGTCCCGCCTGACCGTCATTTGACTATAGGCCCGGCGGGAACTGGTTACTGCAAATCTCCCAAATAGGATAGAGATGGCAAATAAAAAAAAAATGTCAAGAGTTATATCTCTCCCTTTTTGTATCCAAAATGAAAAAAGAAATGCCTTTAGTTCTACTTTAAGATTATACAAATAGGACAGCTGCAGTATCATTTAACACCAGTAAACAGGAAACAGCCAGTACTGCGGTACCTTGGATCACAGTACACTGATGCTGACATCAGCACAGTCTTCAATTAAAGTTAACAAGGACTCTGCTGATGTTGGTGCTCACTATGCACATCTGCAAATACAGGTCAGGACCAAATGCTTTCAAGTATTTTAAAGTAGTCAGTTTTGGGAAGACCCACTATGTTTTTTTCCCATTTACACTACGTGCTTAAAAAAAAAGATTTTAAAATATATCTCACCTTTTTAAAATGTTTCAGGACAAGGTGTCATGGCTGACTGCAAGGTTTTTTGAGTGAGTCAGAGTGAGCCTGTCCTGAGTCTGTCCTTATTACCATGCAATGATAAATGCTCAACCCCTACATATTTAAGCTTTTGTTAACCACTTGCCGTCTGCTTACGTTGACACTACTGCGGCAAAGTGGTCTGTTATCGTCTGACGACGTAGACTTACGTCGCCAGACACTCCCCTTTCTCGGCGGCGCGCGTGCGCCGCCGGAGGCTCGCTCCCGCTGTATTCAGTCACAGCGGGAGTCGGGCCAGGGGAGGAGCAGCGGCGATCACCGCTGCTCTTCCCCGATCGTCGGGGATTTAGTGTGGAGATCCGCCTGCTTGTGTAAACACAAGCGGGCGGATCTCCTAAGTGACAGGCAGGGTCAGATTGCAGGGTTCAGCATAGCTGAACCCAGGATCTGTCCCTGTGTCACACAGTCACCTCCCCCCACACACGTCAGTAAGCACCAGGCATACATTAACCCCTCCCTCTCCAATAAAATTAACCCCTTCCCTGCCAGTGTCATTTTTACAGTAACAGTGCATATATATAGCACTGATTACTACAGTAATGTCACTGGTACCCCCAAAAGTGTCAAAAATGTCAGTCAAGGGTCCGATCTGTCCGCCGCAATGTCGCAGTCCCGCAAAAAAAATCGCAGATCGCCGCCATTACTCGTTAAAAAAAAAACACCAAAAATGACATAAATCTTTCCCTTAGTTAGTAAACGCAATAACTTTTGCGCAAAACAATCAAAATACACTTATTGTGATTTTTTTTTACGAAACATAGGTAGCAGAAAACAAATTGGCCAAAAATTAAAAAAAATGTTGATTTTTACATTTTTTTGGGGGGGAATTTCATATAAAAAATGTGAAAAATATTGTTGTTTTTTCAAAATTTATGCTCTTTTTTTGTTTATAGCGCAAAAAGTAAAAATCGCACAGGTGATCAAATACCACCAAAAGAAAGCTCTGTTTATGGGAAAAAAAGGACGTAAATTTCGTTTGGGTATGGTGTCGCACGACCGCGCAATTGTCAGTTAAATTCACACAGCACCGAATCGCAAAAAGTGGCTCAGACGTAAGACAGCAAAATCCTCTAGTGGTAAAGTGGTTAAGACAGACAGTAAATCTAGTTAATATTGATAATGAAGATCTGCCAACACAGTACAGGAAGTTTGAATTATGGCAAACACAGCTGCCCAGTCCCCAAAGAACTACCTAGGATTTTCTTCCTTGCTAAATAAAGCAAAAGGTAAAATGCAATTTTTAAATATTTTTTAAACCCATGCTATATGAATGGTGACATATGTAGCATATATAAAGTCAGTGTTGTCCAATTTGATTGCAAAATTGGAAATACACTTTATAATTTTTGGGAGGTAAACAAATCAATCCACAAATTGAAGTCAGGAATCCATGCAACTCATGAATCCCAATTGCCTGGTTACCTGAAATGCACTATTCTTTGTAGATCAGATGGAAAAAAAAATCAGCTGATTCTCCTTACTTTATTAAGTGGACCTTAACCACTTAAGCCCCGGAGGATTTTCCTGCTAAACGACCAGGGGGTATTTTGCGATTCGGCACTGCGTGACTTTAACAGACAATTGCGCGGTCATGCGATGCTGTATCTAAACGAATTTGGCGTCCTTTTTTTCCCACAAACAGAGCTTTCTTTTGGTGGTATTTGATCACCCGTGCGATTTTTACTTTTTGCGCTATAAACAAAAAAAGAGCGTACATTTTGCAAAAATAACAATATTTTTCACATTTTTTTATATGAAATTCCCCAAAACAAAAATGTAAAAATCAAAATTTTTTAAAATTTTCGGCCAATTTGTTTTATGCTATCTATGTTTGGTAAAAAAAATCGCAAAAAGCGTATTTTGATTGGTTTGCGTAAAAGTTATCGCGTTTACTAACAAAGGGAAAGATTTCTGTCATTTTTGGTGTTTTTTTTTTTAACGTGTAATGGCGGCGATCTGCGATTTTTTTTGCGGTACTGCGACATTGGGGCGGACAGATCGGACCCTTGACTGACATTTTTGACACTTTTGGGGTTACCAGTGACATTTCTACAGTAATCAGTGCTATATATATGCACTGTTACTGTAAAAATACACTGGTAGTGAAGGGGTTAACTTTATTTGGGAGGGAGGGGCTGTGTGTGTCCCTAGGGGCGTGCTTTCTACTGTGATTGGCTGTGGCTTGAGCTGTAAGGACACTGATCAACGGATCTACATAGTAGATCCATGTGATCAGTGTTTTTACAGCGAGGAGAATGACAGGTGGCTTGTTTACACAAGCTGCCTGACATTCTCCCTCTCCCCCGCCGATCGCCGAGTGACCGGCGGACATCGGGTCCGCTGGTCACACGCGCGGGGGGGTCCGTGACCGCGCGGGAGCGGGAGCGCGCCTCCGCGGGCGCGCGCTCGCTCCCCAGAGCCTCACAGGCGAGCGACGTAGACCTACGTCACTCTGCCTGTGAGGGGCTGATTGCCGCAGTAAATATACTGTGAGCAGTCGGCAAGCGGTTAATCTGACTTTTGTGGTGGTCTTTGGATAAAGGTAAAGATGGCTTAAGGCTAGTCATACACATATTTTTTCCCCTGCAGCTATTGTATTCTGACAGGCACCACTTGTGCCTTCCAGAATACCCAAACAGGGACTGCATCTGATCTTAGATGTAGTAAAGTTGTCCTGCTGAATATAGGCAAAGAAATTTATATGGCTGTCACTGTGTGGTAAATAATGTGCCGATTTTTCCAACCTATACTGTACTTGCTTTTTAAGTTAGCTTGCGGTTTCAGATGATGTTGAGATTGGTTCTCTGTGAAGGCCATACCATTTGTTGTGTGATTCCTTGTTCTTCTTTTTGCTGCAGATAGTTTTTTATGATTTTATTCATCTGTTTGGAGTCATTGCAATGCTACAGATAAAAATTGGAATTGACAGATTTTGCTCTGATGGCATTGCATAAGTACAGTATATACAGTGCCTTGCGAAAGTATTCGGCCCCCTTGAACTTTGCGACCTTTTGCTACATTTCAGGCTTCAAACATAAAGATATAAAACTGTAATTTTTTGTGAAGAATCAACAAGTGGGACACAATTTCAGTTTTGCACATTGAGAGACTGAAATTTTTGCCCATTCCTCCTTGCAAAACAGCTCGAGCTCAGTGAGGTTGGATGGAGAGCATTTGTGAACAGCATTTGTCAGTTCTTTCCACAGATTCTCGATTGGATTCAGGTCTGGACTTTGACTTGGCCATTCTAACACCTGGATATGTTTATTTGTGAACCATTCCATTGTAGATTTTGCTTTATGTTTTGTATCATTGTCTTGTTGGAAGACAAATCTCAGTCCCAGTCTCAGGTCTTTTGCAGACTCCATCAGGTTTTCTTCCAGAATGGTACTGTATTTGGCTCCATCCATCTTCCCATCAATTTTAACCATCTTCCCTGTCCCTGCTGAAGAAAAGCAGGCCCAAACCATGATGCTGCCACCACCATGTTTGACAGTGGGGATGGTGTGTTCAGGGTGATGAGCTGTGTTGCTTCTGCGCCAAACATAACGTTTTGCATTGTTGCCAAAAAGTTTGATTTTGACTTTATCTGACCAGAGCACCT
The DNA here is from genome assembly GCF_965119305.1 of Pelophylax lessonae. NCBI lineage: Eukaryota > Metazoa > Chordata > Amphibia > Anura > Ranidae > Pelophylax > Pelophylax lessonae. The sequence continues at coordinate 355,758,506 of NC_138768.1, forward strand.
TCTTCCACATGTTTGGTGTGTCTCCCAGGTGGCTTGTGGCAAACTTTAAACAACACTTTTTATGGATATCTTTAAGAATTGGCTTTCTTTTTGCCACTCTTCCATAAAGGCCAGATTTGTGCAGTATACCCCATATGGAAGAAAATTGTATTTCCAATATATTTAGGGAAAAAATATTTTGAAATATATTGAATATGGCCAAAATTGTAGCATTTCAAATATATTTCCAATATATTTGGGAAAAATAAAAAATGTTTTTTTTTTAAATATATTTTTAATATATTTTTCTTCCATGTGGGACGACTGATTGTTATCCTATGGACATAGTCTCCCACCTCAGGTGTAGATCTCTGCAGTTCATCCAGAGTGATCATGGGCCTCTTGGCTGCATCGCTGATCAGTCTTCTCCTTGTATGAGCTGAAAGTTTAGAGGGACGGCCAGGTCTTCGTAGATTTGCAGTGGTCTGATACTCCTTCCATTTCAATATTATCGCTTGCACAGTGTTCCTTGGGATGTTTAAAGCTTGGGAAATCTTTTTTTTATCCAAATCCGGCTTTAAACTTCTCCACAACAGTATCTCGGACCTGCCTGGTGTGTTCCTTGTTCTTCATGATGCTCTCTGCGCTTTAAACGGACCTCTGAGACTATCACAGTGCAGGTGCATTTATACCGAGACTTGATTACACACAGGTGGATTCTATTTATCATCATTAGTCATTTAGGTCAACATTGGATCATTCAGAGATCCTCACTGAACTTCTGGAGAGAGTTTGCTGCACTAAAAGTAAAGGGGCTGAATAATTTTGCTTGTTGTTGATTCTTCACAAAAAATTACAGTTTTATATCTTTATGTTTGAAGCCTGAAATGTGGCAAAAGGTCGCAAAGTTCAATGGGGGCTGAATACTTTTGCAAGGCACTGTACATTTTTGACCAACTCCATTATCATAAATGCAGCCATGCTTCATGTTGACTGTTTTGGGCATCCAAAGAAGAGAAGTGAGTGCCACAAATGTGGGTAAGTTGGGAGGGGGCTTAAAACTTGAGCCTACCCACTGCATACATGATAATATATACCACAGGCCTTGTACCCACAAAATTCACAAGTGAGACACATTTACAAACCTCAGCACAATCTCCAATTTCCAAGTATAGCACCAGTACATTTGTGGAGAAGAGGAATATAAAAGGTAGTAAAAGTAACCTATTAGAATAATTCATACTGGAGCAACTAGTATGCCATTCATATAATGGACTAAGTATTGAGCAATATGAATGTGCATAAAGCCACATAGAAAATACTGTCCCATCATACAACAATATGAGCTGTAATGTCACCCACAGTAGAACGCATTTCCACACTCAGCAAAAAAATAGTGACCATGCCAGGCTGCTTGGAAAAAGTGGGTTACTATGCCTGTTTTCAATACACCCTGCCATCACACCACAATGCTGTCTTCCCTACAGCCCAGGAGCCACTGTCGCCTATCAGGTCCAGCTGCAATACTGCTGTACTCCAGTCTGGCCATACACTGAAACTGCATAGCACCATGTGCCATTCAAAGTTCCTGCCAACCTTGTTCCTAGACACAGGAACAAGGTTGACTCAGATGTACTCTCCAGTAGCAGAATAATATAGCGCACTGCATTAAAAAAAAAAAAAAAAAAAAAAAAATCAGGCCCATAACAGATGAACACAGGACATCACAAATAACTGGGAAAAGGAAGCTATATAAAATATTTTTTTTTTTTTCACTTGAGTTTTTCCAGATGAAAAGTCGGGTTTTATAGTCATAACAGTAATATTAATGATGTTTCACAGAAGATATCTCTGTGGCTGAAAGAAAACCAGGTACACAAGAGACTAGAAAAACAAACGAAGTTGGAACATATTGGATCCATAAGAGATGGCCAAGGGAAGTTGGTCACAAGTGACAGGGAGAAGGCAACAGTATTAAATAAATTCTTCTCCCCTGTTTATAAGAAGGAAAAGCAGGGGTATAATAAACAATACCCTAATGCTAACAACAGAATATTGAATGTACCCTCATGGCAGACCAGTGTTAAAAAAAGACTAGAAGAACTTAATGTGAAAAAATCACCGGGACCAGATGGCTTACACCTATGAGTTCTGAAAGAACTTAGCCATGTTAAAGCTATTCACAATTTTTAGGTAAAGCTTACTGACTAGAATAGTACAAGCTGACTGGCAAATAGAAAACATGGTACCAATTGTATAAAAAAGCCTCAGATATACTGTATATCTGGAAACTACAGACCAGTCAGCCTAACAGGAATAGTATATTACCTGTTGAAAGGTATGATAAAGGACCTTATCCAAGAATTTGCTTATAAAACAATATTATTGGTAGTAACAAACATGAATTTAGGAAAGACTGTTCTTGCTAGACCAACCTTTTAACATTATATGAAGTGGTAAGTTGTAATTCGGTTAGACGAAGGCTTGTAGATGTAGTTTATCTAGATTTCACTAAGGCAATTGCTATAGTACCCCATAAAAGCTTAATTCATGAGTTCTTTTGGCATTAATAATAATGTATGTACTAAATGTCAGATTAGGTTTAAAGTCTATTTCCATGTTTTCTATCACTTTAAATAGTTTGTTTGGACTAAGCTGGTCCAGAAAAAATATTTCCTTCACTAAGTGCTGCAACAGCTCTAAGCACTGTGTGTACTGCATGTAACTTCAGCTATATACAGTACACAGGGCTAGGTTCCGGCTGTGAGACAGAGACTTCCCATGTCACACCCAAAAAGCACATCTTCCATCGCTGTAGACTGGAAAAAAAAGTATGTATACCAATTTCTTCTTTACATGAAAAAAGGAAGGAAATAGCCCTGGGACTTTAAATGAGGTGGGCACAATTGGCCTGCGATAATTTTATTGAAGGTAAAAAATCATCATCATCAATTACATAGTATGCAAGATCAGTCAATAGAGAAGTACATAATAGTATACATATATGTATATAACTATAAGAGTTACATGATGGTATATATGCATCTTAGAACTCAATGCATTTCGTGAGACACAGCTCACTTCTTCAGGAAAGATGCGTCTATGTATGTCTATAAAGATAATACAACATGGTATCAGTAGGAAAATATACCATTTTAGCATTATGTATATTTTCATACTGATACCATGTTGTATTATCTTTATAGACATATATAGATGCATCTACTCCTGAAGAAGAGAGCTGTGTCTCACAAAATGCATTGAGTTCTAAGATGCATAAATACCATCATGTATCTCCTATTGTTATATACATATATGTATACTATTATGTACTTCTCTATTGACTGATCTTGCATACTATGTATTTGATGATGATGATTTTTTACCTTCAATAAAATTATCGTTGGCCAATTGTGCCCACCTCATTTAAAGTCCCAGGGCTATTTCCTCCTTTTTTTCATGTATATTAGGGATGGAGGTGTGGCACTGGCATTATCAGACCCTGTTTCCTTGTTAGATTTCTTCTTTACAGGACTAGATAGGTTAGTCTTAGATCGTGGATGCCTGTAGATTTAGAGATTTTAGTGTTAGGGTGGACTTCTACTTTAACCTAAAGTCTCTAAAGAAGCCATGTGGCCATACTATAAAGTTGGCTCAATTTTACACTGCATTGGTGATGTCAGCAGGGAGTTCAGGTAAATTAAAAAAACGTTTAGATGTGTTTCTTAGCGAACACAATGTACAGGGATATTGAAAATGGTAGCGAAACACACACAAGTTGAACTGGATGAACTGGTATCTTTATTCAACTTTACAACTATGTACCATGTACCAAAGGGCACTTCTCACTGAATGTAGATATTACCTCTTGTGCATATTAAAACATTATCTACACTTAGGCTTTATTCACTTACAATATCAGGAGTTTGAGGAAACATCAATATCCCAGCTCATCTAAATTCAACACAGACAGAAAGTAATTGGCAGGGGCATACACTTTGACCACAGACTTGCTTTACAAGACCTAGTGTCTGGGGCTACAAATCTCTAAAAGCCTGCAAGAATAAGCCTGACTCTAAGATGTTTATAAAATGGGCAGGGGTGTTACTTACCATTTATACACTGGATAAATGTTCTATTTCGACTCCAAATAACACAGTTCTGTTTGTATTTGGAATTGAGAAGTTGATGGTGCAGAAGGGAAATATTGTCTCTGTATATTAACTCATGTTAACCCTGTGTTAGGGGACATATGGAATGTTAATGAATCCCAATGGAAAATGTTATCAACTTCACAAAACTGGCATACAGGGAGGTGGTTATTTATCCTAAACATATTGGTGTTTATTTACTAAAGATAAATAGGCTGTTCCTTTTGCAAGGTAATTTTCCTTAAAAAAAAACGAAAGTTGAAAGGTTTTAAAAGAGGTGCATGGAAGCCAGCCAGCCCCCAGTCTGATGTACTCACCCTCCAGTCTGCCACCAACCAAGTCATGGATGGCGTTGGGTTGGGGGAGGTTTGGGCTGCTCCCTCCCACCTGTCTCCCATCCATCCATTAGCAGCTATGTGTTTCCATTGTGGAGACACTCAAATTAGAAAGTGTTAGGACTGCAGATAAAACAGGGTGCCGTGTATTGGCCCTGCAGCTTACACATGCATTTGCAAATGCGTGTCAACTAAACCCTTGTTCTTTATTTATATCATGAGACAGGTCTACTTGGTTGGTGGCAGACTGGAGGGTGAATACAACAGACTGGGGGCTCTCTGGCTTCCATGCACCTCTTTTAATCCTCTTCAACTTTCGTTTTTTCTGATACATGGGATGGAGACGCTGGGCATTACCTGCTGGCGTCTCACTTAAAGTCCCACATAGCCTACATTATTTAGGTAATTTTCCTTTAACCAAGTGAATATGATAAAAATTCACTTTGCCAAGAAAACAATTTTTTTTATATTTTTATTTGCAATTTATTGGATGGTGGAAAGATAGCAGAGCTTCACTTTAATCACTATAGTAAGTGAATGGCCTTTTTCTGCCTTTATTGAATCAACACAATAAAATTCAGTGCCATATTGCATCAACCATGCATTGGAAACTTGGTTGGTCAGAGCTATACTTGAGTTTAGGAAATTTGACAAAGATAAAAGATACTGTGTGTAAAGAAAGGGTACCGGGTACTTAGAAGAACCTGAGGAGATATTATTAACATTTACAGAACCATCAGGTTTAGCCCCCAGGGAATATAAAAACTTAGTAAAATCACCCCTGTGGTGTATCACATCATGACCAGAACTACAAGTCTGTTTAGTTTTGCATCCTGTAATTCACTTCACACAGATTGTGCATCTACGGAGACAACCATTCTTGTGCTCCTTTGACATTTATGCATGTGGCAAGACAACATTTTGATAGGGCTTTATCCACATTTTGCCATATCAGAATTGTTGGGTAGGGACTAGCAAATAAATTAGCACATGACAAAACCCAAAACTTTTTTTCATTACCTAAACAGGCTTGTTCAATATAGGGAGATTTGTTCAATATATTATTCATTATTGCCTGGATTCTAAATAGTGTGGCTCAATGCACATTAGACCAATTTGCTTAAAGTTTATCTCTAGGCTTGCCTGTTATCCACTGGAACCTTTGAGCATCTCCTCTGGCATTGCCCTCGTGTTAACTGTTTCTGGGAACAAGTGATACAGTTCTTACATGACCAGATGGGCTTCCCGGTTTCATTGGATCCTCTGCAATTTCTCTTGGTTCTGCTTCCAGACTTGGAGTTGGATAAGGGTTCGCTGAAATTTATACATGAAACGTTATTTAATGCTAGGAAAGTCTTGGCAAGGAGCTGGATGCAGTCCTCGTCCCCTAAGATCGCCTGGGGAAGGAGCATGCATGCTCCGAGCGCGAGCACCCCCCTGCCACTATTGGATGTAAGCCTGGATACTGAACGCTGCCAGAAACACAGGAAGTGTCAGACTCCACCGGCTTAGCCAGGACCTCGGCCGCCACAGTGTATTTCCCTAACATCCCTGCAGTGTTGCAGTTGAACCATCACCATTTTGCTGATCAACTATTTCTTCTGTGTGAGTTACTACATTGTTTTTATGTAATAAATAACCTTTTAATCTACACTGAGGTGGCGCTGCTTTTCTTCTCCTACCCCTTCTCGTCCCCTACTTTGGCTGCTTGGATTGCTGAGGTGAATGCCTCTTTGTCGTATAAGAGGCTCATTTATATTAACAGAGGGTGCCCTACTAAATATAATAAGATCTGGGATCGGTGGCTGCAGTCACCTCGGACATGCTGTTCTTGATGACTTCACTCACTCATTTAACACTATGCTAGAGCCTTCCAAAAACAAAACAAAAGAAGACAGACAGGGAAACATTTTTTCCTTATTTTTTTGCAGCGCCCAGGGGCTGTTTTATCTACTTTTTTCTCAGGGGCACTTCACATTTTTTATTTATTTTTTGATGCACGGTTGTTATTTATGACTCTTTGCATGCTTATGTACCCCATACTGTTTGGGTGGGACCGCATAGAATGTTGGGGGACCTTCTTTGATTTTACTTTTCTTTTCTTTTTTTTTGCTTTTCTTTTCTGTTTTGTTTGTTGCTCGTTTTGCTCCCCTCCTTTTTTTTATTATTGGCATTGAACTGTATTTGCTGTTGTACAAATGCTCATGGCCTGTGTCATACTCTTTATAAGTACTTGTTGTATTTTGCACAGTTTAATAAACGTTGTTTCTGATTAAAAAAAAAAAAAAGTTTAGACAACTGTCAAGTTTTTGTTGTTGTCGGTGTCCCTATTGGGGAGATTCAGCCCTCTCTTTGCCTGGCTGATCATTGTCACAAGAAAAAAAATGAGAGAAGATCCACAATTTTGGTTATTCCTAGAACAAGAGGTAAGGCCAAATCAGCAAATGGCAACACTTGTTTGGAGGACAACTAAGAGAGGAATTCCCATCTCTTTAGGAGATTTTCTGTAACTTACTGTTGCATCCACGGAACAGGAAGTGAAGAGAAAATTCCCCAATGATGGAAACTGGCAGGGGTATAAATAATTTCCAATGCTATTCAAAACTAAAAAAATATGTTTTAGCTGTACATACACTTTATTAGCTAAATTATTAATATAATTATTTTAAATTGCTATATGTGGTGTACACAAACACAGTGAGAATGATCTACATGAACAGAAACAATTGAAAGTTAAGGTGGCAAAAAACCTTAAAGTACCAAATGTAACTAGATGTTATTTTCTATTTTCTAACCTTATCTAGAAACACGAGAGCTGGAATCTCAGTATATCAGTATATTCAATGGACTCCACCCCCATTTATTATAGCTAGTTTTTTCAATAATTCAATAAAAGGCTTGCAGGAACCACGTCCTGCTAATGGTGGAATTTTAAGGCACTCATATGGGACAGTCGATATATTAAAAAAATAATTTATTAAACATCAATAAAAAAACAGAGTAGACTCCATAATGGCTAAAAATAACACACAATTAGCATGCATAGATGAACGGTGAGGTTGGTGGCATAACCATATAACCTCTATATATGGTTTCACACAAGAAGTGTTGGTTTGGTGTAGTGGTCAGCGCGTTTCACTTTGTGCTTCCTCAAGACCAGCCACACACATACCACATATATCAAGAGGCTTAATACGGTCACATACGTCTGGGGGGCGAACACAGGGGACAGATAGCAGTAAGGGGCTCAAGTGAGGCGCCCTATCTCTTTAATAGCTTTTATTAACAAGGATGGATGTATGGTGTAGCTTTGTGGAGATTATTTCATCACCAGAGGGGATGCATATATGGGGATAGCATAAACTTCCTCTATCCTGTCTTCCAAGTGTTCCAAGAAGATGCCTTTCCCTTGAGTTGTAAATAGGATCTATGTCCATAACAAGTATGCCCCCATACAAATTTCCTTGTGTGTGCTTTCCTTAGCGCATCTGCCCAGTTAATAGCCCAAGTGCTGCTGCCTGAGGTTTTTTTTTGCATTCATATATTTTTATTTTGTACTTTGGGAAAGTTTACCATTAATATACTTGTTGCTTAATATTCAGAGCTTTACTGTTCATTTAAAAAAAACATGCCTTTGAAGCGTCTTTGTATACTATGCATATAAAGCAATAATATGATCTTGTTTTATAGCACCTTTATTACCAGGAACTTTTCCAGTTAGCAAAGCACATCTTGCTTTATTACCATATTCATGAGTTTGAATAATGTGAGAAAATCATTTAAGGTTAATTGTTCTATGTCTGGACTTTAAAAGTTAGCCCATAGTATCATAAAACTGCAATCTGCAACAATGAATCGTTTATTCTATACAGCCTCATACTATGTGATTGGTTACAAACTCATTGGACTATAAAATAGGCAGCAGATTTTTCATTCCAGTATAAGATTGTGATTTGTGGTGAATTATGCATTTTGTGTAGACAGCTTTAGAGATAGCAAAATAATGTCTTCTGATCCATATAGTTGATATGATCGGCATAGTAGAAGCAAGAATTAGAGGACCACGGTATAAAAGATCTGATTGTGTTCTCTCTTACCCACTGAAAAGTCATAAATTTGCACTCCTGGGAGACCTGAAAATGTGTGCTTTCACTGTCAGAAAGATCCCTTTGGATATTTTGATCATGTTTGCATATCCAATTGCCAATGCTAGCATTGTACCACTCTGCCTAGGTCTTTATAATAGTATGGCAAGAGCTTTTACTGCAAAAAAAAAAATGAATTCTCCCACATTACACAATCAGGGAAGTTGTTGAATATACTGAAATATAGATACAAATATAACAACAAGAGAAGGGCGCACCAACCTTGTGCATTACCACTAAAAGGTGCGCCCTTCTCTGGTAATGTACGAGGTTGGTGTGCCCTTCTCTTGTTGTTGTTTTTCAGTGCATTTGGATACCCTTGGTCCTGAGGGGGCAGTAAGACCTTAGGTGCCATGTACAAAGACCAATAAGACCACTCAACTTCTCGCATATCCCTTGAGCGCAGGAGAGACACTGTTACAGATACAAATATCCCTTTAAACATTTGCCTATTGGGCACTTTCACCCCCTTCCTGCCCAATTTCCAGCTTTCAGTGCTTTTGCACTTTGAATGACAATTGCGCGGTCAAGCAACACTGTACCCAAATTAAATTTTTATCATTTTATTTTACACAAATAGAGCTTTCTTTTGGAGGTATTTAATTACTGCTGAGTTTCTTTTATTTTTTATAAAAAAAAAGACTGAAAATTTTGAAAAAAAAAAAGTTTTTCTTAGTTTCTGTCAGGAAATTTTGTAAATAAGTAATTTTTCTCCTTCACTGATGTGTGCTGATGAGGCGGCACTAATGGACACTGATGAGATGGAACTTATGGACACTGGTGAGGCCGCACTGAATGGCACTGATGAGGGGGCACTAATATGCCGCATTGATGGGCACTGATAGGTGGCACTAATATGCAGCACTGGTGAGCACTGATAGGCGACACTGATGAGCACTGATAGGTGGTGCTGGTGGGCACTGATAGGTGGCGCTGGTGGGCACTGATAATTGGTACTGGTGGGCACTGATAGGCGTCACTGAAGGACAATGATGAGCAGGCACTGATGGGCACTGATAGGCGGCACTGAAGTACAATGATGAGCAGGCACTGAGTGGCATTACTACTGGACACTGATTGGTGTCACTGATGTGAACTGATTGGTGTCACTGATGGGCACTGCTAGGGCTTTACTGTAATCAGGGCACTAAAGATCAGTGCCCTGATTACCTGTACTGGTCTCTCCTGTGAGGAGATGCCGATGATAGGCTCTCCTTGCCACAAACTCTGTCAGTGTGAGGCGAGCCGATAAACGGCCATTCCGCATTTACATGTGACCAACTGTAATTGGACACAGCTGATCACAAAGGTAAAGAGCTCTTTACCAAGATTGGGTCATGCTATGTCCTAGGAATATGGCACGGCCATGATCGCCGCGCTGTGCTCCCCAGCGGGTGCGCAAGAGTGGCCGTTTTGGGGTGACATCATATGACGTCGTCCCAGAATGAGAGCTGCACTGCTAAATGCCCCACCCACTGGCTATGTAAAGCAATCATACAACCTATCTTGATTCTAAACACACGACCTGTGAACAGTAGTGTTTTTTGACCTAGTACATTTGCTTAGCAGACTTGCAGTTCTGGTCATTATGTGATACATCACAGGGGTGATTTCACTAGTGTACTTAGTTCGGGGTGAAAAGGCTTTAGAATGTATCCAAACCACAACCTTTTTTGTGGACAGAAGGGGTAGATACAGAACAGAAGGATTAATAAAGATACAAAAAAAAACATCGCATAGTGACTGAGTGAGCATGAACAGCATGTAATACAGCATTTATTGATAGTTTTTTTTATGATGTGGGTTTAAAGACACTTTATTCTTCGCGCCGGTTCACACTACCGCGACGCTACTTCCCGGGGCGACCTCCGAGATCGCGGTGCGAGCAGCACGCTGCGACCTCGGAGCGGCCGCCACGGACTTCATAACATTGAAGTCTATGGCGGTCGCCTCCTGGTCGCCCCAAAGAAGCTCGGGACCCTTTTTCTAAGTCAGAGCGACTTGTGTCGCTCCTATTAGAACGGGTCCGCAGCTTCCCTATGGGAGGCGACCTGCGGCGACCTGTGAGAGCTTTCTTTTTTTTTTTTTTAATTCTTTATTTAGAGGTATGCAATGAAAGACAAAAAACACAGGGATCACAAACAGTACAATATAACACCTTAATGAAATAGAGCTTTCTTTTGGTGGTGTTTGACCACTGGGTTTTTTTATTTTTTGTGCTATACGAAACTAAAAAAGCATGACAATTTTGAAAAAAAAAACAACAACAATTTTTAGTTTCTGCTATGAAACAAATCCAATAAAAAAAAATCAAATTTCCTCATAACTTTAGGCCAATATATATTGCTACATTTTTTTTGGTAAAAAATCCCAATAAGCGTATATGGATTGGTTTGCGTTTATGTTATAACATCTACAAACTGTGGTATACTGTATATATAGGAATTTATTGGACAATCTGACACTAACTGACACTCTTGAAACTTTGTGGGAAGCAATGACACTAATACAGTGATCAGTGCTAAAAATATACACTGTCAATGTACTAATGAAAATGGCTGGGAAGTGGGTTAACATCTAGGGCGATCAAGGGTTAAATGTGTACCTAACAATGCTTGGTGCATTCACTGTGCACTGTTTTTACTAAGGGATGTGCTGGTTTTTATTCCCTGCTTTGCAGGAAAACAAAAACTGTCACATCCTCGCTGACAGAACAAAGTTCTGTATTGTGTACTTTCACAGAGGTCTGTCCTGTCATCCTCTTCGCCAATCAGTGGGTGCCAGCGGTCAATTGCTGGCCAGCACCTGCTGATTGGCTTGTGCTCTGACTTATCACAGCACAGCCTGTACAGCTGCCACATGCGCCCCCTATGCGAAAGTGCTGGATCACGTACTAGATGCGTGATCCAGAGCAGGAGAGCTGCCCTGCTGCCATACTCCTACGTAAGGTGGTCGGCAAGCGGTTAATCAAGTATTTTTTTTCCCTTTATATATTCTCTTTATTTTATGATAACAAATATCTATAAAATAGCTATCCATTTATCACAGCTCAGATAGCCTAAATGAAAAATATCTAAATTGATTACATTTTTTTTTTTCTTAAACCAAGTCACGAAAATGAGTCTGTACAGCATTTAGCTGACTGAATAGCAGTTAACTCCTGCCTAATCTATCAACACATATTTGTTCACTGTAACAACAGATTGTGTAAAGAGCACAACTGATGGGTTTGAAATGTGTCTGCTCTTGTTTGTCTTGCCCCGAACCATTGACCATTTCGTTTGTGAATACATCATAGATTATACTTTTGTGTTACACACTGTAAGAGACAGATAAGAAAGTCATCACCACTACAAAACCAACAAAATTCATCACGGGCTCCATTCTGCCTAATGTTGGCTTTCACTAAATACTTTCGTTTGGTTTGCATACTGTGCAAAGTGTACAACATATTGTTCGGTAACCCCATAGCACTCGGGTAGTGGCTGCTCTTTCCACTATTGCAGTCAAATTTGAAAAAAACCCTACTCTATGTTATGTGTTCCCATTCATACAGCATGTTTAACCAGTTCTGGACTGGAAGAATTTGCCCCCTTAACCACTTAAGCCCCAGAAGATTTTACCCCCTTCCTGACCAGGGGGTATTTTGGGATTCGGCACTGCGTGACTTTAACGGACAATTGCGCAGTCGTGCGACGCTGTACCTAAACAAATTTGACGTCCTATTTTTCCCACAAACAGAGCTTTCTTTTGGTGGTATTTGATCACCTGTGCGATTTTTTGATCATGCGCTATAATCAAAAAAAGAGCGACAATTTTGCAAAAATAACAATATTTTTCACATTTTTTATATGAAATTCCCCCCCCCCCCAAAAAAAATGTAAAAATCTAAATTTTATAAAATTTTTGTCCAATTTGTTTTCTGCTACCTATGTTTGGTAAAAAAAAATCACAATAAGCGTATTTTGATTGGTTTGCGCAAAAGTTATTGCGTTTACTAACTAAGGGAAAGATTGTTGTAATTTTTTTTGTTTTTTTTTAACGAGTAATGGCAGCGATCTGCGATTTTTTTGCTGGACTGCGACATTGCGGCAGACAGATTGGACCCTTGACAGACATTTTTGACACTTTTGGGGGTACCAGTGACATCACTACATTAATCAGTGCTATATATATGCACTGTTACTGTAAAAATGACACTGGCAGGGAAGGGGTTAACTTTATTGGAGAGGGAGGGGTTAAGTGTGTCCCTAGGGGCATGCTTCTAACTGTCCAGGGATGTGGCTGTGTGTGTAAAAGCACAGATCAACGGTCCTACATAGCAGGACCGTTAGATCAGTGCTTTTACGCAGGGGCGAATGACAGGCGGCTTTGTTTACACTAGCCGCCTGCCTTTCTCCCTTCACAGCGGAAGATCGTGAGTGACTGGCGGTCACACGCACGGAGGTGTCCGTGAACGTGCCGAGGCGGGAGCGTGCCTCCGGCGGCGCGCGCCCGCCCGCTATTGACTCCCAGGCTAGTGACGTACCCATACGTCACTTTGCCTGGCCGGGGCTGACCGCCGCAGTATATGTACTTGCGGCGGTCGGCAACCGGTTAATGACCAGGCCATTTTTTGCGATTCGGATTTGCATTACTTTTAAAGGACAATTGCGCTGTCGTGCCATATATTTAGCATCGGGAATCACCACACCTCCACCAGGCCCTATTTTGCGATTCGGCACTGCGTGACTTTAACGGACAATTGCACGATCGTGGGACGCTGTACCGAAATAAAATTGATGTCCTTTTTTTCCCACAAATAGAGCTTTCTTTTGGTGGTATTTGATCACCTGTGCGATTTTTATTTTTTGCGCTATAAACAAAAAAAGAGCGACAATTTTGATTAAAATAATTCTGGAAAAAAACAATATTTTTCTCTTTCTGCTATATAACATTCCCCCCCCCCCCCCCCAAAATAATTTAAAAATCAAATTATTTTAACATTGTAGGCCAATTTGTTTTCTGCTATATATTTGTAGTAAAAAAAAATTGCAATAAGTGTATTTTGATTGGTTTGCCCAAAAGTTATCACGTCTACTAACCATGAGAAAGATTCATGGCATTTTTATTGTTTTTTTTTTTTTTTTTTACTATTTTTACTAGTAATGGCTGCGATCTGCGATTTTTAGTGGGGCTGCAACATTGCGGCGGACAGATCGGACCCCTAACTGACATTTTTTACAATTTTGGGGGGACCAGTGACATTACTACAGTAATCAGTGCTAAAAATATGCACTGTTACTGTAATAATGACACCGGCAGGGAAGGGGTTAACCCTGTGGGTGATCAAGGGGTTAAATGTGAGCCCAGGGGAGTGATTTCAACTGTATGGTGGCGGGGCTTATTGAATGACCACAGAGACCTGTTATCCTATATAGAAGGATCACAGGTGCTCTGTGATCATTCCAGAGAGAAGAACGGTCAACTGTGTTTACAACAGCTGACCCTTTCTTCTCTCTCAGCAGGGAATGATTGCGGGTGCCAGACAGGAATCGGAGCCGCCTACCCATGTATTGGAGTCCCCGCTGCCAAGTGGGGGCGGGAGCGCACCGCTGGCGGCATGCGCTTGCCCCCTAACTGCAGGCGCGTGACCAGCGTAGCCCTACGTTGGTTCGAGCAGGAGGGGCTGCCTGCTGTAGTATATCTGCGGCAGGCGGTCCAGAAGCAGTTAAAATAACAAAAAAATATCAATTTCTTATCTTTTAGATGTTTCTCAGGAGAGGGTGTCATGGCTGACCGCAAAGTTGTTTGAACAGTGTCAGAATGAGTCTGTCCTAAATCCGTCCTCATTAACATTCAATGAACAAGAAATCTCCAAACCTTTAACCCTTTGTTAGGACAGACCGTGTTAAAATCTAGTGACTGGCGAACAATCGGCCGCTCTGGTGTCGGAATACAAAAATTTTAATGCTTGCACGACAGATTCTTTTCGGCCGAAAGTGCGCTGTCGGCTGTCGGAAGCATCATACTAACAAGCCTACAATCGGCCGATCGGTCGTCAGCCGAATCTTTTCGGCCGACAATCTGCACGTGTGTACGGGCCTTTATAGTATACAGCTTCTCCAGAAGACCCAGCTACTATGGGGAACACCTCCCTAAACTGTCACCAGAGTACAAGTGGCGCAGCCCTTTGTCCTTGGACCTTGGATCCCTGCAGCCGTTCACTTGTGTTACCAGAACCTCTTTTGACTTTACTGAGAGAAATGCTGTTTATGAGGGTAATCATTTGCATTCTCAACTGTTTTACTAAAGTAGTGATTTCAAGCTAGACTCTCTGGTGTTATATACTTTTATAGAGACAATGCGGTGCAGCCATATATTACCCTAATTGAGCCACAGAGACATTGCTGTGAAAAGTTCATGCTTGTGCACCATTGAGAAGACAGTTTGGGGTTGATGTATTAAAACTGGAGAGTGCAAAATCTGGTGCAGCTGTGTATAGAAACCAATCAGCTTCCAGGTTTTTTGTCAAAGCTTAATTAAACAAGCTGAAGTTAGAAGCTGATTGGCTGTCATGCACAGTTGCACCAGATTTTTCACTCTTCGGTTTCAGTAAATTACCCCTATGTATCATTCTGCAGTGTGTGTATGATTTTTGTCATTTAGACCCTGTTATGCATTGTTTATTCTAATTTTGGAGTTTATTCTAAGATTGGACCCCTAACTGACATTTTTGACACTTTTGGGGGGACCAGTGACATTACTACAGTAATCAGTGCTAAAAATATGCACTGTTAGTGTAATAATGACACCGGCAGGGAAGGGGTTAACACTGTGGGTGATCAAGGGGTTAAATGTGAGCCTAGGGGAGTGATTCCAACTGTATGGTGGCGGGGCTTATGGAATGACCACAGAGACCTGTGATCCTACATAGAAGGATCACAGGTGCTCTGTGATCATTCCAGAGAGAAGAACGGTCAACTGTGTTTACAACAGCTGACCGTTCTTCTCTCTCAGCAGGGAATGATTGCGGGTGCCAGACAGGAATCGGAGCCACCTACCCGTGCATTGGAGTCCCCGCTGCCAAGTGGGGGCGGGAGCGCACCGCTGGCAGCATGCGCTTGCCCCCTAACTGCAGGCGCGCGACCAACGTAGCCCTACGTTGGTTCGCGCAGGAGGGGCTGCCTGCTGCAGTATATCTGCAGCAGGCGGTCCAGGAGCAGTTAAAATAACAAAAAAATATCCATTTCTTATCTTTTAGATGTTTCTCAGTAGAGGGTGTAAATTACCCCTATGTATCATTGTGCAGTGTGTGTATGATTTTTGCCATTTAGACCCTGTTATGCATTGTTTATTCTAATTTTGCACCTGTTTAAGAGTTTTAGAGTATTAGCCAAAGAACTGGGTAGCAAGGCATCACATCCCTTAAACTGAAGAATACATATGGAAATAGGGACTTTTAGGGTACCAAACAAAAATAATATACTACATCATAGTTTTAAACATTCTTAACACATTTTGTTGAATACATTAAAGCCTTAAAAACAGTTTTTTCAAAGTGAAAATCTTATACGGTTCAAGAATTTTGTACAGCGATAGTTGCTCAACATGTTTCGCCAGGAAATGGTTCCTTCAGGATACTTTTCTACTTTACTGTACAAGATGTTCACTGTAGACAAAAAGTATAGTATACGTTTAAAAACAATATGTAATGGGGCCAGAAGGCCCTGATATTAACAATTCTTACAACACATTCTCACATAGAATTCTTACAACAAATTATATTATATCAAAGATACAATAAATCATCTGAAAAACTGCTCTTACCCCGGAGCCACCGCTAGGTAAGTGTTCATCAGCAAAAGGATACCAAAAGGATATCAGTGAATCATAGAAGGACTATATCGCCAACATGACAATCTAAAATCTTTTGCAGATGCACACTTACCTGGCGGTGGCTCGGGTGTAAGAACAGTTTTTCAGATGATTCATTGTATCTTTGATGTAATATAATTTGTTTATGTAAGAATTGTGACCATCAGGGCCTTCTGGCCCCACTACATACTATTTTTAAATGTATACTTTTTGTCTACAATGAACATCTTGTACAGTAAAGTAGAAAAGTATCCAGAAGAAGCCATTTCCTGGCGAAACATGTTGAGCTGTACAAAATACTTGAACCGTATAAGATTTTCATTTTGAAAAAAACAGTTTTTAAGCCTTTAATGTATTTAAGGCTGAAATGGCATTTTTTTTTTAAAAGAAATTTTATTAATTTTCGAAAGGAAAACATTACAAAGATGAGAACAGGAATGGACAATGATTCGTTAGGAATCTTTAAAAATCTTATGTAGTATATTATCTTTGTTTGGCACCTTAAAAGTCCCCATTTCCTATTTCCATAAGTATTTTGCACCTGTTTAGTTAACCACGTGTTACAGTTACTGATCATTTGGCTGGTTACCTAATCTGTTAAAAATTGTACCTGAATCCATTTTTTTTTATTTGTTTTTGGAAATAGAGATGTGAGGGGTTAAAATTCTTGTAAATTTTTAATCTCTGGCTGTGGCCCAGCTAGAGAGATTTCTCCTTTCTATTTGTCCCAGTGACCATTTTCACTGGGTCTTAAAGTAAGGCAAAATATGAGTTACAGCTGTCTAAAACTGGCTAAAAAAATAAAACAAAAACAAAAAAATGAAAAAAAAAAAAAAAAAAACTAACAGATTTCTTTATTCACACACATGAGGTGGATGGAGGAATTCCCCCACCAAGACATTCAAATCTGGCAGCTCAAGTTTTCCAACTTCTGAACACTTTGTACAAGTTAACTCTTACTTCCTGTTGTGTCTCAAAAGAAATGACTCAAAAAGGAAACATGGAAAAAAAAATGACAGGGAAGTAACTATGAGTCTTTGTATGAATTATACAGATGAAATACCTAGTTTTTAAGGCTATACATAGATAAAAATGAAGCTTCTGTTGCCTATTTCTATTTTCCTAAATGCTAGTTGCCTGGCTGTCATGGTGGCCCTTTTGTTTTAATACTTTAAGTGACTGAACCAGAACAAACAGAACGATAAAAACGTCTCTTTTCTCTGACTTTTCATGATTGACATACTTGTTCCAGGTCAGTGACTCAGAAAAGAGTAACAGCACTCCACTGGAAACATACTTATAAATGAAGCATGACTGTCAAAATAGGGTGTATCACAATGCTAACCCCCACCCCCAAAGCAAATTATCTACACAGTTAGATGCAAACCAGGCTGTCTCACAGTTTGCAAAACCTATATAAAAGTTTTTGTTTACTTGAGACCCCTGTGCCTGTAATTCTGGGCAGCCAAATGAGACCGTTTTGCACAGGTCTGCAACAGAATTACAACTAGGGATTTTCACTGAGATGAGACCGTAGTTCACCCCAGACGGATGTACAATTAGAAAGAGGACTTGACAGGTTTTATTCTGCTTTAGAGTAGAGATAAACTCCTGGTTCAGTCCAAACGTGTGTAGACCAAATTTTGCTTGCTCAGAGGTTCTGCAATTGGATGAACAGTGGGTGTTCAGCCAAGCCACACCTCCAGATGCAATGGGAAGTGAAACATTTAGCAGCAGTATTACCACATTCTGGTTGAATGTAAATAAAGGGGCAGGAATGGTGTAAGCAAAAAAAAACAAAATGGCATAGGGCCCCTCCCCCCCAACTTTATACCAGACCCTTGGGGGCTGGTATGGATTTTAAGCGGGGACCCCATGCAAAAATTAAAAAAGAGCATGCCCCTCCTCCCCGTAATCCATACTAGACCCTTATCTGAGCATGAAGCCTGGCTGACCTGGAAAGGAGGGAGAAAAGCGTGTGGTCTCTCCTCCTGAACCATACCAAGCTACATGACCTCCCCTAGCAAAGCACCTTGTCCCCATGTTGATGAGGATAAGGACTTATTTCCCACAACATTGACCAAGGGGTTTGGGGATCTGCACGTGGTGAGCTTTTTAGAACATGAAAAGCATTAAGGGGCCTCCAGACATTGCCTCCAAAAATGTGAATGAGTAAGCGGTATATAGTACCATGCCCGATACTGACAACTGCTTGCAGTGACCGACAGCTCCTTAGCTGACAGAATGCAAACAAAGGGGCAGGGTCTTCCAGATTACATCACTGACTAAATATGGACATGACCATATTGGTCAATGACTTCACTTGGTATTACCCGCCCCTTTGTTTACATTCGACTGTCAGCTATGGAGCTGCCATTTGTGGCAAGTGATCTGATGTGTTTGTGTATAGGTGTGTTTTGGCTTTTGTTGGATTGCTGCTCATCATTCATTGTGATTGACAAATATCTGCATTGCTGGACAATGTGATTGATGACAGAATTAGAGAATTGTAGAACCTTTTGTTTACTTTTTAAGGTAAATATAGGGAGCACTCATTCACAAAGGAAGGTGGTATTTGGAGGCCCTATTATTTTTTAAGGGGTTTCCAGATTCCTATAAGCCCCCTACCTGCAAACCCCCGCATCCACTGGGCCAGGGTTGTAGGAAGGAGGCCCCTGTCCTTATCAACATGGGGCATTGACATAAGGAGTTTTGCCAGGAGAGGTCAAGGTATCCTCTCTATGTCCAGGGGATGTGACTTGGTATGGTTTAGATGTAGGGACACATGCTCACCCCTTCCTTTCATGACCTGCCAAATTGCATGCTTGGATAATGGTCTGATGTGGATTTAAAGTTGGGAACCATGATCTTCTTGTCAACCTATAGAATTTCAAGAAAGATTAACCCTACAACATTACTACTCCAATAAAAAATGAAAAACCATCCCCGATTCAGCTGATTCATTACTTATCCAATTGGACAAACCAGAATCCTCCCTTGTTGAAGAAATACTCTATAGTTACATAACTTATTGATGAGGGTAACTCCACTTTCATGGGGAAAATAGCAAATAAAGAAAAAACAATATAGCATATACAATTGCAACACAAATCATATTGTAATTGATTGTTATTAAAAGTTACCTTTCCTTTTCAATCTGCAGCTGTTGTAATTTTCTGAAATTGCAATGCAATATGGCTACCTGGAGCTGTTCTATACACAGAATGTGTACTGACCAACCCCAGAAACATCATTTCTTGCTTGTGTGATTGGTTCATAGCTTTTCCAAGAAGTCTGCCTAAGATACAAATCAAATTTCTAGCATCCCCTGCAACAAAAATGTCATTTTTGGGGAAATACTTCCAAAAGTAACACGTCTAAAGGGATGCAGGCCATGCAGATTTCCTCATTAGTGCCCTGCAGCTGCCCCAGCTGACAGATAATTATGAAACCACTCCCATATGACCCACTCAGCACAGAGGCACAGAGGAACAAACAATAATTTCTTCAGAAAAACAAAATGCAGAAATCTATAACAAAGTTTGTTAAAATCCTTGCAATGCACATAGATCACCCAGAGGAGAATGTTTTTTTCTCAACAAAAGTGGAGTTACGCTTTAAACCAGTTCAATACAAGGATAACTAAAATGTGACATTGCAGACATTAGTACTGAAGGAAAAATATTTCAATGACTTGTCCATCAAAAATGGGGTGCTCTATCAAACCTGACTAGAATTGAGAAAGAAGCAGTAAAAAGCCTGAAAAGAAACCAAAATAATTATATTCAAAAATGCTGAAAACGGTGGAGGAATAGTCATCCAAGACCAGAAAGAAGCAAGAAAGTGTCTGGAGGAACCTACACCTAAAACCTACAGAAAAGTGGACACAGACTTTTCCTGAATAATTTGTAGACTTCATAGAACAATCTTTCATAATCTTCCAATGAAAAATGAATAGTAGTTCATTCTGATAAAAAATAATAAACTCACTCACTTATAATATGTCACAGTTCATCAACTACCACCTACAGAGATTTGTTAAATACCTTACCACCTGCAGAGATTTGTTAAATACCTTACCACCTGCAGAGATTTGTTAAATACCTTCTTTCCTTCCATAGAGACCGCTTCTGCATAGTCTTGGATGTATTCGCTATGTATTAAAACATCTCTCATGCAGAACGCTTAGAAGCAGATCCCTTGATGCCACCAAAACAAATACATCCTGTTGGACTGTATCACATTTATCCTCACTCTCTTTCTTGGACACATTTTGTCTCCAAAAATGTAGAACAGTGATGGACATGTGATTTGCACCCAGCAATTCAAATCCATATAGAGATTCAAACATAAGTTTATTCTCACTCCAAAGAAGCTTTTTTTCAACAATATTGCATTCTACAAATGATTTATCAATTACCTGATTCTAGTCTGGGAAGGTAACCCTGATACATTGCAAATTTTGTTCAGTATCTAAATGAGAATTTTATGGGGGCTAACAAGTAATACTGGTAAAAGCAAAGATTGGGGTGCACCCGCGCTATGGATAGTAACACAAATACTGAACCAGTTAAAAATGTTAGTAAAGCCAGGGGGACCAGATGGTTATGCTGCCTCCAACTTACCGCAAGGGTAAAAGATATTGTGGGGGTTAGGGGGTGTTGGTGTGGGGCGCTACCACCTTGTACAACAAATCAAAATGATGTATGTGGTCCCAAGAGAAAGTGCACAGTGCTTACTTGATTACTTGATAGCAAAAATGTGCAAATTATAATATTATATAAAGTGCTGCGTGCTCAAAAAAATATTGGAATGTGCAATTAGTGCAAAAACAGAAAGATGGTACTCTCAACAACCCGTTATGCTGAGTGGATTGTACCGTCTGCGTGCCAATCATCGAATGTAAGCGACCTTCTGTCAGTGGTAGGTAGGAAAGTGCCAAAGTGCAAATAAGTGAATGGACAATATATTAAAAGCTTTTATTGTGACATCCCCATGCGGGGGGAACTAACATCCTGTAAGATTCTGGTACCTTTGGTACCCTTCCAGCCCAATTCTTCCGCATATAGCTACCTGTCCCTTTAAATCTCGTGACGTCATCACTAGGCGCCGCTCTGAGCGGCTATTTCAATCGCCGGTTTTCACTCACAAGGCGTTCGTGCAAACCGCTTGTTACACAGCCTTGTCTGACGCTGCCAAAGCCTCCAGCTATTTCCTGTATCTCGCTACGGATCCTGTATCTCGAACCCGATCCCTCTCCTCATTACCGGACCCCTCATCTCTCTAAAACCAACTAGTGATAAGTACCCCGCAGGGGATTCCTTCCTATCAACTTACACTATCTACTCTTGTATACTAAAGACTGTTGCTATCTATGCATTACTATTTCTATCATCTGCACTGTTACATAGATTGCTAGCTCTTGAGTCTACTACCATCTATATCCTTGCACTGAGTTAGCAATTCCTGTACACTTCATCTCTGTCCCCTACCACCTGTTAATTGTACATGATTGCTAACCTATCTGCATACTATCTATCACCATCTGCTAACACTCCTGAACATTACTATTGAGTGCCTATCATTGCTATCACTACTCACGCCTGTCCTTTCAGCACATCACCTCTATACTATCGTATACAACCTATCACTCCAGGAACTTATCTGAGTGCCTGTATATTTGCATGCTAAGGCAGGCTGGGCCACAATGATGAGTCTGGAGAGTTGGATATGGTGATTCAACACATCTCTGCACGACTACTGAGTGGAAATTCTGCAGCTGCAAATCCAGTTCACTAAACAAACGCCGGAGCGTTACAGATTGCACGAACCAGGAAAAAAAAAATGGATTCAGCAGAATTAGCCACTCATGTGTTACAACTAACACAAAAGGTAGATGCACTAATCCTTTCCCTTACCGAAGTGAAAAATGAAAATCAGACTTTGAGACAGCAGATAGCCCGTGTTTCACGGCTCACTGCTGCTCAACCTCGTGAGCCCAAAATAAACCCTCCTCTAGTGTTTACAGGTGATCGAAAAAAATTTCGTGAATTTAAAAACGCATGTCAATTGCTTTTTAATCTAAAACCTCGTACTTACACTACAGACCAAATTAAAGTCTGCACCACTATCTCATATTTGTCGGGTGATCCACGGGCTTGGGCAGACTCTCTCTTTGAGAAAAATTACCCTCTTCTTAACTCCTATCCTTTATTTTTAGCAGAACTCGCTAGCCTATATGAAGACCCAAATAGGCAGAGTACTGCTGACAGCCAATTGAGGGCTTTAAAACAAGGAAGGAGACCTGTTGAAGACTTCGTAGCAGAGTTCAAAAGATGGACCCTTGATTCAGGGTGGAATGATGCATCTTTGCGAACCCAGTTCAGACTCGGGTTATCAGAAGCCGTTAAAGACGAGCTCGCCCGAGCGGATTTACCTGGCACTTTGGATGCCTTAATACAATTCAGCATCAATATTGACAGGCGACTGCGAGAAAGAAAGGCTGAGAAAATGGGAGTACCATTTTCCAATCCTTCTGGGGTTTCGCCCGTTGACCCTACTCCTATGGAGTTAGGAACCATACGCCCACCATTATTGTCTACTGAACGAGCCAGGAGAAGATCTGAAAATCTCTGCATGTACTGCGCCTCCCCGGATCATTTGATCAGCGTCTGTCCCCTTGTCCGCAAAAAAGAGGGTGAGTGTTCACATGTCTTGCTGGGGGGATTAAAGACTTCTTTTTCTAATCCCTATCTTTTTATTCATTTGACCTTACAGTGGGACCATAATAGGATCACCACCAAGGCTATGATCGACACAGGATCTTGTGGGAACTACATTGACACTAGTTTTGTTGCTTTAAATAAAATACCTATTATTTCAAAAAATAAACCTGTCTCTGTTAGTTTTATTAATGGTATTCCGTTATCTTCTGGTCCAATTACCAATCAGACACAAGCACTCCTTGCTACTGCTAACGAGTCTCATGCTGAGACCACCACTTTTGATGTATTACCTTCACCCCATTTTCCCATTATTTTGGGACTTCCCTGGTTACACATACATCAACCAATCATTGATTGGAAAACACGGACTTTAACCTTCCCCTCTCACTACTGCGAGACCACGTGTAACCTTCAATCATATAAAAAAATCCTGTCCATGGTGTCAGATGAAATTTCACCACCACCATGTTATCAGGATCTATCAGAAGTCTTCCTTGAGAAAAATGCTCAAGTATTGCCTCCCCATAGGGACTACGATTGTTCTATTGATCTATTCCCTAATAGTAAACTACCTTTCGGTCATGTTTATCCTCTTTCTCAGGATGAACTTTCTCATCTCAAGGAATACTTGGATGAGAATTTAGCGAAAGAGTTTATTAGACCCTCTACTTCTTCCACAGCTGCAGGACTTTTCTTTGTCCGCAATAAGGATTTAAGTCTCAGGCCTATTATTGACTATAGGCAATTAAATACCATTACGATAAAGGATCGCTATCCTTTACCTCTCATTCCCGAACTCATTGAACAAGTGCGCGGAGCTACCTACTTTTCAAGATTGGACCTAAAAGGGGCATACAACCTTATCCGAATCCGTAATGGGGATGAGTGGAAGACGGCATTCAGAACCAGATACGGATTATTCGAATATCTAGTGATGCCTTTTGGGTTGTGTAATGCTCCCGCAGCATTTCAACGATTCATAAATTACATCTTCAGAGACTTACTTGATGTTTGTGTTGTGGTATATCTGGATGATATACTCATTCATTCTCAGTCCTTGTCCGAACATATAAGACATGTAAGACTTGTGCTATCCAGATTACTCGCACACAACTTATACGTAAAATTAAAAAAATGCC
Source organism: Pelophylax lessonae (assembly GCF_965119305.1). Lineage (NCBI taxonomy): Eukaryota > Metazoa > Chordata > Amphibia > Anura > Ranidae > Pelophylax > Pelophylax lessonae. The sequence continues at coordinate 355,782,837 of NC_138768.1, forward strand.
TATTTCATAAGGAAGAAGTACTATTCCTAGGATACATCATATCTAAGAACGGTATCAAGATGGATATGCGCAAGATATCATGTATACTGGATTGGCCTGTACCAACAACTCGTAAGGCATTACAACGATTCCTTGGATTTTCAAACTTCTATAGGAAGTTCATCAAGAACTTCTCTTCTATTGTGAGACCACTCACACAACTTACAAGTGTAAAGAAACCATTCAAATGGTCTGAAGAAGCAAATAAATCTTTCTGCTTGTTAAAATCAAGCTTCACTTCTGCTCCCATACTACGCCATCCAGACCCATCCCTTCAATACATCCTGGAGGTAGATGCGTCAAATATGGCTGTAGGAGCAGTTCTTTCCCAACGACCAACGAATACTTCACCACTCCACCCAGTTGCTTTTTTCTCTAAATCACTAAGTAGCCCAGAGGTGAATTACCCAGTGGGTGAAAAAGAGTTGCTTGCCATAAAATTGGCACTAGAAAATTGGCGACATTTACTTGAAGGTACTCGATTGCCAATACTCATATATACAGATCATAAGAATCTCCAATACCTTCAGACCAACAAGACTCTTTCCCACCGGCAGGTACATTGGTCATTATTCTTCTTAAGATTCAACTTCCTAGTGACCTACACGCCTGCAGACAAAAACAAAAAAGCGGATGCGCTATCACGGCTAACCGAAGATAACTGCGCCGAAATCCCTTCACTTCCTATAATACCCCATGACCGTATTATTGGTGTTGTTCGTTCCTTGAAGGAAGAGATTCTGCATAGTATAGGACTGGATTCACCACAACTAAGTGTTGATGCAGAAGGCTTCCTCTACTTTAACGACAAACTCTACATACCTCCTGGTATGCGTACCAAGATCTTGGAATTATCACATGACGTACCTATGGCAGGACATATGGGTATGACTAAGACATTCAATTTGCTCACCAGGCAATTTTGGTGGCCTGATATGAAGACGTCTGTACAAAAATTTGTTTCCTCATGTGACATCTGTGCAAGGTCCAAAATTGACACTACAAAACCATCTGGTCTACTTTGCAGTCTACCAATACCCAAAGTTCCATGGGAAGTTGTGTCCTTAGACTTTATAGTAGAATTACCACCTTCCAAAGGATTTACTACCATTCTAGTGTCAGTGGACCATCTGACAAAGATGGCACATTTCATTTCTATTCGCAGACTACCTTCATCTAAGGAAACAGCGGAATTACTAGTGAAACATGTGTTCAAGCTACATGGAATTCCAAAGACTCTTTTATCTGACCGAGGTTCACAGTTCATCTCCAAGTTTTGGCAAGCTCTATGTCATATACTACGAATTGAGCGAAAACTTACTTCTCCCTACCACCCTCAGACCAATGGACAAACTGAAAGAGTCAACCAGTGCATTGAACAATATTTGCGTTGCTACACCTCATACCTACAGGATGATTGGGTGGACCTCCTCCCTCTGGCAGAATTTGCTTACAATAACGCAACCCACAGTACTACTAAGCAAAGTCCATTCTACCTAAACTATGGGTTTCATCCCACACTTCTTCCACCACGCATCCTGCCATCAAGTAACCCAGTAGCCTCTGACTATCTCATCCAAATAAAAGACTCTCTGGGTTTACTTAACACCACCATCTCACATGCCCATAGCCAACAAAAAAGGTACTACGACCTCCGTAGAAGACCTTCTCCTCAATATGCTATTGGGGATCTTGTTTGGCTATCTACGAAAAACTTAAGGTTAAAGATCCCCAGTAAAAAGCTTGGGCCTTTGTTTCTAGGACCTTTCCCAATTGAGAAGCTCATTGGGAGAGCTGCAGTTCAACTCACCTTACCGGCAGATCTTAAAATACACCCCATCTTTCATGTTTCGCTACTGAAACCACATGTTCCCAACCAAGGAATAAGACCTACCATCTCGCCTCCACCTCCAGTACAAGTTGAGGGCGGAGAAGAATTTGAGATTAAGGAGATTTTGGATTCTCGTATCCACAGAGGGAAACTCCAATATCTCATAAGATGGAAAAACTATGGACCCCAAGACGACACCTGGTTGGATACTTCTGACGTTCACGCTCCCAGGCTTATACGAAGGTTCCACTCCAAATACCCGGAGAGACCAGTGCTATAGGCCTTCCGGAGCCGGCCTTAAGGGGGGGGGGGGGTACTGTAAGATTCTGGTACCTTCGGTACCCTTCCAGCCCAATTCTTCCGCATATAGCTACCTGTCCCTTTAAATCTCGTGACGTCATCACTAGGCGCCGCTCTGAGCGGCTATTTCAATCGCCGGTTTTCACTCACAAGGCGTTCGTGCAAACCGCTTGTTACACAGCCTTGTCTGACGCTGCCAAAGCCTCCAGCTATTTCCTGTATCTCGCTATGGATCCTGTATCTCGAACCCGATCCCTCTCCTCATTACCGGACCCCTCATCTCTCTAAAACCAACTAGTGATAAGTACCCCGCAGGGGATTCCTTCCTATCAACTTACACTATCTACTCTTGTATACTAAAGACTGTTGCTATCTATGCATTACTATTTCTATCATCTGCACTGTTACATAGATTGCTAGCTCTTGAGTCTACTACCATCTATATCGTTGCACTGAGTTAGCAATTCCTGTACACTTCATCTGCTGTCCCCTACCACCTGTTAATTGTACATGATTGCTAGCCTATCTGCATACTATCTATCACCATCTGCTAACACTCCTGAACATTACTATTGAGTGCCTATCATTGCTATCACTACTCACGCTTGTCCTTTCAGCACATCACCTCTATACTATCGTATACAACCTATCACTCCAGGAACATCTTATCTGAGTGCCTGTATATTTGCATTCTAAGGCAGGCTGGGCCACAATGATGAGTCTGGAGAGTTGGATATGGTGATTCAACACATCTCTGCACGACTACTGAGTGGAAATTCTGCAGCTGCAAATCCAGTTCACTAAACAAACGCCGGAGCATTACACATCCATGATTAATAAAACCAATATCACTAAAAGTAATATCAATGAAATGGAGTGGTAAGTGAATTGCGCCCTTATAGCGCATGCTGGGAGTGAAAAGTGCTAATACCGGAGGTAAAGCACTTACCAAAGAACTCTCCCTTACTCCACGTCCAGCTTAGTTGGTTGTTTCTCCCCTTTTTCTGATGCCTGCAAAGCTTTGCTTTTGGATTGTTCACAGATATCGTTGCACATGCATCTAGGGAGTCAGTGTACAAAAAACCAAAAAGGCTTCCATTGCGTAGTACAGTATTACATTGATGGAAAAAAAGTAGCGACTCACTGTTAGGAAGTTCACTGTCAGCTTGTTTGGTGTGTCTCTGGCATAAGTAAGCACCGTGCACTTTCTCTTGGGACCACATACATCATTTTGATTTGTTGTACAAGGTGGTAGCGCCCCACACCAACACCCCCTGACCCCCACAACAAGTAATACTCACCCTATCACTATTGAATATCTGGACGTGACAATGGACAGCTGTAAAAATGGTAGGGTTGTCACAAAACATTTCTTCAAAATGTTTGATAACAACAGCTATTTGGACTTTAGAAGTTGTTCTTTCAAACCTTGGCTCAAAAATATGCCAATCAGTCAATTTAAAAGATTGAGGAGAAATTGCTTCCTTGAGGTGAACTTTGATACACAGGCCCAAGTATTTAAAAGTTATTTTCAGGCCAAACACCATCCAAAGGACCTAGTTGAAGGAGCTTTTTGGAAAGCAAAAAGGCTTTCCCAAAGCAAAAGCCTGCTTCCTCTGGAAAAGAACACACATTCCACTGACTATACTCCAAATTGTATGATCAAATACATCCGCCAAGATTGGACAATTAAAAAGATCTTGCAAAAACAGTGTCACATACTACAAGCAAATCCATTTTTTAAGAAAGACCTACTGACACATGCTAAACTCATGACACCCATCCACTTAGCACCCAGTATAATAAAATATATCAAAACAAGTTTCCTCATAAGCAAAGCACCAATCTCGACCATTACCAGGTGCTTTCAATGTGCAGTGGCAAAGTGCCTTGCGTGCCAAAATGTTGACCAATGAACTCATGGTGTTGTTATCATAAGCACTGGTACCAAATGGTCCATCAACATTTTTTTGCATTCATTTCCTCAAATGTTCATCCTAATTTATAATCTATGTATTCAGATATCCTTGCAGGTTGCAGTATGTTGGAAAAACAAAACCAGATCTTCAGGCAAAAGCTAAACAAGTATAGATCCAACATCAGACTGGGGTATAAAGAACATAGTGTGTCAAGGCATTTCTTGATTCATCACAACAGAAGTCTGCAGTTACTATTGGCAGCGATTGTGAAGTAAGTCTTTGCTTTCAAGAAATACAACAGATTTGCAAGACTCTGTAAACAAAAAACTCTGGATACATAGACTGAACACACTCATTCCAGTTTGCCTTAATGAGGCTAATAAAACTCATATGATTTATCATTTTTAAACACACACACAGACATTTGGTTTGATGCTTTATTAAGAAGAAACAGGAACACACATAGCTGTCCTTTTTTAACACAGCAATAATTACTGTGGGAAGCATCACATACTGGGATTCCATGTTACTTGAATTCAGGACCATTAGAGGCTATTCTGCCCTGCAAGATCCTTTGGTACACTAACTTCTGCCCCTCAACTGTAATTTAGGCACAGCAGCACACCTTATGCTATCATAGCCCACTTTGTCCATACAGTGGTCACTTTATGCTCTCTGTAAACCCCACCCCCCACACTCCCCTGTACAAACTGTCACATCACACTCTCCCCCCAGTAGGTCTGATCTTCCTGGCAAATATTGCACAGGGATTTATTTACGAAAGCTGTAGAGTGCAAAACCAGGCTCACTTCTGCATAAAAACCAATCAACTTTCAGGATTTATTGCCAAAGCTTAATTGAGCAAGCTGAGGTTAGAAGCTGATTGGTTTATATGCAGAAGTGAGGCTGATTGTGCACTCTCCAACTTTAGTAAATAGACACCACTGTTAATACACCATTGTCAGATCCATTACTGTCATTCCTTCATGATTGACTCCGGCCCTTCAAGTGTCCACCAATGCACTGCACTGGGTCCAGACACACACTCCTTCCTCATTAATCCCTCTACTCTTTTCTGACACCATTTCAGTCTTTTAAGCACAGCTGCTCAGCTCAAATGGTTGCTGCCAAACCAGCAGCTAAGAAGACCCATGCCTGTATTCACATTGAACATATGGGTCCTTTCCATTTCCCTACCAGTTCTTTTAAATAATCATTTTACTGTGTTTTCCTTCTCTCCTTCCTACAGATACTATTAAAAGTCCAGTTCATTTTTAATCCATTTATATCGTTTTCAATCTCAAGGTAATTCACAGTTTCAATCATTTCATATCCATCTTTGCAGTGTATAATGCTCACAATAGTCACTATATTCAAATATAGGTTTATGCATTTTCTCTTCATGTGATTGCCATATGAGTCTCTTTTATAATAGACACATTTTATTTTGATTGCTCCCAAACATATTGCTTTGCTGTTCATGAGATTGAATATAGCAATTTTTGGTACAGTTATCTCCCACAAGCAACAAATACCCTCAGATGGACTGTAGTGGTGTTTTGAATAGTCTGTGGTTATACAATTCTTTCGCAACCTCTTAGGCTGCACATACACTGTACACTCTGGTTGTATATTCTCCATTGGATCTACTGCTAATAGATTGGTGTGCTTGGATTTATCCTCTTAATACATGGTGTTGGTGGAGCTGGGGGAGATTGTCCAAAGATTGTACAATCTGATTGTAGTGTGAATTACACACATATTAATTTTAGATACACTTTACTTAAAAATGTATTCTTATGTAGCACTTAACCCCGAAGGAGCTGCTTGATGTGTCAGGTCCCCTGTTCCTGTGTGATCGGGAAGAAAGTGACGGCACTCCGAGATGAAAATCATACAGGAGTATATTTATTCCACATCAAAAATTGGCATCAAACTTCAAACTGTGAGACATAGGACAACAGGTAGACGCGTTTCATGACTAAGAATGTCGCTTACTCATTACCACTTGATCAAATAGTTCCTGGATTACGGATCCGACCAGCTCCTGACACCATCTCACCTGGAGCGGTCTCTTTTCAGTTTCGATTCAATATATCTCCCCCTGTCCCTGTGCCCACAACTCTATAAACAGCACCCCACACACACACTCATGCACACCTGGCTAGGCGGGGAATGTTTATTGCAGGTAGCTGTTTATACACCCCAAAGGCTCAAGGTGCGTAGATACCAGGAATTACACAGCAGGTGGTTAAGTAATATTAGGAAGTGTATTGAAACAGAGTAAATAAAGAAGAAATATACTGTAATAAATAAACGGTAAGAGAGTTATACTGCAATGGTAAAACAATAAGAGAATTTTACTCCATCAATTAAGCAATAGGAGTAGTATGCTGCAGAACCAATAATTGTTATAAAGCACAACCCCTGTTGAACCCCCTTACTGGGTAACCCTTACTAGGGGTATATATATATATATATATATATTGTGACAGGAAGCCTGGAAAATCCATGGGTTGTGTTGAGGATGGGAGCTACTACCATGCTGTACACTGATTACTTTTGTGTTTGTGCTCTGTAGTGAGCCTGTTTGGGCTGTTTGGGCACAATGAGGGTTGACGAGCTCAGGTGTAACATATAAAGAACTCAGGGCTCTATAAAACTTCCAGGAGGCTCTGTGCATGGAAAATCTTCTGAGATTAAGTCTGTGTGACTAAATAGACTCAAAACTTGTGACTGTATTTGTAGCTACTGAATTTAATTTTTTAACCACTTTATGACCGCCCATCGTACATATACTGCGGCAGGGCGGGTGCTCAGCACCCAATCACGTACCTAGAAACACTCCTGGGTCTGGGGCACACATGTGTGCTGCCGGCGACCCATTCCTGCTATGATTAGACACAGCGGGAGCTGTTCTGCAGGGTACTGCAGACTTGATGTCCACCAGCAACTGCCGATCATTAGGCAGAGAGCCAGAATGGCAGTCTGCCTATGTAACCAAGGCAGATCGCCATTCTGTCAGTAGGGAAGACATTGAGGCCCCTTTCACACTTGCCGTCCTGTCGGCGGACTTCGTTTTTCTCAGCAGGGGATTGATCTGCCGATCCCCCGATCCCCTGCTGAGCAGGCAGATGGCAGCTTTGTCTCTGCGCTGTGTGCGGAGACAGAGCCGTCAGGTCCCTACTCTTCTCTATGGGGGAATCAGATGAGAACGGACCGACTGTCCGTTCTCATGCAATCCCATCTGATTCACCAGACGAATGGAAAATAGGGCTTCCATCCGTCTGGATTTGACAAACAGGATCAGATCGGATGTCAGCGGACATGTCTCCGCTGACATCTGATGCCCCATATAGATGCATGGGGCATCCGTTTAGATCCGCCTGAAAAACTGACAGGCGGATCTGAACGGTCCGCAAGTGTGAAAGGGGCCATATGCTGTGTTCCTGCAAAGCAAATCATTGCCTTCCCCTAGAAAAAGCACCTCCCACACTGTGAGAAAACACTGGTCATGCACACAGTTAACCCTTTGATCGCCCCTGATGTTAACCCCTTCCCAGCCAGTGTCATTAGAACAGTGACAGTGCATATTTTTAGCACTAATCACTATATTAGTGTCACTGGTCCCCAAAAAGTGTCAAAAGTGTCAGTTAGTGTCCTGACTGTCTGCCACAATATTGAAGTCCCGCTATAAGTCACTGATCTCTGCCATTACTAGTAAAAAAAAAAAAAAATATTCCATAGTTAGTAGATGCAATAACTTTGGTGCAAACCAATCAATATAAGTTTATTGGGATTTTTTTTTTTCACAAATATGTAGCAGAATATATTTTGGTCGAGATTGCTATTTTTTTTGTTGCACGATATTTGCACATCGGTTTTTTAAATGCAAATTTTCAGGAAATAAATACACTTACGTGAATTTTAGTACTCACAAGCACAATATAATACCCATTTTTTTTCTGGTAAAACCTAAAAGATGATTTTAAACCGAGTAAAAAGATACCTAATACATCACTCTTTAAAACTGGTTTGACCAGACGCTTTATGGTAATGGCTTGTAAACATCAAACTGAAAACGGTAAATGAGGAAATCCTCATCACTTCCAGTTTCTGACACAATATATAGGAGAGACAGATATGGACGGATTTCCGTGTAAGTCCCCATTAACTTTTTGCCAGACGGTTGAAATCCTCATCACCAATTTTACTAGGCACCATGACTGTTTTCAAAAGCTAGGAACACAGCAACTTTTAAGAAATCATGAGGATTTTGTTAGATATATTTATGGAAAAAATTTCAAGCCGCAAATACACAAGTTGTCTACAACTAGTGAGATTGTCGCTGTTGGTTTTGTGCTTACCAAATTGAAAATGATGGATAATTACTGACAATGTTACTGACACATCAAGTCAGTTTCTTCACTTTGATTTTAGGTTAATAATGCAGAGAATCCTGTTTTATTTTTGTTGTAATTATTCAGAGATTAAGTCCCCTATCCTGTCATTTGGTATAGCATAGCCCTGAAGGGTATGGATACCCCTGGTTCAGAACCCCCCTGACCTAACGTCTGTCAGTAGCTTAAGTCCAGACAGAAAAAAATATTTATTTATCAATCTCGATTGCTTGCCTTTGGTCACTAATCCATTACCTATTTGCTTTCATCTTATTTGCTGCACATGGTGGAGTACAAAGTGTTTTCCCATGAGTTCAAAAGTCTTCCAAATATTAGCTTACAGAATTGACAGTACTTGGTTACCATGAGCGGTTGTTTGCTGGAATAAACAGTAATTAAAAAGCATTTGTCAGCTTCTTTCAGATGTTTTTGTAAGTGAGTTGAAACCCAGGTCACCTGTAGCAGGTACAACATAAATAAATAAAGGCTTACATGACAATGTCACCTTTGCTGTAATCTTTATCTCCGCGAGTTTTGACCAAACATCCCCATTTGTCTTTCAAAGAAGCGGTCATTATTCCCTTTGTTTTTCTTTAGATTATATTTTATGTCCAATCTTCTTATCTTACTAATACAAGAACATTCATGAATGTGTGCAGATCAATATTTGTGTAGTCTAGCAAATACTAAATAAATAACTCTTTCATATATAAACACACTCATTGTTAAATATGAAAAATGCCAGCTGCCAAATGTGTATTTTAAGTTTATTACATTACCTGCATATGTTTGTTGCACATGAAATTAGTTGGCGTTGAATCATTAGAAACATTTTGATTAAATATTTATTTAGCGTTGGCCCGTCTTAATGATTGTGTTCACGGAAAACTATGTGAGCTAAAGTCACTCACTAATCACCTGTACTCAAATATTAATACTATGCAAAAGCAGGAGTTTGGTGGAGGCTGGATTTTCTTCTGTAATGAGTTTGCTCAATAAACTAATGGATTATGACATGATGGGGATATAATTCATTTAGGTTTTCAGGCTCAGCCTTTGTAGCACATATTGACATGGTCAACAGTGGAAATTCAAGTTATTATAAGGCCTTTTACTTGTGAGTGCTGAAAGGGAAACTTTACAGCAAGTTGTTGCTACTCGCAGATTGCCCCCCAGAGCATTCTGATAAAAGAAAATGTACTGTAGCCATTGTAAGTGTTTTTTTTTTTTTTCACATGGTTTAGGAATAGATTTGTTAACCATTTTTCCTGTGTAAAGCTCCCTACACACAATCAGAATATTGTACAAAAAATAGCGCTTTTAAAGCAATCATACAAAAATCTGATCATTAGTACACAGCTTTCGTGCAACATTTTCCAAAGGGACAAACATGAAAAGTTTCTTTTTTTTTTTTCCAAGAAAATAAATTTTATTGAGCATAAGAAAATCATTGTACAAGCCTCATTCTGCAAAGTAACATGTAAACATAAAATCCAGTATAATGAGAAATGCAGGAAACAAGCCCAACGTTGTAGAACAGGGGCAAGCTACAAAGTCAATGAGCCATCTTACAGTATAGTAAACAGTGCCCAAATACCGCCATAACATAGCAGGAAAACAAATCTAACCTCAAAGAGAAAAGTAGAGGTAAAAACCACAAATGGATATGAAAGAAGAGAAGAGGGTGAAAAAGGGGAAAAGAGGGGACATGGAGCAGAGTGAGAAGAAAAAAAAAAAAAAAGGGGGGGGGAGAAGAGGGGAGGAAGGTGGGGTAGGTTATTCCACTGGGAGCAATATGAGAATATGAGAGACCAAAGGATCAGGCCAACCAACACCTCAACCCTCTAGGAGTCTATCCATGATCAGCTGATGCGGTGCCATGGCTGCCAAAGGGAGTAGAATTTCTTGTGCGCATTGGCGGTGCTGGTAGGTCACCTTTTCTCTAATTTGCAAAGCATTAACTTGCGTGATCCACTGCGCCACTGTTGGCACACGGGAGGAGATCCATTACCTGGCTATAAGTTTATGAGCCAAGTACAGCAATGTAGGAGTGGGTCTACGACCCCATTTAAACAGCTGAACCGGAGTTCTGTAAGCTCTGTGAAAGAGAAAAAGGTTGGAGACTTTCTGCGAAGCTGATACGGAGACCATCGGCACCGAAGAAAGGCACAGCTCCCAAGTCTCACCATCGATAGGTCCCAAATCTCCCTCCCAGCCCGCCCTGGCCGGCAGGCTGGATGGGTCTTGCATGGAGCTTAACAGGATAGTGTATACGTTAGAAATCATACCTTTTTTGTCAGTATTCTGAAAGACTTCTTCCGTCAATCTATGATCAGTCAATCTAAGTGTTGAAGTTCTAGACTGGGCAGAGAGGGCATGCCGCAACTGCAGGTATCCAAAAAAACGTTGTCTAGGAATTGCAAACTCCTGCTGAAGTTCCTGAAAAGACTTGAGAATATCCACCCTATACAGTTGCACCAAGAAGTCCACGCCCAGCGACTCCCACACCTCCATGCCCTCCAGCCTGAGCAGCTCGCGATAGTTGGAGTTCCGCCAGATTGGAGTGCCCAGAAAGTAGCCCCGCACCCGCAATATACATTTGACACGTTTCCATAGTACTGTAAGTAATTTAACCGTTGGGAGTGCAGTTGATAGGTATGTAAACCCATCCTCCAAGTGCACAAATGCCATGTGCGGAGAGGTGGGGGGGATCAGAAGAGCTCTAATAGGGTCAGTCAGGTCATGGACTCCCCAGCCACCCAGATGCTGCAGCTGGGAGGCCAGAAAATATACCCTAGGGTTAGGGACCGCTAGTCCATCACTATCCTTTCCCATCTGAAGAGTAGAGAGCCTAATCCTAGCCGCCTTCCTCTTCCAGATCAGGTCACGAAATAGCGACTCCATATGCACAAACCACCTCTTAGGTATCCAGACGGGAGCGTTATGGAGAACATATACGGTAGCTGGGGTGCCCATATAATCTTGACTAGATTGATCCGTCCCGCTACTGACAAAGGAAGCATACACCAGGATGTGCATTTATAGCGAAATTTATGCAACAGTGGTACCAAGTTCAGTTCCACGTATTGACTAAGGTCAGGGGACACCTGAATGCCTAAATATTTAAACTTGTCCACCACTCTTACTGACGAAGCACAAATAGGTAAGGGGGCAGTTAAAGGGTTTAAAGGCATAAGAACTGACTTATCCCAGTTGAAGGAAACCCAGAGAAGGAGTAAAAGTAGTCAATAAGTGACATAACCTCATGCAATGACCCCACCGTATCTCCCAAATAGAGCAAGGTAAAAGGTATTGTAAAGGTGTTCCGCACCTGTACCAATCCCTAGATTGGCCCCTCAAGGGGAAGGGTACAGTTATGGAGCCACCAAACCTGGGATTTTGGAGGCAGGGACCTTAGTGACATAGAATAGGTAAATATAAACATGACAATTTAAAAATATATATAATTTTATTTGTTCAAATAATTAATCAAATGTTTAAAAACAAGGATGCCGTGTGTGAGAAATAACTTGTTAATATGACATTTTTGGGAAAAAAAATAATAATCATTTCTTAATTGTTCAAAGAATTGTGGGAAAAAATTACAACTTCAAAAAAATCACAAAGCCTCTTACTATATACCCTTGACTGTCTATTTTCCAAAAAGGGGTAATTTGGGAGGTATTTGTACTGTCTTGACATGTTAGGGCCTCAAGAAATTAGACAGGCCGTCAGTACATCAGGTGTGATCAATTTTCAGTAAATGGTACCATAGCTTCATAGCTTTATAGACTCTATAAATTTCACACAGATCAAATATTATACCCTGATTTGGGTTATTTTTACCAAATAAATGTAGCAGTATAAATTTTGGTCAAAATTTATGAAGAGAAATGACTTATTTGCAAAATTGTATAACAGAAATGCAGTTCAGTTTTGGGCACCAGTTCTCAAAAAGGATATCGGGGAACTGGAGAAAATGCAGAGAAGAGCAACCAAGAGGCATGGAGGAGCTCAGCATTGAGGAAAGATTAGAGGAACTGAATTTATTCTCTCTTGAGAAGAAGAGATTAAGGGGGATAAGTTCAACATGTATAAATACATTAGGGGTCAATATAGTGAACTTGGTGTTGAGTTGTTCACTTTAAGCTCAACACAGAGGACAAGGTGGCACTCTTTACGTCTAGAGGAAAACAGATTTCGTCTCCAAATACGGAAAAGTTTCTTCACCGTAAGAGCTGTGAAAATGTGGATTAGACTCCCTCCAGAGGTGGTTCTGGCTAGCTCAATAGATTGCTTTATAAAAAGGCCTGGATTCTTTCCTAGGTGTACATAATGTAAATGGGTATTAATATGTCTAGGTAAAGTTGATCCAGGGAATATCTGACTGCCTCTCAGGGGATCAGGAAGGAAATATTTTACCTGCTGTAGCAGCTGGGGTTTCTCACCTTCCTCCTGTATGGTTGGGTTTTCTTTACTGTTTTTTTTTTTTGTTTTTTTTATTGGCTGAGCCAGATGGACTTGTGTCTTTTTTCAGCCTAACTATGTAACTATCTAAAGAAACAAAGAAAAACGCATTTGTTTCAAAATTTTCGGGTCTTTTTTCATTTGTAGGGCAAAAAATAAAAACCCCAGTGGTGAATAAATACCACCAAAAGAAAGCTCTATTTGTGTGAAAAAAAAACAATAAAAACTTCATTTGAGTATAGTGTTGCATGACTGCGTAATTTTCATTCAAATTGTAAGAGCGCTGAAAGCTGAAAATTGGCCTTGGAAGGAAGGGGGTCAAAGTGCCCAGTATTAAGGTGGTGAAACATTAAAGCCTGTTGACTGAACAATGAGGAAGCATAAGCACATTGCTGTTGCTTCCTGCCAGCAAGTTGCCAGTTATAGATGGACAGTACTATAGAGCATCCTCCAGCAATGTATGGGATCCCCAGGTTGACCCTTCTGCCTTTTAATTACTCATTACCCTCATGAAACATTCAGCCATTTATACCCAGACTGCGCCATGTGCTCACGTGTGTTCTCCTCCCCTATCAGATGGCAGGCTCCTCAAACCTCTTATTGTAATTGGGGCTCATAGGTCTTTCTCAAGCACACATAAAGTGGTTGTTAGGTCACATACCTACATTACTTGTACCCTCTCTGTTTTAAAAAAAATCTAAAGTACTATGTGTGTGTTTTTTTTAAAAATTATAATCCTAAATACCTTTTCTCACACCGCCGCTCTGTGGTCACCTGATCCTCCTCCGCTCTCCTTCCCCAATCTAGGGAGAGCTGCGGGAGGAGCTGAGATGTCAGCTGGCCAGCAGAGGGAAGTCACATGACCGCAGAGCAGCACTGTGACAGGAGGTATTTAGAATTATAATTTAAAAAAAAAAACTGACCCACAGTACTTTAGACCTGCCTAAAACAGAGGGGATACAAGTAATGTGGTTATGTATTGCATCAGAAATAGTGGCAGGAGTAGGGGGAGGGGCAGTGAGCAGAACGGCTCTCACACACAGACTGAGCCAACAGGCAGGGAGGGAGGAGGAGAGGGAGAGACTGTGGGATGATGGCGATACAAGTGACCATGGTATCATGGATTAGCAGCCATGATTACCGTGGTCAGCACATTAAGGGGGACACAGGAACAGGCAGGATCAACCAGGTATTTTACAGCATAGAGAGGGACAAATAATACTGCAACAACACTATGCTGTTATTCATGCTTTAAAGGATCAGGGGCTTTTTTTTTTAGGGTTATAACCGCTTTAATGATCCTTCACCAACTTGACCATCTGTCATGTTATACAGCAAGAAAAGCAAAGAGTTATCTAAAATATATTTAACAAGTATTTCAAACATAATTTTGCATTCTAACAATGATTTTAATGCTCAGAAAATATTCAGTAAATACTTTGATATCCCTAATTGCATCATATAAAACCTCGTTCATGGATTGTTAACATGATTGGAAGAAATTAACTATTGCAGAATTTGTTCTCAGTATATGTACAGTATATTTTTGTTGTAATTACATAGCAGATACAACTACATTTAAAACTCAGATATTGATAGCAATCAAATGTAACCAGAACTGTAACAATGTTCAGCTGAAGAGATGTTTTAGTAAGCAGGTTGTTCAGGCTGTACATAAATTATTTACAGTTAGCACCTCAAGGAATTTCAGTCGTTGCAGGCGGGAAGATCTGAATGCCCATACTGCGCAATGTGTTAAGATAATAGGCTTTTAGTGCTCTTAAATTGTGAAACAAAAATTGCAAGAACTTGGAACAGAATATTTAAAGTCAAAGACAGAAGGTGTTTCTTGTTGGGATAATGATAAAAGGAGTTCAGATTTTATAATACTTTTTTTTTTTTTTATTTGCAAAATCCCCTTTGTTGGATTCTCTTTTAAGCTTTTGTTATATTTATTTTCTTCCAAGTCTGTATACTGTTTCAGTTCCTCCAGAGATATCTTTTGGATGTCTTATGAAAAACATTCAAATATTTGTACAGAAGGTTTATCCTTTTGATATGAAAAGGAAATTCAAACCAGGGTTGCAAACAGATGTGAATTGTGCAGCTTTGTGTTGAGCCGTGTATCTGCTTTAGATATTTTGAAAAGGCAGCCTTTGTTCAGACATGTTTAGAAAGCCCCGAAAAAAATTCTTCTCAGCATAAAGAATTTTGTTATTGGTTATTTAAGTACTAGAATGTGTGCTCTAGAAAACGTAATTTGGCAAATGCCATTACAGGCTTGGGGATAGCAAAATGTGATTACATAAAAAGGGACATTTTTTTTTTCATTTATTTTATTAACCACTTACCCACTGGGCACTAAGCCCCCATTCACACTAGGGCGACTCACGAGGCGACTTGTGTCGCCCCAGGTCGCCCCAGGTCGCTTGACATGACCAAACCAATGTAAATGAATCAGTGCCGTCTTAATTGCCGCTATTAAGGTCGCTCCGACTTCAGAAAAGGGTCCTGTACTACTTTCAGGCGACCAGTGATCCGACCTGTCCCATATACTTCAATGGGAGTCGCCTCCTTATCTTAATTGAAGCGACCTGTAATCCGACTTGTCATCCGACTTTGCTAAAAAATGGCAGTGAACAAGAAAAGAGCATAATTTTCTTGCAGGCATTAGCGGTCATTTTTTTAGGCAGGCATGTCATTTTTTGGATTTCGTTTCTGGGGGGTCTAAAAAGTGTCCCTGTCAAGTTTCAGCTCTGTAGCATGTCCAGAACCCCTAAAAAAAAAACATTTTTCTTTTAATTTTTTGTAGTGTCTTTACCAGCTGTCTTTTATACTTGCAGGCATTCATCAGCGGTCATTTTTTTAGGCAGGCATGTCATTTTTTGGATTTCGTTTCTGGGGGGTCTACAAAGTGTCCCTGTCAAGTTTCAGCTCTGTAGCATGTCCAGAACCCCTAAAAAACAGCATTTTTACTATATTTTCAGGAATACGGCTTCTCTGCGGCTGGCTTTTTTTCTTGCAGGCATTTAGCGGGCATTTTTTTAGGCAGGCATGTCATTTTCTGGATTTAGTGTCTGGGGGGTCAAAAAAGTGTCCCTGTCAAGTTTCAGCTATGTAGCATGTCCAGAACCCCTAAAAAAAATAATTTTTCTTTTAATTTTTTGTAGTGTCTTACCAGCTGTCTTTTTTTCTTGCAGGCATTTAGCGGGCATTTTTTTAGGCAGGCATGTCATTTTTTTTATTTAGTGTCTGGGGGGTCTAAAAAGTGTACCTGTCAATTTTCAGCTCTGTAGCATGTCCAGAACCCCTAAAAAACAGCATTTTTACTATATTTTCAGGAATACGGCTTCTCTGCGGCTGGCTTTTTTTCTTGCAGGCATTTAGCGGGCATTTTTTTAGGCAGGCATGTCATTTTCTGGATTTAGTGTCTGGGGGGTCAAAAAAGTGTCCCTGTCAAGTTTCAGCTATGTAGCATGTCCAGAACCCCTAAAAAAAATCATTTTTCTTATAATTTTTTGTAGTGTCTTACCAGCTGTCTTTTTTTCTTGCAGGCATTTAGCGGGCATTTTTTTAGGCAGGCATGTCATTTTTTTTATTTAGTGTCTGGGGGGTCTAAAAAGTGTACCTGTCAATTTTCAGCTCTGTAGCATGTCCAGAACCCCTAAAAAACAGCATTTTTACTATATTTTCAGGAATACGGCTTCTCTGCGGCTGGCTTTTTTTCTTGCAGACATTTTACGGGCATTTTTTGGGTGTCTTTGGAGGCATGTGCTTCTTAAAAATTATAGGAAAAAAGCTCTTTTTTTTTTTTATGTTTCTGGACAGACAAACAAAGCTATGTGAGACACACAACACTGCACACATGGGAAAAAGGAAATATGTAAAAAAAAAAACACAGGAAAAGAAAATTAGGTCACAAGACATCAGATTGTGATTGGCCAAATAAAAAGTTGCCTCGCGATTAGGTCGCGTCAAAGTCGCGCTAAGTCGCGCCAAAGTCGCATCAAAGTCGCGCCAAAGTCGCGTCAAAATCGCGTCAAAGTCGCGCTGGAAGCGACGCTACTTTAGTGGTAGCGGCAGTGTGAACCAGCACTTAAACCCCCTTCCTGACCAGGCCAATTTTCAGCTTTCAGCGCTCTCAAACTTCGAATGACAATTACTTTGTCATGCAAAATTGTACCCATATGAAATGTTTGTCCTTTTTCTCACAGAGCTTTCTTTTGGTAGTATTTAATCACAACTGGGTTTTTTATTTTTTGCATTATAAATAGAAAAAGATTGAAAATTTATTAACAAATGCATTTTTCTTTGTTTCTGATATCTGTTTTAAAATTTAGCAAATTACTAATTTTTCTTCATAAATTTTTACCAAAATGTATACTGCTTTGTTTCTTTGGTAAAAATAACCCAAATCAGTGTATATATTTTGTTTTTTTTGTGAAGGTTATAGTCTACAAGCTATGGTGCCAATCAATACAAATTGATCATGCCTAATGTACTGACTGCCTATTTAACAAGCCAGTATACTACAAATACCCCCCAAATGACCCCATTTTGGAAATTAGAAATTCCAAAGTGTTTAGTAGGAGGCATAGTGAGCTTTTTGAAGTTGTAATTTTTTCCCACAACTCTATGAAAAAATTAAAACATTTTTGTCCACAAAATTGTCATATTAACAGGTTATTCCTCTCACATAGTATATGCATACTTGCAACTATACCCCAAAACATATTCTGCTACTCCTCTTGAGTATGGGGGTACCACATGTGTGAGACATTTTCACAGCCTGGCCACATACAGAGGTCCAACACTGATGAGCACTGTAGTGGCACTGGTGGCACTGATTAGCACTGTAGTGGCACTGATGGGCACTGTAGTGTCACTGTAGTGGCACTGATGAGCACTGTAGTGGCACTGATGGCACTGGTTAGCATTATATGGGCACTGATTAGCACTGCATGGGCACTGATGGCACTGATTAGCACTGTATGATCACTGATTAGCACTGTTTGGGCACTGATGGCATTGATTAGCACTGTTTGGGCACTGATTAGCACTGTAGTGGCACTAATTGCATTCAGGATCATGCCAACCCATGCTGCTGCGGTATTTCTCTCTCCTCCCCTCACACCGATACAGCATTTGAGGAGAGCAGAGAGAAACACCGCAGTAACATAAGCTGAACTGCATGATCCTGTTTTGACCCGGTGATCATGGACGATCATGGGCAATCACGGGAGGACTTCAATGGACACCCTCCCAGATCTAACCAGCTACGCTATAGCTGTCATTTAGCTATAGCACGGTCAGGCAAATGGTTGAAACTATAAACAATAGACTTTTCTTTATTTTATGGGACTTAGATCCCTTTCACACATGTGCACTCTTTGTCCTTTTTTCATGCATCCGTTGACGGATGAAAAACGAACATCAATGCATCTCTATAGAAAAATAGATGTAAATGGGTGATCATCCACTTACATCTGTTTACATCCTCTTCTGTCAACATCTGTATTTTGGAACAAAACAAAGCTCTATTTTTCTTCTGTTAAAAACTGATTGGACGAAAATCGAATGTAAAACAGACAAAAAGTCTGTTTGTGCATGAAAAAATGGCTCTGGGACACAAGTTGTTAAGGACTTTAGCTGGAGGATGTAAAAAACTGATGTAAAAATGGATGAAAAACTGATGACAAACTGATGAAAAGCTAAAGAAAACTTCATCCATTTTTTCTTTGAAAAAAAACGTGACTGAACTGATGAAATGAATGATCCACATGTGTGAAAGGGACCTTTACACAAAAAAGACATAACTTACCTTTTGAAAACTCAGGAACAGAATGACCTTAGATATTCTTGCATCATTACGGCTATTGTATAATAATTAAAAATCCAGTTATTATGATTTACTGTATGCATGATTTCCTCATAGAAGCTAATACATCAGGAACCTGAAGAGCCACTGTGGACCACATGAAAGTCATTAGGGCAGAAGCAGGGCACCGGGATAGTGTTATGAAGTAAGAGGGGGCATAGTAACAAGTTTCGGGGGTTGTACAACCCCTTTGTCAAACACAGCATCCACAGTGTCTCATTGGGTTCCTGACTAGAGGCTGCCTGCATGAGTAAAGTGACTTGGCTGGGGAAGGCTGCTATCTACAAGAATTGTGTCACATGCTCTTCAAGGATCACACAACGTGAGTGCAATATTGTCTTTGTTTTATGAGAGTTAATGAATTACTACACTTAGTTGGTTGTGCTGTTTTCTCTCCCCTTTTGAGTTTACTGACTGAGGATCAACAGGTGTTTTTTTCTTGCATATGTTAAACCCATATAAAAATACACATACAATGTCATATAAACAGAACACAAAAATAATTGAATTTCGATGTTAGAGTTTTTTACATACATATGTGCCAGAAAGAGACATCAGAATCGTCGCTGTCGTCACTTTCCGTACCTGATGACGAATTTTCCCACAAATCACTACTGCTCAGTTCTTCAAGTAACTCCGTTTCGATGTCGCTGTTTTCCGGTTTGTCTAAAAGCGCTTTTGTGCAAAAAGAACACTTTTTGGACACCATGGTTGTTCTCAATTTTTCATGGAAAAAAGCACTTGAAAAGCACAGGCAGGGTACTGGAAAAGTCACCAGATGCAATCCTGTGGTGAAATGTCATGATACAGTGTAATCCGTTAGGATCACAGCTTTGTATCATGTCATTAGTGTCAATTTGCCGCCGGTTCCAACCCCCTGCGTCGCAACGCTTGCAGGAGGGAAACGGAAGCCAAGTGCCGGCAATCGGCCGTGCACAGAGCGGGGAGAGACTGTCAGGATGCCAGGGAGGAAGGCCAGGGAGGACGGCGGGGGAGCACAGGGAAGGTGAGTAACATTGCGGGGTAATCCCGAGTGTGGCTCGGGGGTACTGAAAGTTAACCCCGAGCCACACTCGGGAATACCGCTAAAGGGGTTAAACTGTTTTTGTCACCTGCGATCAGTTAGCTGCAGCTATTCATTGCTGTCCGCACAGCCAGCGACAGTCAGACAGTCAGAGATAGCTGCAGCCACCAGTGACCTGTCATTGATGTGTACAGGGCTCAAAGGCCCCAGCTAGCTCACAGTTGGAAAACAAAAACAGGTATCAGCAGATTCCTGCCGCTGTTGTTCGCACCGGGCTAGAAAATTTCTTTACTTTACTTTTCTAAAAAACATTTTTATTTTTGCATATAAATCCATGCATAACCAAATAAGTAATCATAAGCAATTGTTAAGAAAATCAGAGTGAAATTCTAAAAATGATAATGGAATCGTCAAGCTCTTTTATAAGTTTATAAAGTCACAACCTTCAGATATTCAGACAAGGCCCAGTACATTTCACATACTGAGGTTCCCATATTGCGTTGGAAGAGGGGAAAATATTTTAATGACTTGAGCTCAGGAAGGTTTTGACCCATTCATGGCCAGGCCATTTTTTGCTATTCGGCACTGGCAATTGTGCAGTCATTCCAAGCTGTAAACCTTCTAAATGCTATGGTGCCGCTCCAAGCTGAGGTGTGAAGCCCTGCTGGTGTTAAAAACAAATAGGGGTGTTGGAGCGAGATATGGCTCATCCAGTTAGGAATAGAAATTGAAGCAAAAAAAATGCTGCTCACCTAACCCAATTCTGGTTGTGATGTGGTAGTCTCAAGTCAGTGCTGCTCCACAAACCATGCCCCTGTTGTGTGTTCACCCCACCCATCAGGGCTTACAGGATTTGTAGAAGTGGGGGATGAGAGCAGGACAACAGAATTTATGCATCATTGGCCGTGAGGGCTGAATGAATGAAAGATGTGCGTATGATTAGGGATGATCGAACTTTTGAAAAGTTCGGTTCGACCAGAACACCCGAACTTCCCGAAAGTTCGGGTCCAGATTCCAGAACCCCATTGAAATCAATGGGACCCGAACTTCGGTAATCAAAAACACCATTTGAAGCCCTAAAACCCAATAAATGCCCCTAAAAAGTGCCTAGAGGTCTGGGTCATGCCCCAGGGACTATTAATCACACAAAAAAAGTTATTAAAAATTGTCGTTTTTGATAGAAAGCCAATTATTGAAAAAATGATTGGAAAAAAAAATGAGATTTCTTTGGATTTAGTGTCTGGGGGGGGGGGGGGGGTCTAAAAGTGTACCTGTGAAGTTTCAGCTCTGTAGCATGTCCAGAACCAGAAAAAAAAGATAATTTTTCTTAGAATTTTTATTAGCGCTGGGTTGTGGCTCCGCTCCTTTCACACCTATATGTGTGTATGTGTATATATACATATATATGTGTGTGTGTATATATACCCCTATACAGAAGTTCAGATGTTATGCCTGCCTCCAAAGACGCCCAAAAAATGCCCAAAAAAACACCTGCAACAACACACCTGGGCGTTTTTGTTGCAGGTGTTTTTTTGGGCATTTTTTGGGTGTTTTTGGAGGCAGGCATAACATCTGAACTTCTGTATAGGGGTATATATACACACACACATATATGTGTATATATACACATACACACATATAGGTGTGAAAGTAGCAGAACACCATCCATGCGCTAATGGAATTATTTGCAGGGACGTGGCTCTGCTCCTATCACACCTATATGTGTGTATGTGTATATATACATATATGTGTGTGTGTGTATATATACCCCTATACAGAAGTTCAGATGTTATGCTTGCCTCCAAAGACGCCCAAAAAATGCCCAAAAAAACGCCTGCAACAAAAACGCCCAGGTGTGTGTGTATATTGTGACAGGAAGTCAGGTAAATCTGTGGATGTTGTCACAGACAGGAGATACACTTCTGCTTGGGTTAGACAATTCACCAATTACTATAGGATGTCGGCTGAAAAGGTAGCCAGGACGGCTTAAGGAAGTTGAAAGGCCTTCAGCTGTTCGGAATGAGGAAGTTAAGGCCTCTATAATTTGTCCAAAGGAAGTCTATTGATTGCTGCCTCCAGACGCTGTGTGAAGCTGGGGAGAGGAGGACAGTCAGATGTGTGCCTCCCGACGCTGTGTGAAGCATGGGAGAAGAATTGCTGCCTCCTGACGCTGTGTGAAGCTGGGGAGAGGAGGACAGTCAGATGTGTGCCTACCGACGCTGTGTGAGCATGGGAGAAGACCTCCTGGAGCGATGTGCGCTGAGGAGGGTAAAAAGTGTGAAGACTTCTCAAGGTGAGAAAATTAACTATTTCTATGTGGAAGAAATAAATGAACTATTTGCTATGTGAAGAGACAAGCAAAGGGACATGTTCAATGTCAAGAGGAAAAGGGACATGATCAATGGACATTTGTTGTGTGAAGAAAAAACATGGACTATTGAGTGTCTGCTGTAGGATCAGCAAAGTTTGCCCAACAGTAGGTTGGAGACAGACTCCGTAGGTAGGTTCCTGTATGTGAGAAGGTAGCCGCCCACAGTGGCAAGGATTTATTTTGTGTTTTATTTTATTTTGGCTGTTTTTGACGCTTGCAGTCTGGTGAAGAAAATTGCATGAATAAACCAAACTGTCGTTTGCAACCACTTCTCGGCTATCTCCCTGTGTAACTAACCCCCCCAAGGGGTCATCCACACCCGCCACCGAGCTAATCTCCCACATATGGTGGAGGTATGCATTGGGCAGAAGCAGAGATCCCTGCAAAGAAGTGCATATGTTCTATGAACTTTGTCTGGTGCATGAGATTGCACAATCTATGTGTGCAGGAGAGAAGATCCTGAAAGACAGGAAAAACTACTTGTTTTAAAGAGACAGTGGTCTCAAAATTTTTGATGGACTTTGTTGTGTCTGGTGCATGAGACTGCACAAACTGTGTCTGCAGGAGTAGAGATCTTGCAAGAGAGAGAAAAACAGTGGTCTCAAAAATTTTTGCTGGACAGTGAAAAATTTATTGTGGAGTTATTGAAGATGGGGCAATCAAAACGCCTGAAAGATGCAAAGATAGCTGAAATGAGAGACCGGATTCTATGGATGGAGGGGATGTCACAGCCTGAACGAGCCCCATCCATGCCTGAACAGAATCTGCTAAAGAGAAAGGTTGTTGTCCCTAGCAACACTGAGGCAAATGCAGCTCAACAGCAGGCAAATTCGGATTTTCAGCGGAGCTTTGCAGCTAAACAGCAGAAAAATGCAGGCTGGAAACAGAGACGCCAGCAGCAAATGGAGGCCATCGGTTTGGAGGAAACTGAGTATGTGTGCAGGGCTGAGCTGGATGCCTTGCAACGGAAAATGGAAGAAAAGGAATGAGCCCTGGAGTTGCTTAGGATGGAGCATAGAAACTTGCAGGCTCAGGTGTTACAGTGGGAAGAATCTACTGCTCTTCTTTTTTCCGAGTTACAAAAACGTAGAGAGACTATAATGGAGAAAGATACCATAGTATGCGTGATATGTTGGAGTTGCGTAATCAGCTGGCAAAATGTCTTCAGTCTTTGGAAGCTACAAAAATAGACCTGCAGGGGGCGCAGGAACAGAATGTCGCTCTGAAAACGACATTGTCTCTCAGCTACAAGGAGAAAAATGAGAGAGAGGCTAAATTACTGAGTACTGTGTATGAGCTCACCACTTTGAGCAATGTGGTAGATGAATTGCGTACGGACTGTGAAAGTTGGAAAGAGGAAGCCCAACGTGTCCAGCAGCAGCTAAGAAAGAAGCCTGTGTGGCAGAATTACATTCTCATTCCCAGAAGCTAGCCAATGAGGTGAAGGCTCTTATGCAGGGAAAAGGAGATTCTGAACACAAGAGGGAAAAAGTAGAGGCACAGCTTCTGGAATCACAAGTCAAGGTGTCAGAAGGTGACCGATTGTGTGCTAAGCTGTCAGAGAAGGCAAACCGACTGCAGGTTGAGTTGGACAATGTCACAAATCAGCTTTCTCAAGCAGAGAGCAAATCTAGAGAAATTGTCAAAGATTTCTCTATCTTGGAATCGCAGCTGCAAGACACGCAGGAACTCTTACAGGAAGAGAGGTGTCAAAGGCTGAGTTTTAGCACAAAACTCAAACAAATGGAAGATGAGAAAAATGGCTTCCTGGAACAATTAAAAGAGGAGGAGGAAGCAAAGAAAAACCTATCAGAGCAAGTCGCAACATTGCAAGCTCAGATAGCAGATATGAAAAAACGCATGGAAGAAAGCGTTGGTTCAGTAGAGAGTGTTGAAGATGTGAAAAAGAAGTTTGATCAGATGCTTGGTGAGGAGAAGACTGTGTCTGCAAAATATGCAGAAGAATGCGACCGTGCAGAAGCGGAGGCGCGTGATAAAGAGAGCAAAGCCCTGTTCTTGGCTCGCTCTTTGGAGGAAGCTCTAGAGTGTAAGGTTGAACTAGAAAGAGTTAACAAACAGCTGTGTACAGAAATGGAAGAGTTGGTCAGCTCCAAGAATGATGTTGGGAAAAGCGTTCAGGAGCTAGAAAAGTCTAAGCGAGCCTTAGAACAGCAAGTAGAAGAAATGAAGATTCAGTTGGAAGAACTTGAAGAGTATCTGTCCCAAAGAGGGGATAGTGTGCCTGATGCAGTTTATAAAAGGATCAGTGTTTTGGGGTCTGTCCTGAGTGAGCATCAGAAATTTGATGACATGTTGCTTGAATCACCCCTCTGGAATAAACAGTTCCTTCAAAAACTTCAAGCACTGGAAAATGTATCATTAGAACTTCAGCAAACAAAGGAGCTGTGTAAGAAATGTGATGATTTCTCAGTTCAGGCTGAAAACCTAGTGGAGAAAACTAAGGCTGTTGGTGAAAACGTGAAGCAAATGAATAAGTGCCTTTCAGGGAAAATTTCCAAAATGGAACTGGTGAAAGACAGGTGGCAGAAGTTTGAGCGTGATCTTGAGATACATTCCATGTGGAGTTCAGATAAAGAAAAGGAGCTACAATTGAAAAGTAATGCAATAGCAGAAAGTGCAGTGAAGAAACCTGTAATAGACTGTGTTGCAGTTCCATGCTTCTTCACTGATGCAGAGAGGAGGTCTGTAATGGATACCACCCAGATCGCTGGGTTCAACTGTCTACAGCTAATTAATGAAGCTACTGCCTTTGACCCATACGATGGTGGAAGGAAAGTTGATAAAGTACAGACATTTCTTGGAAAAAAGCCAAGTGAAGCAGAGGTTCTCAAAGTTTTGTGGAAATCATTTATTGATTGCAGAGAGAGGCGGCTCAAGATTGTTGAAGACATTAAGACTAGCACAATTGAGTTGCCTATGGATCACGATAGAACAGACGGTTATGCAGGACAAACTTGAGAAGGAGCGAAATGGCAAAAATGCAGTTGAAGAAGATGTATATGAGATAAGAGACAAACTGTGTGGCATTTATGAGAAATCTGTCAATGAAGATGACAGAAACAGTTTCATCCTGAAGCTTGAAGATACTAAGAGGCTTATCAGTGAGAGTCAAGAGAGGTGCCTGACACATGCCTACCTGGAAAACTGTGTCCCAACCCTAGGGTTGAAACAAGAGGGGGGGTATGTGACAGGAAGTCAGGTAAATCTGTGGATGTTGTCACAGACAGGAGATACACTTCTGCTTGGGTTAGACAATTCACCAATTACTATAGGGTGTCGGCTGAAAAGGTAGCCAGGACGGTTTAAGGAAGTTGAAAGGCCTTCAGCTGTTCGGAATGAGGAAGTTAAGGCCTCTATAATTTGTCCAAAGGAAGTCTATTGATTGCTGCCTCCTGACGCTGTGTGAAGCTGGGGAGAGGAGGACAGTCAGATGTGTGCCTCCCGACGCTGTGTGAAGCATGGGAGAAGAATTGCTGCCTCCTGACGCTGTGTGAAGCTGGGGAGAGGAGGACAGTCAGATGTGTGCCTCCCGACGCTGTGTGAGCATGGGAGTAGACCTCCTGGAGCGATGTGCTCTGAGGAGGGTAAAAAGTGTGAAGACTTCTCAAGGTGAGAAAATTAACTATTTCTATGTGGAAGAAATAAATGAACTGTTTGCTATGTGAAGAGACAAGCAAAGGGACATGTTCAATGTCAAGAGGAAAAGGGACATGATCAATGGACATTTGTTGTGTGAAGAAAAAACATGGACTATTGAGTGTCTGCTGTAGGATCAGCAAAGTTTGCCCAACAGTAGGTTGGAGACAGACTCCGTAGGTAGGTTCCTGTATGTGAGAAGGTAGCCGCCCACAGTGGCAAGGATTTATTTTGTGTTTTATTTTATTTTGGCTGTTTTTGACGCTTGCAGTCTGGTGAAGGAAATTGCATGAATAAACCAAACTGTTGTTTGCAACCACTTCTCGGCTATCTCCCTGTGTAACTAACCCCCCCAAGGGGTCATCCACACCCGCCACCGAGCTAATCCCTCACAATATATACCCCTACACAGAAGTTCAGATGTCATGCCTGCCTCCAAAGACACCCACAAAAAAGCCCAATAAACGCTTGAAACAAAAACGCCCAGGTGTGACAGGAGCGGAGCCCCATCCCTGCTCTACTAAAAATTCTAAGACAAATTATCTTTTTCCTATAGCGGTCACCCTGACATGGATGAATTCGGTCACCCTGGCATACAAGGAGTAGAGCCCCATCCCTGCTCTACTAAAAATTGTAAGACAAATTATCTTTTTCTTATGGCGGTCACCCTGACATGGATGAATTCTGTCACCCTGGCATAGCAGTCAGAGTCAGTTCACCCTACACTACACTACGGTCACCCTGACACTTAACACTTTGCCTACAGAAACTAGATTATTGAATCTAAATATAGTGGTTTATAGTACCCTAACTACACTAGATATCCCTTTCCTCACACTAATAATTGCCAGGGGTCGGCAAGGTGTCCGCTCACGGACACTGGTGTCCGTGACTGGGCCTTGCCGGGTCCGCCACGCTGCCCCGCTATCCCATCCATCAATGACCAAAAGCAATTATTCATCAGCGAGTGCTTAGTCTTACTCGCAGTTGCCGACCGGCTGCCCGTGTCCCGCCTCCCACTGGCCAGCGCCGCCCAGAAGTGCAAAGAAGGCACGCCTGCCTGGTCTGCGCGGGCTGCGGCTGGCCAGTAGATGATTGTGCTGCTGGCTGGGGGAGGGAGTGTGGGATTGGCGCGGCAGCGGGGGAGTCTGGGACTGGTCCAAACTGTCTGGAGGAGGGACTACTCACTAGTGGCACTGTGGCACAGTGGCTGGCCAGGGCCTGTGATGAGAGTCCGCACGCAGCACGCTCACACAATAGTGAGTGAATGAAAGAGGAGCCGAGGAGAGTGCTGCACAGCAGGACGTTTTGAAGACTCAGGGAGCACCAGAGCAGAGCCAGAGAGACTGTCTGAGGGAAGACACAACAAGGACACAAGGTACAAGTTTTTAAAGATTAAAGTAAATTGAAGTCTATGGGGGAGGGGAGCCAGTAGGCCACCTCAGGAAGGGATGGGACCTGCCCTGGCCTCTTTTAAGGGTTCTTTGAGGGGGGGGGGGATTTCTCCACCCTGGCCCTCCACCCTGGCCCACCACCCTGGCCCTGGCCCTCCACCCTGGCCCTGGTCCTCCACCCTGGCCCACCACCCTGGCCCACCACCCTGGCCCTCCACCCTTGCCCACCGCCCTGGTCCTCCACCCTGGCCCTTCACCCTTGCCCTGGCCCTCCACCATGGCCCTCCACCCTGGCCCACCGCCCTGGTCCTCCACCCTGGCCCTTCACCCTTGCCCTGGCCCTCCACCATGGCCCTCCACCCTGGCCCACCACCCTGGCCCTCCACCCTGGCCCTCCACCCTGGCCCACCACCCTGGTCCACCACCCTGGCCCTCCACCCTGGCCCACCCTGGGGGGACTGACTCTGTCACTGGGGGGGGTCTATGGGTTGGGACCAGTTATCATGCCAGGGGTCCCCCCCATAGATCCCCCCTAGAGCAGGCCAGGACCACCAGGGTCCCCATATAGATCCCCTTAGAGCAAGCCAGGTCTGCTCCAAGCGGGATCTATTGGTAGGGGACCCTGGCCTGCTCTAAGGGGGAATGGGATTTATGGGGGGACCTGCCTGTGCTAAAGGGGGGGATCTACAGGGGGCCTGCACTTAAGGGGAATCTATGGGGGACCTGGCATGCTCTAATGGGGGAATCTATGGGGGACCTGCCCTGGCCTCCTCTAGAGGGTGATCTATGGGGGACCCTGGCCTGTTCTAAAGGAGGTTATTTTTATTTTTAAGAAATTTGAAAATATTTTAAACCGTTTATAACAATATACCACAGGCAGTAAATGTTGTTTTAAACTTATTTGTAATTGTAGAACTAGGCCAGAGAGTAGACAGAATGTTTGTTTGTTTTTTGATGGTTTTAATTTGAAATGTACCTTGGTGTCCTTCACTAAGGTCTGTACTTTGGAAAATGTCCGACACGGCCTTGGTCCGTGCCTATCCCTGATAATTGCTAAATGACACTTTTGCAGCAGGAGTAACAGAACTGCTTCCACTCTCTTCCACAGCCCCTGTATCACAGTGCTAGAGATTTGGCGGGGCTATGTTATATACTGGGGGGCGTATTCACTACTGATTGGCCTCTGGACCCCTTAGTCACTCCAATCACATTCCTAGCATCCTCCTGCCCCCTCAATTGGCTTTTACTGATGGTTCTGGTCCAATCACGGGCTTTTAAAGCCCAGATCCTGTCCCATTGCATTTTGGTCGGTTCTGGTTGCCGAATTCCGAACTTTTTCCGCAAAAAGTTCAGAATTTGGCCGAATTTCGAACAGTCAATGTTCGGGTCTAACCGATGGTCGACCCGAACCGTTCGATCATCCCTATGTATGATTACTATGCGAGGTGTAATGGAGGAATTTGAAAATAAAGTGAAATAACCTCTTAAATGAATACGTGAAAAAAGTGAGGAAAGAATAAAATTAATGGAAAAAGTCCAAAATGAAAATAATAGTAAAAATAAACAATGAAAAATGGAAAAAAAAAAGAATGATTTATTTATATATATAATGAATAATAATAAAAAAATAAGAAATAAAAATGAAATAAGAGGATGCATATAAATATATGTAAATTTAATATACAAAGAAAGTAAGCCAAAGTGAATAAGTGATGCGCAAATGTGTGTGGTGTGAAAAAGTGAGCAATGGAAATAATGTAACACAAATGATCACTTACGTTACATAAAACATATAAAACCTTTTTGAAAAAAAACATATGAAAAAAATCATACAGGGTGGCAGAGGCATGACAAAATGTAAATGGGGAAGGGGGGAGGGGGCACCCAAAAGGGCTTAACGAAGAAATTGAAACAAACACAATGATCCTAGTGGTACTCTTTTTATCTACATTTACTATAGGATCTAATCCAACTTAATTTATTTTAAAAGACTCAAAAGGGTTTCTTGGTTATTTTTTTGTGTAGTTGACAACCTTAGATCAATTATAACACAGTTGTTATCTAATTACTAATTGATAATTACTATAAAACCTTTTATATGGGTTCCCAGGGTATTTATAATGTATGGTGATTATAAATATAATGATTGATATGTATTTATATTTTATTTATTTCATTTCATTTATATTTGTTATAATTAATTGCCTTTACTCCTGATGTACATAAGTACAGAACCAGGTATTTTAGTACGTTTTTTACATATTGTATACTTGATGTTCACTATAAATCAATGCTCAGTGTCCATGTTTTTTTCTGTTTATGTTGCCCCTTTAACTCCATGTACATCTTCCTGTTGCAATTTTCATATATTTTTGCCCTGTCCAATCTTTCCCCTATAAATGCTGGTCTCACGCTGCTCCTATCAAGGTTTGAGAAAGGAGCGGTCCCTATGCCCCGAAACACATAGCCATGCCCCCCATCTTGAAGTCATCCCATTCCTACATCACTTCTCATTCCACTCTGGTTCTCCCTGATGAGATACTCCCAGCCTCTTCCTGCTTCAGCTCTTCATTGACCGGCGGAGCCTCCATTGGAATACATAGCTGCTCTACAACACCTGCTCAGTCCCCTGCTGAGCTCTGCAGATACTTTGAGGCAGATGTGATGTGCTTGCATAATCATTTTTTTTATATGTGAGTATATTTTAACCCTTTTTAATGGCTTTTCCATAAAAATACAGTTAGATGGTGGTGTGACGAGACCAATCTTGCCCCATTGCATTGGAGGAGCCTGGTTGCCCGCCTGCTGCCTTTGGACTATGGACCAGGCTTTAAAAGACTTTGTTCCCCTATGTTTTAGCTGCTACGCTCCAAATTCCTTTAAAGAGGTTGTCACTATGTCTGCAAATTCAATGTGTATTAGCTGCAGATTGAGGGGGGGATTGCTTCCAGCAGCCCCCTCCTAAAGAATGTCTACTGATTAACTCAGTCCTTTTGTCTAAAATAGGACAGTATGTTAACAGAGTCTGAGACTATTGATAAGCATGTTAATGAGCTCACCTGGCTATAATTACACAGTCATTGTTCATGTGGTATTCTCAAAGTATATATAAGTGTGTGTTTCTTGCAATAAGAGAGAAGAGAGTTACTCTTGATCAAACCTCACTACAGAGCCTTGTCTCGTACTTGGGGGGGAATTATTGATGTGCTTCATGTATGGCGGATTGGAGTGGTCGATAGCTGTCCGGGTGTTCGGGAGTGGATTATCCTAGACGACTGTAACCCCTTTCATACTTTGGGGTGTCGTAACAATTGGTGGCAAGCGGCGTGATCGTTCCCACAGCCAGAAGGACAGCTACAGGAGACACCATTCCGTGGATTTACAAGTTGGGGGCAACGCATGTCTCAGTACAGCAACCCTTAAAGCAACAGGATGGAACCAGCAGTGGAGTACAGATATTCTCTGAAAGAATATGACCGTATGGTGTGGTTACGGCTGAACTTCTTCGGACCCAATCCACTGGAGAGATCCAAGCGCTTCGTGAAGAACTTAGTGTTCGGGACTCTGCTAGACAGGGCAGAGAGAGAGGGCCAGCTGGCACGTTGGGAGGAACTCCAGCGGCAGGTACAGTTAAGGGAAGAGGAGAACCCAGTCTCCATTCCCCAGCAGCAGCCTGATTTATTGGGAATTGGGAGCCCAGTCTCCATTCTCCAGCGGCAGGCTGAGTTACAGGGGGCAGAGGTAGTTGTTCCTGCCCCCCAGCAGCAGAGTTATATGCCGGGAAGGCAGTGTGAAGTACAGGGAGAGGAGAGCAGTGTCCTCCCTCCCCAGCGGCAGCGTGATTTTTTGGGAATTGGGAGCCCAGTCTCCATTCCCCAGCGGCAGTGTGATGTGCCGGGAATTGGGAGCCCAGTCTCCATTCCCCAGCGGGAGATACAGCAGGGAATTGGGAGCCCAGTCTCCATTCCCCAGCGGCAGATTATCCTACAGGGAATAGAGAGCCCAGTCTCCTTTCCCCAGCAACAGGACACTGCATTGGGAGCAGAGACAGTCGGTCTCCCTCCCCAGGGGCTGGAAGTATATTTGGGAGAGGAGCTTGTTACCCCCTCTCCCCATTGGCAGAGTGATATCCAGGGAATTGGGAGCGCAGTCTCCATCCCTCAGCGGCCGATTGACTTACAGGGGGCAGACACGGTTGGTCCTGTCCCCCAGCGGCAGATTGAGCTATTGGGAATTGGGAGCCCAGTCTCCATCCCACAGCAGCAGCTTAACATACCAGGGGGAGACAGTAAGCCCCCCAACAGTGCAGATGGGACCGTGGTCTCTGCACTCACAGCACAGGGGGTAGGGACACTCGGTCCTGACCCCCAGCAACAGGGCTGTTTAGCCAAAGGGAAGACAGTCGGTCTTCCGCCACAGCAGCATGGTGGTGTATCTAAAGGGGAGACAGTCGGTCTCCCCCTCCAACAACCCGTCTCCAACCAGGCTACTTCTGTGGTAGCGCTGGCACCAGGGCAGAGTACCGCTGGTCTCTGCCCACTCAGCAACCCACCAAGGCAGTCTGCCAGTCTCCCACACAGCCAAGGTGAGGCACCTGGACATGGACAAATTTCTCCTCTACACAGGTGTAGTGACCATTTATTGTGGGTGGGCTGTACTGTGTTTTCTGCTTTGTGGGTGGGCTGCTGGACTAACGAGGGCACTGACCGGCAGGAGGTCAGGTACCCTGTTAGTCTTTTTGGAAAGGGGGAGAGATGTGACGAGACCAATCTTGCCCCATTGCATTGGAGGAGCCTGGTTGCCCGCCTGCTGCCTTTGGACTATGGACCAGGCTTTAAAAGACTTTGTTCCCCTATGTTTTAGCTGCTACGCTCCAAATTCCTTTAAAGAGGTTGTCACTATGTCTGCAAATTCAATGTGTATTAGCTGCAGATTGAGGGGGGGATTGCTTCCAGCAGCCCCCTCCTAAAGAATGTCTACTGATTAACTCAGTGCTTTTGTCTAAAATAGGACAGTATGTTAACAGAGTCTGAGACTATTGATAAGCATGTTAATGAGCTCACCTGGCTATAATTACACAGTCATTGTTCATGTGGTATTCTCAAAGTATATATAAGTGTGTGTTTCTTGCAATAAGAAAGAAGAGAGTTACTCTTGATCAAACCTCACTACAGAGCCTTGTCTCGTACTTGGGGGGGAATTATTGATGTGCTTCATGTATGGCGGATTGGAGTGGTCGATAGCTGTCCGGGTGTTCGGGAGTGGATTATCCTAGACGACTGTAACCCCTTTCATACTTTGGGGTGTCGTAACAGGTGGTGCCTCCTGTTCTTTCTATTTCTAACAGTACATAGAGGATTATCCTTAACTCTTCTAGAGGAGCTGCAGCCATCTTCTAGTGAATGGTTTATTTGAACTCTTTTATGGACATTGTATTGCTATTTTAGCTTATATTGTCTTGCCCTGTATTCTGTCTCTGAGCCATCATTTTTTGTTTGTGGTTTAGCTCATGCTCCCTGCTGATTGGAGAACTCTGAATCTGACTCAGCAGGAAAGTGTGTGAAACCTCTGTAAAATGATCACTACTTCCATACAGGGAGCAAAGGTCTTTCTCTGCAGCATGCTGGCTGATTACAGGCTTTTCTTTTCAGGCTGTGGCTGCTTTTTGAAAAAAAAAACACACTGTAAGACCTTTTGTTTTGATGCAACTGGAATTTAGCTAATTTTAGCTAAAAGCTCAATTGGGCTTTAACCACTTTAAGACCGGGCCTATTTTTGACACTTGGTGTTTACAAGTCAAAATCATTTTTTTTTTTTGCTATAAAACTAATTAGAACCTCCAAACATTATGTATTTTTTTTTATCAGAGACCCTAGAGAATAAAATAAAGATTGTTGCAATATTTTTTATCACACCGCAACGGTCTTCTAAACGCATTTTTTTTGGAAAAAAATCACTTTTTGAATTAAAAAATAAGAAAACAGTAACATTAGCCCAATTTTTTTCCATAATGTGAAAAATAATGTTAGGCCGAGTAAATAGATGCCCAACATGTCACGCTTCAAAATTGCACACACTCGGGGAATGGCGACAAACATTGGAACTTAAAAATCCCCATAGGCATCAATTATAAAATTTCTACAGGTTACCAGCTTAGAGTTACAGAGGATGTCTAGGGCTCAAATTATTGCTCTTTCTCTAACAATCGCGGCGATACCTCACATGTGTAGTTTAAACACCGTTTACATATGTGGGCGGGACTTGCATATGCGTTCGCTTTTGCGTGCGAGCTAACGGGGACAGGGCGCTTTCATTTTTTTTTCCTATTTATTTTATTTATTAGAAAGAAGTGAACTCCGCGCTAAAGATATCTAAGGAGTGTGAGAATGTGATTAGGCTGCAGCCTACCCTGAACTACAGTCAGAAGACTGTATAAACTGAAGAGATAAATATATGGGTAATTGGCGCTGCCTATATTGGGTAATACAGTGTGTATATAAATATAATCAAGGTGATGTGTATGTGAATACAATAAATTGACAGTGTAACATATAAATATGCAAGATTAAAAATATAAGACCAGCATATAAAAACAGAGGTAAATAAATATCCCCGTGATAAAGTGCAATCTACTGTAAGTGCAATCAGAGTGATAAAATATATAAAAAATATATAAAATGGTACAGTGAATAAATCCAATATTGATATAAGCAGATTAAAGTGACAAGTGGCAAAAAGTACTGGAGGATAAGTACTAAAAGTATGATAAAAAATTGGACGTTCTGAGAAAAAACAAAAAATGGCAACAATAGTGCAGTGAAGTGCAAAAAATAGTGATGAAAAAAAAATATATATAGTGACTGGCTGGGAAATAAAGTCCTAATAGCCAGTAATGGTGATAAGTAATAATTAGTCCATATTCAGAAAAATGTCCGTGATTTAGTGAATAGATCTTATGGTGACCCCGTGGTGGGCAACTGGCGAGATGCAGGGTGACCCCTCAAGTAAATATCCTACTAACCAGATATACCCACCCCACACAGGGGTATAGAGCGGGTATTAAGGTGCAGATGGAACTCCTTCCCTTGGCTCCTAGCTCCCTTCTGTGTTGGGGGGATGTGGGGATCGTCCCTGGGGGTCCGAGATGTCCCAAAAGAGATACTGGATCCTATGGTCCTCTCCTATGAGGGAAGTGACATGTACGGTGGTCCGTGGATGGATGCTGGCCACTCGACAGTAGGGTCATACAGGGCAAAGAAGGCTTGATAGTGTAATACCGTAAGACTTTTATTAAACACAATATACAAAAAATGGGTACTCACAATGAAGAAATTAATACGAGCGTGGTTATAGCATCCTGGAACGCAATGCGTTCCACCAGAATACCGGAACCGGAAGTGATGTGACGGCGCTGTACGCGCTTCGTCATCAGACGAACAGCTCGAGCTGTTTTGCAAGGAGGAATGGCCAAAAATTTCAGTCTCTCGATGTGCAAAACTGATAGAGACATACCCCAAGCGACTTACAGCTGTAATCGCAGCAAAAGGTGGCGCTACAAAGTATTAACTTAAGGGGGCTGAATAATTTTGCACGCCCAATTTTTCAGTGTTTTATTTGTTAACAAAGTTTGAAATATCCAATTAATTTTGTTCCACTTCATGATTGTGTCCCACTTCTTGTTGATTCTTCACAAAAAATTACAGTTTTATATCTTTATATTTGAAGCCTGAAATGTGGCAAAAGGTCGCAAAGTTCAAGGGGGCCGAATATTTTAGCAAGGCACTGTATCTGAAGGTTGTGACTTTATAAGCTTATATAAGAGCTTGACGATTCCATAATCATCTTTAGAACTTCACTCTGATTTTCTTAACAATTGCTTATGATTACTTCATTGGTTATGCATGGATGTTTATGCAAAAATAAAAATACTTCTTCTTTTTCTTTCTTTTTAAACAGCTTTTTTTTCCCCAGTTTGTGAGATCTATAATCAACTGCCGGACAAGGTGTTGGACTGGATAATCTAGATCCAGTGGTCACCCAAGTCTGGCCAGTTAGCGCGCGCAGACAACAGCTCCGCGCCAGGTTGGCCGATACATAGCCCCAACGGAGGGGGGCTAGCCTGCAATAAGTTACTGATGTCATGTAATTTGTTCACTGCACATGAGCAGTGCATTGTGGGGCGGCTCATGATGTCAAACAAAGTAAAGGTCAAGGCCCGAGCCACTGAGAAAGAGGGGGGGTGAACACCAAGTGACTCATACCATGAAATGTACGCTTTCCATGTACGATGGTAGATCTTCCTAGAGGTAGACTTCCTAGCTTTCAGCTGTGTCGGGATCACTGACCCAAGCAAATCCCTATAAAAGAGCTGTCAAAATCAAAACAGCTCAGAGTGAAGGAAGCGTCCAAAGAAGCAGGAGCTTCTTTTTTTTTCTTTCTATTTTTCGGGCGGGCAGGCAGGTGACTTATCATCGGGGGACACTATTTTTTATTTTTTAATAAAGGACTTTTCAAAAACTGGCTTTTGTTTTTTTCATTTTTTTGTACACTTTTTTGGTGAATGGGTAGGGGTACGATGTACCCAATATCTATTCACTTAGGGGGGGCTGGGATCTATAGCCCCCCCAGCCCCTGCTATCGCAATGATCTGTATTAGCTCATTATTTATCAGCAATGTAACTGTTAGAGTTGGTTATTTTGTACATTTTGTCCCTTTACAAGAATGGGATATCCATGTTATTGTTTTCCTTGATGTTTTAATATATGTGATTTAATAAAATGTTATATTTTATGTACCCAGTGCCTTCAAAGTCCATGCTTCTTTTCATATTTTTGTATAGTCTTGTAATAGGATGTGGCACTCAATATGCTATGTAGGCGCCAAGTTTACTGCAATCTGGGAGCGCTTTCAATCTATATTTTATTATCTTCTACTAAGACTCTCAGATCTTTCTCCATTCTTGATTTACCCAAAGGTTCCCCCCCTAGAGTGTATTGTGCTTTTATGTTTTTAGTCCCCAAGTGCAAAACCTTACACTTCTCCACATTAAACTTCATTTGCCATGTAGTTGCCCACTCTGTTATTTTGTTTAGGTCATTCTGTAAGATTTCTGCATCATGATGTGAAGTTATTGCCCTGCCCAATTTTGTGTCATCTGCAAAAACTGAGATTGAGCTAATGATCCCGTCCTCAATGCTGTTTATGAATAAATTGAACAAGGTTGCTCCCGGGACTGAACCTTGGGGGACACTACTTACCACCCCGGACCAGTCTGAGTATGCGTTTTTTATTACCACCCTTTGGACACGCCCTTTTAACCACTTCCGTATCCAAGAGCAAACCTTGTGGTCGATGCCTGAAGACCTTATTTTATAAATTAAGCACTTGTGGGGAACTGTATCAAATGCCTTAGCAAAATCCAGGTACACCACATCCACAGGTCTCCCCCTATCTAGCTCACAGCTCACTTCCTCATAGAATGTTAACAGATTGGTTTGACAAGAGCGCCCTTTTGTAAACCCGTGCTGATTACTGCTGATGATGTTGTTGTCTTTAGCAAACTCTTGTATATAATCACTTATCATCCCTTCCAGAAGTTTACATATTATTGACGTCAGGCTGACTGGCCTATAATTTCCCAGGATATGCCTCTGCCCTTTTTTGAATATCGGTATCACGTTAGCTTTCCTCCAATCACCTGGTACAGTTCCTGTCATAATACTGTCAACAAAGATCAGGAATACTGGTCTAGATATAGTTTTACTAAGCTATTTGGGTACTCTTGGATGTACGTCATCCGGGCCTGGTGATTTATTTGTGTTAATTTTATCCAGACATTCCCTGATTTCACCCGCAAATCCAGTGAATAAAGTCATGGTCAGTGTACCCCTCCTTTTCCTGTGTAAAGACTGAGGAGAAAAAAGCATTAAACATGGTTGCCTTCTCTGTGTCCTCTGTAACCATCCTCCCATCATCATTAATTATGTGTGCAACATGCTCTGACCTCGTTTTTTTGCTGTTGATATATTTAAAGAATTTCTTAGGGTTGTTTTTACTATCCTCCGCTATTTGTCTCTCGAAGTTGATTTTAGCCATTTTGATTTCACATTTACATTTCTTATTTGCTTCCTTGTATTGCTGGAAAGCTGATAATGTGCTCTCCGATTTATATTTCTTGAAGGCCATTTTTTTTCCCTAATACGTTTTTTAACATTACAGTTTAGCCAGCCAGGTTTAGCTCTTCTTTATTTATTTCCCATAGGAATGCACTTCGAGATGCATTTGTTTAATATGTTCCTAAATCATTCCCATTTTTCCTCAGTGGTCAGTGTTCCTAGGGTTTGGTCCCAGTTTACTTTCTCCATTATTGAGCATCTGTGGATGCTTCTTTTTGCCGCAAGGTTTTGCAGGCTCTTGTTTAGAGGGTTTGTCCCCTCTTTGGGGGTGAAATGTTTCAGATTTGCTCCAGTTGTTTTTTTGTTGCGCTCCTGTTACCTGGTTGGCTACTCTTACCTGGTTAGCTACACTGCTTTTGGGTGTCCCACTGGTCAAGATTCTCAGGAGCTGTGTCCATCAATGAACGAAAGAGAAAATGGGATTTTTGACTTACCGTAAAATCCATTTCTCTGATGTTCATTGACGTACACAGCAACTGCCCCTCTATTGAGTTGTAATACTTCTGACACTGCTTGTAACAAATCAATGTACATCAGAGAAACTGATTTTACGGTAAGCCAAACATCCAATTTCTTTAGCTTTTTTTTTATTAGTAAGATGTACACGTCCCCATGTCAGTGACCAAACAAACCCCCCCCCCCCCCCAACCTCTGGCATTTGTTTTTAATAATTCATAGCTAACAGCCAAGAAAATGGCTATTATTGACTTTGCAGATTTGCCTCCAATTGATTTCTGTGGGGTAAAAATTCAGTATTTGAATATATCTAATGTTCACAGAACCCTGCTGAAACCGAACTTAGGAACTTTTGGCTCATCCCTATCTTGCAATGTCATTAGCATCTCAGTGGCTACAAATCCATCTCAGATTTCAAGGACTCAGAACATTTGGAGTGAATGATGCTATTTATTACTAATTTAGAAGATAATTTTTTTCCCCTCTGTGTTTACCAGACCTCTTTCCACTTTGTGCTAAGTGTTTACCTGTGATTTTACAACCTGAAAATTGTTCATGATTTTTTATCAGAGACTGCTTGCATTACTGCCGCATTTCTTTCACCTTATGGCATGTGGGTTTTGAAACAGCCATTGTAAGGTGCATTAAAATGTAGCAAAATGTAGACGTGTACTGTTATTATTACCCTGTAGTTAATATTTTCCAGTTTTCTGACACAAGAGATTATTATTTCTGTTAATCTTTATTTGTTGACTGCTAAGAAGAGCCCAATGACCCGAGCTGCAAAGTCAACAAACATATACTATGTCAGTCAAGGTTGATAGTCTATAGTAAAGATGCAGGTCCACGTAGTGCAAACATGAAAGGTATCACCTATGACTTTACTTCTCTAATACCTATGGCTAACATAGTACATCACTTAACTGCTAGATGTCCCAGAAGAAGTGTCAATGTGCCTTTTATTATAGTCTGTTCTGAGGTTTTCCAATTATGTGGTTTACAATAGGCATAACACA
Organism: Pelophylax lessonae; assembly: GCF_965119305.1. Taxonomy (NCBI): domain Eukaryota; kingdom Metazoa; phylum Chordata; class Amphibia; order Anura; family Ranidae; genus Pelophylax; species Pelophylax lessonae. The sequence continues at coordinate 355,821,765 of NC_138768.1, forward strand.
ACACATAGAATGTCATATACAGCTTTCTAAGAAACTGATTTTTAAGTTCACATCTCTATTTCAAGCCCGCAGAAAGCTCCTTTTTGGTATAAAACCCAACTGAACCACACCTATATATGCTAAAATTGATCTTGAAACTCAGACAACATTAGATTCAGACCTAATTTTTCTTTTTTTTTATCTAAGAAAAAAAGCTTAGTGTCATAGACCAATAGTGTTGTTTTTGCCGGTAGAGAAATTTTGTTTGCAATCTACAGTGTCACTGTACTGGAAAAAAAACATAGTTACATAGTTACAGAGTCACATAGTAGGTTACATATAAAGTTACATAGTAGGTGAGGTTGAATAAAGACAATAGTCCATCCAGTTCAACCTGTGTAGGTGTGTGTGGCTGTAATCATCTAACATAGCCCTTAATGTCCTGATCCTTGAGATGTAAGTCTAAGAGTCTTTTGAAAGCCACCATACTACTCGCAGAAACCACCTCTTGTGGTAGACAATTCCACAATCTTGTAGCCCTAACAGTAAAGAACCCTCCTCGTTGCCTGAGGTTAAAACGCTTCTCCTCTAATCGCATTGTATGTCCTCGAGTCCTCATTCAATTCCTTCGAATGAACAGCTTTTTTTGTAAGCTGAGATCCCCATTAAGATATTTATAAATTGCTATCATGTCCCCCCTCAGACGTCTCTTCTCCAGGGAGAATAAATCGAGCGATTGCAGCCGCTCTTCATAGTTAAGGTCCTCCAAACCCCTAATCAGTTTAGTTGCCCTTCTCTGGACTCTCTCCAGCTCCAACACATCCCTCCTGAGGACTGGCGACCAGAACTGGACAGAATACTCCAGATGCGATCTGACCAGAGTTTTATAAAGTGGAAGGATTATAGTCTTATCTCTGGAATACATCCCTTTCTTTATGCATGCTAATAATCTGCTGGCTTTGGCAGCTGCCGCTTGACATTGCATGCTGTTGCCTAATCTATCATCAACCAAGACTCCCAGATCTTTCTCCATTTTTGATTCCCCCAGGGGTTCCCCTCCTAACGTGTATTGTATTTTTATGTTTTTAGTCCCCAAGTGCAAAACCTTACACTTCTCCACGTTAAACCTCATTTGCCATGTCGTTGCCCACTCCGTAATTTTGTCCAGGTCATTCTGTAGGATATCTGCTTCATGCTGTGCAGTTATTGCCCTGGCCAATTTTGTGTCATCTGCAAAAACTGATAACGAACTACTGATCCCGTCCTCAATGCTGTTTATGAATGAATTGAACAAGGTTGGTCCCAGGACTGAGCCCTGGGGCACCCCGCTTACTACCTCAGACCAGTCTGAGTATGCGCTGTTTATTACCACCCTTTGGACACGGCCTTTTAGCCAGTTTCGTATCCAAGAGCAAACCCTGCTGTCGATACCTGCAGACCTTATTTTATAAATTAAGCGCTTGTGGGGAACTATATCAAACGCCTTAGCGAAATCCAAGTACACCACATCCACTGGTCTGCCCCTATCTAGCTCACAGCTCACCTCCTCGTAGAATGCTAAGAGATTGGTTTGACAAGAACGCCCATTTGTAAACCTGTGCTGGTTACTGCTGATGATGTGGTTGTCTTTAGCATACTCTACGATATAGTCCCTTATCATCCCCTCCAGAAGTTTACATATTATTGATGTCAAACTGACAGGCCTATAATTTCCCGGGATATGCCTCTGGCCCTTTTTGAATATCGGAATCACGTTAGCCTTCCTCCAATCCCCTGGTACATCTCCTGTCCTAATACTTTCAGCAAAGATCAGGAACAGTGGTCTAGATATAACCTTACTGAGTTCCTTGAGAACTCTCGGATGTACGCCACCTGGGCCTGGTGATTTGTTTGTGTTAAGTTTATCCAGCCTTTCCCTGATTTCACCCTCTGTTAGCCATAGTGGCAAGTCCTGTGTATTACTACTAACCATACAGTCATGGTCAGTGTACCCCTCCTTTTCCTCTGTGAAGACTGACAAGAAAAAAGCATTCAGCACGGTTGCTTTTTCAGTGTCCTCTGTAACCATCCTCCCATCATCGTTAATTATGTGTGCAATATGCTAGTTTTTTTGCTGTTGATATATTTAAAGAATTTCTTTGGGTTTTTTTTTACTATCCTCCGCTATTTGTCTCTCAAAGTTGATTTTAGCCATCTTGATTTCTTGTTTACTTTTCTTATTTTCCTCCTTGTATTGCTGGAAAGCCGATACTGTGCCCTCTGATTTATATTTCTTGAAGGCAAATTTTTTTCCCCTAATAAGTTTTTTAACGCTACGGTTTAGCCAGCCAGGTTTGGCTTTGTCTCTTCTAAATTTATTTCCCATAGGAATGCACTGCAAGATGCATTTGCTTAATATGTTCCTAAAGCATTCCCATTTTTCCTCTGTGGTCAGTGATCCCAAGGTTTGGTCCCAGTTTACCCTTTCCATCAATGAGTACAATTTTGGAAAGTTTGCCCTTCTGAAATTTAGGGTTCTTATGTTCCCCACTTGCCTTGTTATATTGTTATTTATACTAAATGTGATCATCCTGTGATCGCTAGAGCCCAGGTTGTCCTGGACTCCTACCTCCGAGATTATGTCTGTGTCATTAGTGATCAATAGATCCAGGACTGCGTTTTCTCTGGTAGGAGAATCCACCAACTGTGACATGTAGTTGTCCTGTAAGGTTTCCGGGAATAGACGGGCCTTCTGTGAGTGTGCAGTCCCCTCTTCCCAGTCAATGTCGGGATAATTGAAGTCCCCCAATATGATGACTGATCCCAATCTTGCCACTTTACCCATTAGTGCTAAAAATTCCATCTCTACCTCCTCCCCTTGGTTAGGTGGCCTATAGCAAACCCCACAACTACTTTTCCCTTTTCTCCTTCCCTATGGAGTTCAACCCACACAGATTCTAAATCCATGCTCATCCCATCCGTAATGTCACTCCTTTCTATCACCTTTATATTGTTCTTGACATAGAGACATACCCCTCCCCCTCTTTTTCCTACCCTGTCTTTCCGGTACACCGAATACCCTTGCATATTGGCCAGCCAGTCATGTGAGGGGTCGAACCAAGTCTCTGTTATTCCCACAAGGTCTATGTCATCCTCATGTACTAACATTTCCAATTCATCCATTTTATTAGCTAGGCTCCTGGCATTAGCATATACCCCTCTTAGTTTTACGGAAGTTAAACGTGATTGGCGGTGATGTTTATTCCTGTTTGGTCTGAGGTTCTCCCGCACAGACCTGCCAATTGACGTTGTGGACCTACTGTCACTGCTGACCCTACAACTGCCTTCAGTCTTTTGCTCCCTCCTGACTGATTCTACTTCTGAGCCCCCCCCCCCGTCTCCTAGTTTAAAAGCCAACTTGGTGGCCATCTTTCTCCCCAAAAGAGCTGTACCGTCCCCATTAAGGTGCAGCCCATCCTTACTAAAGAGCCGGTATCCGACTGAGAAGTCAGCCCAGTTCTCCAGGAACCCAAACCCCTCCTTCCTACACCAGTTCCTCAGCCACTTGTTAAGTTCCCTAATCTCCTTCTGCCTCTCTTACGATATTACCATTTAAGGATTTATAGGGCAAAAAACATTATAATTATCATAGAGTTCCGATTCCCTTCATTACATTGTACAAACTGTTAGGGAGAATTCAGTGTCTTCCCCCTTGTAAACAAAAAGTTAAGAAGAATAAACGTTAGAGGCAGGAGCAGGGCAAAGTGTGTCACCTTCGCAACAGGCAGGCGTAACAGACATACAGTAGAACAAATTCCCACTGCAAGCTAAAAGGGTAAATCAAAGTTGAGAGTTTGAGACTGGAGTTATAGGACTCATCAGGCATAGCTTGTTATACAACAGCAGTAGAGCATCTATGCTTGAGGTATGCAGTGCCACAGCAATCCACCCAGAACAGGAAGAAGTTGTGGTGGACTTTATTACTTGACCAAGTTCTTTTGTCTATTTCACAAACCAGTAGTCAGCAGCAGCAACTTCAGGGTGGTTTATATATTGCTATTTCTGGTAAGTTTTTTGAAAATAATGGCTTTCTCCTCATGTGCACCTTTGCTATTTCTCTATTTAACTGGCTACCCCAAGGCAACTACTAACTACCAGGTCCAAATATGAGTACCGTTTGAGTATCCCTGGCACAATGCTTGGATAGAGTGATTCAAGTTACTTCTACACCTATACCTACTGCTCTAGCGATCTGTCAATACCTAGTAGAGTTGAGCGAACACCTGGATGTTCGGGTTCGGCGGGTTCGACCGTACTTGACAAAAAAGTCTGGGTTCGCGACCCGGACTTAACCCGAACTTTGTCTCGATCTCGAACCCCATTGAAGTCAATGGAGACCAGAACTTTTGAGCACTAAAATGCCTCTAAAACAAACATGGAAAGGGCTAGAGGGCTGCAAATTGCATCAAAATCATCTTAAGAGCATGGCAAGTGCTCTGCAAACAAATGTGGATAGGGAAATAACTTAAAAGAACATAAAAAACATAAAAATAAAAAATAATCATCTTGAATGATGTAGGAGGAGGACGAGGCCCATATGGAGTAGGAGGTTGAGGTGGCGGAGGATATGGCGGTGTAGGTGGAAGCGGCAGCGGTGGTGGAGGAGGAGGAGGAGGCGGCAGACGAGGACCATATGGAGTAGGAGGTTGAGGTGGCGGTGGATATGACGGTGTAGGTGGAAGCGGCGGTGGAGGAGGACAAGGTAGCCAACACTGGTTTGTGTTTTTAATTTTATTTCTTTTTAAATTAGGGTACATGCCAAAAAGAGTGAGAAAGATCAAAAATACAACAATGGCTGGGTAAGGCCGTTATACATGTCTATTCTGCACAAGGTACGGACAAGTCCTGTGGGATCCATGCCTGGTTCATTTTAATGAACGTGAGCTTGTCCACATTGGCTATGGACAGGCAGCTGCGCTTGTCTGTGATAACGCCCCCAGCCATGCTAAATACACGTTCAGATAATACACTGGCTGCAGGGCAGGCCAGCACCTCCAAGGCGTAAAGGGCAAGCTCAGGCAATGTGCCCAATTCGGAGAGCCAGAAGTTGAAGGGGGCAGACCCGTCATTCAGTACGTCTAGGCGTATGCACACATACTGCTCCACCATGTTAGTGCTGGGTCGTGGTGCTGCTGGTGGAGCTCCTGTTGCAAGGAGAGGACGTGGTCGATCTGTGCAAGCTACACGCACAAGTTAAACACCTTTCTCAGCTGCGAGTAGGCGACAGAACCATACAGCAGTATTTGGCAGGGCCTAATACGCCTCTACAAATGTTGAGGCCAGAAGTAGTACAGGCGATAGATAGTAGATTGGGTTGCTGACAGTGCCTCCAGTTCCTTCACATTGTTTCCCACCCAGTCTTCTGCTGAAAGGTCAGAGTTGGCACCTGCAGCCGATGTACATCAATCTTTCACCTCACCCCCTTGCAAATCAGCCAAGCAGTCTGAGCCCCAAGTCATGCAGCAGTCTCTTCTTCTTTTTCATGACTCTGTTAGCATGGTTTCCCAGGGCCATCCATCTAGCCCTGCCCCAGAAGTGGAAGAGATTGAGTGCACCGATGCCCAACCACTTATGTCTCAAGAAAGATGAGTACATGGGAGGACCATCGCAGCACGTCTCGGATGATGACAAAACACAGGTGCCAACTGCTTCAGAATTCCAAATTGTGGAGACCGACAAGGGTTGCAGGGGTGAAGACTGGGTGGAAGATGATGTGGAGGACGATGAGGTCCTCGACCCCACATGGAATGAATGTCATGCAGGTGACCTGAGTACTTTGGAGGAAGAGGCGGTGGTCGCACAGAGCCACCAGCACAGAAGAAGAGGGAGCAGGGTGCAAAACGGAGCGGTCGTGCCCTAGACACTACGCCTGCTACTGCCCAATGCAGCAAGGGACCGAGCACACCAAAGCCAGCTCAAAGGAGTTCCCTAGCATGGCAGTTCTTCAGACAATGTGATGATGACAGGACATGAGTGGTTTGCACGCTGTGCAATCAGAGCCTGAAGTGAGGCATAAACCTTCTCAACCTGAGCACAACCTGCATGACCAGGCATCTAAGTGCAAAGCATGAGCTGCAGTGGAGTAGACACCTCAAAAACCAATAAAGGTCTCTGGCTCCTCCTCCTTCCTCTTCTGCTGCTGCAGTCTCGGCCTCTTCATCCACCTCTGTAGTGAGACCAGCACCTGCCACCCCGCAAACAGAGGATCTGCCAGCAACACCACCAACAACACAAAATCAGGTATGCACTGCGCAACGCCATCTGTGGCAAGGTCTACCTAACTACGGATACGTGGACCAGTAAGTACGGTCAGGGACGTTATATCTCCCTAACAGCACACTGGGTAAATTCAGTGGCGGCTGGGCCTGAGGCGGATAGCAGTTAGGCTTCAGTTTGTCTCCTGTTCCTAACTCCTACTACTCTGCTTCCTCATCCTCTACCACCTCCTCATCCGGTCAGCATAACACCTTCACCACCAACTTCAGCACAGCCAGGGGTAAACAACAGCAGGCAGTTTTAAAACTTGCCTGTTTGGGGGAAAAACCACACAACGCACAGGAGTTGTGGAGGGGCATTGAACAGCAGACCGTTGAGTGGTTGGTGCCAGTGAGCCTCAAGCCCGGCCTGGTGGTGTGCGATAATGGGTGAAATCTCGTAGCAGCTCTGGGCCTAGCCGGTTTGACACACATCCCTTGCCTGGCGCATGTGCTGAATTTGGTGGTGCAGAGGTTCCTTAGAAATTACCCCGATATGTCAGAGCTGCTGCAGAAAGTGCGGGCCGTCTGTGTGCACTTTCGGCGTTCTCACCCTGCTGCTGCTCGCCTGTCAGCGTTGCAGCATAACTTCGGCCTTCCCGCTCACCGCCTCACATGTGATGTGCCCACAAGGTGGAACTCCACCTTTCACATGCTGGCCAGACTGTGTGAGCAGCAGCAGGCCATAGTGGAGTTTCAGCTGCAGCACGCATGCATGAGTCACTTTGCGGAACAGCACCACTTCACCACCAGTAACTGGGCCTCCATGCGAGACCTGTGTGCCTTGTTGCACTGTAACATATGCAGACTAGGCTGCAATGTAATATTTTTTCCCTAAATGGGTGTTTATTGAATAGCGGAATAGAACAACAGTATCCAACGAGTGTATCTCACAGTAAAATATTCAGACTAAGCCGCAATGTAATATTTTTTTCCTAAATGGGTGTTTATTGAATAGCGGAATAGAACAACAGTATACAACGGGTGTATCTCACACGTACAGATACAGACTAGGCCGCAATTTAATATTTTTTCCCTAAATGGGTGTTTATTGAATAACAGACTAGAACAACAGTATACAACGGGTGTATCTCACACGTACAGATACAGACTAGGCCGCAATTTAATATTTTTCCCCTAAATGGGTGTTTATTGATTAGCGGACTAGAAAAACAGTATCCAATTAGTGTATCTCACACGTACAGATACAGACTAAGCCGCAATTTAATATCTTTCTGTCCCCTAAATGTTTTTTTTTTATTGCATTGCGCAATACAACAGTATGCAATGGGTGTATCTCACTGTAGCATATGCAGACAGGGCCGCAATCAACTGTTTTTGCCCCTAAATGTTTTTTTTTATTGCAATGCGCAATACAACAGTATGCAATGGGTGTATCGCACTGTTACATATGCGGACAGGGCCGCAATAAACTCTTTTGTCCCCTAAATAGTTTTTTTTATTGCAAGGTGCAATACAACAGTATGTAATAGGTGTATCTTACTGTAACATATGCTGACAGGGCCGCAATCAACTTTTTTTGCCCCTAAATGTTTTTTTTTTTATTGCAAGGCACAATACAACAGTATGCAATGGGTGTATCTCACTGTAACATATGCAGACAGGGCCACAATCAACTTTTTTGCCCCTAATTTTTTTTTTTTTATGGCAAGGCGCAATACAACAGTATGCAATGGGTGTATCTCACTGTAACATATGCGGACAGGGCCGCAATCAACTTTTTTTGCCCCTAAATGTTTTTTTTTATTGCAAGGTGCAATACAACAGTATGCGATGGGTGTATCTCACTGTAACATATGCAGACAGGGCCGCAATCAACTTTTTTTGCCCCTGAATGTTTTTTTTTATTGCAAGGCACAATAGAACAGTATGCAATGGCTGTATCTCACTGTAACATGTGCGGACAGGGCCGCAATCAACTTTTTTTTACCCCTAAATGTTTTTTTTTTTTATTGCAAGGCGCAATACAACAGTATGCAATGGGTGTATCTTACGGTAACATATGCGGACAGGGCCGCAATAAACTCTTTTGTCCCCTAAATGTTTTTTTATGGCAAGGCGCAATACAACAGTATGCAATGGGTGTATCTCACTGTAACATATGCAGACAGGGCCGCAATCAACTTTTTTTGCCCCTAAATGTTTTTTTTTTATTGCAAGGTGCAATACAACAGTATGCGATGGGTGTATCTCACTGTAACATATGCAGACAGGGCCGCAATCAACTTTTTTTGCCCCTGAATGTTTTTTTTTTATTGCAAGGCACAATAGAACAGTATGCAATGGCTGTATCTCACTGTAACATGTGCAGACAGGGCCGCAATCAACTTTTTTTGCCCCTAAATGTTTTTTTTTTATTGCAAGGCACAATACAACAGTATACAATGGGTGTATCTCACTGTAACATATGCGGACAGGGCTGCAATAAACTCTTTTGTCCCCTAAATAGTTTTTTTTATTGCAAGGCGCAATACAACAGTATGCAATGGGTGTATCTCACTGTAACATATGCAGACAGGGCCGCAATCAACTTTTTTTGTCCACTAAATGTTTTTTTTTTATTGCAAGACGCAATACAACAGTATGCAATGGGTGTATCTCACTGTAACATATGCAGACAGGGCCGCAATCAACTTTTTTTGCCCCTAAATGTTTTTTTTTATTGCAATGGGCATTACAACAGTATGCAATGGGTGTATTGCACTGTAATGTATGAATGAAAAACTGAAAAATAATTGTCCCTTTAATTGGTGCTTGTTGAATAGCAGATTTGAAATGCAGTGTCTAAACGCTGTAAGTCACAGTAAAATATGAAGGAAAAAGTTTTTTTCTTTTTAAAATGCAGATTAAGCAGACACATATGCACTGAGGTTGCAGGAAATGCCCGCTACACACCGCACGCCTGACAGGTTGGATACTGTTGTTCTATTCCTCTATTGAATAAAAAAAAAAAAAAACATTTGAATGAAAAACTCAAAAATAATTTTTTTACCCTAAATACTGAAAAAGAATGATTTTCCCCTCACATTGGTGCTTTTTGAAGAGCAGGTTAGAAAAGCAGTGTCTGTCTAAAGACTGTATGTCAAAGTTAAATATGAAGGAAAAAATGTTTTTTCTTTTTTAAATGCAGATTAAGCAGACACATATGCACTGAGCTTGCATGAAATGTGCACCTTTCTCCTCCTCACTTGGCTCAGGTCAGGGCATAAAGATCGTGCACTGCACCCCACACAATCAAATCAATGTAGATCGCTGTATGATAAAGCAGATTTATCACGTACCTGATCAGAGGCCGAGGTGCTGAGAGGGCTTCCCTTGTGGCTAAGTGCAAGGCACCCCTGGAGGTGGAGACAGGGAATGCTGTGCCCAAAGGAACAGGAGTCGCCAGCTGCGGCAAGCTCCGGTGAAGAGGTGACTGCTGTGGTAGTAGACACGTAGTGCGTGCTGAAATGCAGGATGCCTTGAAGGTGACCGGAGGAGGTAGCCAGGCGTGCGACAAGAGTGAGGTCAAGGTCAAGTCAAGGGGTCAAACACAGTTCATTAAGCAGTAGAGGAGTCCGTAGGAGCAAGCCAGGGGTCATACACGGGAACAGCAGACTGGAGCAGAGTAGGTAAACAAGCCGATGGTCGGAGCCAGGAGGAGAGACAAGACAGGTGAGACAAGCCGGGTCGGTAACAGGTAATCCAAGTAAACAGGAACAGGAACACAGGAAGCAGGAAACAGGAAGCTGAAGATCATCCAGCAACTAATGGTTGGAGCAGGCTGGTTTAAATAGGCCACTGGGCGTCGCTGCATTAGTGTGGGCGGAAGATCCAGCTCTCTTGTGGGAAGTTCCCTGACAGTGCCCCCACCCAAAGGGCAGCCTCCGGATGCCCAATTTGGCCTGCTTCTCAGGATGCTTGTTAAAAAATTCTCTAAGAAGTTTGGGGGCATGAACGTTATTTGCAGGCTCCCATGAACTTTCCTCAGGTGAATACCCTTTCCACTTAATCAGATATTGGACCTGTCTTCCCCTCTTTCGGCAGTCTAGGATGGCCTCTACCGCATACTCAAATTCCTCACCCACAGAGATGGGAGGTGGAGGTAGATCACCCCTTCCTGAGAAAGGGCCAGAAGAGGCAGATTTGAGCAAGGAGATATGGAAAACAGGATGGATCCTGTAGAAATCCGGTAAAGAAAGTTCGAAGGCTACAGGGTTGATTTCCTTCTTGATTTTGAAAGGGCCAATGTACCTTGGACCCAACTTCCGTGATGGGCAGGGTAGTTTGAGGTTTGCCGTGGAGAGCCACACTTCATCCCCCACTTTCAAGGCTGGATTCTCCTTTCTCTTCTTGTCATATGACCTCTTGTAATCTTCCCGCGCTTTACGCATGGTTGCCTGGAGGGTTAGGTAGTTCTCTTGGATAAAGGTTAATCTATGCTGAACCGCGGGTACGGTTGCTTCTGGTACAGAGTTGGGTAAAAAAGAGGGGTGAAAGCCGTAATTGGCTCAGAATAGGGATTGGTTGGTGGTGGCATGAATAGAGTTATTGTAAGCAAACTCTGCGCAGGGCAGTAAGGCCATCCAATTATCCTGTGAGAAGGAAGAAAAACAACGAAGGTATTGTTCCAACGGGTGATGAGCCCAGGACTGCGGTTCTTTGGAGAGCAGAGAGATGACAAATCCCACTTTAACTGTTTCCAGGGAGAAGGTCCTTGGTTGCAGAGCCAGGTAGAGAGAACAGGCATTCTTAAAGGCCCTGAACTTCCTCCGATCGCCGGAAAAACTCTCTGGAGTGGGCACCCTGGGTTCAGGAGGAGGAGGAGCCATCATCATAGGAGTGGGTGAGTGATGCTCCGGAGTCAGTGAGGCTGAGGCAAGACCTGCAGAAGGAGGAGCTGTAGTTGCGGAGGATACTGCCAAGTTCTGTAAACGACCCTCCAACTGGAAGTACCCATCCTGTAGGTTGGTCACTGCTTGAGTGAGGGCTGCGACTTGCTGGCACAGAGCCTCGAGCTGGGAAGCACCTCTGTCGGCCTCTGACATATTGTGGCTGGATGATACTATCACGTACCTGATCAGAGGCCGAGGTGCTGAGAGGGCTTCCCTTGTGGCTAAGTGCAAGGAACCCCTGGAGGTGGAGACAGGGAATGCTGCGCCCAAAGGAACAGGGGTCGCCAGCTGCGGCAAGCTCCGGTGAAGAGGTGACTGCTGTGGTAGTAGACACGTAGTGCGTGCTGAAATGCAGGATGCCTTGAAGGTGACCAGAGGAGGTAGCCAAGTCAAGGTCAAGGAGGTAGCCAAGACAAGAGCCAGGTCAAGGTCAAGCCAAGGGGTCAAACACAGTTCATCAAGCAGTAGAGCAGTCCGTAGGAGCAAGCCGGGGGTCATACACGGGAACAGCAGACTGGAGCAGAGTTGGTAAACAAGCCGATGGTCGGAGCCAGGAGGAGAGACAAGACAGGTGAGACAAGCCGGGTCGGTAACAGGTAATCCAGGTAAACAGGAACAGGAACACAGGAAGCAGGAAACAGGAAGCTGAAGATCATCCAGCAACTAATGGCTGGAGCAGGCTGGTTTAAATAGGCCACTGGGCGTCGCTGCATTAGTGTGGACGGAAGATCCAGCTCTCTTGTGCGAAGTTCCCTGACAAGATTGTTCCTATGCTTTCCCTACAAGCAATCTCTCCAGCCTCGCCCTACAGTAAACTCCTATCTCTCTCTCAGCAGCAGCAGTCAGGAACCTGTCCCAAGTATAGTTATAGCAGAGTGACGCGCGGCGCTGTGTGACTCCAGCTTATATAGAGTCTGGGTCACATGCTGCACTGGCCAATCACAGCCATGCCATTAGTAGACATGGCTGTGATGGCTTCTAGGGCACACTAGTTAAACGCTTGCTGATTGGCTGTCTTGCACCTGTTGAAAGCGCGCCATTAAAACCGCACCAAAACATCAAATAACGTTACTGAACAACGGACAGTACCCGAACATACAACAAAATGTTCGGGTTCGGGTCCGGTACCGAATACCCAAAAGTCCGGTACGAACACAAACAATACAGTCCGGGTTCGCTCAACCCTAATACCTAGCTATCCAGGACACAATTTATGGAAGGCCTGACCCATGCTACTTGTTCTCCTATGATTACCAGTTACCACTGTTATCTTGTGAACCCTCAGACCTCAATTTGAAATGCCTAAAGCTTGAGTAATATCTTACTATTTCTGGTACAATTTTTGGAATGAGTGGATCTTGTTACTTCCAAGGCCCTATTCATACAGGAGTACTTAAGTGTATGCCTGTGCGAGGGCTGTGTTTGCCCACATTGGGAAGCACAGGAGTTTTGTACATCCCCATGCAGGCATTCCCATTGATGTGAATATAGACACAGCTGCTGCTCCCAATTTGACATCCATACGGATGCGGGTCTCCAAATGCACACCTTCTGTATGCAGGGACCCACACGCACCTACACCCACATGGCTTTCAAATGAGAAGCAGTGGCTATGCTCATGCAGCTGCTGCATCTCAATTGACATGAATATGAAATGCCTGCATGGGGATGCACAGAACACCCGTGCATCCTCGTGCAGACAAATATGAGGATCACATGGACGTATGCTTAACCACTTAAGCCCCGGAGGATTTGGCTGCTAAACGACCAGGGGGTATTTTGCGATTCGGCACTGCGTGAATTTAACGGACAATTGCGCGGTCGTGCGACGCTGTACCTAAACGAATTTGGCGTCCTTTTTTTCCCACAAACAGAGCTTTCTTTTGGCGGTATTTGATCACCTGTGCGATTTTTTGATCACGCGCTATAAACAAAAAAAGAGCGTCAATTTTGCAAAAATAGCAATATTTTTCCCTTTTTTTATATGAAATTCCCCCCAAAAAAAATGTAAAAATCAAAATTTTTTAACATTTTCGGCCAATTTGTTTTATGCTACCTATGTTTGGTAAAAAAAATCGCAAAAAGCGTATTTTGATTGGTTTGCGCAAAAGTTATTGCGTTTACTAACTAAGGGAAAGATTTTTGTCATTTTTGTTGGTTTTTTTTTTAGCGCGTAATGGCGGCGATCTGCGATTTTTTTGCCATACTGCGACATTGCGGCGGACAGATCGGACCCTTGACTGACATTTTTTACACTTTTGGGGTTACCAGTGACATTTCTACAGTAATCAGTGCTATATATATGCACTGTTACTGTAAAAATACACTGGTAGTGAAGGGGTTAACTTTATTTGAGAGGGAGGGGCTGTGTGTGTCCCTAGGGGTGTGATTCTAACTGTGATTGGCTGTGGCTTCAGCTGTATGCAGAGTGATCAACGGATCTACATAGTAGATCCATATGATCAGCTCTCATACAGAGGGGAGAATGACAGGCAGCTTGTTTACACAAGCTGCCTGACTTTCTCCCTCTCCCCCGCCGATCACAGAGTGGCCGGCGGACATCGGGTCCGCCGGTCACACGCGCGGGGGGGTCCGTGACCACGCGGGAGCGGGAGCGCGCCTCCGGCGCCGCGCGCTCGCTCCCTAGACCCTCACAAGCTAGTGACGTAGCCCTACGTCACTTTGCCTGTGAGGGGCTGACCGCCGACGTAGATAGTCGTGCGGCGGTCGGCAAGTGGTTAAGTACACCCATTTAAAAGGACCCTAACAATTTCTTGCTATATTTCTGATGCTGCTGTCTGAGAATAGATTTTTTCTTTTTTTTTTATAAAGGTTAAAACAGTGCTTTCAGGGCTGCTAAGAAATTTTTTTTCTGCATCCTAATTTTTTCCATATTTAACCCTATCATCTCATCAGGTAAGGCTGCTAGGTGCTTTCCAAACCATTCTGCACAATTTTGCATCATTTGTCTGCTGCTGTGAAGAAGACATAGAGCTGGGAGTGGACACTGATGTGAATGAAATCCTTTACCTTAATTTAAACAATTGGGCTTCAGTCTACCAGTCCCTAAAAAGATGACCATTGATCAGCAGATGCTTTCCAAATAGCAATCAACAGGGAGGCATCTACCCATCTTGCAGTGCCAGGATCTTTCCTTGTTTCCTATCCCAATAGTGCATGGTCAGTTAGCATCTTCTCCCTCTCTGTTCATTGAAGAAAGAGTCAACTTCATCACATGGATATTTAGCAAAAAGTTGGAAAATCTCTGTGAGCCTTCAGGAGCACCTCTGGTGTCCCATATTATACCTATAAACAACCTTATACTTGCCTAAATATTAGGCATCATATTGGGTTTGGGCCATTTATACTATTACCCTAAGGAATACTACTAAGTAAAGTACTATTACGATCCTTGAGTTAACTACTGTTAAAAATGGTGCCAAGAAAGGTAGGGAAATCTCCGAGCTACTACACAGAAGGATACTAGTTAGTTTGAAAATTGCCCTTATACAGTAAATCCTCTTTAAGAGAATATACATTAGGAACTGATTGTACTTATCAATTATATTTGGTATTTTATTAGAAGACCCCTATGGGTTTTCTAGGATATGTGAAAAAGCTTAACAGCATTTGCTGGTTTAATTAGGCAAATGTCACAAGCAGCACCGATAAAATGCTTTATGCTGGATGATGCTTGATGGCATGTGAGTAGAACTAGTAAATGCATTAAAGCCTTAAACAAACGAAGAAACATGTTATGGTGAATTAATAGGGTTTGTATTTTAGTAAGGCAAGATAAGTTTTTTCAAGTTGATTTCAGAAGGAAGCAAACAACACATGAAATGAACAAATACTAAAAAAAAGAAAATATTGAATACTGGATTTATTTAAGAACTATTCATTTACACTATGAAATTGACAGATGTTGACATTTCATTTATTATATTATTAATATTTAAGTTGATCTATTATGAGTTATAGCTGGTGATATTTGTGGATTTCAGTGGTATTTGACATATGTTTTCCCCATTACAGTGGTCAGTGTTTGCACATATGTTCTTCTTGAAAGCTTTCTTTTCATTTTTATTTAATTTTTTTATTCATTCAAAAACACTGGCATCGATTTCATGCATATTATGTTCTATGAATACCCAATTTCCTATAAATTCCAGCTTTGTGAAGTTTTTGACATACCAATTTTGTTAAGAGTCGGTCATAGAGTTGCCAAATCAATTCCATTATATATTGGAGGCATTTAGAAATTCAGTTATTCTGTTAAGAGTTTATATGTTCCTGTATGAGAGCTTCATAGCGCACCCTTTTGGGACATTCTCTTCTATCTGATGATGTCGTTTATGTGAGCATAGCATATGCTATGATTATTTTTAAGACAATGTTAAAGAAAAGTGTCTACTGAGAATGGGGGCTGCCGTTATTGACCTCCTTTAAAGCTGAACATACACACACAAATTCCTCTATCCACATTAATCAGCATGGATGGATGAATCTCCTGCTGCTGCTATTGTATTCTAACAGGAGAGGTCAGCGGCTGTTCAGTTGTCCATTTTTCACCTGACTTCTTTGAATTTTCACTTAAAGAAGTCAGGGTGCTAACAGGGCCACCATAGAGCAAATTTCAAAATTCACTCAATGCATGGCCTTCTTAAGAAAATTGTCTGCCTGCCTAAAACAAGCATGCAATTTAGAAAGTCAAAGTGAAGTGGAAACCCATGATAAGCATACTTTTACCAAAGTTAAATTTCAAATAATAAAGCCTATACATCAGGATCTCTCATTGGTTCTTCCTGCTCACCTCAGTAGTTTTGTGGAGGTCAGCAGGAGGAACTACCATAGTGAGAGCTGTAGGGGATCAAAGAGATTGATATTCACAGAATGTAAAGTTTACCTAAAGACTTGAGAACATTTCTACTGGGTTGGGTGGCACAGGTAAGAAGAGAGGGATGGCAATGAATGTGATTTTGAGTAAATTTAGTATGCTTGTAGAGTCACTATGAGGATTATTTTAAAAATATGTAATTTATACTTAAGTATATATAGTGTAACGTTCATTATTATGTAATTTACAGCACAGAGGATAGGTTGCAGTAGTTAAAAATATTTAACACACAACATAGCATATAGAGTGCAAGAGTAAGGATTATGTAAAGTAATATACCGTATCTCACAAAAGTGAGTACAACCCTCACATTTTTTAAAATATTTTATTATACCTTTTCATGTGGCAACACTGAAGAAATGACACTTTGCTAAAATGTAAAGTAGTGAGTGTACAGCTTGTATAACAGTGTAAATATGCTGTCTTCCTAAAATAACTCAACACGCAGCCCTTAATGTCTAACATTAATGTCACATGAAAGGATATAATTAAATATTTACAAAAATATGAGGGGTGTACTCACTTTTGGGAGATACTGTTGCAACAATCGCAGCTGTGTACTGTACAGCATATATAACAGGAAAAATAACCCCCTACATCATTTTGGCATACTGAGAAATTACAACAGTTATTAGGATATATAAGACCATATTTAATTTTATGGTTGGATATATTTAATTTTCCAAGAAATATCTATTCTACAAATACAAAAACAATATTTGTAACAACAAGAGGGAGAAAAACAGGCATGTGACATTAAAAGATAATTAAATTCCACAGTACTCATGGCAATGAAAAAAACACACTGCATATATTGAATTGAAATCAATATACCAAACAAATATGGAGAAGCAAACGAAAAATAAAAAAAAGGGGGGTGGAAGAGGGGGAGGTTGGCTCTGGGAACTCACAGCTTGGGATTCTTGGAAGCTTGAACAAAATTAAGAACTCAACTGCTGGGGTGGGAATATGTTCCCTGGGGAAGGGGAAAAATTAGTAAGAATTAGAGTAAACATGGACTTTCAAGGCATCAGAAGAAGTGTAATATGCCCATACCAGCCAGAAAATCTTGAATTTATCCCACAAATCTGATTCCTCTACTAGTATCTGTTCCATCCACATGATGTCATTAACTATATTAACACAGAGGGTGTGGGGGGGGGGGGGTAGAAGGAGATTTCCAGAAGGAGGAGATCAATTGATAAGCAGCAGAGAGAAAATGCCATAAAAAGCAGGATTTTTTGGATTTATATGAGCCTGGTAAAATATATAAAAGGGCAATATCTGGTGTTGGGGTTAGAGGCTCATCATAGATCTTATTATAAATTGTGAAAACTTTTCAACAGAATGAAGAGATCTTTTCACATTCCCACCATATGTGCAGATAGATTCCCCTAGCCTGATTACATCTCCAGCTAAGTCAGAAGGAACATAAAATTTTGTTGGATCGAGACTGGGTCCCAGTACCACCTGGATAGTAATTTATATATGTTTTTTCTTGTGCATAGCAGGAGATAGAAGATTTATGTGTACACATAAATGCTGTTTGCCAATCCTTGGGGGAGATCTCACATCCCAAGTCTCTGGACAATAACCTGGTGAATATAAGAAAGATAAGACCATATTTAATATTACATTTAAAAAGGCAGACTATAAAAATGTGGCAAATATGAAAAAATTGTGTTTACATATTATGGACACCCATTGTCACATACCTGATAGAGGCTGAGCTGATGAGAAGGGTTCTCTTCCATCTCCTCTCTTACTTCTCATACATTTCCTCCCAATACTCCCAGGAGCAAAGGGTGTAGCAGGACAAGGAGTGACATGGGTACCTGTGGTAAGTTTTGACACAGAGGGCTGTGATACTGCTGGGATACACTTCAATCATCCTGACACCATGGTTGAGGTATAAATGTAATGGAACCAAAAACCAGCTTTCAGAAGTGTTATATTGCTTTATTAAAAAAGGTCCATGAAAAGCAAGTATTGTTTTTAGTGTATGGTTTTTAATTTCATCACCAAGATGTCATCAGGGGTGGTGGCACCTGATGATGTCATGGTGATGAAACACATTGAATAGAGCCTCTTATTTCACTTCCTGTACCTCACTTCTGGTCTGTGGAACGCAAGAGGCTAGTTTTTGGTCCCCTTACATATATACCACTGGAATGGAGGAGGAAAGATTGAGGGTACTGCCAAAAGCCTGGAGGGGGTCTTAAAGAGGAAGTTGCATACATACCCAGGAAGGAATAAAATTAAAGAACAATTTACCCACTTACTCACTAAGGGGTCATGAACTATTGGTGAGTGCAGTCCAAGGAGGGTGAGCACGTGTGTTTATGAGCACCAACTGTGTGAACAGAAAGGACTTTGTCTGCATAAGCACTTTAATATGGAATTTTATTTAGCACTTTACTAAATGGACTTTTAATGATTATGGAGTTTTTCAGATTTTTTGATTATGAACTGTGATCATATTGTTTTTTGAGTGCATACTGTGACACAAGGAGGGAAGGGTTTATAGCACATACAGTAGGTAGGTAAGTGTGTAAAAAGTGGTAGTTATATGCACTTTACTGAGGAGTAATATCACTTACACAGGTTTATATTAACATATTTACTATTTTTGCATCATTGGTTTTGTACATGATTAATGGCTAAAGTGGGAGGTGTATTGTAGCGCCACACCTAATTTATACATGTTTCCGCATTGTTTGAGATGTGGTCCCTTTAAGGGGGAAGGTTTAAAGACATTGTTGAGTACTTAGGGGTTCTCATCTGTGCAGGGTGAAGGGTTCCTGGATAATCTGGTTGAAAAGGAGAGGATTTATTATTAGTACTCACTAGATTGCTAAGTCCTTATTAAGAAGCCCAGAATTAGAGGTTTGGAGAGACCTTTGGAGTGGGAAAGAACCTCTATACCCTGATTACTGGGACTTTGGACCTCAAGAGGTTAAGCCATCTGCAGGGGAATCTGGAAAGGCAGCAGGAAGTAATCAGCACCTGTGTCTGTGCAGGAGAGTGGAATGGGTCATAAGCTGTGAACAAGTGTAAACCCTCTGGCATTGGGGATGCCTTTTTTGTGGCACCCTGAAAAAGTGTGAAGCCTAAACCCTGGTGTTTTACAGATTGTGTGGTGGTTGAGCCTGTTGTATTATTTTCTTACATCAGGTCTATGGACTGTTTGCTTAACTTTTTCTGAAAAAAGCTATTTCTGTTTGGCTGTTTTGAGTGTCAAATAAAAATTATTTTCTTTTAAAAGCAGCTTACTGGTGATCTTGGGCTCTGCATATGACATTTGGAGGTCGATGCAGGCAATCCAGCCATAAAAGCCATTTGAAGTCAAAAGTGATATTTTGTTTTTTTGCATGTCCTGGGTCAGAGCATCATAGGCACTTCACATGTCTAAAGGTAATCAAAAGGAAAGTTGACCGCACTCAGGAGTGTGATGAAGTAGAAGTGCTTTAATTCCTACTTTTTTTCTCTATTTAACCATGGACTCACTTTTGGTTTAATTATTTCACTTTATTTGTGACACAACACCCTTTTTTAATTGATGTTATTAGTGATTTTTTTTTAGCACTGTTGTTTTGGATAAGCACATTTATTTTTTATACCTGAAACATTGGGACTCAGTCCATGTTTCCTGCCGCCCTAGAACAACCACATGCCTTCTCATGGTGCCTTTTTGCACTTCTCATGCTGTCCCGCCCATGGGTTTCTCACAGGTTCGACATTTTCTATGATCTTGCACCTTCCCCTCATGGTCTTTGATCCAAGACACCCACGATGCCCCCTCAGTCTAGTTTTTCCGCTATCTTTAATTGCAACACTGGATAACTTCTGTCAGACATCATGATACTTTCCCATATCAGAAAACAGCCTTCAAACATACTCATCTACATTCCACTGGATCACCTGGCACCATATCTTTGATATGCTCCTCCCTCAGCTCTAGCGATGCCCCAGCTTCACTATTCTTTGTATCCAAATGGGAACAAGATTTATCCCCCATTGACTTGGCGAATTGGTAAAAATAAATGAAATTGACATACGGTCTACACTTAGATTTTTTTCCCATTTATTCCTTATTATCTGATGTGTGGTTTACCCCACCGGGGGGAGTGGAAGCTATTTACCATATGTTCAAGACCGACTACATGGCTGGTGTTAAATGGAGGAAGTTCCTGTGATCCTGATTTTAGTCTATTTGACCTAATGGTAAGGGGGTCTATATATGAGTTGAGCGCATCTGAGTGCCTCTGGTGAAGAGAATATCACAGTGAGTGGATTTCTTACAGGACCCTTTGTGGACTTGAGCTATCTTTAATTGATCACTTATTAAGACTCTTGGGGCTCAATCACCTGTACATGGACTTTTTTGTTTTATTTTTTCTTTTATTCATGATTTGCGCTGCACTTTATGTTTGTATATTTCCTGTCTAGGCTTTTTTCAATGTACCTGGGTCAGTGTTCAGCTTGCATGTCAATGCAAAGGTTAACTATTGATTGCACTGATTGTTTCTTGCCTTATATATCGGTGCTACTTCACTGTCTGATCCCAAGCCTCTTTTCCTACCAGCAGAAACTGACCACTTATCTATTCACTATCGCTAAATGCGCGATAGCCAGGGCCTGGAAAAAACTGGCTGTTCTGTTTGCAGAGGTAAAGAGCATCTTGACGACTCTCCTGATTAATAAGAAGATGAGCAGTATCCTCTACGACTCCCACACCAAGTTTCTTAAGGTGTGGGCCCAGTGGTGGTCTTACGCTCTCCCAACCTTGCATCTGACCAGCCTGGGCTTCTCTAATTGACCTCACCTGCCTCCGAGCCTGGGGGAACTTTCCCTTTCTACCCTTCTTCTTCCCCCCTCTTCTTCTACTGTGTTCCCTCTGACCTCTCACTTTGTCCCCTGTTAACTATCCCCCCCTAATTTTTTTCCCCATTTAATGTATGCCCGGTCTCAGGTTTGTTTATCCCAATTTTTTGTAGATTGCGCTACACTTCAGCCCCTGAGCCCTAAGGCCAGGGTATCCTGTGTCAACTCCTGGCTCTGGTCGGAAAGTTACATGTGTATTCTTATGCTATTTTATGAGAAAAAGGAGGTGTAGTGCACTAAACATAATCAAACATATTTTAAATAGAAATTAAAAATATGCAAATAAATTAAAAAGAAAATATAAAACTGAAAGTCCATACATCATGTTGTCATAAACGGCAGTCATCAGTGATAAGGCAACCACTTCAAAGTGCAGATAGATGGTAATCAAGCGTGTGTCACCACCACCACCACCAGAAGGACTGGAAACTCACCAGATGTCATGGCTGCCATTACAGCAGCAAGAAAGCCTCCAAGACACTTATATGGGTCACTCTGGGTATCAAGACAGTGGATATCTTCTGCCAGATTACAGTAGCAGGTTTCAACTGGAGATAAATAAGCTTAGCCAGAGCCCAGAAGTATAATCATAGTGTAGTAGTTTTATGAAATCATCATTCATTAGAAAGCATCTCCAAAATAAAAAAATTGCATAAAACTCACATAAAATGCTACTGGCTCAGCAGCGGAACATCAAAATAAGAACATGGTGGGACATTTCCTTCTTGGAGAAATATATCAAGAACCAAATGGTCCCTCGGTCTCTCCAATTGGATGTCCCACCAGACAGAGATGACAAAACAGGAGACCTTGAGTGGTTCAAGTTCTTTAACAGAGCAGGTCTAGATGTCCTCCATTTCATAGTGTCCAGAAAGTGGGCTAAATTAGTACGTTTGGATGTGGAGATTAATGAAATTAAAGAGAAATGAATCCCTTTTAAAGATTTTTAGTTGCAGGAGGAGTTCATATCCCCTAGTTCACCTAATATTAATTCTGTTTCACCCATTGAGATAGACTCAGATCTAACACCTGGATTTATGAAAATCAGGAGAGCAGAGTCCTCCTCTAATTATCTAACCAGAAAATCTAAAAAGTTTAGGATTGAACATAAACCTAATTGTACCCATAAGAGGAGCTATTATCAACCTCCTATAACTAATTACTATCCACACCAGAAACCGTACAGTTTAGATACGTACAATCGGTTTTAGCTTTATAGTCTCTGGATGATGAGCAAGTTGGCGATAGACTCATTTCACAACATCCTTATGATCCACATCCTTATTTTCTCAGGAAAAGACCTCAGAATAAGAGGAGTGGCCGGCCCTCAGATAAAGGATTCCAATACCACCCTCCAAGAGAATATAGAGGAAACCAATGGGGAGGACCCCCCAGAACCCCTACAGCTAATGGTGGACCACTATCTCGGCAGGATGGACAGTTCCCCTATGCCTTTCTCCCTAGGCCTCAAAGACTAAACCCCCCACCAGTTAATCCAATTACAGGTACACCCCTTACAATAGATCTCATCAGGAGTGGGAACATCAACAAATGGCCAACTCTCCTTATCCTCAATAAGGTAATCAGACTCCCCCCTACCAACGTTTTTTAGGGAAAGGCCGAGGACACAGAAGAAGCAACAGAGACGGAGGGGAAAAAACACAAAAAAGAGGAAAACATAGAAACTTCAGGTATTTATTTATTTTTTTTCTTTTTAAACGGTTTTTAGTAAAGGCAAAAGAAACATGGTACAGTAATATGCAGTGAAAATATTAGGTACATGCCGTGATAAAACAAGGCGCTTTAAAATACAAAACTGCAGCATATAACATTCAAATAACAGGTAACTAGGTGATACAGCAATGGGATCGACCCGGCGTCCCGTCTGAAAAGCAATGAGGGTATACTCAAACTGTGGGTGTGGCCGAGGCCACACTGCGTGGATGGACCCCCACACAGAAGGGGTCTCAACCAAAACCAAGGTATAGCTCCTAATGGGGTATGCCGGGGGCCGAGTGGGGGGGGGGGCTGGGTTGGCAGGGTTGGAATGAAAGTAGGGTAAGTAGGAGAGGATCATGGGGGGGAGGTAACAGCAGGTGCCCTGGGGGAATCTCGAACCCCCTAGGGAACTTCAGGTATTTTTATCCTTAGTAGTGTTTCACTCAACAAAGATGAAATAGTAACACTCAATAAAGGCCTTACAAAGCTCACAAACGAAACCCTACCCCGACTTCCAAAACTAGTTTGGAAGAAGCCAGACTTCGACTGAACCTTGCACTGACGACGGAGGCGGAGAAGCAACTCCGATGATCAGGAGCTAAATTCTTTTTTTTTTTTCCGTAAAGATTTTATTGAAGATTATAAGGAAGAACATACAAGATATACATGGTGCATGAGAACATCTACATGGAATGCATACAGGAAAGCATTTCATAAGAAAAAAAAAGACATAACAGAACAGTACAGACCAGGCTAAACATCTGTAAGGCTACGATGGGTTCATGCAGAGAAAATAACATATGGCCGGATATGGGTCGCAACTTGTAGGAAGGGGTTACACGGGGCAAGGACCCAAGCTAACTGGAGTCATGCAGAAGAGGGGTCATGTGCCACAGCGGCATCATTTACGGAGTACTGTTAGCCAGGTTGTACGGATGTTAATGGTTGGGAGCTGCCAGTAGACGGGTGAGGTCCCACTGGATATGAA
The DNA here is from genome assembly GCF_965119305.1 of Pelophylax lessonae. Taxonomy (NCBI): domain Eukaryota; kingdom Metazoa; phylum Chordata; class Amphibia; order Anura; family Ranidae; genus Pelophylax; species Pelophylax lessonae. Next base: position 355,845,420 of record NC_138768.1, read on the forward strand.
GTAGCGTGTCGTTTAGCCGGTGAAAGAGGACGAACAACAGATTGAGGGGGAATGGTGGGGGAGGGAAGGAAAGGGTAGGAAGGGTTGGGGAAGAAAGGAAGGAGAGGAAGTGGAGAGGGAAAAAGAGAAGGGATAGTAGGGAAGGGAGGGGGGAAGGGAGGCGGGAGAGTAAGAAAGGTATGGGGGGAAGGAGAGGTCAAGTGGAGTTGGAATCAGGATGGTGTGTGGTTATCGGTGGTATTAGGATCCATACAAAGAGTACGAGCATAGGTGGGGGTAGGGTGAGATTGCTGTCCCGAGCCCCCGCAGGGTTGTCCAAGTTCATGGAGGGGGGCCTCGAGCCTCCATGACGTTTTTGTAGGCGGTAGAATCCTTGAACCGGATCCAGTCTATCCATTGGCCTGAGAATCTGTGGATTTGATCACGAGAGATACTGATTATTTCCTCCAATTCCTCAATTCTATTGAGTCTAAGAAACCACTCCTTAGGCGATGGGATAGAGGTTGATTTCCAATGACAAGGTAAGCATAATTTGGCGGCGTTTAGCATATGGCGCGCAAGAACCGTTCTGCGCGTGGGGTGCGTAGCTGGGACATGATTGAGAAGGAAATGGCCAGGGGTCAGGGGAAGGTCACAAGACGTGACTTTACGCACTGTCCTGTGGACCATCTCCCAGAAGGGCTGAATCGCGGTACAGTTCCACCATATATGGAGCATGGAGCCGGATTCCTCCTGGCACCTCCAGCAGGTGTCCGGGACTCCTGGCTGAAATTTGTGAATTCTGTCCGGTGTCCTGTACCAACGAGTCAGAATCTTATACCCGTTCTCTTGGGTTGTGACATTAACAGAGGCCCGATGGACCGAGCGGCATATAGATTCCCATTCCTTTTCAGAGAGAGAAAGTTGGAGGTCCCGAGACCAGGCCCGAGCAAATGGGGCCAGGGACGCTGAGGGGGCATCGAGTAGATGACCATAGAGTTCAGAAATCAGGTGTCGCTGAGGCTTGGCTTGGGCGCAAATAGCTTCGGGGGGTGTCAGGTGCCTCGTCCAGTCTCTAGAACCAGTCTCTAGATGTCGTGAGAAAATCTGGAAGTAGGACCAAAGTGGAAGAGTGTTGGAATCCAAGGAACGGTTGAGCTCCTCCCAGGACAGAAGAGTCCCATCTTTATAGAATTGCTGGGCACGAACCTCTCGGTGGGGCAAGCAGTGTCGAAGGAAATTGGCTGACATGCCAGGTGGAAATGCAGGGTTCATTCTAAGGGAGGTCATGGGACCAGCCCGTGGGTCGACCCGAAGCTTTTTACGCCACTTGTCATGCGCCATAAGTGGTGGGCCAATCAATGGGTGGTGCTTAAGGGTTTTGGGGACGGTTAACAGGGGCATCCACGCAAGAAGGTGAAGTGGGATCTCCGAGAAGGTGTTTTCTAGGCTAACAAATGCTTTGCAAGAAGAGTGGAGATTCCAATCCAGTAGCCTAGTTAGGATGCAGGCCTTATGATAACTCTGTACATCAGGAAGGCCCAGGCCACCTTTGTGTTTAGGGGCCGTCAGGCGGGAGAATTTGATCCTGGGAGGTTTCCCACTCCATATGAATTGTGAACTATTAGTTTGAAGAGTCAAAAAAAATGACGACGGAAGCTGGATAGGCACCGCTTGAAAGAGATATAGGAGCCTAGGGAGGATGGACATCTTAAGCAGGGCAGCTCTGCCAAACCACGAGACCCGGAGATTCTTCCACACCCGAAGATCATGACAGATGGACGACAGCATAGGTCTATAGTTAGTGTCAAAGAGGGAGGCAAGGAGGCGTGGTATATGAATGCCCAGATAGGGGATAGAGACAGGTGCCCAGGTAAAGGGAAAATTGGTTTGGCATCTCTCCACATCAGCATCAGGGAGAGTAACATTCAGGACCATGGACTTGGAGTAGTTTACTTTAAGGTTTGACAGAGAGCGGAAAAGTGCCAGGTCCTGTAGCAGGTTGGGTAGGGTTATGTGCGGTTGGGAGAGGAAAAGCAACATGTCATCCGCGAAGGCGGCCACCTTGTGGGTGGTGTCGCCTATGGGAATCCCGCGGACATTGGGATTTGAACGAATCATGTTCAAGAAGGGTTCCAAGGATAGGACGAAGAGAATAGGGGAAAGGGGGCATCCTTGTCGCGTGCCATTAGAGAGGTGGAAGGCGTCCAACAGGTGGCCATTGACCCGCACTCGGGCTATTTGGTTGGTGTATAAGCGGCGTATGTTCGATAGCATTTTCTCTCGCAGCCCTATGGATTCCAGCGTAGACGAGAGATAGTCCCGGGCCACTCTGTCGAACGCCTTCTCCGCGTCCAAGGAGGGAAAGAAACTGGGAAAATTATGGGAAGTAAGCCAGTGGTGGACATTCAGAGCCCTGGTAGTATTGTCCCGTGCCTCCCTCCCCGGGACAAACCCAACTTGGTCCAGAGAAACCAGGGAAGGGAGAAACGGGACAAGACGGTTTGCTAAAATTTTTGCATAAAGATTGGCATCAACATTTAGAAGAGAAATGGGACGGTAGCTGGTTACTAGTGTACCGTCCTTTCCTTCCTTCGGGATCACCGTGATGTAGGCCTCTAGTAATGATGCAGAGTGGTGTTGGGACTCGGCAAGTCTCCCAAAAGCTCTGATAAAGTGAGGCTTAAGTATGTCTGCGAAGGTTCGAAAGTAAAGCAGGGGAAGTCCGTCTGGCCCAGGTGCTTTGCCCGCCTTCATCTCACGAAGAGCTCTAGAGAGTCCCTCCATAGTGATGGGAGATTCAAGAGCTTCAGCATCTTGGGGGGAGAGGGGAGACATGCCATGCAATCGGAAAAAATTCTTGAGCTGGGCCTTCCTTGATTCAGCCTGGGAAGCATTACCCGGGGGTAGAGGAAAGGTTGTATAGGCCCTTGTAGAACTCCTCAAATTGACGGGCAATAGCCACATTAGAGCAGTGCTGAGTACCAGTCGAGTCCCGGATTGTGTGGACTGAGGCAAGGTCGGTCTGGGCATGGGTGGCTCGGGCTAGGAGGCGGCCACTTTTATTCCCCTGCTCATAGAACACCTTACGACCGAGGACTAGCCTGCGATGGGCTTGGAGGCCCAGTAGATCTTTCAGGCGGAATCGGACCTCGAGGAGCTCCGACGCGACCGCCTGAGCGAGAGAACGCTTGTAGACTGTCTCGAGAATGGTCAAACGGGAGTAGAGGTCTTGGAGTTCGCGCTGGCGTGCTTTCTTCAGGGACGCTGCTACGGATAAAAACTCGCCTCTAATCACGCATTTGTGCGCCTCCCATTGAACTAGTGGCCCGGTGTCGGGGGTATTGTTAATGTCGAAGTATTCCTTAAGTTTGTCAGTCAATCTGGAGAGCACAGCCACATCTTTAAGGAGCGAGGGGTTCAGTCTCCATGTTTTGGTTCTGGTGTCGATTTCCGGGAACCGGAGTGTCATGGTTACCGGGATGTGGTCCGATAGGATCCTAGGCTCAATAGTCGCCTCCGAAAGAAATTGCAAGTCCGGTTGTGAAAGAAAGATATAGTCAATCCTCGAGAATTTCGAATGGGGAGCGGAAAAGAAGGTGTAATCCCTATCGTTAGGGAAAAGTGTCCTCCAAGAGTCGTGGAGGTGTAGAGACCGAAGCTGGAGGTGAATTTGACGCAATGCCTGGAACGGTAGCACGGAGGCGCCAGTTGAAGAATCTAGGAGAGGGTTGAGAGGAGCGTCGAAATCTCCTCCAAATATCAAGAGCCCGGCAGTGAAGTCTGCAAATTCTTGGCAAACGGAGCGGAAAAAGGGCACTTGTTTGCTGTTTGGCGCATAGATGTTAGCAAGAGTAACTGGCCGGGTGTTAAGATGACCTTTAACGAAGAGGAACCTACCCTCTGGGTCTGACCTGACATCTAGCGGCTTGAAATCTACATGTTTTGAGAGTAAAATAGAAACACCACGTGTTTTGTAAACTTCAGAAGTAGCGTGGAAGGCCGTCGGGAAGTGTTTATTAGAAAAGGAGAGCGGGTCGCCTGTTCTAAAGTGAGTTTCTTGTACCAGCACTACCTGGGCACGGAGCCTCAAGGCCTCGGCTAGGAATTGGGAGCGCTTTTCAGGGATGTTCAGTCCTTGGGCGTTGGATGAGAGGATTTTGATGGTGCGTTGCGTTCTGACCACACCAGGGTCTGACATGATGGTGCCTAATTGAGTGGAAAGCTGGTTAGGAAAAACGGGGGAGGGGACAGGGGGGGAGAGGAGGGGGAAAGATAGAATAGAGGAAGGAAGAGAGGGACAAGGAAGGAGAAGAAAGGGGCAAGGAAGGGAAGGGAGGGGGGAGGAGGAGAGGGGGCTGAGAGAGGGAGAGGGCTGGGGGGGTATAAGGAGGAGGATAAGGGGGAAGGGAGGCGGAAAAAACCCAAGGGTGGAAGAGAATAGGAAGAGTCCCCTAGCAGGCCTCTCTTAGTAAATCGGACCGATCAACTGCAAGAGGGGAGAGTAGGGGATAGGACACAGAGTGCCACAGGTCAACCGCAGTTGAGGACTGCTGTTGAGGTGGGGAACAGTAGTCTGGATATGGCCCCAAGTCAGGCATGGGACGGCTCTGCACTGGGGATCAGCAAAGCGAATATGGCAAAAGGTGAGGGGTGCCTCATACAAACTGGCTAAGAGGGTCATTGAGTGACTCAGAGCAGTGATATGAGGAGGGGATCAACTGATGCCCTCTGAGGTGCAGATATACAATCACTTAAACAATAACAAAATCAAGTGAGAAATGACATAGCATGAAAAATGTTAATGGTAACTGAACGATCTAAGCTGTAACACACAGTAGAAGGTAATACATTCTACAAAACGACAAGTCTGCATATGAAGCAACTAGCTATCAACTCAGCGGTAGGTACTCCTATCCCATCCCCCCAACCCCTGGGGGCCAATGATGGGGAGGAAAAAAGAACCCCAAGAGTAATGTTAAATCTAGTCTTGGGAGTGCAATCGGGAGGGGAATGGTGAGCTTAGTGTAATGTTCCGGTACCTATGGTACCCTTGTTCCTATATTTCTCCTCTCTTTGCGTCCCATCTTGTATAACAAAGGACGCATACACCTTTAAGACCGGATGACATCACTGCCGAGCGCCGCTATGAGCGGCTATTTCAATCGCCGGTTTGCTCTCACTCATCGCTCGTTCAAACCCACATGTTCATCGCACCTACGCCTGAGAAGTTGGAGCTGCTGACATACCTTCCTTGCTGAACTAAAGCCGGAAACCTCGCTGGTGATCCGTATCCCGCTACGGGATCACCCCTCTCCAATGGACACTGTTATTCCTAACCTATCTAAGTGATAAGTACCCCGCAGGGGATTCTTACTAACCAATCTCCTACTGTCATCTACTGCAATTACCAAGACTATCTGTATCTATCTATTCACTATCATCTGCATAAGACTGTTAGCTCTTGGGACTACCTTGAACTATCCTTGCACTAGGTTACTCTGTCTAAAGTATACTCCATCTGTGTCCTCTTACCATCTGCACTATACTTGACATCAGAACCTATCTGCTTACCATCACCTGCAACTCTCCTATACTACTTCTAGTGCTCACCATACAATAGCCTGTCTCTCATCTATATATATCCTCATATACTCTATCCCTCCATTTAAACATCTATTAATATATATAGTATATAACAGGCTGTACACGGTGATGAAGTCCTGAGAGTTGGATATGTTGTTCAACAGATTCTCTACAAGGCTACTGAGTGTAATAATTCTGCAGCTGTAAATCCATCCACAAACAAAAACGCATGAACGTTACAGATTGAACGAGCCTTTAAAAAAATATGGATTTAGCAGAATTATCCACTCATGTACTACAATTAAAACAACAAGTAGATGCATTGATCCATGCGCTTACAGAGGTAAAAAATGACAATCAAACCTTGAGACAGCAGCTTGGCCGTCTCACACAGCCTCCTGCTGCTCAGCCCCGTGAGCCTAAGATAAACCCTCCTATAGTGTTTTCTGGTGATCGGAGCAAATTCCGTGAATTTAAAAACGCATGTCAATTGTTTTTTTTGTTAAAACCTCTAACCTACACCATTGACCAAATTAAGGTTTGTACCATCATCTCCTATTTAACGGGTGAACCCCGGGCCTGGGCAGATGCTCTCTTTGAAAAGGATGATCCACTCCCTAATTCTTATCCCTTATTTCTAGCACAACTTGCTACTTTATATGAAGACCCCAACAAGCAGAGTACCGCTGACACCCAGTTACGGGCCCTAAAACAAGGAAGGAGACCTGTTGAAGATTTTGTGGCGAATTTTAAAAGATGGTCCCCTGATTCAGGGTGGAACGACACATCTTTGAGAACGCAGTTTAGACTCGGCCTATCTGAGGCCGTTAAAGACGAGCTCGCCCGAGCAGATTTACCTGGCACTCTAGAGGGACTGATCCAGACCAGTATCAATATTGACAGACGACTACGAGAAAGAAAGGCTGAGAAGATGGGCTCACCATTTTCCAGTCCTTCTCGGATGTTGCCTGCTGACCCTACTCCTATGGAAGTAGGAATGATACGTCCACCTCTGACCCTTTCTGAACGTGCCAGGAGGAAAACCGAACATCTTTGCATGTACTGCGCATCCCCGAACCATCTGGTAAACAACTGTCCTCTTGTCAGCAGAAAAGAGGGTGAGTGTTCAAATGTCTTGCTAGGGGGACTCACAACTTCCTTTCCTAATTCTTATCTTTTTGTTCAATTAACATTGCAGTGGGACCAAACTAGGATCACCACCAAGGCTATGATTGACACAGGATCTTGTGGAAACTACATTGACAATTGTTTTGTCTCCCTTAATAAAATACCTATTGTTTCAAAAACCAAACCTGTCTCCGTTAGTTTTATTAACGGTACCCCTTTATCCTCTGGTCCTATCACCAGTCAGACACAGACACTTCTTGTAACTGCTGACGAGTCTCATGTGGAGACCACCACCTTTGATGTATTAACTTCGCCACATTTTCCAATCATTTTGGGACTTCCCTGGTTACACATACATCAACCAATCATCGATTGGAGAACGTTAGCCTTCTCTTCTCACTATTGCGAGACGATGTGTAACCTCCCCACACATGATAGGATCCTGTCTGTACTGCCAGATGACATTATTCCTAAGTGTTATCAAGATTTATCGGAGGTTTTCCTCGAGAAAAACGCTCAAATGCTACCTCCTCATAGGGACTATGATTGTTGTATCGATCTGCTCCCTAATAGCAAGTTGCCTTACGGACATGTATATCCTCTCTCACAGGATGAACTCTCTCACCTTAAGGAGTATCTGGATGAAAACTTGGCAAAAGGATTCATCCGACCTTCTACTTCCTCCACTGCTGCTGGGCTTTTCTTTGTTCGCAATAAGGACTCTAGCCTTAGGCCTATCATTGATTTCAGACAATTAAATGCCATCACAATAAAGGATCGTTATCCTTTACCTCTTATTCCTGAACTTATCGAACAGGTGCGTGGGGCTTCTTTCTTTTCAAAATTGGACCTAAAAGGGGCATACAATTTAATTCGAATCAGTAAAGGGGATGAATGGAAGATGGCATTCAGAACCAGATATGGACTGTTTGAGTACCTTGTAATGCCATTTGGGCTATGTAATGCCCCCGCAGCCTTCCAACGTTTTATAAACGAGATATTCCGAGACTTGCTTGATGTTTGTGTGGTAGTATATTTGGACGATATACTTATCTATTCTCATTCCTTACCTGAGCACATAAAACATGTGAGACTTGTGTTGTCAAGACTACTTGCACATAACTTATATGTTAAATCAAAGAAATGTCTGTTTCATAAAGAGGAGGTACTATTCCTAGGGTATATTATATCTAAAAGTGGAATCAAAATGGACATGAGCAAAAAATCCTGCATTCTGGATTGGCCTGTGCCAACCACTCGCAAAGCATTACAAAGGTTCCTAGGATTCTCTAATTACTATAGGAAATTCATTAAAAACTTCTCTGCGATTGTGAAACCTCTCACACAACTTACAAGCACGAAGAGACCATTTAATTGGTCAAAAGAAGCAAATGGAGCATTCTCTCTGCTGAAATCAAGCTTTACTACTGCCCCCATACTATGCCATCCAGACCCATCCCTTCAATACATCTTGGAGGTAGATGCGTCTAATATGGCAGTAGGAGCAGTTCTCTCACAACAACCAACAAACACCTCACCTCTTCACCCAGTTGCTTTCTTTTCAAAGTCATTAAGTAGCCCCGTGGTGAACTACCCAGTAGGTGAGAAGGAGTTATTAGCCATAAAACTGGCATTAGAGAATTGGAGACATCTACTTTAGGGCACTCAATTGCCAATTCTGATATATACTGATCACAAAAACCTCCAATACCTTCAGACTAATAGAACTCTTTCCCACCGGCAGGTACGGTGGTCGTTATTCTTTCTGAGATTTAATTTTTTAGTAACTTACACGCCCGCAGACAAAAATAAAAAAGCGGATGCACTCTCACGACTAGCCGAGAAAGATTGCACTGAGGTTCCCTCAGTTCCTATAATACCACTTGAACGTATTATCGGAGTCGTTCGCTCACTGAAGGAGGAGATTTTGCACAGCATAGGGTTGGATTCACCTCCACCACAACTAACTACTGACGCAGAAGGCTTCCTCTACTACAACGATAAATTATACATACCCCCTACTATGCGAACCAAGATCTTAGAATTGTCGCATGATGTACCTATGGCAGGACATATGGGTATGACTAAAACTCTCAATCTACTCACTAGGCAATTTTGGTGGCCAGACATGAAGACAACCGTAAAAAAGTTTGTTTCATCTTGTGATATCTGTGCAAGGTCTAAAATTTACAACACGAAACCATCAGGATTACTCTGTAGTTTACCGATACCCCAGGTTCCGTGGGAAGTGGTATCCTTAGATTTCATAGTGGAACTACCACCTTCCAAAGGATTCAACACCATCTTGGTATCAGTGGACCATCTGACCAAGATGGCACATTTCACCCCTATCCGAAAACTACCTTCATCCAAACAAACAGCGGAATTACTTGTGAAACATGTCTTTAAGTTACATGGTATTCCAAAAACACTGCTGTCTGACCGTGGTTCACAATTCATCTCAAAGTTTTGGCTAGCTCTATGTCAGATACTGCGAATAGAGCGTAACCTTACTTCTGCCTACCACCCTCAGACCAACGGACAGACAGAGAGAGTTAACCAGTGCATTGAACAGTACCTGCGTTGCTATACTTCGTATCTACAGGACGATTGGGCAGATCTCCTCCCACTGGCGGAATTCGCCTATAACAACGCTACTCATAGCACTACTAAGCAAAGTCCGTTTCACCTGAATTATGGGTTTCATCCCACACTCCTTCCTCCACGTATCTTACCATCAAGTAATCCAGTAGCATCTGATTATCTTGCCCAGATAAAGGATTCTCTGGGATTACTCAACAATACCATATCTCATGCTCATAGCCAACAAAAAAAATACTACGACCTCCGTAGGAAACCCTCTCCCCAATATGCCATTGGGGATCTTGTTTGGCTTTCTACAAAAAATCTGAGACTAAAGATCCCTAGTAAAAAACTTGGACCTCTATTTCTGGGACCTTTTCCAATAGAGAAGCTTATTGGAAAAGCTGCAGTACAACATTGCCAGTAGACCTCAAGATACATCCTGTCTTCCATGTGTCTCTACTGAAGCCCCATGTTCCTAACCAAGGAATAAGGCCTACTATCTCACCTCCACCTCCTGTACAAGTGGAGGGTGGAAAAGAATTTGAGATAAAAGAAATTTTGGATTCCCGTTTCAATAGAAGAAGACTCCAGTATCTTGTACGATGGAAGAATTATGGGCCCCAAGATGACACCTGGCTGGATACCTCCGATATCCATGCCCCTAGACTGATTCGCAATTTCCACTCGAAATATCCGGAAAAACCAGTTCTAGAGGCCTTCCGGAGCCGGCCTTAAGGGGGGGTACTGTAATGGTCCGGTACCTATGGTACCATTGTTCCTATATTTCTCCTCTCTTTGCTTCCCATCTTGTATAACAAAGGACGCATACACCTTTAAGACCGGATGACATCACTGCCGAGCGCTGCTATGAGCGGCTATTTCAATCGCCGGTTTGCTCTCACTCATCGCTCGTTCAAACCCACATGTTCATCGCACCTACGCCTGAGAAGTCGGAGCTGCTGACATACCTTCCTTGCTGAACTAAAGCCGGAAACCTCGCTGGTGATCCGTATCCCGCTACGGGATCACCCCTCTCCAATGGACACTGTTATTCCTAACCTATCTAAGTGATAAGTACCCCGCAGGGGATTCTTACTAACCAATCTACTACTGTCATCTAATGCAATTACCAAGACTATCTGTATCTATCTATTCACTATCATCTGCATAAGACTGTTAGCTCTTGGGACTACCTTGAACTATCCTTGCACTAGGTTACTCTGTCTAAAGTATACTCCATCTGTGTCCTCTTACCATCTGCACTATACTTGACATCAGAACCTATCTGCTTACCATCACCTGCAACTCTCCTATACTACTTCTAGTGCTCACCATACAATAGCCTGTCTCTCATCTATATATATCCTCATATACTCTATCCCTCCATTTAAACATCTATTAATATATATAGTATATAACAGGCTGTACAAGGTGATGAAGTCCTGAGAGTTGGATATGTTGTTCAACAGATTCTCTACAAGGCTACTGAGTGTAATAATTCTGCAGCTGTAAATCCATCCACAAACAAAAACGCATGAACGTTACACTTAGAAGGTAAATATAGGACTCCACACGGGTTGATCCAAGGGGGATTATAGATAGCAGGGGGGGGGGGTGACACTGCTTTAAGGAACCTTGGTGGTTATAACAGGAAGACAGGGGAAATTTAGAGGGGGGAAGGCTTGGGTGGGGGAAGGACCAGGCAGAGGGAGGAGGAGGGTGCTAAATCAAGGGGGAGACTAAGCGAGGTCGGTTACAGGAGAGAGGGAGATGGGGTGGAGAGGACAGGTAGCGGAAAGAAAAAAAAAAAAGGGGGGGAGGCCCAGGATTCAGTCCCAACTCAGTATCCTACGTGGAGCAGTCACATGGTGTGCAGCATCTCAGACACGTACTTCTAACCCAGTGCAATCTAATCAAACCACCATCTCCCCCCTCCCTCCCCCCACATCCCTCAAGTAATGGCATAAACACATGTGACGGTTACTAAAAGCATCCGGTGAATCAGCAATTAAACTAGACAAGTATGGACTAACGCATAAATGAAGAAAAACCTGTTGCAGTAATCACTATTGTGCGATGTTTTAGATCCGGAGGATAGGGTGAGGATCACAGCAATCCATGAGGCAGGGCAGTTCGGGCCAGTAGCGCCGGGTCTTCTGGAGAGCTACATCGGCCAGCTCAAACCTGTGAAAAGTCAGGGAAGAGGGGGACATTGAGAGGGAGGGAGGGCAGCATCAGCTTCAGGGGCAGCATGCGAAGGGAACCGAGTGGTCAGGGAAGGGGGAGTAAAGACCATAAGTCAAACATTGAAAGCGTTCGGATTGGGGAGGTGCAGGACATGAAGGCAGCCAGCTGGTGGGTTCTTCGGAGTGTTAGGGGGGACAGCGGCATCTGTGACAGCGAAATGGATATGGTCTCGATAGAGGAGTCTAAATCAGGGGAATAAAGAGGACATAAGCGGGCAGGGGCAGGAAGGATACGGGACAAGAGCACCTTTACAAGTGCAGCATACAGACATCAGCGATCCGCTCGAAAAGTCAGAGATTCAGTTTCTCCCGATGACGGGCTGGAGATCGGAGAGGACTCGAGCGACGATCTTCTCTGGAGCGCATTGGAGTCGCATCTTGCTGAGAGTGACGGCGTCTGCGGTGTCTACTCCTCTGTGCCTTAGGGGTGGCGGAGGCAGTGACAGAGATCCAGGGGTCTGGTGCAAAGAACTCGCCATACCATTCGGGTAAATCCATCACTGGAATGTCCAGGGCGTCACAGAAAGCAGGGATGTCATCAGGGACTTTCAAGGAGGCAGACCTGCCACGAAAGGTGGCGAAGAGGCAGAATGGGAAGCGCCATCTGTAAGTGATACCTTTGGTGCGGAATGCTTCTAGTAAGGGACGAAGGGCTCAGCGATTTTGCAGGGTGATGGGCGAGAGGTCTTGGAAAAATTTTAGCTCCGTCCCCTCAAATTGCACTCGGTCCCGGCCTCTCGCCTTACGTAGAATGGCTTCCTTGAGGGGGTAGCTCACCAAGCAGCATACCACATCGCGGGGTGAGTCAGAGTCTCCCGCTCGCGAGCGTAGGGCTTGATGAGCCCTCTCAAACTCGATCGGGGTATCCGCCGGTCTTTCTAGCAGGTCGTTGAAAATTGTGGTTAGCGTGGTGGTTAGATTGGGGGGTTCCACAGACTCCGGGAGGCCCCGTAGCCGGATATTATGCCTCCTATCCCGGTTGTCCAGGTCTTCTAGATGGCGGTTAATCTCAATGAGATGAGAGGTATGTGAGTCCATGCCCCTCTGGAGTTGTTTGATGGCTGCCGCATGGGTGGCAGAGGCTTTTTCTGTGTCAGATAACCTGGCAGTCACTGAGCGAAGTTCCGCCGTGAGCTCCAAGATAGGGGAGCCTAGAGTCAGCTTAATGTCTGCCGCCACATTTTGGAGGTCTGTGAGACTCGGAAGAGGGACCGAGGCAGTCGGTGAGGCTTGAGGCCCGGTGGAAGTAGAGGAGTGTGCATCGGGAGAGCTGGGTGCGGGAGCAGGAGAGGCCGCGCGGCGGTCATTCTTCTGTGTACGAAAGATGGCTCTCCAGCTTCATTAGCACCTATATACATAAAGACCAATCAGGGTTTGTACCAGGGAGACAGGGCTCCGACCAAATTAGGAGAGCGGTGGATCTTATCTCTCTAACCAACTCTAGGTGGGATGGCAGCTCCCCCCCAAGACACCTTGCTTCTTTCACTCGATTTACACAAAGCATTTGATACGATTTCTTGGCCTTACCTCTTTGAAACCCTTCAAAGATGGGGATTTGGCACTAAATTCCTCAATATTTTGAAAGCTCTCTATTCCTCACCATCTGCTCGTATACGTATCTTAGGTCACTGCTCCGACCCTATTGCTATTAGGAGGGGCACACGACAGGGTTGCCCCCTCTATTTGTTATAGCTATTGAATCCCTCGCAATTGCGATTCGCCAACATCCAGATATATGCGGTGTTCATTGTGGTCCCACAGAACACAAATTTGCACTCTTCGCGGACGATGTTTTACTGTTCTTGACTTCTCCAGTTGTTTCGATCCCTAATGTTATGCACGTCCTTTGCAAATTTTCGCTCACCTTTGGCCTTTACGGTGAACTTCTCCAAATCCATGGCTCTCAACATATCAGTTCCCACATCCTCGCTCGAGGCACTGAAGCCTTCTTTTCCGTTTATGTGGTCCTCGATTCCCTATTTAAGGGTACACCTCACCACATCAATTGACACCTTATACCAAGCCAATTACCCTCCCCTATATAAAGAAATGAAGGCAGACTTGTCGGGCTGGGATCACCACAACCTTTCCTGGTTGGGGAGGATAAATTCCATCAAAATGACCCTCTTGCCGAGAATTTTATACTTCTTTCGGTCGCTTCCCATCCCACTCAATAAAAGCCATATAACCAAATTACAATCCAGTATAATCAAATTTGTTTGGTGGTCTGTCTTATTTCGACAGAGAACGCAGGGCGGACTTGCCTTACCCAATTTTGGAAATATTACCAGGCTGCTCAACTAGCTCAGTTTTCTATGATTTACACTCATGGGCCTAGACCTGATTGGATTCAAACTGAGAAGCAGGCGATCCCCCACTACACACTTGATTATGTCGCCTGGTGCCCGTCTAAGCTTCAACCCGCAATCTTGGCGCCCACCCTTTCACATTCGATTAAATTGTGTAGGCAGCTCTATGGCCTCCCCACACTGGTCTCGCCTATGGAGCCATTAGACCACCTGTTTCATCACCCCCTATTCCTACCCGGGCATGACATCAAAGCATTTCAATGGTGGACAAACAAAGGTCTATATCGTATTGGACACTTCCTCTCACCTTCCGGGCCCCTTTCCCTCTCTCACTGCATTAACAAAACTTAAGATGCCGGCTTCGGAAAAGTTCCGGTTTCTCCAAATTTCCCACTTCCTGCATAAAATGTGGTCGGACAAACATGTACCACCGACCTTGACCCCCTACGAAAGGTGGTGTTCTGAGTCAGCGGAACTGCGGGGTGGCATATCGACTATCTATGCTGCTTTGATGGAACCCTTGGAAAAACCTGCTTACGCTCTCAAATGGGAGAATGATTTACAATTAAATTACTCTGTGAATGATTGGCACCACATTTTTCGCAGATCCTTCAGGGGCATAATAAACATGACTCTCATTGAAACAAACGTCAAAATCTTGACTCGGTGGTACCTCATACCGACGTGTCTGGTGCTCATATTCCCTAACACTTCCCCGTTGTGTTTCAGGGGGTGTGGACACCAGGGCTCTTTTCTTCACATCTGGTGGTCGTGCCCTAGAATTAGATCATTTTGGAACAAATTTTTTCATTTGCTTCGGCTTGTCACGAGTCTTCAGATTCCTCAGTCACCCCAAGTCACTCTTCTACATGATTTTCCGCACAAATACCCCAAACACCGGTCAGCTCTATTATTTTTCATGCTCCTGGGAGCGAAGCTCACACTGGCCAAAGCTTGGAAACAACCTTCGGTCTCTCTCACCGCTGCAAAACGGAAGATTTCTTGGTTAATGACCCAGGAAAAGATAGTGGCGGTCCTACATGACCGGGTGGAAAAGTATGAGGCCATTTGGGACCCTTGGATGCAATATTTACACATTCCACTATAATTTTACCTGCAAAGTTGATCCTAGTTTACCCCCGGTGACTTCCCCCCCATCCTTCCTTCCCCACCCTACTCTCTTGCTTTTCTTCCTCTGCTATCCCTTCCCCCCTTTTTTTTCTCTGTCCTCTTTCTCGACATTAGTGTTATGTTGCAGCTTGGGACTTCCCCCACTCCTCCGTATGGAGTCTACTCCCCACTCGTATGTTTGATGACGTGCATGGGACATCCTTTACTGTTGGAGCGCCATCACGTCTTGGCATGCAACCGGTTCCCCAAATGTATCGCAACCCTTCTGGATGCTTGGGGCCGGGGTCCTGCCCGCCTAACTACAGTTTCCCTTGTTTAGCCTCCTGCAATTGATGTTATGGCTCCCAGAAGGACCGGGGGAGGTCTCATCATTACTGCTGTCCTCCTTGTACTTAGCAATGTTATTGAGCCACACCTTTGGCTAATGCTTTTTTATGGCACGTTTCTCTTCTTGTTGGTACCACAAAGTTGTTTCACATCGCTTATGATATGCTGACAATGTATTATTTTATACTGAGATGTCCATGTTGACAGTTTGTACTTCTGTTGTCATTCTCAATAAAATATTTGAAAGAAAAAAAAAATAACCACCAGGTGTAAAATATGCAAAAAATTCAACAAATTCAATAAAACCACACAAATACATGGCTGCATGTCATGTTCCACTGACAGATGCCAACACGTTTCCAAGTTCACAGCTGCTTCATCAGGGACATTGCGGGATTGTTCAGAACAGTGTTTCTCAACTCCGGTCCTCAGGGCACACTAACAGGCCAGGTTTGCAAGAAAACTGAAATACATCACAGGTGATATCATTTGCATCAAGAAACACATGCACATACATGTACCCTATCATAAAGGGGACCCCACAGAATCCCACAGCAGCTGCACAGACAAAAAAAGGGGAAAAGGAAAGTCCCAATCCCTAATAAATGTAGATATACTTTTTGTGTATTCAAAGGTGCTTAACTAAAGCCAGTGGGAGCCCACCATAATTCCCACAGGCTGGCATGTAAGTCCATGCTAGAATGGTCTCTCAGTCATTTACAAAGGCAGCAGCTATCCACAAGGTAACCCCACTTTAGTACTGCTTACCAGGAAAGTAATCCATCAGGATCTCCAGTTAGACCATGTACAGTGGCACACATACCAGCTGCAGCCTCCTCCCTAAATGGCCCAGTAGGGTGAAATGCCACCACTCCAACATCTGGTGTCATCTGACGTAGCTGGATGCCCAGAGAATATCAACAATGCTAGCCAACCTATTATAAGTTGAGACCCCCGTGGATACTCATACAAACATATAAACATGGACAACTTAGTCAGTTAATCTTTTAGGGAAAAGGTTCAAATGTAAGTGCAGTATTGAGACCAGGGGGATTGGTTGCTTTTAGATTATATATCTATCAGGCTTCCTGTCCGAAGGATTTTGTTAAGCCCCCTTTAGAACTATAATAGATCCTATCAAGGGCGAAAAATAAATTAATACTTGAGCCAAATTAGTGCATCAGACCTACATGTTTACCAATTGGCACACAGTATATAGCAGGTCTGCATCAATGTAGTAGAGATAATCGTGTACCCGTCTGCTAAACGTTCTCTTTGTCGTGCCGACATAAAAAGAACCACAGGTACAGGTCATCAAATAGACTATCCTGATGGTCTGACAATCAACTTAATGTCGGTATTTTAAGGAGCCTCCCCGTGGAAGGAATTTTTAAGGAGCCTCCTTATCCTGATGGTCTGACAATCAACATAATGTCTGGATTTTATGGAGCCTCCCTGTGGAAGGGAAAACCGTTCCCTCTCACAAATCTATGGGCAGTAATCACATCCCCCACATCTAAAGGTCCCAGTCTTATGAAAAGATTATTCCATAGTATCAGGTGATAAAATGACTGTGGGCCAAATTATCACAGAAAGATTGGCTCCTGCAAAAAACCAGCTCAGGGCGATCATGAACAGACTTGGAAAAAGTCTCATCCTCTGTAACGAAATGCCAGTTGCGCATAAGGATTTGGCAGAATTGGTCTTGACGGGCACTAAACCTAGTGATAACTTTAGTGGTGCTGGAATTAGAGCGTGATTTAAAAGAGAAAATAAATCTTCTCTCTTCTGTTTTTTTACCCTTTGATAGGACCTTTTAAGAAGTTTCTTACTATATCCAGGGGCTAGTAACCTGTCTCTTAGTGCTTTTGCTTCAATTTCAAAGTCTGTTTTTTTAGAACAATTCCTAGCCTCAAATATTGACTGTAGGGTATGCCCCTTACAAGAGGGGCAGGATGGGCACTAGAGGTGTGTAGTATTGTGTTACCCACTATTTCTTTATGATACAGAGTAGTGGACAATAAACCATCCGAATTTACCAAGAGGTAAACGTCTAAAAATGGTATCTATTGTTGACTAGCCTGCATGGTGAATTTCAAGTTACAGTATTATCAGAGAGAAAGGACATAGTTGCCGCACACATGGGCTGAATGTCGGGAGACATCGACTGGTTAAAAAAAACAGGTGATATTTGGCCAGAGTGTATGCCACCCTGTCCCACAGAAACTTGCTTCTGTCGGACAAGCATTCTGGAAAACCAGCAGACCACCGACTCCCGATCAGAGGGCTGATCGGAATGTTCTGGTTGGAGTGCCATTCTCCTGTTAGAACACAACAGCTTAGCAGGGGCAATCGCTGTACTAACTTTGCATAGTTGCTGACAATTTTTTTGCTCCACTCACTGGGTTGAACGAAAAAGCTCATAGCATGTACCAGGCAATTCATCATAAAAGCCAGTCCATACGAGTACATCATCAATGCACCTGCGCCTTAAAAATGTGGTACAGGTACATCAATGAGGTCTTGTCAGAAAACAAGGCCCTTTCCAATCCCCCTACCAAGGTACAGGTTGCGTACGATGGGGCACAAAATGTCCCCATCACCACCCCCTGTACCTGGAGATAGGCCACAGTACCAACGAGAGTTGCACAATATACCTCAGAGTATTCTTAAGAAAATCCCAAATTGAGGGATTACACCTTGGTTGTGGAAATTACTTGGATTTAGCCTTAAACCTATGGGGGACATAATGAGCCAGGTCTGTTTCACATTCTGAGGAGGAATTATGCTCATCATCAAGTTTGGAAGAACCACTCTCATCCAAAAGTTGAACTAATACTTTTAAAGTACGGAAATCCTGGACTGAAATCTTTCCTCATCTCATCATCCTGTTTATACTATACAGTATGTGTATGGTTTCCATTTTTTGTCATATAGATATTTAAATGTAAGATTATGTGCAAACAGGTGAACATGCTTAACCAATTCAAATTTGTACAATACTTTATAAGGACAGAAGCTTAACCCAAGCCCGAGGACATGGATTTCCTCCTCAGCGAGAGACGAAGAGGAGAGATTGATAATGCCTATGTTTTTTTGATCACATACTGATCCAAATAGACTACCTTCTTTTCGCCCATGAGTTTCTGAACTAAAAAAGATGCTGATAAAGATGCTGAAGTTGCAGGAGGAGTGGTGACTGAAATAGCACTGTTTTGGGGACGCTCCACATTAGGCATGATCCCAGCAGACCCCTCCCTAGACAAGATGTACAGGTAAAGCCCATCACCTGTTCACCATGTGCTTGTTGGGAGGAGGGCATAAACTCACCCTCCCCTACATTGTTGCAAGACTATTTAGATGAAACATGGTGTTTCTTCCTGCTATTACCATGTGATTCATACCCATCATCATTAGTGGGTTTATGTAAAAAGTCCTTGACCTTGTTTCCATTTCTGGGTAGAGGTATTAGATTTCTAGGAGGAAAAAGAGGAAGAAATCAAAGTCAGATTCTGTTTGAGGTTGGTGATTCGTACTTGATTGAGGTATTTTGTTTCATCGTTTTTTTGTTATTATTGTTTGGCCCCTCAGGATTACTACGCCACTTGTATAGGTGGCCTCCCAAGAAAGCCAATTTATCCTTGTGGAATTTAACATCTTTGTGTGTGACTATATTCTTGTTATACTTTTCCAAATGTGTTAATAACTAATAATAACTTACCAGTATTGGGATGAAATAAATGTGAAAGTTTCTGTTTAACCATCTTCTCTTGCTGTTGTTGAGCTAATAGTTTACTGCCTTGTTACCGTGATGGTAAAAAATAGACTGCATATCTTTAACCCGGTTATGGTGATGAAAAGCGATCCAAGATCATGTCTAGCTTTGTTTGGTTTTACTAGTTAGGAAGGCAATGGATTCTGCCTATGTGCTTGCTCAATTGTTTTATAGAGAGGAGAAGGTTGTCAAGCTGATCATTAGAACACAAACTGCTTTGATACATGTTCTTATGGCAGTGCCCAGATCCCCATGTTGTTTTTTGACAATAGTTTGCCTATTAGTTATCAAAATGGCCTGAATGTAGCATTTATCCCCCTATATTCTTCCATGGTGTTTGTTTTTAAGTTTGAGTTTTTTGGAGTAAATGCAGGATTCTACAAATCCCCTACAAATTTGAATCTGGGAGGATTCACTCATTCTTAATAGGTATTTCAGACACTACAATAATTACCCTCATTCATCTAAATCAATCCATAAAACCCAAGGCAGACAGAAAAGAGATGTATGTGCCAAAAGCAAATACATGTAAAAATGTTATACACCAACAAGTTCTTTATTTAAATGTGACAAACGTAGTGCAAGGTGTTTTATCACAAGAATAAGAAACGTGAGGGCTAAACTAATTAACTAACCAGCATTGATCTATGGTTCAGCACCTTGCATTCCTGGTGCTTTATCCTATTTCACATTCATTGCCATATCCCTCTAGGGAAATAAAGATTGCTGCCTATTAAAGAAGGGGACAGAAAAAGGCACCTTCACTGGCGACAGCCTGAACAAGAAAATAATACTGTAATCATTCCCTCCAATCATCTGAAAAGGATTAAATCTTCTGCTTCTAAAGTAATGTTCCAATTGAGCCTTGGGGAAGAATAATTCATGATTAGGGGGAAGGCTGGTCTAGCAAATGTGAACATTATGTCCATTACTTAAACACACTTCCTGGGATGACTGCTAATGTACCCAGGGGACCTTGCAGCAGCAGTAACTGATAGGAGCAATGAAATAAGCCGACAAGGACAAGAAGTATTATCATCTACGTTCAACAGCACTACACAGGCATGGCTATTGCTAAATCACTGCCTTTGGTAAATAGCCAGGATAAGTCATTTTAATAGGAGAATTCTTCTCTTCTTTACGTGTATTAAACAACGTATGGTTACAGGCTGTGGTAGTGTATTGATTCCCTGAAAAGGCAGCCTGAATACCAATAATGTAATTTATGCATTTTTTGGTACTAGCTATATTTGTTATGCATAGTGCATTAAAAATTCAATAGCTCAGTTTAATTCTAGCAGTGAAATTGAAAGGCATATCATGCCTGCAAGTAGTTATTACATTTATATACAGACTGTTACATAATTCATTATCTATCTATCTATCTATCTATCTATCTATCTATCTATCTATCTATCTATCTATCTATCTATCTATCTATCTATCTATCTATCTATCTATCTATCTATCTATCTATCTATCTATCTATCTATCTATCTATCTATCTATCTATCTATCTATCTATCTATCTATCTATCTATCTCTGGGAAGCTTTGTTGTTATAAAATAAAAAAAATAGTACATAAACACAGAATCAGGATAGAATAAAAATAAAAGTATAACTTATCATATATATGAAGTTAGCACTATGCACATATCCTATCCTCACCACAATGGATCCATTACTAGCTCTCCTACCTTTTTCTGTATGACTCATGGGAAAAATATGAGCTTGCAGTGATTGCTGTTCCTTCTTTGAAAATTCTGCTTTATCTTCAATTCCTTCTGAATCATTGACCTGGAGATTAGGAATTTGTTTTATGACTTTCATTTGATGTTTACTTGTTCCTGGTCTTTGACACATAGGCATCAAAGCCAAACACAGACCGGCAACTAGCATTTTTAGAAGAAAGCCCACATGGAAATCTTCTTAATTTTCTCTTAATAGCTGTACTTATAAAGAGCAATACGTACTCCAGTGACACAGCTCACTTTAAAAGACAGTCCAAATAGCGAGGAGCAGTGGAAGAAAAATGTCCCTAAATCACCCCCATACCCAGCTTCTTAATGCCAGCTTTGCCAAACACCCCTTTACACAAGTTTGTGGTCTGTACTACACCAGTGTTAGATATTCAACCGCCATTATTTTACTCAAAAGGTCATATGTCAGTCATCATAATTTTGCACAAAAAGTAAGAGAGGAGTGCTGGGGTGCTGGCGATAAGGAGGAGGAGAAAATTGGGGGTGGTTTCAAGGGGGATGTTTCATATCTCCCTGATACCAACGTAAAATTGGGGTCACTACTGCCACCCACTTTGAGGAAGCCCAAATCAGAGCACAAGAATGTGATGCAACAACCTTTTTGTCATATTTTCTTAGAGTAGCCGGATTCCCTGCACTGGAGGCATAGCTTCAAAAGAAAAACCTATGGACATAGTCTGTCCAACCTTCCACAACACAGGGCCAAGAGCAGGCAGCAGAAAAAAGAGGGGAGACATTTTAGGGGCGGGGGAAAAAGACAAGCAGCATCAAACGTTTTGTCTAGAACCTTATAGTCATAGGCTCTATTACTGAAAAAAAGTTCAATCGGGACTAAAATAAGAAGCAGATGTTCTGCATGCAGAGGTAGTATTTTTTATTTTTAATCCAAAGATTTATATTATTATTGTTTTTTTTTTTTTCTTTAAACGTTTTTTCTGTTGTGAGGCTTCATGTACACCCTGCCTACATTTACGGCGGCTGCGGGAAAATGCAAATCACATCAAAACCAATTTTGCTGCAGTTTTGCATTTTCCCCTGCTGGCCATCAAAACGTTTCTACCCTGAATGCGATTCTTCCACGTTCAGAAGAGGGAGGTTGAGGGCAGTTGAACCTCTTCTAACTGCAACAGCTCCTAAACGCCGCTAAAAGCCTATGTGTACAGTGACAGGGATAGGCTTTTATGGAGTTGACTTTAGGAGCTTTGGCAAAAAAATGCCAAAAGCTCCTAAACTCAAATTTAGGATCTGCTAGTGTAGATGAAGCCTAAGGTCATCCCTGCCGGTCACCCAAACACAGGCAGAGACAGCAATGCATACTACTACCTTCAGAAATTCTTAGGTCTAAAAAATGCCTTACCAATAGGTAAACAAAAAAAAAGACTTGAATAATCTTGGGGATGGGTAAGCAGCAGCAAATTAAGATGGGGGAATCTTTTGACTAGCAGGAAGGGAAAGCACAAGAAAAAAAGTAGAGGACAATTCTATGGCAATAGGCTGCTTGTCTCCCTCAAATCTTCTTGGGACTGGATCATTACATCAACTGTCTTTGACTGAATATTGTGTTCTATTTGCAGCTGGTATATAGATGACAATTAGGGATGGGATTTATGTTCAAGTTGAACGTACATTCGACTCAAACATCAGGTTTTCGTATGTCCGCTGACGAGCGCCCCATATTGCACTGCGTGATCGCAGTGCATTAAGTGCTTGTGATTGGCCAAAGCATGCACCTGACCTGTATGCTTTGGCCAATCACAGCACAATGTCCTGTCAGAGCCATGATTTGGCCAGTCATGATTTGGCCAGATCATGGTTCAGTAAAAATCTATTGAAAACAACCAAGTAGGAAATATGCTCTGTGAAAAACACAAGTAGCCTGCTATGACTGTAGTGCATGTGGACAGGGAAAGACTGGGAAAAAAAATTAAAGCCAGATTTCTGAAAAAAAATACACGTAGCCTTCAGCAAATGCAGTGCATGTGGACAAGGACAAGTTGTAAAGAACCTGCAGGGCACCAGCAGAATTAAAATACAAAAACACTTCCCTTCCTCAAACTTCTAATTTCCTAAGATATGACACATTTTGCTAGCTAAAGGACATCTAGTAAAGGCTTACGTCTACTTTAAGAGATCGGTGACTACAACCCCTATACTAATCTGTCCCTGTACGCTTTATCAACAACACATATGCTTTTCCTATCACAGATAAGCATGTTGTCAATATTGCTGCTTGGTATCCAACCTTTATAGTGTGGTAAATGGGGGGGGGGGGGCTGGTTTATCAAAAAGTCCACTTATTGCCTCTTTTAAGACATCAGAATAAAGTTCCAAGGCCTGGAAGTTGCAATATTGGACATTGGTTGCTATGGTGACTAAATCATGCATTAGTTCACTGGGTTTGTAAAGTGTGCAGAGGCTGGGTTCACTTTGATCCTACGCTCAATCTGAGCCCAAACATAATACTTACATTATGGCACAGAAAGACTCCCTCCAGTATTACAAGACCTTCATCATTGTTACAAGAGCATCACATAGAAACATAGAAACATAGAATGTGTCGGCAGATAAGAACCATTTGGCCCATCTAGTCTGCCCAATATATCTGAATCCTATGAATAGTCCCTGGCCCTATCTTATATGAAAGATAGCCTTATGCCTATCCCATGCATGCTTAAACTCCTTCACTGTATTTGCAGCTACCACTTCTGCAGGAAGGTTATTCCATGCATCCACTACTCTCTCAGTAAAGTAATACTTCCTCATATTACTTTTAAACCTTTGCCCCTCTTTTTTTAAACTGTGTCCTCTTGTGGTAGTTTTTCTTCTTTTAAATATGCTCTCCTCCTTTACCAAGTTGATTCCCTTTATGTATTTAAAAGTTTCTATCATATCCCCTCTGTCTCTTCTTTCTTCCAAGCTATACATGTTAAGGTCCTTTAACCTTTCCTGGTAAGTTTTTTCCTGCAATCCATGTACTAGTTTAGTAGCTCTTCTCTGAACTCTCTCTAGAGTATCTATATCCTTCTGGAGATATGGCCTCCAGTACTGCGCACAATACTCCAAGTGAGGTCTCACCAGTGTTCTGTACAGCGGCATAAGCACTTCTCTCTTTCTACTGCTTATACCTCTCCCTATACATCCAAGCATTCTGCTGGCATTTCGTGCTGCTCTATTACATTGTCTTCCCACCTTTAAGTCTTCTGAAATAATTACTCCTAAATCCCTTTCCTCAGATACTGAGGTCAGGACTGTGTCAAATATTCTATATTCTGCCCTTGAGTTTTTACGCCCCAGGTGCATTATCTTGCACTTATCCACATTAAATTTCAGTTGCCAGAGTTCTGACCATTCTTCTAGTTTTCCTAAATCCTTTTCCATTTGGCGTTTCCCTGCAGGAACATCAACCCTGTTACACATCTTTGTGTCATCAGCAAAAAGACAAACCTTACCATCGAGGCCTTTTGCAATATCACTTATGAAGATATTAAACAAAATTGGTCCCAGTACAGATCCCTGAGGTACCCCACTGGTAACATGACCTTGTTCTGAATGTTCTCCATTGACTACAACCCTCTGTTGTCTGTCACTCAGCCACTGCCTAATCCACTCAACAATATGGGAGTCCATGCTCAATGACTGCAGTTTATTGATAAGTCTTCTATGTGGGACAGTGTCAAAAGCCTTACTAAAATCTAGATATGCAATGTCTACTGCACCTCCACCGTCTATTATTTTAGTCACCCAGTCAAAAAAATCTATAAGATTTGTTTGACATGATCTCCCTGAAGTAAACCCATGTTGTTTTTCATCTTGCAATCCATGGGATTTAAGATGTTCCACAATCCTATCCTTTAATAGGGTTTCCATTAATTTGCCTACTATTGATGTCAGACTCACTGGTCTATAGTTGCTCGATTCCTCCCTACTACCTTTCTTTTGAATGGGCACGACATTTGCCAATTTCCAATCTTCCGGGACGACTCCTGTTACTAATGATTGGTTAAATAAATCTGTTAATGGTTTTGCCAGCTCTCCACTAAGCTCTTTTAATAATTTTGGGTGTATCTCATCAGGACCCTGTGACTTATTTGTCTTCACTTTAGACAGCAATCTTAGAACGTCTTCCTCTGTAAAGACACATGCATCAAACGATTCATTAGTCATCCTTTCAAGTGGAGGTACTTCTCCTTCTTTTTCTTCTGTAAAAACTGAACAGAAGTATTCATTAAGGCAGTCGGCTAGCCCTTTATTCTCTTCTACATACCTTCCGTCCTTTGTTTTTAATTTAGTTATTCCTTGTTTTAATTTCCTTTTTTCATTTATATATCTGAAGAATGTCTTATCTACCTTTTTCATAGACTGAGCTAGTTTTTCTTCTGCCTGCGCTTTAGAAGTTCTTATCACTTGCTTGGCCTCTTTCTGCCTAATCTTTTAGATTTCCTTATCTTCATTGCTCTGGGTTTTTTTATAATTACAAAATGCTAGCTTTTTATTTTTAATGATTTGGGCCACTTCTGCTGAGTACCACAGTGGTCTCTTCCTTTTTTTGCTTTTACTGACAAGTCTAATGCAATTTTCTGTTGCCTTCAATAATGCACCTTTTAAGGAGTCCCATTTCTCCTGGACTCCATGTAATCCATTCCAGTCTGATAAGGACTCATTTATGACTAATTTCATTTTTGAAAAGTCTGTTTTTCTAAAATCTAAAACTTTTGTTTTTGTGTGGTGTGACTCTTTCACAGTTCTTATATTAAACCACACTGACTGGTGATCACTAGATCCCAAGGTTTCGCCTACAATGACATCATATACCGAATCCCCATTTGTGAATACCAAATCCAAAATGGCCTCCCTCCGGGTTAGCTCCTCAACCACTTGTTGCAGAGACAACCCCAGTAGGGAATTTAGAATATCTGTACTCCTGGTAGAACTTGCCATTTTGGTTTTCCAGTTTATATCTGGAAGATTGAAATCTCCCATAATGATAACTTCTCCTTTCATTGTCATTTTAGCTATTTCTTCAACTAGTAGATGATCTAGTTCTTTAACTTGACCAGGTGGTCTATATATCACACCTACACGAGTTACTGCATGATTAGCAAACTGCAACGTAACCCAAACTGACTCTATGTTGGCCTCACCAACTTGTATTAGGTTAGATTTAATGCTATCTTTCACATACAGGGCCACTCCTCCTCCTTTCTTGCCTTCTCTGTCTCTTCTGTATAAAGAGTACCCTGGTATGGTTATGTCCCAGTCATTTCTTTCATTAAACCATGTCTCCGTAACAGCCACTAAATCTACATTCTCAGATGCCATTATTGACCCAAGTTCATTGATTTTTTTACCTAAACTGCGAGCATTTGTAGACAGGACTCTGAGCTTATCATTTCTTAACCTCTGTGCTTCTGACCTGTTCTGGCATTGTTTCGGGGGGCAATTGGACTCTTGTATTTCCACTCTTTTGCCCCCCCCCTTCCTAGTTTAAATACTCTTTCGCAAATTCTTGGAGTTGTTCACTAAGTACATTTGTTCCTTTGAGAGAAAGATGCAAACCATCTTTTTGTACAGTTCCTTTCTATTCCAAGTAGAGCTATCATGAGAAACAAAGCCAAATCCTTGCTCTTGACACCATTTACTAAGCCATATGTTGAACTCCTTTATGCGCCTCTGCCTATCATTCTGAACATTATGCACAGGCAGAACTTCAGAAAATGAAATGGTGGATGCAAAATCCTGTATGTCATTACCAAGTGTGATAAAAGATTTTTTCACCTCTGACACTTCATTGCAAGCCAGGTTATTTGTCCCTAGATGGACAAGAACATCCACGTCCCCTTCCTGCTTTGCTTGCTTAACAATATTAATAATACGTCTTCTATCTCATCTAGCAGTAGCACCAGGGAGACATCTCACAAAACCATTTTCTTTAAGCTCCACACTTGAATCACCCAGCAACAGCTGCTTCCTTTGAGACTTCACTTTATCTTTTTTGTCCTTGGCTGCAGTCTTGCATACATTATACATAGGAGTCGATGGTTTCTCACCCTCTGTGCTTGAGTCCATATCCATGTTGTCCTTACATTCTGAGAGTGCTCCGAATTTTGGAGAACCACAGACTGTGGGACATGTCTTCTATCTGTGGGACATGTCTTCTATCCACCACTCTAAGTCTTCCAGAACCTACAGTAACCCATCACCTTTCAAAATAAAATCAATGGTTATATTTGTAGTTAGTTATTAAACCATGCTTTATTGAGATGTTCAAAAACATGGTTCTTAGTTTTTAAAATGCTTGTTTTTGAGGATATTTCACAATTTTTCCTTTCAATACTTCTTTGCAATTGCCATTAGGGCCGTTAATCTTTGTTTTACAATTATTGTCAGAGTTAGGTTAATATTTTGAATTATTATTTACAGTGGTGTTTGAGTAGCACAAGGATCAGCCACACACCTTTGTTTGCTTCTGTGGAATTGGTGTGGATATTCAATACAAGCAAAAGAGATTGACTAAGATCTCTCCTTGGGCTGTTTATATGCCATAGACAACATGCCAGTCATGCAAGTGTCATTCTGTTATTTTTTGACCATATTACTAAAATCACCAGGTCTTTTTTTTACCAACCACATGGGTGTTTTTTCCCAGTGAATTGACTGACTTCAATATAAGGGTTTTTTAAAGGTAAATTTTTACAGCAACGCTATAGCTAAGATCATTGACTTTATTAATACTTAAAAAGAAATTCAGCATGGTCAAATGGCCATTTTTATAGAGTTTGGTTACTAGAATGGGCTTTCCTCAAAGATTTACAATATAAATTGTATGAAACTGCTATGTGAAAATTCACTTGTTGTAATTCTTTGCAATCCATAAAAGAATCTACAGAATTTCCTTTTCTTTCCTGCCAATCTTGCCCAACAATAGATTGCATTGCTAAAGTACATAGAACTAGCTGGCTGAAGAAGAGTGTTGGACCTAAATATGAAATGGATAATGTTCCCCATTGACATGTGTGGAAAATTATAAAGAATACTCAAAGCTTTAGTTGGAATAGGTGAATACTCTCAGGTAGTTTGAGTCATTTATTTTTACTGTCGTTTTGCAGAGAGTAAAGGTGCAACTCAACAAATGAAAAGCCAAACTCTTTCCCTCATTGTTAAAATGTATTTAATTAAAATGAAAACCATTGCCAAATTCACATTTATACTAATATAGTGCTATAGGGATCCCTAAAATATTTTTACAATATAATATACAGTACTGTGCAAAAGTTTTAGGCAGGTATGAATAAATGCTGTAAGAATGCTTTCAAAAATATATATTTTAATTGTTTATTGCGATTGTTTATTTACAAATTGCAAAGTGAGGGAATATAAGAATATCTAAATCAAATCAATATTTGATTTGACTAACCTTTGGCTTTAAACCAGCATCAATTCTTACACTTGCACACTTTGTACACTTGCACAAAGTCAGGGATTTTGTGGGATTAGAGTCAGGTGTATGATTAACCAATTAGGTGGCAATGATCATCAATTTACAGACAAATCTACAGACTAAAAACCCCACAAACTCTTACTTCCTGAGGTGACATACCCATGGCAGATTTTCACAAACACTGTCTAGCTACACATCTGGAAACCATGGCACTGGCAGCCATGTTTCTCCAAGCCTTTATTTTGGTTTTAATGAAGATATTAAAATTCTTGCTATACAGAGGTTCCCAGGCTACTTAATGTGAGCATTAGTACTATTATACACACACCTCTTGTTCTTCAGTAAGGAGACTTTATTAATTCCAAAATGTGCATGAGGGTTTATTAAAGGCACATGTATATATATATATATATATTTTTTTTTTTGTTTGTTTTTTTGTTTTAGACAAAATAGGGAAGGGGTACAAACTCCTTAATATTTTATTTAAGGCTGTATTCCTTTAAGTAGATTTTCCCCACTTCCTTTTCTGGTGATAGGGTGTTGTGGGGTCAGAAAATTATAGGAACATTTTATATATGAACAACAACAGCAACAAAAGTATTTATTTCGTTAGAATTGTTACTAACTGATGTAACAGGGGCAGGGAGTGTTAAACATTATTTAATGCCAAAACCTGTTGCCACATTCCTGGCTATTGACAGAGAGTGATTTAAGACACTGTCCTGCTGTGTTCTCTGTGCTACTAAGGGACTTCTGCTGAATGGGTTAACATTACCTTACCCCCCATCCAACAGGGGGAGCTGACAAGCAGAAGGAGCTCATGAAAATTGATGGTTGGCAGTGCTGATTGATGCGTGAGGAAGTTCAGGGAAGAAAGTTTACTATGGCAGTCTATGGATGCTTGGACTACAATTCCCAATGTGAGCCTGGTATAAAGAGAAAGAGAGAGATATATTTTTTACAGGCTGATTATTGAGGGTCTCTCACTTTGCTGTGGGGAGACTGAGGTGTGCACTTTGCTGATCCTGTATGCCAAAAACCTGCGACTGCATGCTGGGGACCGAAGTTGCTCTAGGCAGATCCAGAAGTGAGCTGATATCTAAACAATAAAACCCCTGTTGCTGTATCGGTGGGACTGGTGGAGTACCCTACTACCCATTACCTGTTGCTTCAGAGACTGAGCACATAGGGACTGAAAATCTAACTAGCAGTATTGCACGCAGACTTTACTGATACTACTTCTCTTGTGCACCACCGTAAAACTGGGCCCCAGTGCTAGCCTGCTAAAGAACTTGGGCTTAAGACTGCTTACTTTGCCTTTTGTCCATAATAACATGTACATCTTTAGGGAGTCTTACATTTTTATCACTGCCAATTATATAGGGTGCACTGTAGAGTAGATATAGGCTACACATTGTTACTGTTTTTTAATGCCTTTTTTTATTGTTGATTTTGTGGATTACCGGGTTTACTCTACCTTATCAGCATAAAAATACATTCTTTGCTGATATAGCCTTGTGAACAAATTGTCTGATAAACTGTGATTGACTTAATTCTTTACTTACTCAGGCTGGGTTCACACTGGTGCCAATTGGATGTGGGCTTCCCCGCATCCAATTCGCATGTCAGGAGACTATGACCGGCTCTCAATGGAGCCAGTTCACACAGCTCCGGGGCAGCTGGTGAGTGGTTTGCAGAAGGGTCCTGTGCGCCTTGTCTGTTTCAGGTCTGAATTCAGCCAAAAATGTTGACCGAATTCGGACCTGAAACAGTGAACAGGGATGCACCGGACCCCCTACTGCAACCTGCTGGTGCGACCCCAGCTTAATTTATGTGCATACTGCTATTTACTGCAACTTGTGACAATATATTGGGTTCATTTACCAGTCTGATGTTTGCATTTTGATACTCAACCATAGTTGTATGCAGGGTATTTGTATTTGTGCTCCCAGTAGCAGTGAAGTATCCATTTGCCTTATTTGGTGTGTCAGTGGGACTGAGGTTGAGGCAGAAGAACAGAGAACCCAATCTACCAAGCGGCTCCTGCAGGGGTAGTGTTACAAACAAAAGTTGGTTTAAATTACTTCTACTTTACATACTATATATGTATGTACTATGTATGTCCATGTTGTAATGTTCTGGTACCTTTGGGTACCCTAATTACTCTTTCATAAGTGTATGCGCCCCACCATTCTCTTTTGGTAAGGTGCGCATACACCTTTAAGACTGATGCTGTCATCACTGAGCGCCGGACTGTTACATAGTTACATAGTTAGTAAGGTTGAAAAAAGACATCAGTCCATCCAGTTCAACCTATGCAGCCTGGATGGCTATTTAGATCGCCGGCTCTCACTCACATGTGTTCGTTCAAACTGCTTTGTGCCTTGATGCTAACCTGTCTTGAAGCTCTCATGCTTACAAGCATACCTCGCTGTCTGAACCACGCTGCGCTGATCCCTGTATCCCGCTACCGGATCATCCGCTCTTGCCGAACCTCTCCTCTGCTACATTGCTATTAGTGATAAGTACCCCACAGGGGAAACCTCTATAACCTTTATACTAAAGCTTACACTATCTAGCTCTGCATACTAAGGACTATTACTACATCTGCATTATCTAAGATTGCTAGCTCTTGAGCCTACTACCACCTGTTCTTGCACTGGGTTGATCTCTCTTGTATGTCCACCTGCTACTCTGTCATCTGCTACCATACATGATTGCTAAACCTATCTGCATCCCATCTGCTACTATCTTACTTTCAAGAACATTTCCTTTCAAGTGTCTGTCATCTACCATCTCTACCCAACCTGTCTCTTCAGCCTATCATCACTGTGTTACTATATGCATAAGTCACTCTAGGAAACATCTTATTGAGTGTGTGTATTTACTTGCTGAATTGAGATCATCAACACATGATGAGTCATTGGGAGTTGGGATTGGTGTCTCAGCGTTTCTCTACATGACTACTGAAGTGGAATATTTCTGCAGTTGAAAATCCACATCATACGTAAAACGCAGGAGCGTTACAGATTGAACGAACCACAAATGGATTCAGCAGAAATAACCACTCAGATGACACAATTAAAACAGCAAGTAACTGCGTTAATACACGCACTTGCTGAATTAAAAGAAGACAATCAGGCTCTGTCGCAGCAGGTAATTAGACTGACACAACTTACCACTGCTCAGTCCCCTGAACCCAAAATAAATCCTCCTTTGGTATTTACAGGCGATCGCAAAAAATTTTGCGAATTTAAAAACGCATGTGAGTTACTTTTCTTGCTAAAACCCCGTACCTACCTTACTGATCACATTAAGGTTTGTACTATTATTTCTTACCTAACAGGCGATCCTCGGGCCTGGGCAGACTCTCTTTTTGAGAAAAACGACCAGCTTCTCAACTCCTATGCCTTGTTCCTAGCAGAACTCACTAGCCTATATGATGATCCCAATAGGCAGAGTACTGCCGATCTTCAATTAAGATCCTTGAAACAAGGTGGGAGACCTGTAGAAGACTTTGTCGCAGAATTCAAGAGATGAACCCTTGATTCAGAATGGAATGATGCATCTCTGAAAACCCAATTTAGGCTTGGCCTATCAGAGGCCGTTAAAGACGAGCTCGCCCGAGCGGATCTGCCAAAAACCCTGGATGCATTGATACAACTCAGTATCACCATAGATAGAAGACTACGAGAAAGAAAGGCTGAGAAAATGGGAATGGCATTATCCAGTTCTTCTCGGATTTCGGCCGTTGACCCCGTTCCTATGGAGGTAGGAACCATACGCCCACCTCTATTAACTATGGAAAGAGCCAAAAGACGATCTGGTAATCTCTGCTTGTACTGTGCATCCCCGGATCACAAGATAAACGTCTGTCCCCTAGTCTACAAAAAGAAGGGTGAGTGTTCACATGTCCTCCTAGGGGGATTGACAACTTCAATCACTAACCCTTACCTTTCTGTTTGCTTAACATTACAGTGGGACCAGAACAGGATTA
The DNA here is from genome assembly GCF_965119305.1 of Pelophylax lessonae. Lineage (NCBI taxonomy): Eukaryota > Metazoa > Chordata > Amphibia > Anura > Ranidae > Pelophylax > Pelophylax lessonae. The sequence continues at coordinate 355,877,683 of NC_138768.1, forward strand.
CTACTAAGGCCATGATTGACACAGGATCTTGTGGAAATTATATTGACATACGTTTTGCTGCTTTAAATAAAGTTCCTATTATTTCTAAACTTAAACCTGTCTCAGTAAGTCTTATTAACGGTGTTCCTTTATCCTCTGGTCTGATCACTGATCAGACACAGGCACTCCTAGTCACTACTAACGGGTCTCATATGGAGACCACTACCTTCGATCTAATACCTTCACCCCACTTTCCCATTGTGTTGGGACTTCCCTGGTTGCACACACATCAACCAACCATAGATTGGAAGGAACGGACCCTGGCCTTCCTCTCTTGCTATTGCGAGGGTACGTGTAACCTCCCGTCTTTCGGGAAGATCCTGTCTGTGGTGACAGATGAGATTGCACCACTATGTTATCAGGATCTCTCTGAGGTTTTTCTTGAGAAAAATGCTCAAGCACTACCTCCCCATCGAGACTATGATTGTAGCATTGATCTACTCCCAAATAGCAAATTGCCGTTCGGTCATGTTTATCCTCTTTCACAGGATGAACTTTCCCATCTCAAAGACTATTTGGATGAGAATTTGAAGAAAGGTTTTATTAGACCTTCCACTTCTTCCACAGCAGCAGGACTCTTTTTTGTCCGCAATAAGGACTCAAGTCTCAGGCCTATCATCGACTATAGGCAATTGAATGCTATTACAATAAAAGATCGCTATCCTCTACCGCTTATCCCTGAGCTCATTGAGCAGGTGCGTGGAGCTACCTATTTTTCAAAATTGGATCTGAAAGGAGCATACAATCTCATTCGAATCCGTGCTGGACACGAGTGGAAGACTGCATTCAGAACCAGATATGGATTGTTTGAATATCTTGTAATGCCATTCGGGCTATGCAACGCCCCTGCAGTTTTTCAACGATTTATAAACGATATTTTCAGAGACTTACTAGATGTCTGTGTTGTGGTATATCTGGACGATATACTTATATATTCACGATCCCTGTCTGAACACATAAGACATGTAAGACTAGTATTATCGAGATTGCTTGCACACAACCTTTATGTGAAACTGAAAAAATGCTTGTTTCATAAAGAAGAGGTACTGTTTCTAGGCTACATCATATCCAAAACAGGAATCGAGATGGACATGAGTAAGATATCCTGCATTCAGGATTGGCCTACACCAACCACATGCAAGGCGCTACAGCGATTCCTTGGATTTTCGAATTTCTACAGGAAGTTCATCAGAAACTTCTCTGCCATTGTGAGACCCCTCACACAGCTCACTAGCATTAAAAAACCATTCAAATGGTCAGATGAAGCAAATAAAGCTTTTCACCTGTTAAAGACAAGGTTTACTTCTGCTCCCATATTACGCCATCCAGACCCATCCCTCCAATACATTCTGGAAGTAGATGCGTCAAACATGGCAGTAGGAGCAATACTCTCCCAACGACCAACTCACACTTCACCACTTCATCCAGTCGCCTTTTTTTCTAAATCCCTAAGCAGTCCAGAGATAAATTACCCCGTGGGTGAAAAGGAACTGCTTGCTATAAAATTGGCTCTGGAGAATTGGCGACATCTACTCGAAGGCACCCAATTACCAATACTTATATACACGGACCATAAAAATCTCCAATATCTTCAGACTAACAAAACTCTCTCTCACCGACAGGTACGATGGTCACTATTCTTTCTAAGGTTTAACTTCCTAGTGACCTACACACCTGCAGATAAGAACAAAAAGGCGGATGCACTATCACGACTAACTGAAGAAAACTACTTTGAAATCCCTTCCGTTCCTATAATACCTCACAAACGCATTATTGGAGTTGTCCGTTCCTTGAAGGAAGAGGTTTTGCATGGTATAAGTTTGGATTCACCCCCACCACAACTAAATACTGAATCAGAAGGCTTCCTCTACTACAACGACAAACTTTACATACCACCTACCATACGCACCAAGATCTTGGAATTATCGCATGATGTGCCTATGGCAGGACATATGGGTATGACAAAGACTCTTAATCTGATTACCAGGCAATTCTGGTGGCCTGACATGAAAACATCTATACAAAAATTTGTCTCTTCATGCAATGTCTGTGCCAGGTCCAAAATTGACACTACGAGACCATCCGGTCTACTATGCAGTCTACCAATACCCCAAACTCCATGGGAAGTTGTGTCCTTGGACTTTATAGTGGAATTGCCTCCTTCCAAAGGATTTAATACCATCTTAGTGTCAGTGTACCATCTGACAAAAATGGCACATTTCATTGCTATTCGCAGACTACCTTCGTCCTAACAAACAGCAGAACTCCTGATGAAACATGTCTTTAAGTTACATGGTATCCCAAAAACTCTTCTGTCTGACCGTGGATCACAATTTATTTCCAAGTTCTGGCCAACGGACAGACTGAAAGAGTCAACCAATGCATCGAGCAATATTTACGTTGTTACACTTCTTACCAACAGGATGATTGGGTGGATCTTCTCCCTCTGGCAGAATTTGCCTACAACAACGCAACCCACAGTACGACCAAGCAGAGTCCGTTCTACTTGAACTATGGGTTTCATCCCTCTATTCTTCCACCCCGCATCCTTCCTTCAAATAACCCAGTAGCCTCAGACTATCTTACCCAAATAAAGGACTCTGTGGGTTTGCTTAATACTACCATTGCACACGCTCATAGTCAACAAAAGAAGTACTATGATCTTCGCAGAAGACCTTCTCCTCAGTACGCTATCGGGGACCTCCTTTGGCTCTCAACAAAAAATTTAAGACTGAAAATCCCTAGCAAAAAACTTGGACCTCTGTTCTTGGGACCTTTCCCAATCAAGAAACTTATTGGAAAAGCTGCAGTACAGCTTACATTGCCAATAGACCTCAAAATACATCCCATTTTCCATGTGTCACTACTGAAGCCCCATGTTCCTGACCAAGGAATAAGGCCTACTATCCCACCTCCTCCTCTTGTACAAGTTGAAGGTGGAGAAGAATATGAGATAAAAGAGATTCTGGATTCTCGTATCCACAGAGGAAGACTTCAGTACTTGGTTCGATGGAAGAACTATGGGCCCCAAGACGACACCTGGCTAAACACCTCTGACATACATGCCTCTAGATTAATCCGCAATTTTCATGCGAAGTACCCAGACAAACCAGCTCCAGAGGCCTTCAGGAGCCGGCCTTAAGGGGGGGGGTACTGTAATGTTCTGGTACCTTTGGGTACCCTAATTACTCTTTCATAAGTGTATGCGCCCCACCATTCTCTTTTGGTAAGGTGCGCATACACCTTTAAGACTGATGCTGTCATCACTGAGCGCCGGACTGGATGGCTATTTAGATCACCGGCTCTCACTCACATGTGTTCGTTCAAACTGCTTTGTGCCTTGATGCTAACCTGTCTTGAAGCTCTCATGCTTACAAGCATACCTCGCTGTCGGAACCATGCTGCGCTGATCCCTGTATCCCGCTACCGGATCATCCGCTCTTGCCGAACCTCTCCTCTGCTACATTGCTATTAGTGATAAGTACCCCACAGGGGAAACCTCTATAACCTTTATACTAAAGCTTACACTATCTAGCTCTGCATACTAAGGACTATTACTACATCTGCATTATCTAAGATTGCTAGCTCTTGAGCCTACTACCACCTGTTCTTGCACTGGGTTGATCTCTCTTGTATGTCCACCTGCTACTCTGTCATCTGCTACCATACATGATTGCTAAACCTATCTGCATCCCATCTGCTACTATCTTACTTTCAAGAACATTTCCTTTCAAGTGTCTGTCATCTACCATCTCTACCCAACCTGTCTCTTCAGCCTATCATCACTGTGTTACTATATACATAAGTCACTCTAGGAAACATCTTATTGAGTGTGTGTATTTACTTGCTGAATTGAGATCATCCACACATGATGAGTCATTGGGAGTTGGGATTGGTGTCTCAGCGTTTCTCTACATGACTACTGAAGTGGAATATTTCTGCAGCTGAAAATCCACATCATACGTAAAACGCAGGAGCGTTACACATGTACAGTCTATATTACAGAAAAGCATTGCAATACTGTGTGGTATTAGAACTTCTCAGAACTGGTAACAAAAATACAATTGTATTGTGAGGAGAGACATTTTCCCACACACAGCTAATGTCCACTTGTGTAATATCATTGAAAGATGTTGGTGGTAACTTCTCTGTGACATGCTGTGGATGAATGCAAAGAACCCTAGGCTGAAGTGTACATATACACATCGCCTGAGGAAGGAGCATGCATGCTCTGAACGCAAGCACCCACCTGCACTATTGGATGTAAGCCTGGATACTGAACGCTGCCAGAAACACAGGAAGTGTCGGACTCCACTGGCACAGCCAGGACCACGGCCACCACAGTGTACTTCCCTAACATCCCTGCAGTGTTGCAATGAACCATCCCCATTTGCTGATCAACTATTTCCTCTGTGTGAGTTACTACATTGTTTTTATGTAATAAATAACCTTTTAATCTACACTGAGGTGGCGCTGCTTTTCTTCTCCTACCCCTAGGCTGAAGTGGAATTCATAGCAAAAGTATGTCAAGTCTTGTAAATTGTATTGGTAGCTCTTTGATGCAAACACAATTCATGTTGAAGTGTACACAATTTAATCAACATATTTAAAAGTGGTTCTAGGGAAGGTTTTTTTACCTTCATGCATTCTATGTATTAAGGTAAAAAACCTTCTGTGTGAAGCGCACCCCCCCCCCCCCCCATCCTTACCTGAGCTCTCTCCCATCCAGCAATGTTCACAATAGCCTCGGGTGTATAGGGACTCTCCCACCTCATTGGCTGAGACAGTAGCAGGAGCCCATTGACTCCCACTGCTATCAATCACAGCTAGAGTGCCAATAAGGATAGAGTGTGGGGGCCACAGCTCTATGTGGCTTAATGACACATAGAGCAGCAGCTTGCGAGGGAGCATGCAGCGGTGCCCCAGGGCAAGCGGCATTCTCTGGGGGAAACCGCTCGAGTGGGATGAGCCACGAGTGCTGGCAGGGGACCCAAAAGGAAGAGGATCGGAGCTGGTAAGTATAACATGTTTGTTTTTTTAAACAAAACTTTAATATCACTCTAACATATTTTAGGTATGATATTAAATAAATTAAAAGCCTGTAATATACACCCATCCACTGGATGCAAACAGTTACTACTGCCATTACATTTTTAATGAAAACTGTATATAGTCTCTCTTTAACATTTTGGGTAATAATACAAGTACATGGGATTGATTCACACATTTAACTGTGGTTATTTAGCCCCAGATGCTTCTTGGTTTGTAAAAAGAAAATAAATACATAAATATATAAAGCAAATACATTATCCTATTAGGGGGTTAAACTGAAACTAGAACCTGTTATCTTATTCTTTCTGAATTACCTCCAGGGTCAGCTGCATTATTTAACAATGTACCTCCTGCTTGATTCATCTTGCACTCCCCTGTGGGGATATCTCTTTATTGTTGTGGCTTTACCTTGTAGTGCTACAGGCTAACAGATCAATGCAACCTTCTATGCATCGCATTGCCTGTCAACTAGTAAACCAGTAAAAATAAAAATAGGCTTGCTTAAAAGCTACCAAAAATCACCTATTGATTCACTCTTTGCTTCTTCCTGAGAATGATTAGCTTGTTAATAAAAATTGATTTGACAAATGGTATTTTTTTTATCAAGAATCTATTTTATAACATGGTTATGTGTAGTTATTTAAGTGGAACGTGTTTATATTGATGAAGCTAAATGAATGGTAATATTGCTAGCAGCAGTGTTCCATTGAATGCCTGTTAGCATTTTTATTTATTTTTCTTATTATTAACCAGAGAAAGTTTTAATAGGATAGACTTTGATGTTAAAGCCTATAACTGGGCAAATGTTTCAAAAGCAGGAAATGTGACATAAAACCCAAGAAGCTCTTTGTTTTCTCTCTCTCTGCAGTTGGAGGACATATTACCACTTTGTTACTTTCATTAATTAAAAACATGTCTTGTGAGAATTTTAGGCCCCTTTTACACACGGAGTCCGTTCAGATCCGCCTGTCAGGTTTTTTTTGCGGATCTGAACGGATGCCCCATGCATCTCTATGGGGCATCGGATGTCAGGCGAGACATATCCCCTGACATCCGATCCAATCCAATCCGTCAAAACCAGACGGATGGAAACCCTATTTTCCATCCGTCTGATGGATCGGATCGGATGAGAACGGACAGACGGTCCGTTCCCATCCAATTCCCCCATAGAGATGCATGGGGACCTGAGAGCTGTGTCTTCGTCTGCTCAGCGGGGGATCAACGGATCGATCCCCCGCTGAGAAAAACGGAGTCCACCTGACAGACTCCCCTGTGTGAAAGAGGCCTAACTCTATGTTCCATGCCAGTGACAACTGCTGATCTCAGACTGTGATTGTTAACTAGGAATGAGTGAACTGGGCTCGGTTCAGTTTGCTGTATGTTCGGTGAACCCAATGGAAAGTCCATAAACACCCAATTTGAATCTATGGGAGAAAAACAAAATCTTGTATCCTGGCATTTTAGAGGGCAAATATCCAAGCTATTGTTACAAAAAGGGTTTGGGCAGCTTGACAATGTCCCAAGGGACATTTACAATTTTAAACTTTTTTTTTTAAATACTGTTCAGCAGGGAGAGGGTCTATTAACATTGCTTAAAAGTAAGTTATGAAACAGCACTATTTGAGATTTAACACTTAAAAAATGGCATGGGATTCCGAGGATACCAAGTGCAGGTATTCAATGGTAGCAAGTTGACCAGATCATTAGCTTTAGGAAACTGGAATTAAACCAAGTATGATGATTTATACGATTTATTAATAGCAAGAAAAAACAAAACCCCATCCAACAAAAGCAAACCATATAACAAGGCAAACATAAAAAATATATGTGAACAGTAAATGTGAACCAGGTGCCAGAAAACATAACTAGCACACTATACTATGTAGCGCTACCCCCGCAGGAGCCGCTGGTTGAATTGGGTCCTCTGTTCTTACCTTGACCTCTGTGCCTCTGACACCTTGGGTATACCAGTCAACAGCCACAAATTGACAAGGTTTGGTATATGCCTCAGGGTCACCCTGAAATGAGACTTGATACCTTGGAGTATGATAACGAGTTATATTAGGAATATGAGTAGTCCAAAATAACAGGAAATCACAATGTAGTACACGTTTTAGCATATACAGTTTCAAATATCAATCAAGGCAGTAGGAGTGAGAGGATGGCCATAAAGTTAGAGTGGCTTTTAAACTAGGTGATGGGGGGAGTGTACAGATGTAGAATTAGCCAGTGGAAAGCAAGTTTCAGAGGGCAGAAATGGGGGCATTAGCGGTAGGGTGTTTGGAGCTCCTAAACCCAGGGTGGGTATGGGGAAAAATCAAGAGAGCAGCCTAAAAACATCAAATGAGGATATATGTAACCGATCAAAATTAAGAGGTTTGTATACCAATGCCAGAAGCCTGGCCAACAAGATAGGGGAGCTGGAGCTACTGATGTTTGAGGAGGACTTAAACATTTTTGCATACAGCCGTTTTTCAAATCTGCCGCCTTTTGCAGCACAGTAACCCGGAAGTGACGTCATGGACGCCGCCTCCGGGTTACGTCATCGGAGACCCGATCGATGCCGTTTCCGGCATTCATCGGGACTCCATCCAGCCGTCGGACGTGCTGGCTGGGTGCTCGGGGCTCCCGGTGGGACGGGAGCCCCGAGCAAAGCCACGGAAGGCAGCGGGAGGGGGGGAACGTCCCCTCCCGCTCACCCGGGTAACGATCGAGCGGCTCCCGAGCATCGGTCGTTACCGACGGAAAGCCGACCGTCAGCTTCAAACCACGGTACCGGGATGATGCCTCTAGCTAGAGGCATCATCCCAGTATAACCCCGCAAAGTTACCCGACGTATATATACGTCAGTTTGCGGTAAGTGGTTAAAGTGCGTAAGGGGTTCTTCACTGTAAAAGCGGTAAGGATGTGGAATTCTCTTCCACAAGCAGTCGTAACAGCAGGGTGCATTGATAGTTTCAAAAAACTATTAGATGGGCACCTTAGAGACCACAACATACAGGGGTATACAATGTACGGTTAAAAGCAAACACACACACGCATCATAGGTTGAACTGGATGGACTGATGTCTTTTTTCAACCTCACTAACTATGTAACTATGTAACTATGTAAGGAGTGCCTCCTTAGGTTTTGATAAAGCTGCATAAACTGTAGCTTTCCCCACTGGAAATGAACAACATAAGGCGACAGTGAATTTGATATCAATAGGACAATGACTAAGCCGCTTAGAGTCACTTACAGTGAGGAGGCTAGGGCCTAGGCTACAATGCAATGATGATAAAATAACTATAAAATCTTGACTTAACAAGGTAACAAGCGCTCTAATGCAGTCTTCAAAGTAAATCTTCGGCCAGCCACGTTGGAGCTCTTGAAGAAGTTTAAGAAATAAAGAAAATGTTTTCTGTAATTAAGACATTTTTGTAGAACACTGAATTCCCAAGGGCACTAAGTGGCAAAGTGTCCAGCAAGGGGTTAATTATTAGGAGTATATTATGAGATGTAGGGGGGCGTGACCGGAAGGGGACCGAGGCAGACGTGGAAGCCAAGAGCTCCGCCGATCCCTCGGGTGAATACAAAGTAATCCGCGGATTTGACTACACCGGCGGGGTACAAAAGTACCCATTGAGCTTCCACAACCCCTAAACACCATACCTGGCCAAAAATTTTTCAAATAGGACCATCCGTGGAGGATCGACATTTGCGGCCTAGGTGGGACCAGAAGCCGCGGACTCGAGTACAGCGGCATCCGACCGCGAGCGCGCCGACATCATCCGCGCAGCACGGGAACGAGTCATCGAGGAAGGAGGTAGGCACCGACACCACATACAGCCCGGGATCTTTTCAGTGGGGACCCCAGGGCTGAGTGCCGACTCCTTCCCCCACGGCCGCGACCGCCATCTTGGCCTAGGCCCGGAGCCGTTCGGCGGCATCCCTCTCCCCACCAGTGGCCAGCACAACTCTGCAAAGTGCTTCTGAAGGACTACAAGACCTGGCCAGACCCTCCTAGACCAGTTAAAAGGTCAAACAGAGGGGCTTTATGCTTGCGGCCTAGACACCACCTGAGCCTGCGGCCTTTCCTGAGGAGGAGCACCCCAGCATGCACAAGAGACCTAATTAACTCTAGCATTGTGGTACTGAGCACTCCAACCAACTCTCAGGCATCCCCCATCAATACTGCCATCCACTACCCCACTCAGACACTCCAGTTGTGACTCAGGAGCTCATTACAGGCCGCACCGTCTGCCATTCTAAATGAGTCAGTGGATACAACACTGCTAAAAGCAGACTGCTCATATCCTTCAAGCACAGCTTTACCTCATATAAGAGACACTGGACATTTAACCCACACTTTGCCACAATCATCCCCGCCCTCTAAGCTGAATTGGTCCTTGTTACACTGTTTGGCTGATCCCCCAGTGTACTGCACAACTGCCTCAATATCATAGAAACCCTTTCATTAGCAGTACACACTAATACTGTTAAAGGGACATTACTTTTTACATACATGACGTGTGGGAGCGTGGCTTGGCACACGAACAGAATGGCCGCCTGCTAGAGCGATTCCGCTGATGGCCCTCCTGCTCCACGGCTATACAGCTTTATCTATAGCAACCCGCTCCTGAAATGGGCAAGCTCTCAAAGCCTGGACTACACTCAAAACAACTACAGTCCGGAAAATCAGAGGGTAGTAAGGTTATACCAGATCTATTCAAGACTCAGTTTAAGAGCAAAAATAAAATGGCAAATTCCAAAACAGCACAAGTCCCGGCCCCAACAGGGGAAGAAGAAGATGATCTAGAGTCATTGGCCGCATCAGAAGACCTGGGAGGTGATTGTGTTAGACCGGACCGCACATTGACTTTTAATGACATGACTGCTATCGCAGCAGACATCAAGGGGTCATTTGCTGCAGCACTAATTGACCTTAAGACTGACATTATGGGGATTAAGGAACAAATGGCAGTTGGAGAGAAGGCCGGTAGGTCAAGAGACAGAGCTATACAACGGCTTGAGGAGGTGACCAATTCATCACATCTAATAATGATGAATCGTCAACTAGAAGACCTGGACAACAGGGGTATACAAAATAACATCAGGGTGAGAGGGGTACCAGAAGAGGTTGATAATGATCGATTGAAACCGGCCCTGTGCTCGATCTTTAACGGCCTCTTAAGCAGACCCGCGGAATCTCCAATTGATTTTGATAGAGCACACAGGGCCCTTAGACCTAAAGCACCTGATAATACCCCTCCTCGTGACATCATATGCTGTCTAAGCAGTCATCCTTTGAAAGAAGAGACTCTAAAACAGGCACGCCAAAATGATCAGATCATCTTTAATGAGCAACCAATCCTCTTATTCCAAGATCTGTCCCCTATCACGCTAAAAAACAGAAGGGCACTGAAACCACTACTGGAAATTTTACAGGCAAAGCATATACCGTACCGCTGGAAATTTCCTTTTGCCCTTCAGGCCAGCTCAGGGGGCAGACAATATATGCTCAAAACCCCGGACGATTTGCCAGCCTTCTGTGAATCCTTGCACCTTGAACCAATCTCTCTTCCAGATTGGTATGCCGAGTTTTTGCTCCCTCCGGATCCTATGGGTAACCAAAGAACCCCTAACCCCTCTCCAGCGCGGACCCCAGGCGGGAAAAGTGGAAAGAGGCAAAAGTTCCGTGATCCTGGAAATCTATTCTCGTCTCCACCTAGGACGCCGAGAATAAGAGATCATAAATGACAGTACTGCATGAACTTTGTCACCCTCTGCCCGCATGGCCGCATTCTTGATAAGTGATGAATACAGGTGATCGACCACATCGTTCCACTCATGCCCAGACTGGATGAGGACGACTTTTCCTTACCTTGAATTCAATTTTGTTCCTAGAAATAGATGTCTATACTCAAAAATATGACTCCAACTGTTTGGGAGTACTGATATATGAGAAGATGAGACACATTCATAACTATCCCATTATCTTATTACAGTGGAGTCTACACACCACTATACCTTCTTGATCCATGGTTTTACGAGAAGCTGAGACACATTCACATCTATACCAGTTTCGTGCTGCTATGGAGACTACGAACCACTATTCCTTTTTGATTTATGACGATTGGTCATTAAAAATAGGGTTGTGATTACCATGGCAATGAGAATGAGAACAACGCACTGGAGAACCTCTCTTAAGACATTATCATTATCTCCTACCTCTAATGTTCTCTCTATAGGTTAATTGTTTATATACACTTCTTTAAACTATAAGAAATTACTTTCATAACTGTTGATTGATGGAACGGTAGTACACGACTGCGCAACCGGATGGCCGCAGTTATTATGCTAACATAATGCAGTTAGAATTAACAGTGAATTAAGTCATTAGTCATTAGGCACCATCCATGTGAATGTGTTGGACTTTGCAGTAGAGACGTAGTGATGTGTAGTGACATATACTCCCTTGAACACCCTAGTTCATAGACATCTATTAATGATAAGTGCTTTACATTTTTTCAGTCCTATTTGATATCACAGTTTTCTTTTGTTGATGCAAGAACTCTCCTTGTTCTGCTCGTGTGCGCAAAGTGACTAATGATCTCTAGCGGACATTTATATAGGGAAATGTCACTGCCGGATCTAATGTTGGGGATTCCCTTGCTGGGTACTGGGTGAATGCTCCATGTATCCATATCATTGTCATAATGCACACGCGAGTATCCACAACGGAAGATTACCATTGTATTCATACTAAAATGCGGTCTCACAGGAGCTAGCAGATAGGGGTACTGAAATGTGAGTTCTCTTTCAGTTGCCGATCTTTCCAACGAAAGTACCCAAATTATTGTTAAAAAGCTGTAAGTATTTTAAAGGTATGCTTCTTACAGTATACCTGTTTTCACTGTTTAGTGTTATTCTTTTAAATGGAGTAGGAGGGCCTCCTGGAATGACTGACTTATTCATAGAACTTAATACACCTGGAAAACCTAATCTTGGTCCCAATTCCTGGTGTGTTTTCTCTTTTGGGTGCAGTGGTCATTCCTGGATGTGCCAACCATTTGTTCCCTAGACAGAGGCTGGCAGACTGTTCACCGTTTCTAAGGTGTAGCAGGAGCCATTTTATACTATTGTAGCCTCTGAAACTGATATCCCACCTGGACTAACTAGTCAAGGGTGGTTGTTGTTACCTATTTGGTATCTTTTTTCTCTACTTTCCTCGAGCTTCACTCTCTTCTCTTTTCTGAATCTTTCTTTACTCACATCCCACCCTCCTCCCTCCCAAATATTGCAATATGGCCTATCCAAGGCTAGACAAGGTGCCCTTTGTTATATCCCATAACGTAAATGGCCTTAACATCCCAGAAAAAAGAAGTCATCTATTGTATGAGCTCAAAAAATCTAAAGCCCAAATTGTTTATTTGCAGGAAACACACTTCCGTAGCGACAACATACCCAAATTAAATACTAGATATTATCCTAAGATTTTTCACGCAACCAATACTCAAGCCAAAACAAAAGGAGTGACAATACTGCTCCATAAGAATTGCAAATTCAAACTGGACGAGCAGATATCAGACCCAGATGGTAGATATTTACTCTTGATAGGAACCCTTAACGGAAACCCGATGACGTTAGCGAACGTCTACTTTCCAAATACAGCACACATCACATTCTGTAATCTGATCATAGATGAACTTAAAAAACATGCAAAAGGATGTATAATATTAGGGGGGGACTTTAACGTGCCCCTAGACCCATTGCAAGACACATCCTCGGGTAAATCTTGTATCACATACAAAATCATTAAAAAAATTAAAACACTCCTCAGATCTCTAACACTTATTGACACATGGAGAGCGCTCAACCCGACGGTAAAAGATTACACATTCTACTCAGCCCCACACAAACGATACACTCTGATAGATCACATCTACATAACCCAAAGAGATCTTTTCAAACTGACTAATGCTGACATAGGCATTATTTCCTTTTCGGATCATGCACCGATCTCCATTTCGCTTATACTAGACACACCATCTAGAAATGAGTTCACATGGAGATTGAACTCATCACTGTTAGTGAAAAAAAACATTCAAGATGACATCCAGAATACCATAACAAATTATTTCAAAGAAAATGTCTCAGAGGACATCTCACCCCTATTGCTCTGGGAAGCACACAAGAGTGTGGTCAGAGGAGAGCTCATTAGGCATGGAGCAATATGTAAAAAGGAGAGGTAAAAACTCACCGAAACCCTGATAAGAAAAATCTCTGAACTTGAAGGGCAACATAAGCTCAGTACTTCGCAAAAAGTAGAGCAAGAACTGATAACACAAAGGAAGGCTTTGAATGATCTTCTACAATTTAAGATTAAAAGGTCACTGTTCCTCAAAAAGTCAATCTACTATGAACAGGGGGACAAGGGTGGTAAACTATTAGCTAGGGCCTTGAAGGAAACCCAACTTGACAATAACATCCATTGCATCAAAGGCAAAAATGGTGAATTGATAAGAGACCCACATAAAATGGCAGACAGCTTTGGATCCTTCTATTCCAAATTATATCATATCCCACCGCAGAAAAAACCCGAAGGGCTAGACGGATCCCAAGATGAGCTAATCCAGGACTACTTGGTCAACAGTGGGTTACCAACCCTGCCGAAAGATGCATTGGATGATTTAGAAAAAATGATTTCATTAGATGAAACAAAGACTGCAATAAGAGAATTTAAAACAGGGAAGAGTCCCGGCCCAGACGGCTTTACATCCCAGTATTATAAAATATATATAGATTCTATAGCGCCTCATCTCACAAATGCATTGAATTCCATGCTTGGAAAACATGTCCCATTCAGGGATTTTTTGATGGCACACATCTCAGTCATCCCCAAACCCGACAAGGACCCTACTCTTTGTGCAAGCTATAGGCCAATTTCGCTCCTAAATTTAGATTTAAAGATTTTAACTAAAATAATGGCAACTAGACTGGGTACACTGTTACATCATGTCATAGGGCCGGAAAAGGTGGGATTCATGCAGGGAAGGGAGGCCAAAGATAGTGTCATAAAAGCGATAAACTTGATCCATGGAGTGCGGGACACTGCTGTCGAGGGCCTATTACTCTCCACAGATGCGGAGAAGGCCTTCGACAGAGTGGCGTGGGATTTCCTAATGCACACATGTAAGCATATTGGTCTGGGACCGAATATGATAAGTTGGCTTCAAATTTTGTATTCAAACCCCACAGCAAGGGTTAAGGTTAACAACAACTTATCTTCCCCATTCCCACTGAGAAATGGTCCCAGACAAGGCTGTCCCTTATCACCACTTTTGTTTATTCTGACCCTTGAACCCCTAATTCGTAAAATAAACCTTTCTCCAGACATTCATGGATTCCAAAGAGGAACTAGAGAGTTTAAACTCTCAGCCTACGCAGATGATCTACTATTCTTCATATCCCAACCACACATCTCTATTCCAAATTTAAATAACCAATTCAATAAATATAGATACCTATCTAATTTTAAAATTAATCACAGTAAGTCCGAAGCTCTTAACCTGACCCTCTCTAATGATCTCCTCAAACTAACAAAAGAAAATTGCCCATATAGATGGGAACCCAAGGCGTTGAAATACCTAGGCATCAAACTTACGAAACGGACAGATGACCTATACGAAGCAAATTTTATACCCATACTGAAACAAATAGCAAGTGATCTTAAAAAATGGAATGTGAGGACTTTTTCCTGGTTTGGCAGGGCGTCCATCATAAAAATGACGGTACTGCCGAGGTTGCTCTACCTCTTCCACACGCTCCCAGTCAAGATACCCTCACTTTTTTTCCGCAAATTAACGGCTCTACAAAGAACATTTGTTTGGGCAAACAGAAAACCACAAATTAAACTTAGCTATTTACAATTGCCTAAACTAAGTGGTGGCATAGCGTTACCAAACTTCCAAAAATATTATCAGGCAACACACCTGACAAGGGTACTGGACTGGCATTGCCACTCTAACAGCAAAGACTGGGTGGGTGTGGAAGTTGGCTGGAGCTCTATACCTTCACACCACCTTCTATGGACAGACCAACGAAATTACCCCGCAGACATCAAGGAACACCCGCTCATAAGTAATACCCTTAACATTTTCAAAAATGTAGCATTAGCGCAAAAGATATCCTCCTTTCCAAGTCCACTTGTACCACTTCACAAAAACCCAGACTTCTTGCCTGGTACTGAGAACAACTCTTTTCTACTGAAAAAGAATGTCCGGCTGCTTCCGTTGAGGGTCTACCAATGTTTCCGAAATAATACGTTTAAGTCCTTTGATAATCTTAAACTGGACTGCTCGAGCGAAAATCCCTTAAAGTTCTGGTCCTATCTACAACTGCACGATTACATTTCGCACACTAAACACAGAGAACTCCTCTGCAGGCCACTAACAGACTTTGAGGAACAGTGCGTGAAAGGAGAGAGGATTGAGGGAGCCACGTCCCAATCGTACAAAAAGCTTATCACAGCGTCGCCAGATTTTACTGACCCATATAAAGAAAAATGGGAACAAGTATTGGGCTGTTTATTGACATCAGCTCAATGGGAGAAAGCCTGTTGTTTCTCTCATAAATGTTCTCTAAGCACGAAAATACAGGAGACATCCTATAAAATCAGGACCCAATGGTATCGTACACCTGTTGTCCTTCACCGTTGGTCTGAACAAAACTCTAGTGCGTGTTGGCGATGTGGCTCATCTCCAGGCACATTCCTCCACATTTGGTGGGACTGTCCTGTCATAGGAGGTTTCTGGAAAGAAATTTCCAAATGGATATGACATATCACGTAAACTACGCTTACTCTAGATGCAGCATGCTGTCTACTACATATTAATCATTTTCCATATAGAAAATACAAAAAATCATTGACAAGACATATGCTTAACGCAGCTAAATCCCTCATCCCAATACACTGGAATACAAAAGTGGTTCCCACGACAAAAGACTGGCTGGCCAGAGTTGGCTACATATATGAGATGGAGGAGACTTTGGCTATAAAACTGGAGAGAAACGATATCTTTCAAAAAATGTGGTCCCATTGGCAAACATTCACGGTCTCATCAGAATACAAAGACCTTATGGCAGCTCAATAAGACTTGATAGGTCATTCACTCAAATCCAGGCACGTTAACAACTTTTTCCCCACCCCTACCCCACACCCCATTCCCTTCCTACCCCGTCCCATTTCTTCTAATATCTCTACTTCTCACTCCTTTATATTCTTCATTTCTCATCTTTCTTTTTCTTCCTTTTTTCTGTTTTCTCTTCATTATATGGACGAGCCACGTCATGTGACTCGTCTGTTTGATAATATCACAACAGTAACCGACTTACACTCCTCTTTATAGACTATATACTTTTAAAATGTATACATTTGGAAATTTATATGCAGGTTTGTTTTCATTTATGCATCTCACACCTTCTCATCGAGACTGGATTGTAGATGCCGTATGTGAATGTTCATCAGCCTTACCTGAATGTTACTGAACAAAATGTCTAAACTTAATATGCACTTTACTATTGTAATGCATACTATTACTTGTTTGTTCATTTTCACGAATAAATGTTTTATATTGAGAAAAAAAAAAAAAGAGATGTACCTTGGATGTTCAGGGTTAAAATTGTAAACAGCCGGATTGTTGCAGAACATCAAAGGATAGTTGGTGGTGCCTTTAGGAAGGATAGTGCGGTTTGTCTTACAATGAATTTCAATGAATTTCACAACAGAGTCAGTCAGTCAGTGTGACACAAAGGATTAATATTCCACTCAACAACAGCACAGAATTTGTAGCATCAGGTCTCCTTCGGTAATGAACAGAGCCCTCTTACCCACTTTAGCCCCGAAGGATTTGGCTGTTCAATGACCAGGCCCTATTTTGCGATTCAGCACTGCGTTATTTTAACAGACAATTGCGCGGTCGTGCGACACTGTACCTTAACAAAATTGATGTCCTTATTGTCCCTCAAATAGAGCTTTCTTTTGGTGGTATTTGCTCACCTGTGCAATTTTTTTATTTTTTGCGCTATAAACAAAAAAAGAGCGACAATGTTGAAAAAAATTACAATATTTTTCACATTCTTTTATATGAAATTCTCAAAAAAAATGTAAAAATCTAAATTTTTTAACATTTTAGGCCAATTTGTTTTTTGCTACATATTTTTGGTAAAAAAAATTGCATTAAGCGTATTTTGATTGGTTTTCGCAAAAGTTATTGCGTTTACTAACTACGGGAAAGATTTATGTCATTTGTATTGTTTTTTTTTTTACTAGTAATGGCGGCGATCTGCGATTTTTTTTGTGGGACTGCAACATTGGGGTGGACAGATCAGACCCCTAACTGACATTTTTGACATTTTTGGGGGTACTAGTGATATTACTACAGTAATCAGTGCTAAAAATATGCACTGTTACTGTAAAAATGACACTGGCAGGGAAGGGGTTAACATTACTGGTGATCAGTGGGTTAAATGTGTCCCTAGGGGCGTGATTCTAACTGTCAGGGGGCATGGCTTGTGAAGTAATCACAGAGACATGTGATCCTATATAGCAGGATCACATAGCCTCTGTGATCACTTCATGGAGAATGACAGATGGTTGTGTTTACATCAGCCATCTGTCCTTCTCTCTCAGCTGCGGGAGATCGCGAGTGGCCGATGGCCATCGGAGCTGCCGGTCACATGCACTGACTCCCCAGCTAAGGAGCGGGGGCGGGAGCGCACCGCCGCTGGGGCGTGCTCGACCCTTAGAGTCTCCTGAGCGAGCGACGTAGTATAACGTCTCTTTGCCCAGGAGCGGCAGCCTGCCGCCGTAAAACTGCGGTGGGCAGAGCTCAAGTGGTTAAGATGAAACAATTTCAGGTGTACCTCTGTGATGCAGCAACAGTCTTTAGATAGATTTAGCAGCGTCACGGCAGAAATCAGCAGATCTGGGTCTCCAGCACTAGGCCTCAGGATGATCGCTGGCTCCTGCACACGATGAGATGGACGCAGACTTGTCTTGGCAGATGGCAACAGCTTTACCAGTTCTCTAGAACTGACACTGTCTCTACTGTAAAGCACAGTCTTCTCCTTCATCTTTCCCCCTGTCTCTCTCCCTGATAGGGCCTGTCACTTCTTCACACACCAGACTCCTTTCCCAGACTCTCCTCTGGCTTCCCAGGTTTCTAATTTATAAAACCCCCTCCCACACAACAGCAGGCTGCTCTTAGAAGTCCTTTTAGGTTGGTTTAACATTGGAGTTCTTTCTGGCTGGAACCACAACTTCCAAAATGCAATCCTCTTCAAATTCCTTTATTTAGTAAGGGGTTGCAATACAAACAGAGTGAAGGCACATCTGGTAAAGATGAAACAGTACAATTTGATAACAACATCATAAACAGCGCTTCACCAAGGTTACCATAGCTGTAAAAAGAATATAGTCCACTGGTACAGAAAGGTGGGATCAGTCCCCCCCTGGATGTGCAAGAGAACAGACATGCCAAATATTACAAAGGATGGCAGATTGGATAACAAGGAAACAACCTCAATTTATAACAAACTTATGGGTGTCGGGTACCAGGGTAGTACCAATGGATGGG
The DNA here is from genome assembly GCF_965119305.1 of Pelophylax lessonae. NCBI lineage: Eukaryota > Metazoa > Chordata > Amphibia > Anura > Ranidae > Pelophylax > Pelophylax lessonae. Next base: position 355,896,394 of record NC_138768.1, read on the forward strand.
CTCCTGTACAGAGCAGGAGCGGCAAACAGTAACTCCAAACCATGGAGTCAGTCAGGCAATGAACAGGTAGCAGGGATAAAAGCTATAGAAGATCCCAGTCTCAGGGGGAAAGTGCGAGTAGGTACAGATGGGAGAGAAAGAGAAAAGGAGCAGGAAACGCAGGGTTAAAAGAAAAAAGGGTAAAACAGAGAAGAAAGGGGGAAGGAAGGGAACAGGAAGGAAGCTGAAGAGGCCAGTGATACCTGGGTCCCCAGGCCCATACCTCCCCCCCCCCGCGCCCCCAGAGCCCTAGTCAGAGACAGAGAGCTCCCGCAGGTAAGAGTCTGTGCACGTAAAGTAGTCCCACGGTCTCCATTTGTCCCAAAAAGCTTCTTTCTGATTGTACAAGGTAGCCGACAAGTCTTCCATGTCCCGAAGCTCCTTAACCTTGGAAAACCACAGAGACCTCGGGGTGTATCAGGTGACCTCCAACAGAGGGGTATGCAGGCTTTGGCAGCATTTAAAAGCTGAGTAGTCAGAGAGGACTTGTATTTCTTAACTGGCCGTTGGGTGAGGTGCAGTAAGCACGCCGCAGGATCATCCGCCACGTCCGCGTTAGTAAGCTGACCACCGCTTGCCAGAATGGTTTGACCAGTGGGCATTCCCAAAAAATATAAAACATCGTCCCCGTGTCGTCATTGCAGCGCCACCATTTATCCGATACCAGAGGGAAACACCGGTGTAAGAAAGACGGCACCCTATACCAACGCGTGAGAACCTTGTATCCCGTTTCCTGGATCTTAGTGGCGATAGAGGATTTATGCACAAAGAGAAGGATCTTGTCTCTTTGGGATTTCGTGAAAGTGGTACAGAGGTCAGATTCCCAGTGGGCAAGAAAAGGAGGGGAAAAATCAGCGGGGGGGGGGGGGGATTGTTCCGCAAAAGCGACAGAAAGGGTATGTCGCGTCGGTTCCTGACTGTGGCAGATCCGCTCCAGGGGGGTCAGAGGACGGGAGATACCGGGGAGGTGGAGGGTCCCCCGGAGGAAATGCCGAAGCTGGAGACCACTCCAAAAGTCTAGTGGAGGGTTCACGGTTCCCGATAATGCCCCCACGGAGAGGCCACCATCACTGCCCAAAAAGTCCACCAGATGGACACGGCCCGCGGCAGTCAGGCCACGGAACCCACCGCCATCCAGCCCGGGAGGGAAATCCGGGTTGCCCACCACAGGAACCATCAGCGAGGGGAGCGGGGAGACCGTAGTGTGTAAAAATGTGTCTCTGACAGCAGAGAGCGTACATCCCAAAGTGAGATGATCCCTCAACTCCCCTTGGAGAGGCGTAGAGATCCACGGCCAACTCCTAGCTGTGCCACCCGAGTCTGCCAATTCCATGGCCACCCAACGCTTCGTCGCCGAGTGGCAATGCCAATCAATCAATCTGGTTAGGCGAGCTGCCCTGAAATAAGCCTTAATGTTTGGCAAGCCCACCCCACCACAAGTCTTAGGAAGATATAGTAGCTGGAGTTTGATGCGGGGCCGACGGTGGGACCAAACAAATTCCTGGAACAGATCGTCTATTCGACGGAAGAAGCCAGCAGGGAGTCACAACGGAAGGGCTTGCAGCAAGTAGAGGATTCGGGGTAGAATCTTAACCGCCCCCCCCCCCCTTTCCATGCGTCCGGCCCCCTAATCTGCATGCAGGGGCGCCAGACGCATGGAGTTCAATGGGGCTTTTTCTTTTTTTTGCATCAACTGATTAGAGCCAGAGGCTCTAATAGGCTGCAGCAAAGGGTGGACCCGGGGCGCAGAGCAGTGTGCCCCGACTCCACCCATTGTGTGACAATAGCAAATGAAAAGTCGCTATTGTCACACGGATCCTCCTCCTGGCCAATCAGGGAGCGGGTCTAATACCTGATTCCTGATTGGCCGCAAAGCAAACCCCATGCCATTGGCCGAGGAGGAGGCGGGAGCGGAAGGACTTGAGGAGACGCGCCGCCGTGACTGAGGAGAAGCCGTCGCTGGGACTGAGGAGAAGCCGCCCACCGCCACTGCTGCTCCAGGTAAGTAAGGGGGCACGCACACTGATCTCTGCATTAAAGGGGGCATGTACGCTGGTCACTGCATTGAAGGGGCATGTACGCTGGTCACGGCATTGAAGGGGGCATGTACGCTGGTCACTGCATTGAAGGGGGCATGTACGCTGGTCACTGCATTGAAGGGGGCATGTACGCTGGTTACTGCATTGAAGGGGGCATGTACGCTGGTCACTGCATTGAAGGGGGCATGTATGCTGGTCACTGCATTGAAGGGGGCATGTACGCTGGTCACTGCATTGAAGGGGGCATGTACGCTGGTCACTGCATTGAAGGGGGCACGCACGCTGAACTCTGCATTGAAGGGGGCATGTACGCTGGTCACTGCATTGAAGGGGGCACGCACGCTGGTCACTGCATTGAAGGGGCATGTACGCTGGTCACTTCATTGAAGGGGGCACGCACGCTGGTCACTGCATTGAAAGGGGGCACGCTGGTCACTGCATTAAAAGGGGGCACGCTGGTTACTGTGCATTGAAAGGGGGCACGCTGGTCTCTCTGCTTTAAAAGGGGCACGCTGGTGTCTCTGCATTGAAAGGGGGCATGCTGGCATCTCTGCATTGAAAGGGGGCACGCTGGCATCTCTGCATTAAAAGTGGGCACGCTGGTCTCTCTGCATTGAAAGGGGGCACGCTGCTCTCTCTGCATTGAAAGGGGGCACGCTGGTCACTCTGCATTGAAAGGGGCCACGCTGGTCTCTCTGCATTGAAAGGGGGCACGCTGGTCTCTCTGCATTGAAAGGGGGCGCACTATACCTTAATTACTTACGGCCCCTTTCACACTTTTGCGACCTCAAAGTCACACAATTTTTTACAGCATTTTTTGCAGCAAAGCAATGCCTGTTACTTTTTTCTGTTTGTGCCCCCCCCCCCCCCCCCAAAAAAAAAAAAAAAATTCGAGCACCTGCTGCCACTGGTTAAAACTACAATATATTCAAGCAAAGGGGAAGCATGAACAAACAGGACATGACCAGGATTGGGACTGGGAACAAGCAGAGCAGAGATGGGGGAACAGGATAGAAGGCACAGGACTAGTGTTGAGCGAACACGGACTGTATTATTCGTGTTCGTACCGAATAATTGGATTTTTTGTACTCGAACACGGACACGGACACTTTACTGTATGTTCGGGTAAAAATCCGTGTTCGGTCGTTTTATTTCCGGGTTTTGCATGCTTTGGCGCTCTTTTCATGGCGGGCTTTCAACAGCCAATCAACAATCGTTTAACTGGTGTGCCTTAAGCCATCCCAGCCATGCCTGCAAATGTCTCAGTAGCTGTGATTGGCCGTCTGAAGCATGTGACCAAGTCTTTATAAGTTCGAGGCAGCCGCAGCGGCGTCATTATGCTGCTTAGATTCAGGGACAGAGCACACATCAACGTGCTGGCTGCTGATTAGGGAAAGATAGGCAGGAAAAAACCATTTGTGTCCGGATAGAATTGAGGGACAGGTCGGAGTGTTTAGGCAGGGCGAGTTGTAGGCATTTTAGGGATAGAGTCTGCTGAATTATAGGGTCAGTGTCTTCTACAAACTACAATCGATATTGCTGTGTGGGGGGTGGGGTCTGCACTCAATCCTGATCTACGATCTCTTCTCAATCCTGTTAGGGACAGAGTCTGCTGAATTTTAGGGAAACTGTGTTCTACAAACTACAATCGATATTGCTGTGTGGTGTGGGATTGGAGATAGGCAGGTGTCAGTGATCCACATCCATTTTTCTGTGTGTGAGCTGCAGTGAACACAATCTTTTTGGGCTGCAGTGAACACAATCTTTTTGGGCTGCAGTGAACACAATCTTTTTGGGCTGCAGTGAACACAATCTTTTTGGGCTGCAGTGAACACAATCTTTTTGGGCTGCAGTGAACACAATCTTTTTGGGGTGCAGTGAACAAAATCTTTTTGGGGTGCAGTGAACACAATCCTTTTTGGTGTGCAGTGAACACAATCTTTGTGGGGTGCAGTGAACAAAATCCTTTGTGGGGTGCAGTGAACACAATCTTTTTGGGGTGCAGTGAACAAAATCCTTTTTGGGGTGCAGTGAACAACATCCTTTTTGGGGTGCAGTGAACACAATCTTTTTGGGGTGCAGTGAACAAAATCCTTTGTGGGGTGCAGTGAACACAATCTTTTTGGGGTGCAGTGAACACAATCTTTTTGGGGTGGAGTGAACAACATCCTTTTTGGGGTGCAGTGAACAAAATCCTTTTTGGGGTGCAGTGAACAAAATCATTTTTGGGGTGCAGTGAACACAATCTTTTTGGGGTGCAGTGAACACAATCTTTGTGGGGTGCAGTGAACACAATCTTTTTGGGGTGGAGTGAACAACATCCTTTTTGGGGTGCAGTGAACAACATCCTTTTTGGGGTGCAGTGAACACAATCTTTTTGGGGTGCAGTGAACACAATCTTTGTGGGGTACAGTGAACAGAATCTTTGTGGGGTGCAGTGAACACAATCTTTGGGGGGTACAGTGAACACAATCTTTGTGAGGTGCAGTGAACACAATCTTTGTGGGGTGCAGTGAACACAATCATTGTGGGGTGCAGTGAACTCAATCTTTGTGGGGTACAGTGAACACAATCTCATACTTCTGAAGGTTTGAGGGTGCTGCCTGTTCCATACTCCCCCTACTCCTCATCTAGCCTTTTAGGGGTACAAACAATAGTAATTGGGGCCTAGTGTGGTTGTGTACGTGTGATATACATACACTTTTTTGGGATCATATTTTCTATTCCGCTATTTAATCAAAAACCTTTGGGGATCAGTTAAATTGGGGGATAGTCTGTGTTGGTACGTGTGAGAGAGATCCACCTTTCCAAGTTGTTGGGGTTCATCTCATACTTCTGAAGGTTTGAGGGTGCTGCCTGTTCCATACTCCCCCTACTCCTAGCCTTTTAGGGGTACAAACAATAGTAATTGGGGCCTAGTGTGGTTGTGTACGTGTGATATACATACACTTTTTTGGGATCATATTTTCTATTCCGCTATTTAATCAAAAACCTTTGGGGATCAGTTAAATTGGGGGATAGTCTGTGTTGGTACGTGTGAGAGAGATCCACCTTTCCAAGTTGTTGGGGTTCATCTCATACTTCTGAAGGTTTGAGGGTGCTGCCTGTTCCATACTCCCCCTACTCCTAGCCTTTTAGGGGTACAAACAATAGTAATTGGGGCCTAGTGTGGTTGTGTACGTGTGATATACATACACTTTTTTGGGATCATATTTTCTATTCCGCTATTTAATCAAAAACCTTTGGGGATCAGTTAAATTGGGGGATAGTCTGTGTTGGTACGTGTGAGAGAGATCCACCTTTCCAAGTTGTTGGGGTTCATCTCATACTTCTGAAGGTTTGAGGGTGCTGCCTGTTCCATACTCCCCCTACTCCTAGCCTTTTAGGGGTACAAACAATAGTAATTGGGGCCTAGTGTGGTTGTGTACGTGTGATATACATACACTTTTTTGGGATCATATTTTCTATTCCGCTATTTAATCAAAAACCTTTGGGGATCAGTTAAATTGGGGGATAGTCTGTGTTGGTACGTGTGAGAGAGATCCACCTTTCCAAGTTGTTGGGGTTCATCTCATACTTCTGAAGGTTTGAGGGTGCTGCCTGTTCCATACTCCCCCTACTCCTAGCCTTTTAGGGGTACAAACAATAGTAATTGGGGCCTAGTGTGGTTGTGTACGTGTGATATACATACACTTTTTTGGGATCATATTTTCTATTCCGCTATTTAATCAAAAACCTTTGGGGATCAGTTAAATTGGGGGATAGTCTGTGTTGGTACGTGTGAGAGAGATCCACCTTTCCAAGTTGTTGGGGTTCATCTCATACTTCTGAAGGTTTGAGGGTGCTGCCTGTTCCATACTCCCCCTACTCCTAGCCTTTTAGGGGTACAAACAATAGTAATTGGGGCCTAGTGTGGTTGTGTACGTGTGATATACATACACTTTTTTGGGATCATATTTTCTATTCCGCTATTTAATCAAAAACCTTTGGGGATCAGTTAAATTGGGGGATAGTCTGTGTTGGTACGTGTGAGAGAGATCCACCTTTCCAAGTTGTTGGGGTTCATCTCATACTTCTGAAGGTTTGAGGGTGCTGCCTGTTCCATACTCCCCCTACTCCTAGCCTTTTAGGGGTACAAACAATAGTAATTGGGGCCTAGTGTGGTTGTGTACGTGTGATATACATACACTTTTTTGGGATCATATTTTCTATTCCGCTATTTAATCAAAAACCTTTGGGGATCAGTTAAATTGGGGGATAGTCTGTGTTGGTACGTGTGAGAGAGATCCACCTTTCCAAGTTGTTGGGGTTCATCTCATACTTCTGAAGGTTTGAGGGTGCTGCCTGTTCCATACTCCCCCTACTCCTAGCCTTTTAGGGGTACAAACAATAGTAATTGGGGCCTAGTGTGGTTGTGTACGTGTGATATACATACACTTTTTTGGGATCATATTTTCTATTCCGCTATTTAATCAAAAACCTTTGGGGATCAGTTAAATTGGGGGATAGTCTGTGTTGGTACGTGTGAGAGAGATCCACCTTTCCAAGTTGTTGGGGTTCATCTCATACTTCTGAAGGTTTGAGGGTGCTGCCTGTTCCATACTCCCCCTACTCCTAGCCTTTTAGGGGTACAAACAATAGTAATTGGGGCCTAGTGTGGTTGTGTACGTGTGATATACATACACTTTTTTGGGATCATATTTTCTATTCCGCTATTTAATCAAAAACCTTTGGGGATCAGTTAAATTGGGGGATAGTCTGTGTTGGTACGTGTGAGAGAGATCCACCTTTCCAAGTTGTTGGGGTTCATCTCATACTTCTGAAGGTTTGAGGGTGCTGCCTGTTCCATACTCCCCCTACTCCTAGCCTTTTAGGGGTACAAACAATAGTAATTGGGGCCTAGTGTGGTTGTGTACGTGTGATATACATACACTTTTTTGGGATCATATTTTCTATTCCGCTATTTAATCAAAGACCTTTGGGGATCAGTTAAATTGGGGGATAGTCTGTGTTGGTACGTGTGAGAGAGATCCACCTTTCCAAGTTGTTGGGGTTCATCTCATACTTCTGAAGGTTTGAGGGTGCTGCCTGTTCCATACTCCCCCTACTCCTAGCCTTTTAGGGGTACAAACAATAGTAATTGGGGCCTAGTGTGGTTGTGTACGTGTGATATACATACACTTTTTTGGGATCATATTTTCTATTCCGCTATTTAATCAAAAACCTTTGGGGATCAGTTAAATTGGGGGATAGTCTGTGTTGGTACGTGTGAGAGAGATCCACCTTTCCAAGTTGTTGGGGTTCATCTCATACTTCTGAAGGTTTGAGGGTGCTGCCTGTTCCATACTCCCCCTACTCCTAGCCTTTTAGGGGTACAAACAATAGTAATTGGGGCCTAGTGTGGTTGTGTACGTGTGATATACATACACTTTTTTGGGATCATATTTTCTATTCCGCTATTTAATCAAAAACCTTTGGGGATCAGTTAAATTGGGGGATAGTCTGTGTTGGTACGTGTGAGAGAGATCCACCTTTCCAAGTTGTTGGGGTTCATCTCATACTTCTGAAGGTTTGAGGGTGCTGCCTGTTCCATACTCCCCCTACTCCTAGCCTTTTAGGGGTACAAACAATAGTAATTGGGGCCTAGTGTGGTTGTGTACGTGTGATATACATACACTTTTTTGGGATCATATTTTCTATTCCGCTATTTAATCAAAAACCTTTGGGGATCAGTTAAATTGGGGGATAGTCTGTGTTGGTACGTGTGAGAGAGATCCACCTTTCCAAGTTGTTGGGGTTCATCTCATACTTCTGAAGGTTTGAGGGTGCTGCCTGTTCCATACTCCCCCTACTCCTAGCCTTTTAGGGGTACAAACAATAGTAATTGGGGCCTAGTGTGGTTGTGTACGTGTGATATACATACACTTTTTTGGGATCATATTTTCTATTCCGCTATTTAATCAAAAACCTTTGGGGATCAGTTAAATTGGGGGATAGTCTGTGTTGGTACGTGTGAGAGAGATCCACCTTTCCAAGTTGTTGGGGTTCATCTCATACTTCTGAAGGTTTGAGGGTGCTGCCTGTTCCATACTCCCCCTACTCCTAGCCTTTTAGGGGTACAAACAATAGTAATTGGGGCCTAGTGTGGTTGTGTACGTGTGATATACATACACTTTTTTTGGATCATATTTTCTATTCCGCTATTTAATCAAAAACCTTTGGGGATCAGTTAAATTGGGGGATAGTCTGTGTTGGTACGTGTGAGAGAGATCCACCTTTCCAAGTTGTTGGGGTTCATCTCATACTTCTGAAGGTTTGAGGGTGCTGCCTGTTCCATACTCCCCCTACTCCTCATCTAGCCTTTTAGGTGTACAAACAATAGTAATTGGGGCCCAGTGTGGTTGTGTACGTGTGATATACATACACTTTTTTTGGATCATATTTTCTATTCCGCTATTTAATTTAACTGGGCCTCCATGCGAGACCTGTGTGCCTTGTTGCGCTGTTTTGAGTACTCCACCAACATGGCCAGTGGCAATGACGCCGTTCTCAGCTTAACTATCCCACTTCTATGCCTCCTTGAAAAAACAATTCGGGCGATGATGGAAGAGGATGTGGCACAGGATGAGGAGGAGGAGGAGGATGAAGAGGTAACATTTCCAAGGCTTTCAGGGCAGTCATTCGCAAGGGGCTCCGAGGGTGGGTTCCTGCACACGCAAACGCCAGGGACGCAATTGTCCAGCAGGGGCACAGTTCTGGAGGATGAGGAGGATGAGGAGGAGGAGGAGCTGGAGGAGGAGATGGAACCATGTTCACAGCAGGGTGGCACCCAGGCCAGCTCATGGCCATCACTGGTGCGTGGCTGGGGGGATACAGAGGACACGGACGATACACCTCCCACAGAGGACAGCCTTTCGTTGCCTCTGGGCAGCCTGGCACACATGAGCGATTACATGCTGCAGTGTCTCCACAACGACCGCCGAGTTGCCCACATTCTAACTTGTGCTGATTACTGGGTGGCCACGCTGCTGGATCCCCGTTACAAGGACAACGTACCGTCCTTAATTCACTCACTGGAGCGCGATCGCAAGATGCGCGAGTACAAGCGCACGCTGGTAGACGCCATGCTGCTGGCATTCCCATCTGACAGCGGGGCCACAGTGGAAGCACAAGGCAGAGGAGGAGGAGGAGGAGGTCGCCAACGCAACCAGGGCACCGCCAGCACCTCAGAAGGCAGGGTTAGCATGGCCGAAATGTGGAAAAGCTTTGTCAGCACGCCACAACAAACAGCAGCACCAGCAGCTCAGATGGAACGTCTTAGCAGGAGGCAGCATTTTACCAACATGGTGGAGCAGTATGTGTGCACACGCCTACATGTAGTAAATGACGGGTCTGCCCCCTTCAACTTCTGGGTCTCCAAATTGGGCACATGGCTTGAGCTTGCCCTTTACGCCTTGGAGGTGCTGGCGTGCCCTGCAGCCAGTGTATTATCTGAACGGGTATTTAGCACGGCTGGGGGCGTTATAACAGACAAGCGCAGCCGCCTGTCCAGAGACAATGTGGACAAGCTCACGTTCATTAAAATGAACCAGGCATGGATCCCACGGGACTTTTCCGTACCTTATGCAGAATAGCAATGGATACCGACCTTACCCACCCATTGTTCCATTTTTGCTCTTTCTCACTCTTTTGGGGTGTACCCTCATTTAAAATTTTTGAAAAGAAGCAGTGTTGGCTACCTCGTCCTCCTCCTCAGGGCCAGATTAATGTAGGGGCTATTGGAGCTGCAGCTCCAGGCCCCTACCTTTTATATAGGCCCCGGGTTGGCCATATTCACTGTTACCGCTCTTCTGTCACTTGTAAACACAGAAGTCTGGCTTCTATGCTCGCTTCCCCAGGCAGCACCCTCAGAACCTCCCCACACAGCGTGAAGGCCGGACAAGGAGGGACAGTTGGCGATGCATGGATGTGTTTATGGGCTTCAGAGACAGCATCCCATGTTGAATTAGGCATGCATGGCTGCACCCTTCCTCCTCTGGGTGCATGGCAAGGCACGGCCCTTAAGGCCCTTCAAAATCCTCAGCACCAAGCCCATGATGCTGTTAATCCGGCCCTGGTCCTCCTCCACCGCCGCTTCCACCTACACCGCCCATAGGTGTGCGCAGCCTATTGCATTAAGGTGTGCACCCCAAAGTTGAAATACACATGCATGTGTTTGCCAGCAGGGAGAGTAATGTATCGGGGCCATGTACCTGTAGGCAAGGAGAAATAGAGCAGAGCAGGTCCCAGGGAGATCTTTCCCATCTCCTCACTGGCAATGCTATGTGCCCTAGGTGATTAGGGTGTGCCCAGGCACACCCAGCACACCCTGTGCGCACGCCTATGTCACCGCCACATCCACCACCACCTCAACCTCCCTCCTACTCCATATGGGCCTCGTCCTTCAGAGATGAAGAAGAACATTGTTTTATTTTTCTGTTTTTTTTTTTGTTGTTTTAAGTTATTTCCCTATCCACATTTGTTTGCAGAGCACTTGCCATGCTCTTAATTACGTTTTGCTGCCATTTGCAGCACTCTAGCCCTTTCCTTTGGTGTTTTAGAGCCATTTTAGTGCCTTAAAGTTCGGGTCCCCATTGACTTCAATGGGGTTCGGTGTCCGGGAAAAGTTCGGTAAAAGTCCGGGACACGGACACGGACTTTTTTTTAAAGTTCGGCCGAACCCGTCGAACACGGACATCTAGGTGTTCGCTCAACCCTACACAGGACACAGGATCAGAATAATCAGCAAGCATGTACATAGCTAACAGGCAAAACTCTGAAACCATGAACAAAATCGAGGGAGGACTTATACAGTACCTTACCAGCAGCTAGCATCAGATGGAGCCTAATTACTGGGATCAACTGACTGCTAGGAGATACCCACTGGTGGCCACTGGAACTGTGTCCTTCAGCTTCAAGAACCACAGTGCCACCAGCCTTGATCCAGGTACTAAAACCTCCCCTCCTTGTAAAGTACCTTGTCCCCATGTTGAGGGAACAAGAGCCTCAATCTCACATCCTGTCCCTCAAAAGAGATTTGGGTGTTGGGGAGGAGTACTTATTGAAATCTGAAAGCCCTCTTTATAATAAGATATCCTTGGTAACATCGTCAATAACGAAAAATGTTCATGACCATTTTTGGTTAACTACGTCAGCTAGCATCCCTAGTTTGTAATTTTGTAGAAGTAGTGTGGCAGGCAATATGATCAGACAGTGGGGCTTCTTCCACTTGCAAGGCACTTTGTCCCTGAAAATAATTTTTGCACTCAGTTTATTTTACACATTTTTTTAAGAATTTTATTTTGCACTTAGCATGATGCACATTTATGGATTTTTGAACTGTATTTATTGTTTTACAATATTCTTTTGCACTTTTTCACAGGTGTGATATATTATTGTGATTTTTAGTTTGCTTGCATTGTCATTTTTTTCATGATTTATATTATTTTTTATATACTATTTGTCACTTATTGATTGTTTTATTATCAGTGTAATTTTATAGGTTTGGACCTCCATGCTATAGCGCCTATCTATTATTCTTCTTGTTTACCACAAAACTGCCAATGCAGATAAGAGATAAAAACAAACTGTGCAGCTCTGACTAAAGTTGAATAATGCCCTTGCTATGGGTCTAGGCCATTTATATACCTTATGAAGCCTGACTGGAATACTGCCAAGATGTTGTTAAGTACTCCCAGGACGTTATTAGGTACTCCCAGGACTTTGCTAAGTACTCACAGGACGTCGCAAAGTGATACCTAGTCACCACAGCTCACCTCCACTATCACAGGAGTGAGCTCTCCAAATACTGAGCTCAGAGCTCCTACATTAAGGGAGAGAAAGAGTATGTGAGGAGGTTTGAAACAGAGAAAAAGCTCACTCATGTGATGAAGGAGGTGAGCAGTAATGACTAGGCCTCACTTAGCAATGTCCAGGAAGAACTTTGCACCGTCCTAGGAGTATTCCAGTCAGGCTTCTCATGTAAATGGGCTACACCTATAGCCAAAGGTATTATTCATCTTTAGCCAGAGCTGCACAGTTTGTTTTAATCTACAAACCTCCCTTACCTGCCATAGGCAGGTTTTTTTGTAAAAGGGAACTATAATTTTAAGGTAATTTTACTTTTTTCTATTATTGGGATATTAAATTGCAATTTATATGATATGTTTACAGCACCATTAATGTTAATTTGAAACACATGATGCATTGGCTTGGGATGAAAGGATGACAGGAGCCTTCAATAGTAAGCTCTTTGGTGGCAGGGAGTGGTATGAATAGTTCAATATATTTTGTAAAAGAGAGGAAATGTCAAAAAATTGCAATTGAGTGCAATAAATGTATTGTCTGACATTTAATGGACTTCAGCATCTTTCTTCAAACGGCATTGGATGACTAATCGTGGCATCTGGAAATGGTTTTACCAGAATAGGAAAAAACTAGAGCATGTACCAATTTTATGTGAAGTCCTGGATATTAGACTACTTTTTATTACTAATCATTTGCTATTGGATTGACAGACTGGGTTTAGTGTGTTTATAAAAAGACATTTTATAACTCAGAAATACATTCCTATTTTATGTTACATCATTGAAACTCAACGTTTTGGAAAATATGTTTACATATTCTCATTTCTATAGGATATTTAATGCCACCCAGTGTATCCTATTTCTGTTATGGGTAGTCACAATTTTTTTAAATGTTTTTATTTGCCTATGTTTTTTTAGATTTTTCTAGTGCCTATTTTAGTCATACCAATTACTGTACAGCTGCTTTATACTACAGAGGTTTTTCAGGCAGGCAGTGCAAAGAACAATGGGAGTATGCAAAGAGTGATAACCTGTGGCAAAAACATAGCAAAGAAAATATTTTTTCACTTACTTGGCTACAGTAAACTTAAATTTGGCAGTTATGGACTATAGCACTTTAAATATCCCATATTCATGTCTTACTAACAGACCAATATGACTTAAAGACAATTATATGCATGGAATGAAACATAAAATTGCAACCATCAACAAAGTTTTGCTTTCCAAGACAGGCCTACAGTATCTTCATTTCTAACATAAATCCATAAACAGTGAGAACCGCCTAAAATTGGAGATGAGCTTAATGAATTCTGGTTGTAAATTTTATTGCCAAATCAGGATCCTCCTGTTTCAAGTACTTTCCAGATAGCATGTGGGCTCTTGCAACACAGCCTTCGCTTTCAGCAAAATTGTTAATTATAGATCATAATAAGCTGTTAGAGAGAAACACACACATAATTTGAAAGTGAAATGAGGCAAAGCACATAGATAAAGCAATTGTTTGTTTAAGAGGTGATTAGCAGCAACAAAACAAGCAAACTGATACTTGAACCTGAGAGAAATTACACTCATTTGAATCATTATTTTATTTGCCAATTTGTGCTTTGGAACGCAAGGCAGAGCATCTTTTTGGATCGTGGGCTTTTTATACATGCTATGTTTTTTAATGTGATATTTTCTACCAATTAAAATCACCTGAAATATCAAGTGGAAACCAAATGGCATGTATTGGACATGCAGTGGTGACTCAATATGAAAATAAATAGCTAAAGCAAGAGCCTGGCATTTTCCCATGTAATACAAAACTGTATGATACTCATAAGAAAATGAGAGCAGTGATCAACTTATTACATTTAAGAGGCCTCATCTGTAATGCTCTAAAGAATGTTAGAAGACTGAGGGTATACTACAATAGATGATACAGCTGTAGTTGGAGACTGCAGATATGCCATAGGAGGTATTCAGAGACTGAGTACATGTTACAAGATTCTGTTGACATGTGGCAGGAGATGACCAGAGACTGGAAACATGTTACAAAAGACCAATAGAAATTACTGCCATTATAGCCGCTCAGTGCCACGACAAGGTCATTCAGTACCCAGGGCAAAGATGTCTCACTGCCCCCCTACCAAGGTGGTGTTGGATGTGGGGAAGGGGTAAAGTGGTTCTGAAGGCTGAAATTTTTTTAACTTAATGCATTCCATTATTTTTCAAGCAGCCCCTCCCGCAGCCTCTCCTTATACTTACCTGAGCCCGATCTTAATCCAGCCATGTGAGGTGATATCTCCTCATTGGCTCAGAGACATTGGCTCCTAATGCCCTCAATTACAACTAGTGAGGAGGGAGCTGAGGGCGGGGCCGAGCCGCACTCTGTATATCTTATAGACACATATAGCTGACTCATGAGCAAGCACACACAAATGCCCCCATAGCAAGCCACTTGGCACTTGGCGGGGGGGGGGGGGGAGCCAGGAATGGCAGGGGGGGACCAGAGATAAAGAGAATCTGGCCTGCTATGTGCAAAACCATTGCAAAAAGCAGATAAGTATACCATGTTTGTTATTTTTTTTTTTTTTTTAAATATGCCTACAGAATCTCTTTCATAGCAATGCACACAGGATGCCACACTGAAACATGTGTAGTATAGGAATTTAATAGCAGTAAACTATGGGACCAACAGTTCCTTAGAAAATGTGCCCTGGCATCAGTGTAAGAAAAATATGCTCATGTCTTAATGGTGTCACTGGAAAGAAGACATGTCCCTACATCGATGGTATCACAAAAATGAAAAGACCTGGAGACTAGGGATGATCGAACGGTTCGGGTGGACCATCGGTTCGACCCGAACACTTGCTGAAAAAGTTCGGAATTCGGCAACCAGAACCGACCAAAATGCAATGGTACAGTAAATGGGCTTTAAAAGCCCGTGATTGGACCAGAACCATCAGTAAAAGCCAATTGAGGGGGCAGGAGAATGCTAGGAATGTGATTGGAGTGACTAGGGGGTCCATAGGCCAATCATTAGTGAATACGCCCCCCAGTATATAAGATAGCCCCCGCCAAATTCCTAGCATTGTAATACAGGGACATGGAAGAGAGTGGAAGCAGTTCTGTTAATTTTACTTTAAAAGTGTCATTTAGCATTTATTAGTGTGAGGAAAGGGATATCTAGTGTAGTTAGGGTGCTCTTTTACACTTTAGTTAGATGCAAAAATTTAGTTTATGTAGGGAAAGTGTTAAGTGCCAGGGTGACCGTAGTGTAGTGTAGGGTGAACTGACACTGACTGCTATGGCAGGGTGACCAAACCCTTCCATATCAGGGTGACCGCTATAGAGAAAAGATAGTTTCTCTTAAGTCACATTCGGAGCACTAATATGGCTTCTCGCCTGTCAGCCTGCTTTTTGGCTGCAGGCGTTTATAGGGATTTTTTGAGGACAAGTTTGGAGTCAGGCATGACATCTAAACTTGTGTATTGGGGTATATATACACACACATGTCTGTATATATACACCTGCACATATATAGGTGTGAAAGGAGCAGAAAACACTACTTCCGCTAATGAAATAATTAACACCAATATAGTTACGCTCCTATCACACCTATATATGTGTATGTGTAAAATACATATAAGTGTGTGTGTATATATATACCCCTATACAGAAGTTCAGATGTTTTGCCTGCCTCCAAAGAACCCAAAAAAATGGCCAAAAAAACGCTAGCGCCAAAAAAACAAAAAACGCCCAGGTGTGTTGTTGCAGGCATTTTTTGGGGGTTTTTGGAGGCAGGCAAAACATCTGAACTTGTGTATAGTGGTATATATACACACATACTAATATGTATTTTACACTTACACATATATAGGTGTTATAGGAGCGGAGCCATATTAGTGTTAATTATTTCATTAGCGCAAGCATATATTTCTGCTACTATCACACCTATATATGTCTAGGTGTATATATACATATAAGTATGTGTATATATATACCCCTATACAGAAGTTCAGATGTTTTGCCTGCCTCCAAATAACCCAAAAAAATGCCCAAAAAAACGCTAGCGCCAAAAAAAACAACGCCCAGGTGTGTTGTTGCAGGCATTTTTTTGGGGTTTTTGGAGGCAGGCAAAACATCTGAACTTGTGTATAGTGGTATATATACACACATACTTATATGTATTTTACACTTACACATATATAGGTGTTATACATCATTTCCTGATGGTTGGTGCAATGGGATACCTGGGATACCTGGTGGGTTTTGCTAAAGGCAACGTGCCACTGTCGTATGGTATATGAGGTCCCCAAATCAGTTTGCCATTTGGCCATGTAGGTGGATTTGTGCAAGGTGATTTTGTCAAGTAACAAGTTGTAGAAAAGAGAGATCCTTTTTTGTTGTGTGTGAGGCCGGTGAGGAATTCCCAAGCTGCAGGATGAAGCCCTATTCTGGGGGGCGGGTGTTTGGGCAAAAAAATGTAAGATTTGAATGCAAGTGTAGTGAAGACAGTGGGGGACATTATACTTCTCAATCAAAGCATTCAGTGGGAGGGAGGTATCACCTGACTGGAGGTCCTTGATGTATTTGATTCCAAGGGCAAAAAGTGGTTTAGTCGAAAGATATGGGATTAGGAGGTCGAGTATATGGAGTGGGAGATTTATGTCCGCACAGGGGTGATTTTGTTGATGTAGTGTCAAAAAGGTGTCTCCATGCTAACAGGAACGCCCGCAAGGAAGCTGGGAAGGACTTCAAATCCCATGGTTTACAAATGTCGCTAAGGAGGAGGAGCTGTAGATTTGGGGTAGGGGATATTTTACTCTCCATAGTAACCCACAGAGGAGGTGTGTTAGGGTTAGCCCAGTGCCTCATCTGTTCCAATTGTGTAGCCCTGTAATAGTCTTGTATATTCAGGAAGCTTGCCCCCCCCATTTCTTGTGCTTAATGAGAGAGGCGTGTGAGCATCTGGCCCTCTTCCCCCTCCATATGTAAAGCCGTATGGTTTTAAGGAGATGTGTAATAAAGCAGGAAGGGACTGTGATAGAGAGCATCCTAAACAAGTACAGGATTTGGGGGAGTATGAACATTTTAACTGCTGCTAGTCTACCACCCCCCCCCCCCCCCAATGATAGCTCATTCCTCTGCATACTTTTAAGGTCTTTCTCAATTTTGGAGATTAGACGTGGGTAGTTGGCAGAAATCAGGGAAGATTTAGAGGCAGTCAGATTAATTCCCAGGTACGGGATCCCCTCGGTGGGCCATTGGAATGGGAAGGTGTTTTGTAGTTTATTTTTAATGGCTTGGGGTGTCCCTATGTCCAAAATTAATGACTTGTTGTTGTTAATTTTATAGTAAGAAATGTGGCCAAAGTGGGTTAGTACCTGAAAGGCTGTAGATAGGGAGGATTCTGGTTTGATGAGGAACAGGATGATGTCATCTGCAAAGAGATTTATTTTGTGGATATGCCCACCTATGTGGAAGCCTGTAATGAGGGGGCTGGACCTGATCGTCTCTGCTAGGGGCTCAATCATCAAGTTAAAGATGTTAGGGGAGAGGGGGCACCCCTGCCTTGTTCCATTTGTGATGGGGAATGATTTAGAGGAAATTCCTGCTGTAAAGACCTGGGCAGAAGGGGTAGAGTACAGAGTCAACACAGAATGCAATATTGAAATATCTTTAGAGCTATGTAGGTAACTAGATAATTGCCATCATCCCTGACATAACTTGTAAAGAAGAGGTTGGTCCCTCAAACCAAGAAAAATTGGGATTGTGTAGGCAATGGTATTATATATAAAATAGTATTTATTAAATCATCAAGAGTAGAAAGAAAACCATTTACATTGCTCGCCTAGGAGCCTGTAGGGGGCGAGCGCGCACCGCCGGAGGCTCGTTCCCACCCCCGCTCGTTCACAGGAATCCCCGCACGTGTGACCGGTGGCGCCGATGTCTGCCAGCCACTCGCGATCTCCTGCAGGAGAGGGAGAAAGGCAGACGGCTGATGTAAACACAGTCGTCTGTCATTCTCCCTGATGTAAGTACAGAGGCTATGCGATCCTGCTATGTAGGATCGTATGTCTCTGTGGTTACATTACAAACCACGCCCCCCACAGTTAGAATCACGCCCCGAGGGATATATTTAACCCACTGATCACCAAAAAAGTTAACCCCTTCCCTGCCAGTGTCATATTTACAGTAACAGTGCATATTTATAGCACTGATTACTGTAGTAATGTCACTGGTACTCACAAAAGTGTCAAAAATGTCAGTCAGGGATCCAATCTGTCCGCCACAATGTCGCAGTCCCACAAAAAAAAATTGCAGATCGCCACCATTACTAGTTAAAAAAAAAACAATAAAAATGACATAAATCTTTCCCGTAGTTAGTAAACGCAAAAAATAAAAAATTGCACAGGTGATCAAATACCACCAAAAGAAAGCTCTGTTTGTGGGAAAAAAAGGACTTCAATTTCATTTGGGTACAGCGTCCCACGATCGCGCAATTGTCCGTTAAAGTCACGCAGTGCCGAATCGCAAAATAGGGCCTGGTGGAGGTGTGGTGATTCCCGATGCTAAACATATGGTTCGACGCGTTTCGGCTTAATATCAAAACAATTGCCTTTTTCAAGGTAATCACCAAACTCGGATTGTGCAGAGACTCCTGTGCAAGGATTGGGGTAGGGGGCGCAGATTCACCCAGGGGGGCCCTCTAAGGTTGCAACAAGATCTCAGGAAGAGGTCAGCTTGGGGGCTGTGCACTGTTGTGTAGAGGATCCCAATACTGAGTAGAGATGGAGATTTTCCTCGAAAAGGAGGGGAGGTAACCGGTCTTGGCCCTTGTAATTAGAATGTTTGTGGGGTTCCTCTTAAAGCCAGCCAGTAAAGCTTTTGGTTAGAAGGTGGTTAACGTGTCAATCTCCCTCAGTGGTGTCCTGATCTCCCACTTCTCGGACAGAAATTCGCGGGCGTTGTAGGCACTTGCCAGATTTAGGCAGAGTTACCACTTGAGCTCTCAGCATCTCCGGGGAAAAGGATGATGTAAGTGCAGCCTTAGTGAAAACAGTATTTAAGTGAGGGGTCAGTACATGGGAGAATAGTTGGTAGTATTCCTTTGGTAACCCGTCAGGTCCCGGGGACTTACCCTTGGGCAGTGAGGGAATGGTCTGGGAGATTTCTAGTCCGAGTATTCAGCGGTTAATCCAGGAAGTTACCAGCAGGAACCCAAAAAATGAAAAAGCTCTGTAGCACTCTCCTAGGTAGGTGCTAGGAAAATGCATTAAGTGGCTCTTTCTGCTTATCAGGAGAGCCTGATCTGTTGGCTTTGCCTGTCGTGTGTTTCTAGGTGTGATTCACTGGGTCTGAGGGAGTGTCCCCACTGTGTCTAATGAGGGAGCTTGTTGGACAGTGGAGGAAACCCAGCCAGTGACACATTATTTTTTTATGGCAGTCCCAGTGGGAGGGCATTGCTGCAATGCATCCTGGGGTTGCCCATAAGTATGGAGGGAGCATGTGACAGAGTGTCTTTTGGCGGGAGCAAAGTCCCAGGAGGAGGTGGACGGCTGTCACTCCTCCTGCTGAAGTGAAAAAGGTGGTTCAGGCAGTCAGCCTATGGAACCAGGAGTGGAGCTGGGCTGCAGAGGATCCAGTTTGCTGACCAGTGGAGCTGTTGGGCAGAAGACTTTGGGAAAAACAGTATCGTGAGTACTAAGAGAACTGCTCAAGGGTCTGCCTAGGAAAGGAGACCACTCCAGAGAAGTCAGGGGATCAAGGAGCCAGCTCACACAGATTGTTACAGGAAAGGGGGTGCCAAGTAGTTAACCCTGAAGATTAGGGACAAAGGGGGTGTCAGGAAGGGCCCTGAAGTTGTTCTGCAATACAGTACAGTTTACCTCAGGATACAGTTTACCTCAGAAAGTTCATTCAGTCCTGCTTCACAGCTTGTGACAGACTGAAGCAGCGGCCTAGCCATGACTAGCTATATTCAGCATTGCTCAGCATCATACAGCGTTAATCAGTGCTATTCAGCTCTATTCAAGTTGTCCCAGCCTATTGTGCATGGTTCTTTAAGTTGGAGTATCCCACTCATTCCCTTCTCCTATCCAAGTTCCAAATAAAACCTAAAAACAAAAAAAACTGGACTGCTTCTTGTCTGAGATAAAACACTTGGAAAAATGCCAGACTGTTCTGTTTGTACTAATGGTAACCCAGGGGATAATAGGAGTAAGCAATAAAACACCCACTCAACCCAGCGCTAAAAAACAAGAAAACATATACATAAAAAGCAGCCGCTATAAAGATCAGATAACTTGCAAAGGTGTATAATGAAAACCAATAGAGGCTCACACACACTAGCAGCGCTGAATAAAAATACCCTAGTTAAGTGTGCAGAAATGATGCATCTAATGTTGATCCTCAAGGATGCAAACAAATGTCCATTCTGAGTGAGTGATACACACAAATGCTGTATAATGTTGAAAAGTTCATATAGTATACTTGATCCTGGAGTGAGAACCTATAGACCACCAGTGGTGTTCACTGCCGAGATGGACCACCGTCACCACACCTCCAAACGTGTCCCCCTAGGTAGTAAAAACTCACCAAAACATGGGAAAAAGACCGCCTTGAGAAGGATTTATTCCAAATGTGGTATACGGATCGCAGGTAAATGATCTCCGGTTTGACCAATAGCTGATACTTGCATAAGAACTTCAACGTGACATAAACAGCAATATAATCCTCGGAACATGTGAGGAAAAAAAAGGGGAGGACCAATCGTGTAATTCCGTAAAATACACTTTATTTAAAATTCCCAATCCCCCATGTAAATACACTCACAAAAATGCGACTTGGTAGTAGCATGTAGAATATATAAGTAGTCTGTCGTGTGCCGGTCACTCACCGCTACCTCTAATAGCCAAGGGAACCCGAGCTCCGGAGCACCGACTCTGTGTGACAGCTGATGGATGCGTGCTCGCGCCCTTACATGTTTCGTCACACGGACTTCTACGGAGGGCGCGAGCACGCACCATCACGCTCCTCTGATATACCTTAATGGGCCGGAAGGAGAGCGGGACATTGTCCAATCAACGGCCCGCGTCAATGACCGCCCATTCCGGACCCGCGGACCAATCCTAGGCTTACGCTGAGGCTCGGACCAACCCAGCTCACCCCCGACCCGGAAAGTAAACAAGCCTAACCCTTTGCATTGAATATGGCTCATAAGCAACTTATGTGTCCTCTCCTCACTGGTGTAAACAATCCTCGGGAATGTGTAAACACCTCCCGCAATAATGCAGAAGCCAGATCAAAGGAGATTCATTCACATACATCAAATTTGTCCAAAAATTATTATTTATTCCCGCGGGACACCTTATCCGGGTTTTCCCGCAGGTATACGTTCCTTTTAACAGAGAACTATATGGACACTTAAATCCATGCTGATACATTATTTCACATGCTACTTTACATATTAAAAACAATATTAGGATACATATAAAACAATGATAAAATTCTGGAAAAGATAAGACTGTGTAATCCTCTTATATAAGGGACATACATATCAAAAAATTATTATATACCAATTACAACGTCATAAAAAGAAGGCAAAAAAATCACAAATACAGGTGAATGAACGTAAAGAAAGGGGATTAGAAGACACCACCTAAGGATCGCTATAATCATGCGACTTCTGGGCCCAAGCGGCAGTCATCAAACAGAGATTTGTAGACAAGGGATACAATCCTGCACATTTGGACAGGGATATCAATGAAGTGGCTGAACTGTCCCAGGATGCATGCCTTGTGCCGAGTAATAGGAGTTCCACTGTCAACCATGAGTGGAGCTTCATTACACAGTTCAATACACAACACAAACAAATAGAAGATGTAGTTAGAACACATTGGAATGTGTTGTGTATGGACCGTATCTTGGGCAAAGTTTTACCAGCATCCCCTTCTTTCATCTACAGAAGGGGTCCAACCTTTGGGGACCAGGTAGTCCAAAAGGTGTTGGATCCCCCAGTCAAACCAAAAATGTTTTGGGAGGAAAGAAGTGGCTTTTATGCGTGCTGACATTGTAGGGCCTGCAGACAAGTACGGACACACCTACGTAATTTCACCTCCTTCTACTCTTCTGCCAACAACCAAAGTTTTGAGATCAAAGATCTCATCACGTGCCATACCACACACGTGGTTTATGGTATGGAGTGTCCATGCGGCTATATTTACATAGGCCGCACCAAGAGAAAATTGTGCGTTCGTATAGCCGAACATCTCGCTAATATCAGAAAGGGGTATAAACATCACAGTGTTCCATTACACTTCAAACGCCACCACAATAAAGACCCAACAAATCTCAAATTTTGGGGTATCGAGAGAGTGGATCCAGTTTGGAGGGGCTCTAATCGAGTGCGTGAACTCTCGAAGAGAGAGACTTACTGGATCTACCTCACGAACGCTTTGCACCCTAATGGGTTAAACGTGGAGTTAGACATAAACTGCTTCATTAGCAATTACTAAAGTAGTTTGTAAATGGTAATATTTATCTTCTGCGGGCCTTTGTGTTTTGCACCATTGTCTGTATTTAGGTATTTATAAATACAAACTGTCCTTAGTTAGGGCGTTTTTTTAACTGGTTGTAATGGATTTTGATGATTATGGCGATCCTTAGGTGGTGTCTTCTAATCCCCTTTCTTTACGTTCATTCACCTGTATTTGTGATTTTTTTTGCCTTCTTTTTATGACGTTGTAATTGGTATATAATAATTTTTTGATATGTATGTCCCTTATATAAGAGGATTACACAGTCTTATCTTTTCCAGAATTTTATCATTGTTTTATATGTATCCTAATATTGTTTTTAATATGTAAAGTAGCATGTGAAATAATGTATCAGCATGGATTTAAGTGTCCATATAGTTCTCTGTTAAAAGGAACGTATACCTGCGGGAAAACCCGGATAAGGTGTCCCGCGGGAATAAATAATAATTTTTGGACAAATTTGATGTATGTGAATGAATCTCCTTTGATCTGGCTTCTGCATTATTGCGGGAGGTGTTTACACATTCCCGAGGATTGTTTACACCAGTGAGGAGAGGACACATAAGTTGCTTATGAGCCATATCCAATGCAAAGGGTTAGGCTTGTTTACTTTCCGGGTCGGGGGTGAGCTGGGTTGGTCCGAGCCTCAGCGTAAGCCTAGGATTGGTCCGCGGGTCCGGAATGGGCGGTCATTGACGCGGGCCGTTGATTGGACAATGTCCCGCTCTCCTTCCGGCCCATTAAGGTATATCAGAGGAGCGTGATGGTGCGTGCTCGCGCCCTCCGTAGAAGTCCGTGTGACGAAACATGTAAGGGCGCGAGCACGCATCCATCAGCTGTCACACAGAGTCGGTGCTCCGGAGCTCGGGTTCCCTTGGCTATTAGAGGTAGCGGTGAGTGACCGGCACACGACAGACTACTTATATATTCTACATGCTACTACCAAGTCGCATTTTTGTGAGTGTATTTACATGGGGGATTGGGAATTTTAAATAAAGTGTATTTTACGGAATTACACGATTGGTCCTCCCCTTTTTTTTCCTCACATGTTCCGAGGATTATATTGCTGTTTATGTCACGTTGAAGTTCTTATGCAAGTATCAGCTATTGGTCAAACCGGAGATCATTTACCTGCGATCTGTATACCACATTTGGAATAAATCCTTCTCAAGGCGGTCTTTTTCCCATGTTTTGGTGAGTTTTTACTACCTAGGGGGACACGTTTGGAGGTGTGGTGACGGTGGTCCATCTCGGCAGTGAACACCACTGGTGGTCTATAGGTTCTCACTCCAGGATCAAGTATACTATATGAACTTTTCAACATTATACAGCATTTGTGTGTATCACTCACTCAGAATGGACATTTGTTTGCATCCTTGAGGATCAACATTAGATGCATCATTTCTGCACACTTAACTAGGGTATTTTTATTCAGCGCTGCTAGTGTGTGTGAGCCTCTATTGGTTTTCATTATACACCTTTGCAAGGTAACCCAGGGGAACCCACACACAGCAGCTCCCATGGGAGTAGTGCTACAGCTCAAAGTGTAGAATGTAAATCAATAAAAGGAAGTTTATTGAAATCTACTTACAATCAAATGGAAGCAAAAGAGCAGTGTACACATTCAAATCATAATCCGCGGTTCTCTGCATGTCTTTGATTCTGTGGAATGGTTGCTGACGCGTTTCGGCCAATCAGTCATCATCTGAGGTGTCCTCCCACAGTAAAGGCATGCCTCTTAAGGAAATTAAAATGGCCGTAATCAGGGACGTAAGAAGTGTCACCTGGCAACCCTGGATTTTTGGGATGATTGAGGAAACCTTGTGCAGGTTCTATTTTCCTGCAATATTCAGCCTATTCACAACAGGTGTTGTTGGATTATCTTGCTGCTGTGCACTCTTTAATTGAGCAATGTGAGCAAGGGAAAGACAAACTGACTTTAGTTCACCCTTTGCTACAAGCTTGGTCAGAGATCCTGTCCTCAGTAGTAGATGTCACATAACATCAGATCTGTTGCTAAAAATCAAAAATCTCTTCTTTCTCTTACGTCCTCCGACAGTCGCCGCCACTTCATATTCATCACTAATGGGGTTATTGACCTTTGCTCCGCAGGAGTAGCTAGGCAACAAAACTTATTAATATCAAAGCTTTTAGCATATCCCCTCCCCTGGTCCCCTCAGTCAATACCTCCCTGCTTCCTGCATTCCCAACTCAGTTTCTAATGCCTAGCTTAGGAGTAGGCTGGCAGTTCCTGTGCTGGGGCTCTCAGTCTCAGCTTCTTTTCTCTTTTTGATTTTATTTTGAGTCTTTTTCTCTTTCTTTTACTTAGCTGTTGATTTCAGCATTAGTTAGCTTCTTCGGATGAAGATGATCGTGCGGAGCTGGGTCTCGGACTGGCCACCCTGGATCCCAGGGCTCAGGGCCAGGGGCTTCCCAGCCTGCCATCGAGCGTTCAGCGCAGGTTTCCCTGGCATATTGAACGACCCATCCCTGTTCGCTGCAGGGATGCTATCTGTGAGGTGGCTACCTCACTGGACGCCATTACGGTTTCGCACCGCAGTTCCACTGCATCCTGGCTGCGACACTCCCTGTCCTCAGTGCAGCGGTTCGGTCGCTGGAGAAGGCTCCCCACGCCATCCGGACTGGTAAGTGTGATTTTATGTGGGGACCTGTCTATTTGGGTGTCAGTCTGGGACTGTGTGACCCTGCATGTCTGTGTGGCTGCTGAGCTCCCTGTCAGAATCCTGTGTGGAATTGCTGCCTGTCTGTGGGCTGCGAAGGGGGGGGGGCTCTCCCGCTCTGCTGTGTGAATGCATGAAGCAGTCTGGGCTTGGGCATGCTGTGCGGCGATCGCTGCTGCGACCCGCCATTTTTTTGCTGCAAATTTATGGTGGCCGGTCCTGTGTGGTAAGGCGCTGCGTTTTGGCGCCAAACGCCGCCATTTTGGCGGCGATCGATCAGGCCACATGTCGGCGCCATTTTCTCTTTGCCTAAGGAATCCTCAGCCGAGCGGCCATGTTTGTGTAGCCTTACATAGGCTTTATGGGGCGGTCAGTCATTGCATCACTTCCTTTTGCTCTGGGACAGCGATTGGTGGCAGCAGCCTGTGTGATCTTTCCAGGTTTTTACCTTTCCCTTTCCTGTATTCCTTGCCCAGTGTTCTTATCCCTGTGGGGGTCGGTGTATTCAGTAGGTGCGGTGGGCTACGCTCGCCGCGGTCTTAAAGGGGCAGCACTCCTTTTTTCCTAATATTGCTAGGGCATGGATTCTCAGGATTGCAAGTTTCCTCCCACCTTGGTGGGGGGCCAAGGGGCTGCTGCATCCCCCGAGGGGGCTGATCTGGCTACTATTGTGGCGAATTTGGCTGCTCAGGTGCAGATGCTGGTGGCTGATCGATCCACAAAACGGCCTAGAGTGTCTATTTCCTCTGATTCAGAGGGCGATGGGGCTGCTATGGCTGGAGTGCCCTTCTCAGGGTCTCACTCATCTCTAGACCTTGTGGGGTCTGAGGGGGAGGCTGAGGTGGAAGGGGTTGATCAATAGTAGGCAAATTAATGGAAACCCTATTAAAGGATAGGATTGTGGAACATCTTAAATCCCATGGATTGCAAGATGAAAAACAACATGGGTTTACTTCAGGGAGATCATGTCAAACAAATCTTATAGATTTTTTTGACTGGGTGACTAAAATAATAGATGGTGGAGGTGCAGTAGACATTGCATATCTAGATTTTAGTAAGGCTTTTGACACTGTCCCACATAGAAGACTTATCAATAAACTGCAGTCATTGAGCATGGACTCCCCTATTGTTGAGTGGATTAGGCAGTGGCTGAGTGACAGACAACAGAGGGTTGTAGTCAATGGAGAACATTCAGAACAAGGTCATGTTACCAGTGGGGTACCTCAGGGATCTGTACTGGGCCCAATTTTGTTTAATATCTTCATAAGTAATATTGCAAAAGGCCTCGATGGTAAGGTTTGTCTTTTTGCTGATGACACAAAGATATGTAACAGGGTTGATGTTCCTGGAGGGAAACGCCAAATGGAAAAGGATTTAGGAAAACTAGAAGAATGGTCAGAACTCTGGCAACTGAAATTTAATGTGGATAAGTGCAAGATAATGCACCTGGGGCGTAAAAACCCAAGGGCAGAATATAGAATATTTGACACAGTCCTGACCTCAGTATCTGAGGAAAGGGATTTAGGAGTAATTATTTCAGAAGACTTAAAGGTGGGAAGACAATGTAATAGAGCAGCACGAAATGCCAGCAGAATGCTTGGATGTATAGGGAGAGATATAAGCAGTAGAAAGAGAGAAGTGCTTATGCCGCTGTACAGAACACTGGTGAGACCTCACTTGGAGTATTGTGCGCAGTACTGGAGGCCATATCTCCAGAAGGATATAGATACTCTAGAGAGAGTTCAGAGAAGAGCTACTAAACTAGTACATGGATTGCAGGAAAAAACTTACCAGGAAAGGTTAAAGGACCTTAACATGTATAGCTTGGAAGAAAGAAGAGACAGAGGGGATATGATAGAAACTTTTAAATACATAAAGGGAATCAACTCGGTAAAGGAGGAGAGCATATTTAAAAGAAGAAAAACTACCACAAGAGGACACCGTTTTAAATTTGAGGGGCAAAGGTTTAAAAGTAATATGAGGAAGTATTACTTTACTGAGAGAGTAGTGGATGCATGGAATAACCTTCCTGCAGAAGTGGTAGCTGCAAATACAGTGAAGGAGTTTAAGCATGCATGGGATAGGCATAAGGCTATCCTTCATATAAGATAGGGCCAGGGACTATTCATAGGATTCAGATATATTGGGCAGACTAGATGGGCCAAATGGTTCTTATCTGCCGACACATTCTATGTTTCTATAATTCTCCCCCTGGCTCGTCTGAAGAGCTTGCACTCATGGATGAGTTGGTTGCTTCTATCAAGCAAACGCTGCATTTGCAGGATGAACCGTGTCCTCCTGTTTTGATGTCCTCTTATGGGACGCAAAGGAAACGCAAAACATCGCAGGTTTTTCCTTGCTCTACGGAATTTCAGCGCGCGGTTGATGAGCAATGGCGCAATTTAAAGAAGCCTTTTGCTGTGCCGAGTAGGTTCAAGCTGCGTTATCCATTTACACCCACCACTGATGAGCGTTGGTGTGTGCCGCCTCAGGTGGATCATGCAGTGGCGATTTTAAATAAATCCACTGCGATCCCTGCTGAGGATACCCCGGTGTTCCGGGACCCGACGGACAGGAGATTGGAGTCTCTGGCCCGTCATGCTTATACGGTTGCTGGTTCTATGCTGAAGTCTATTTTTGCTTCCATTATGGCAGCCCAGGCTTTTGCGGATTGGACGAAGGTGCTCAGGCGCACCCTGGTGGCTGACTCTGCCCCGCCGACAACTTTGGCTATGGTGGATCAAATTCATCAGGGTGTCATGTATTTGTGTGATGCGGACTTAGATTTGGTCCCTTTGGCTGCGCGTCTTTCCAGTGTGGCGGTGTTGAACCGTCGCCTGATATGGCTGAAATGTTGGTCTGTTGACCAATCTTCTCGCAAGACTTTAGCTAATTTGCCCTACGCGGGATCCCGCCTTTTTGGCGAATCTTTGGATACTCTGATAAAGGGAATTTCTGGGGGCAAGAGCACTCTCTTGCCCCAAACTCACAAGAACAAGTTTGTTCGTGGTAAGAAGAATACCTCGTTTAGGCCCTCTCAGGGGTCCTTTCGGGCCTTTCGGTCGCACTATAAGAGCAAGCCCTTCAAGGGCCAAGGCTCCCAGAAGAAGCCGTGGACAGGTAAGCAGAAGTCCGGCCAGTCCGGGTCCGCTGCCCATAACAATACGGCCTGAAGGGACGCCCTCACCCGGTTCTGGGGTGGGGGGATGTTTGCTCGGTTTTCTTCAACCCTGGCTGGACCGCATTCGGGACAGGTGGGTTCAGGAAACTGTTCGATCTGGATACAAGATCGAGTTTCTCTCGGCCGGCAGGCAGATTTTTCCCCTCAAACCTTCAGCTGACTCCGGAGCGCTTGCAGGATCTGCACCTGGCGGTGCGGGACCTGCGGGCTCAGGGAGTGGTGGTTCCGGTGCCTCATCGGGACAGATTTCGGGGGTTCTATTCCAATCTGTTCACTGTGCCCAGAAAGGAGGGCAAGGTACGTCCGATTCTGGACTTGAAAGCTCTGAACCACTTTGTGCTGGTTTGCAAGTTCCGCATGGAATCCCTGCGCTCGGTGGTGGCTGCCCTGGTTCCGGGGGAATTCATGGCCTCCATCGATTTGAAGGATGCGTATCTTCACATTCCCATTTTCGAGGGTCACCAGAGGTACCTTCGGTTCGCCATTGCGGAGGATCATTACCAATTTGTGGCGTTACCCTTTGGTCTCGCTTCGGCTCCGCGGGTTTTCACCAAGGTGCTTGCGCCAGTTCTGGCTTTATTGAGAGCCCAGGGCATTTCTGTCCTGGGATATCTGGACGATATCCTGATTCGGTCTGCGACCAGTCAGGGCCTAGTGACCGATCTGCCCATCACGATGCAGACTCTGCAGGAGTTTGGGTGGATGGTAAATTTTCCAAAGTCAACTCTGTGTCCGTCGGTTCGTCTTCCCTACCTGGGAATGATCCTGGACTCTGCTCAAGCGAAGGTCTTCCTGCCGGAAGACAAGCTCCGGACGCTTCAGGACGCAGTCCAGTCCCTCAGGGACAATCAGTACTCGTCCCTCCGGACGTGTATGAGGTGTCTGGGATTGATGGTCTCGGCCTTCGAGGCGATCCCTTTTGCCCAGTTTCACACGCGGGGTCTCCAGGCGGAGATTCTGGCCGAGTGGGACGGGCGACCGCAGTCTCTGGATCTACGGATCTCATTGAGTCATCATACCAGAAGGGATCTTCTGTGGTGGCTCCGGTCCCCGGCGGTGTCGGGGGGCAAGTCTTTTCGCCCTTTCTCGTGGACGGTGATCACCACGGATGCCAGCCTGTCGGGCTGGGGTGGTGTTCTGGGCGTTCTGTCCGCCCAGGGAACTTGGTCGGAGGAGGAATCCTCCCTTCCGATCAACATTCTGGAATTGCGAGCAATAAATCTCTGCCTTCTGCGTTGGACGGACAGGCTTCAAGGCCGTCCGGTTCAGGGGCAGACGGACAATGCCACAGCGGTGGCCTACATCAACCACCAAGGGGGCACCAGGAGTGCCCGAGCGGCTCGGGAAGTAGCCGACATTCTGTCTTGGGCCGAGACGCACGTCCCGGCGATATCTGCAGTTCACATTCCGGGAGTGGAGAACTGGCAGGCGGATTATCTAAGTTGCCAGACCCTGGACCAGGGAGAATGGTCCCTTCACCCGGATGTCTATTAGATGCTGTGCGCGAAGTGGGGGTCCCCAGATGTGGACCTGTTCGCGTCTTGTCTAAACAACAAGGTGGACAGGTTCGTAGCAAGGACGCGCGATCCTCAGGCAGACGCCTCAGACGCGCTAGTGGCGCCCTGGCATCAGTATCGTCTGATGTATGCCTTTCCACCGATTCAGTTGCTGTCCAGGCTCCTTCGCAGGTTGGCCTCGGAACCGCACACGGTGATTCTGGTGGCGCCAGACTGGCCTCGCCGGTCTTGGTACGCAGACCTTGTGAATCTGTCGGTCGACGCTCCGTGGCGTCTACCTCTTCGAGAAGACCTCCTGTCTCAAGGACCGATATTCCATCCTGTTTTACAGTCGCTGGCTTTAACGGCCTGGCTGTTGAAAGCCAGGTCCTGAAGGATAGGGGTCTCTCCCCTGAGGTCATTCCCACTTTGATCAAGGCCAGGAAGGCGTCTTCGGGGAAGATTTACTACCGTACTTGGAAGGCGTATTTTGCCTGGTGTGAGTCCAGGGGGTATTCCCCTCGCTCATACTCGGTATCGAGAGTGTTGGCTTTCCTTCAGACGGGCGTGGACCAGCGTTTGGCGTTGGCCATGATTAAGGGTCAGATTTCTGCGCGGGCCGTTCTCTTTCAACGCCCTGTGGCGTCTAATTCTTTGGTTAGCACCTTTGTTCAAGGGGTGCGACACTTGGCCCCTCCTCGGAGGGATCCTTTACCTCCATGGGATTTGAACCTTGTTCTGTCCGTGTTACAGCATGCTCCCTTTGAAAAGATCAGGGAGATCTCGTTGTCTCTGTTGTCCAAGAATGTTGCCTTTTTGGTAGTGATCACTTCGGCTCGCAGGGTGTCGGAGCTTGCGGCCTTGTCCTGCAACTCTCCCTACTTGGTGATTCACTTGGATAAGGTGGTCTTACGACCTAACCCTTCTTATCTTCCGAAGAGGATCTCGGAATTTCACCTCAATGAGGACATTGTCTTGCCTTCGCTTTGCGCGAAGCCTAAGCATCCAAAGGAGGTGGCCTCGGAAGGGCATGGCAGCGTCGGCTGCGACCATCGCCAAATGGATCAGACAGACCATTGTGCAAGCCTATGCTTTGAAGGGGAAGGTTCCTCCTTTCCCTGTGAAGGCGCACTCTACCAGGTCTTTGAGTACGTCTTGGGCCTATTGTCATCAGGCTTCTGTGGCCCAGGTGTGTAAGGCGGCGACTTGGTCGTCAGTTCACACCTTCTCCAAATTCTACAAGGTGGATGTTCAGGCATCGGCGGATGCTTCCTTTGGCCGCAAAGTTCTTAGTGCGGCAGTGCCTTAGGGTCCCTTATTTTGGGTCCTTGGCTGTTGGGATGTCTTTATCCCTAGGTTACTTGTTTTCCTGGGTTGTTGCTCCTGTTGAGCACGTTCTTTTCCTGTTGCCCAGTTGGTTTCCTTACTTTGGTAAGGTTCCTTTTTCTCTGATGTGGGTACTGCGTTGCTTTAGGCGTGGCTGCGTTTTTTCCCACCCCTCATGTCTACACTGCTATGGGACGTCCCCATTAGTGATGAATATGAAGTGGCAGGGACTGTCGGAGGACGTAAGAGAAAACGGAATTTTTGTAAAATCTTACCTGTAAAATTCCTTTCTCTGAGTCCTCCGACAGTCGCCGCCCCCGCCCCTCTTTTGGGGTTTGTTTATGTACTCTACTGCTATGCTACGGAAACTGAGTTGGGAATGCAGGAAGCAGGGAGGTATTGACTGAGGGGACCACCCCCTAGGGGTGGGATATGCTAAAAGCTTTGATATTAATAAGTTTTGTTGCCTAGCTACTCCTGCGGAGCAAAGGTCAATAACCCCATTAGTGATGAATATGAAGTGGCGGTGACTGTCGGAGGACTCAGAGAAAGGAATTTTACAGGTAAGATTTTACAAAAATTCCGTTTTTATCACCCTTAGCAACTACAGCTGCTACTGAATGTTCTTTACCTCCTGAAGATCAGTACGCTGTGACCAGTAACCACACTTTCTCTGTATGTAATTCATTGGAGGCTCCCCCTGCAGTACCTTTACCCATAGCAACGTCTCAGGCCTCTTCCTGTACTTCTGCTACTCCTCCCTCTATTCTCCCCAATACTGTTCCTACTCTTCCGTCAGCTGTGCACTCTAGTCAGCACAATGCAAATATTTGCAGGACTCCAGTGTCTAAGCCCAGAAAGTAACAGAACTTTTCTCCTGCTCCTCCAACTCTGCCACTATCCATGTAGCCTACTGATGGTGTCCAGTCCTCCTCCATGCTGTCACTTCCTGATGAGATCCAGTCCTCCTCCTTGCTGCCGCCTGCTGATGAGATCCAGTCCTCCTCCATTCTGCCACCTGCTAATAGTGTCCAGTCCTTCTCCATGCTGCCACCTGCTAATGGTGTCCAGTCCTCCTCCATGCTGCCACCTGTTGATGGTGTCCAATCCTCCTCCATGCTGCCGCCTGCTGATGGTGTTCAGTCCTTCTCCATGCTGCCACCAAGCCTGCTGTCTGTTGCCAAGCCTGCCGCGGATGACCTGCCATCTTTTGCCAAGCCTGCCGCCAGTGACCTGCCATCTGTTGCCAAGCCTGCTGCCGGTGACCGGCCATCTTTTACCCAGCTGGGCTATGCTGATACCTGGGCCGCTGCCCAGCTGGGCTAGGCCAATTCATTAGTTGCTGTTAAGCTGGACTCTGTTGCTCCTGCCGGCTGATGTGTCTGAGGCTTCTGAAGTTCCAGTGTTATGTGGCATAAATGGGTTGTCTGTGTGGGTTAAGATCCCTACTTTTGCCCGTCCTACGTTATTTTCACAGCCAGCTGTTCCTGTTATGCCAAGGCCAGGAGGTCCAGATATCCACTCTGAACATGAGAACTGCATCTGTTGTTACAGCCCCAGTAGTAGAGGTCCTATGGGAAAGGTTGGTGTTCCATTTGAACTTTGTCCTGACCCAGGAGTCATCTCTACGATCCCTGGCACATTTGGGGACTGAGCGGTGTAACCTATGCCCTGGGTAGACCTGAGCGGCAGGTAAAATACAGAGCAGTCTCTAGCAACAGCGAAAGATAATGTCTACTTGTGAGGGGACACCCTAGTTCTGGCTGAGTGGGCACTAAAGTACCCTGAAAAATGTCTTCTCTTATGATAACGCATCATCTGGCCCTTAAGCTGCAGGTTGGGGACTAGTGCTTTAGGAAATTGCACAGTTTGGTGAATCTCTTTTTAAGAAAGATGCCTTGCACTGAGCTCAGATTGTGCTAGGAAGAATATTTGCTTGGAGTTTGTATACATACCTAATCAATTGGGCTACTGCTCATGATTTGGTCTTGGCCTCTTAAAAAAAAAAAAAAGAACAGTATGCATTTTACAACTATTGACTTTGTTCTACAGCCTTGGATTTCCAATCTTCCTTATTATCACCTCCGTATCTTAGCCTACAGGTACTGTACCTCCTCTAGCTTGCCTTTATACATTTTCTCAGCGTCTCTCTCATTTGCTATTCTCCTTACATGATCTATTCATCTTACTTTAAAAATCTTTATTACATTTTAATAGTTGCAATATTCAATACATACTCTGTGCATCATTATCAAATGTAAAAATGACTTTGTCAAAACAACAGATATAAGCAAGAATGGTTACTAGGTGCTAATATGGCAAAACTATCTGTCATTACAGAGGTATGCCCAACTTGTCCTAATAATATCAAGTCAGGAGTTAGATAGCAGGGAAAATAGTTCAGAAGTGCCAATTGTACAGTTATTTCAGTGAATAACAGCACATATCATGGGCAGAATTTTAGGTGGAGCAGGCTGGCTGGTACTTGTGGTGCACCACCATGGATGTAAGCAGGACGGCAGGGACTGGTGCATAAGTGGATCAGGTCAAAGCAGGCCAAGAAGTAACAGTCTGATAACACAGGAGAGTCAAGAAGAAGCTAGGTCAAGTAAAAGCATACAATGTATCATCCACTATCACAAGCACTGGTGGTGTATGCAACAGGTGCTTTAAACATGAATAGGCAAGTAACTTTCCAGACACCATCATTTTCAGGTAAGAGCACTCTCAAGTGAGTTTTGCTCAGCCTGAATCATGGTACTGACACATAAGTGCAATAAACACAAATCAATCAAAGGGAAAACCAGCTTTGTGTAAACATGCCAAGACGATTTCATAGATCACTAATTATTTGCATTATTTATTTGAATAATAAATGAAGACTTCTCAGAATTATTTAATGGGTCAATGAGATCTTTAGTTTGATGATAAAGCTGTGATGAGAAAATCATATGTAGAAAGAGTTGCAGCTGTAAAAGGACTGTCACCCCTTACGTTGTTGTTAAGGTCTGTATGACTAGGTGTGCTGCCGTATACCAAACTGAAATGTATTACTAATATTTATTTTTTACATATGTACTGGTTTGGAACACCATGAAACCATTCCAAATACAAATATGTACAAATAGATGGAACAAAGGTATATGTGCAAACAGAGGATGGGTTCGCAAACAGAGGATGGGTTCATGGAAAGACTCAGTTAGCATTTATATTTAGAAATATGGAAAATTATTTAGAGTATGCACATGCTTTACATAATCTAATAGTAAGGCAGTCAAGCATGCACGGAGGATAAAGAGCAGAGATCAAATCATAGGTTGTTTTCTATGCTTTTTTACAATTCTTTTATTTGCAGCCTCTATAATATAGCATGTACCACTCAGGATTCATAAGAAAGTAGGAGGCATTGATTGTCAAGAATTCTTAGCATTATCCAGATGATAATCTTCTAATTCAATAGTAACATCTACTTGTTTAACAACAGAATTTTTTTTCAGACTGACAGTTTAAAGAATTCATTCTACTCAAAGGTTTCAATCATAGGTTTAGGCCATATGGAAGATGGAAAGGCAGGGAATTCCAATAGATGAAAGTCTTCACACCAGGATTTACACTGTCTTTTCACATTCTAGCTAGTAAGCAGAGCATAAATACTACTTACAAACCTTGAGTCTATCTGACCAATAATCTTTTGCAATCCAGTTGAGATAGGTTAAAAAATTATGATTCTGTGCAGGAGGTTTTACTGGACAGGAAGGCATTGTATTGGGTACTAAGATTAGAGAACATAAAAGTGCCCAAAATATCATCATGTCCTTTAAAAAATTATTTGGTCCATTATTTTAAAGGTAGGTCTAAACCAGGGATGTCCAAAGTACGGCTCTCTAGCTCTTGCAGAACTACACGTCCCATGAGGCATTGTAAAACTCTGAAATTTACAGACATGACTAGGCATGATGGGAATTGTTGTTCCTCAACAACTGGAGGGCCATAGTTTAGAGACCCCTTGTCTAAACCCTAACTGAGCAATATTTAGCTTTATAAATCACTATGTATCATTAACCTTGCATCTACTTCTTGCACTACAGCAATAGTTGCATGGAATTTGTCAGGGTAGGATAACTCACAGCAGTGGACCTTGCCTGGGTAATGTGTGCTGAAACAGCCGCTTTTATAGGGAGCAAGTGTGCCAAGGCAACAATGCAGGAGCACACTTGACAGTCAAGGAAAAATAGTTGTCCCCCCAATTTAGCATGAAGGGCCTAAATGAGGATACAAGCCTGAAGCACCAGACAGGGCCGACCCTACCACGGGTCCTGCTAGGTCCATTGGACCAAGGCAGCTATTTGAGAGGGGTGGCAAATTGTCTCCTGGAATTTTTTTCTAGTAGATTTGTGTGTCATCAGTTTGTGGCGCGTTACGGGCAGCATTTTCCCATCTCATACTGCCGCCCGTAGTGCAAATATAGGTGGCAGAGCGTCTCCTCCGGGGAACGTCCCTCACGTGATCGTGGTGTGCGCAATCACGTCAGACATCAGGGCAGGCTGGATATTCTAGGGTGGTGGGACAGACAGTGGACGTTTGGTGGATTGGTCTGGTGGCAAATTATGGAAGATGATAACATATAATATATAATAATAATAATATATAATATTTTTGAAATTTTTTATTTATATATAAAAAAGAAAAATTAGGACCTTGACCAGTGCCACATCCTGGTAAACTGTAGGAAAAAATGTTGCAGAACACTGTCCTGCTTGTGGTGGACTTTAAAGGCACTCGCATTTGATTTATTTAAACATCATTAAAATTATGGTAGACACCATATTATCATTTTAAAATACAAAATATACGAAGGCATATTGGAAATAGAATTGTGGCATAACATTACACCTCTGTAAATACACTTCACACCAGAGGTAGAGGAAGTAGTTGGTCGACACGTTTCACTTTCTGCTTTTTCAAGCCACAAATACGCCACATTCAACTAATTATGAAGACAAAAGATGTCATTAACATACATTTCCACAAATTAAAACAGTAGAGATATTTTGTCAGTGTTTACATATTCAAAAAGAATAGCCACTTAGACACTTAAGGTGCAGGTCAAGCTCTAATGCCTGGGGGGGGGGGGGGGCGAGCACAGGGGAAAAAAAAGATAGGACTAATATATCTTGATTTTTAAGGCACTAGATATAGTATAGTATTTTTAGGAAATGGGAATACATGTGTACATAATCTTAACGTCACTAATTATTAGTGCGTAGGCAAACAAATTTATATTTATAATAAACTCGGAAGGACTGAAAGCACAAATTACACTCTAATTACCCTATGATATTCTGGTTCATTTTATGGGATAGGTCCCTTTAAGCCAGCTATGTCCTGTTTTGAAATAGCATCATGGTGCCCTGTAAATTGGGATACATACACATGTATTCTATCTTCCCATAGCCATATTTTCTCTATATATAGGACTATTGATATTTGTGTTTTGAGTTTGAATTGATTTTTCAATGTCATTTGCTGTAATTGTATTTGTAGTTGCCTTTGTATATCATCATGGATGTGCTGTATGCAGGCCTTGGTTCACACTACTCACGGACGGGCACATGCTTCCCATATCCAGCCTTCGGGTTGGATGGGCAATCCTTTCTGGTTGTGGCAGTGTGTCTATTTTTGTCTGCCCTGAATGGGCTGATGGAGGACACTATGTCCTTTTTATATGTGGCTTTTTGGTCCATGAGGACATTGTGGGGTTCCCCTTTTTTCTTTTTCTTTCCATTTTTGTTTACTACCGTTCCCGTTTTCCGCTCTGCCCACTCCCTGCCCCTTCTGTTAGCTTCAAATAGCTTCTGGTTGCCATCTGCCGTGACTTGACAAAGCACATGCACGCAAAACATGTAGTCACAACAACGAGAAGCTTGCATTCCACGCCGGTCTGTGCTCCGCTCTGCCCATGGCTCACTGACGCTTGTGACGCTTGTGTGAGGAGGTTCCCGGAAGTGACGTGAGGTCCGGTGATTGTGTGCAACGGCCGACACACACGCCGGGCTGTCCTCCATCTCTGTCTCTACTTTCCATCAGGATCCACTCCCTGTCCCCTACAGGATCTGGCCAATTGGTATTCCACCAGACTGAGTGGGACCCCCACAATACCCTCATGTGACACCTAGGACCTGAAGACCGGTGGTTGGTTGATGCATTTTAATTGGTAACTTCAGTAAACCTTTAACCGTTACAATTTATTGACTTTTT
The DNA here is from genome assembly GCF_965119305.1 of Pelophylax lessonae. Classification (NCBI taxonomy): domain Eukaryota; kingdom Metazoa; phylum Chordata; class Amphibia; order Anura; family Ranidae; genus Pelophylax; species Pelophylax lessonae. The sequence continues at coordinate 355,933,782 of NC_138768.1, forward strand.
GTTATCCAGTGGTATCCAGCCTTATATACTACCGCTATGTGCCATCTCTCCTTCTAGTCCTTCTACTTTACGCAATTCATCCTGTGCTTGGAATTTGGCAGCACTGTATGTGGTATCAATTTTAAGGAATTTTCCTTTTTCATTGCCTCCATTACCATACTCTTGTGGTTAATGGTTCCAGTACCCCAAAAGGTGGTCGTCCAGAGGTCCAGTGCCAGGACTATTTTGGCTGTTTTCTATGGGGTTAATTAGTCCAACTGGGATTGCTTGGCAGCCTTGCGCAGTCATTAGTTACAGTTTTTTATAAGTAAGGGTGTTTGCGTCATGTGGCCATGCCCTCTGAAGAAGTCGTAATGACGAAACATGTCTGGGTGGGACCACGCGACACCCACGGCTGCTCTGTCTCCACCCGGGATCGCCGCTTTCACATTGAAGACAGGTGAAGGAGACCGAGCAGGTTATATAATGTGAACTAGCAGAAGGAGCAGGTTATATAGTTTGTTCGTCTTAATATGCTGTGAATTTTTTTATCCAGTGTGAGTGCATTTTATGAAGGGGGGTTTTGGCTATTAAGTAAATCTTATTTGATTGTATTATGCTATGTAGCCCCCTCTTTTCTTCCCATATGATTTTGAGTTCTATTGCTCTGGCCTATCATTATCCAATGGTAAAAAATAATACAGGATGAGATCCCTACTAAGGATGATCGAACTTTTGAAAAGTTTGGTTCGACCAGAACACCCGAATTTTCCAAAAGTTCGGTTCGGATTTCAGAACCCCATTGAAATCAATGGGACCCGAACTTTGGTAATCAAAAAACACAATTTTGAAGCCCTAAAACCCAATAAATGCCCCTAAAAAGTGCCTAGGGTTCTGGGTCATGCCCCATTAACTATTAATCACACAAAAAAAGTTCTTAAAAATTGTCATTTTTGATAAAAAAGCCAATTATTGAAAAAATTAAAAAAAAAGAGAGATTTTTTTATTTTTACTTTGGATTTAGTATCTGGGGGGTCTAAAAGGTGTGCATGTGAAGTTTCAGCTCTGTAGCATGTCCAGAACCATGAAAAAAAAAAGATAATTTTCAGTAGAACAGGGATGTGGGTCGGGACCCTCCTTTAACTTTAACACCTATATGACCTTTTTTTCTGGTTCTGGACATGCTACAGAGCTGAAACTTCACAGGTACACCTTTTAGACCCCCCCAGACACAAAATCACACAAAAAAAGTTCTTAAAAATTGTCATTTTTGATCAAAAAAAGCCAATTATTGAAAAATTAAAAAAAAAAAGAGATTTTTTGATTTTTACTTTGGATTTAGTATCTGGGGGGGTCTAAAAGGTGTACATGTGAAGTTTCAGCTCTGTAGCATGTCTAGAACCAGAAAAAAAAAAGATTGTTTGTATTAGAAAACTTTCTGACAGGGGGTTTGCTTCGCTCCTGTAACACCTTGCCGGTTTAATAGAAGGCATTTTTGTTGGGATCTTTCCAGTCAGGAAAAACATCTGAACTTGTGTATAGTGGTACTGTGCACAAGTTCTGATGTTTTGCCTGCCTCCAAAAACCCCCAAAAAATGCCAGCAAAAACACACCTGGGCATTTTTTTTTGACGCTAGCGTTTTTTTTGGCATTTTTTTGGGTTCTTTTGAGGCAGGCAAAACATCTGAACATGTGTATAGGGGGTATATATAGACATATATGTCTGAATATATACCCCTAGACATATATAGGTGTGATAGTAGCAGAAATATATTACTGTAAATGATTTCATTAGCGCAAACATTTGTTTCTGCTACTATCACACCTATATATGTCTAGGGGTATATATTCAGACATATATGTGTATATATACCCCCTATACACATGTTCAGATGTCATGTCTGACATCAAACATGTCCTCAAAAAAGCACTGGCAGTGGCAGCCCCTGCAGCATAAAAAATGCTTGGCTGGTGAGAAGCCATATTCCAGTTCCGAAGCTATTCAGAGAAATTATTATTTCTCTATAGCGGTCACCCTGCTATGGAAGGGTTTTGTCACCCTGCCATAGCAGTCACTGCCAGTTAACCCTACACTACACTACGGCCCCCTGACACTTAACACTTTCCCTACAGAAACTAAATTTTTGAAGCTAACTAAAGTGTAAAGGAGCACTCTAACTACACTAGATATCCCTTTCCTCACACTAATAAATAGCTAAATGACACTTTTAAAGTAAAATTAACAGAACTGCTTCCACTCTCTTCCATGTCCAGTATAACAATGCTAGGAATATGGCGGGGGCGATCTTATATACTGGGGGGCGTATTCACTAATGATTGGTCTAGGGACCCCCTAGTCACTCCAATCACATTCCTAGCATTCTCCTGCCCCCTCAATTGGCTTTTGCTAATGGTTCCGGTCCAATCACGGGCTTTTAAAGCCCATTTCCTGAAGCATTGCATTTTGGGCGGTTCTGGTTTCCGAATTCCGAACTTTTTGGGCAAAAAGTTCTAAATTCGGCCGAACCTCGAACACCCAATGTTCGGGCCAAACCGATGGTGGACCCGAACCGTTCGATCATCCCTAATCCCTACTCCTGTTTTGTGATCATCAGAATATTCCCCATGAGGGGTTATTGATATGAGGCATAATTAACCAGTTTTTCTGGTGAGTGCAATACATATTAGGAAGTGGTGCACACGTGGTGTGGAGAAGGCACTTTCATCGATTGATTCATCTGGAGGAAATCAATATGGGATGGATTGATGAACTCTGTTTAGGAGTCACTGTTTGAAAAGAAACGTGGTTTTATATTGGTTTTATATTAATTGAAATGTTCTATTGTTTTATGTTATGTGATTTTATAGTGGCAGCACCACTTGCATAACATTGAGTTTTGGAATCCTTTGCTTCATAAGCGCTGGGGTCGGGGGACTTTTGTTACCTTGAATTCTTTTTATAAAGATCTACTTAATATTTATTTTTTCTTAAACATACAATTTGCAATAACTAGTATTAAATAATACTGTATCTATTCTCTATTATGAATTGTTTTAATTATATGTTTTCAAATAACCTCAGACTAACTTAATTTGTACCCGTTCGAAATTATAAGCAATAAAAGATTTGTCAGAATGAGAAACATGACAGGTTTAATTTAGAGTAACTTACAGATCTCTCTTATAAGCTGTCTTGTGCTACAACCGTCACCTAACCCTAAGCAGCTGGCATTTGAAGTAAAATAATCACCCAACAAATTGTGTATTTATATAATATACACACTAAATTAAAAAAAACAATCTTATCTAGTAATTCAAATCATATACTATATAACCATACACCTACTGTATATCAGCAATTGCAATAATATATAACAACGTGTACCACATAAATTAAACAGATCAACAAATTGTGTATCACATTAGTATAAAAAACAAAAACACAATAACAAATCTCAAAAAGTGAACATAGAAAATCAAAAACTTGAAGTCAATGAAGTGCAAACAAATTACTGCGTCCATAAATTACATCTTCTAATATCCTTGTGCAATATGTGAAGTCCTAAATATACTGGGATGCCAAAATGATTGTGGCCTCCACCTTCCATGGTGCGCACACGCTTACCTTCCTGGATAGACCTTTGTATCAAAAGGTCATGCAGAGCATGACCCCTCTAAAGCCAGGACAGGGCTAACTCCATAGACAAATTCAGCTCACTAGATGCAGATCTCTCAGTAGAATGATGAACTCAAAAAAGATAAAAGGAAACCATAGTGCTATCCATATTTTTAAAGATAAAAGTGTTTCAAATCAGGCTCATCTGGTAAATGCAGGAAAACATCCATCAAGGGCTGGTGCAGCACACACTCTCACTGTTCACAGAACATGATCCCTTCCCCTCCAGGCAGTCCTTTGCAGCACCTCCCACATGCACAATCTCCTTATTCCATCCAAATAGTTTAGTCAATCTTGACTTCATCAGGGGTATGGCTCAAGGAGATACTGCTAAATATTTATACACTTCAGTACCTGAGCACTCATCTTTGTAGGCTAAATACACTGATACACTAGTGCAGCATTATAAATGAAGTGGGCAGGTGAACCTAGATGGATCATGGGTATAATATAACATACATAATTAACAAATAATAGTAAATAAAAATATATAGGAGTATGTGTACTGTAATATGTTTCAATTCATGAAAAATATATATGCAAATATCCAATCAAGTATCTGAAATGGGACTATATATAACATGTCTACCAAATGGCACCATTCCACATTTACAAAGTGGTTCATATAAAACTCCCTCTTCCACTGGAAGTCACTTGCCTGAAACTACTACTTCACAGAAAATATATTATATAGTGTATAAGCTGGTCCGGGCAGCACACACCCTGCAAGAAACCAGAGCCTTTAGGTTCAAAGCAGACAACAGAGATCACCCAAACTCCAATGTGTAGAAAAAAAAAACAGTCTAGTCTGCAGCACCTTGTCGAGGCAGAGGGAAGTGGAGTGGATTTCACAATTACACACCATTCATCCTAAGGGGTTAAACAAAGATTATGATTTACATTTGCTCTTGTTAATGTTTTTATAAGATGCTATTTTTATTATTTTCAAGTGTCTATATGAACTAACCAGAGATACTGTGATATTATTTGTCCTCTGAATATTTGCTGATGTGTTTGATTACATTGCATCATAATTTAAGTGATTCAGGTGTTGCTAATTTCCAGTCTAGGAGAGATTTGTTATTTAGCCCACATTCACATTGGTCCAATTTGACATGCGATTTCACATGTCAATTCACATGTTAAATCAGAGCCAATTGTCGGCAATTGCACCGTCCGAATTGGTACGACGCCAACTTTGCGGCGCCGCACTCATTTCCAAAAGTAGTTTCTGTACTACTTTTGGCAACCTTGGGGGGCGATTTCCATAGACATCTGTGCAGGAACCCGCACAGATGTCTGTGAAATCGCCCCTGAAGTCGGACTGAAATGCCAGCTTGATATCGGTCGAGTTCAGCTGAACTCACACGATTTCAAAACAGACTCAATATTTGAGTTTGGGTTGTGTGCTTGTTACACCTGATAAAGGATCCTGACAGATCTGAAACTGTTGTAGCTTTATGAGTTTTTAACTCTCTTAATAAATTTACAAGGTGCTACAGACTGGACTTTTTTGTTTATATATTACTGTGCAAACGATTCATTCGGGTGTGAAGAAAAAAATCTAAATCAATTCAATACTCGGTGTGACTACCCTTTGGCTTTAGACCAGCATCAATTCTTACACTTGCACACTTGCACAAAGTCATAGATTTTGTAGGATTAGAGTCAGGTGTATGCTTAAACAATTATACCAAGCAGGTGCTAATGATCATGAATTTCATATGTAGTTTGAAACACAGTCATTACCTGAAAAATAAACAGCTGTGTAGCAGGCTTTAAATGGGTGATGAACAGCCAAACTCTGCTATTAAGGTGAGGTTGTGGAAGACTGTTTCATGTCACAGGTCATACACCATGGCAAGATTGAGAACAGCAACAAGACACAAGGTAGTTATACTGCAGCAGGAAGAAGGAGTAACGCCGCTCTAGGTGACGGTGGAGGCTCCTAGGGGATTGAGTGCAGGTCCAGTCCGTGGTCTTGCTAATGTATTCAATGAAAAACAAGTGACCGCACCTCAAAATACACACAATAACAGAGCATGGTTAACGCGTTTCACAAAATTAATCCCTTAGTCGTAACCTGCGACAGCAAGGTTTCCCCTAGGAAAAGATTTCAAAGCAGACTGGGGTTTAAAAATCCTAATGCAGCCATCACATCTGAGAATTGGTAAGCTGCAATATAATAAATGTTTGCACTAGTAGAATTTTGTTTGAAATATTTTGTTTTAGAAGGTTTGTTTGATTTTCTAATCATTAGTTGGGTCAAATGTTGTTTGTTTACGATCACAGGGACAAGAAAATTAGAAGGAGCAGGGTGAAAATGTTTGATCCAGTGAACTAATTTCTAACAGTGTATGTAGTTTTCAGTTTGGCGAAGTCGATTCATTCCAAAAAAGCAAATTCAATTTTGAACTACTATTAAACGTCAGATTGTCATTTGTCAGGTAATTGAATGTACTGACGATTTTTGTACAAAGTGTTGTACAAATTTTAATAGGTATTCTCATTCAAAAGTTTACCTGTGTATATTCTGCTTTACAGAGCTGGAAAGATATTTTATATAACATTATCCACTGTTACAGATTTAAGCCTTTAACATATAAGATGATTTCAAAGAGGCAACTACGCCTTTCAATTGTAAAAGGTCCCTTTCAACTTCATGCAGCAACAAGTTGATGTACACATCAACTTTTCTTCTACCTTGTGAAGAAAAGTCCAACTCTGGCCTAACCTGTTCTTTTTTTCTATAATGTGGAATTACCGGTACCTCTATTTTTAAATGCAGAATCACATTTGTGTTTGCTCCTTTTCTAATCCACTCAATCTACTTTAAAATCTCTAGTTAGCTTTTTGGCTGCTGGGTAACTTTCAGACTTTAAACTGTCCATCATATTCTCCTTACTGGGCTGGTTGTCAGGGACCAACCCCCTTTAGTCCTTTGGATTTCAAATTCTGTTGTCATGGTGGCACTGATATCACAAGTGAGTGCTATGTGCTGTGGTCTCCATGCTAATGCAGCCCAGGCAGTAACACATATGCTCTATCATTGGCTCCAGTATATCTTAGCAGCAATGACAGTGCTAGCAAAATTGGTCCTGCCACAGGTCCTAGAACAGGAAAAGTGTAAATGTCCTCTTGACCCTGCTTAGTACTGTAGTGATGATAGGGGGATTGTCTGCTTTCCTATAACCCAGTGATGGCGAAAATTGGCACCCCAGATGTTTTAGAACTACATTTCCCATGATGCTCAACTACACTGCAGAGTGCATGAGCATCATGGGAAATGGAGTTCCAAAACATCTGGGGTGCCAAGGTTCGCCATCACTGCTATAACCACTTAATAAGTTACCCGCAAGCTTTCCCACACTAGCACTCTTCCAAGAGCCAGCCTAGTAAATGAGTCCTGACTGAATGCTCTTGGTAAATGTAGTCTAACAGGTTAGACTGAGTAAAACTTATATTGTACTTGACTGACTTCTCCGATCAGCAGCAACAATTAAAGACTTTTAGCAGACCAAAAAAACATGTCACAGGATGTATAAAGTGCTTTAACATAAAAATGAAGCAAAGTATTTAATATCTATTTTAAGATGGTATTTGGGGAGAAACTGAGTCAGTTTTGGGGATTTTTACTTTGTGTGCCTGGAGATGGATATTAACTTTACATTGCTTGGCTTTCCCAGGGCTGGAACATTTTTCTATCTCCTGTGCTCTAAGCTAACATTACCCAAACTAATGTCAAGGATAGACATTTTCTCTGCAGTCAGGTGAATTTGCAGCAATGTAGGAGGTAGCTGAGTGAAGTGAAGGTGAAATAGACTACACCAGTCCTGGGCAGACCAGGCAGTGTTAAAGTGTATGTTACCCCCAACATTTCATATTTCTGATTTGTGTCTGTTGTACCATGTTCTTGTGTTAAAAATAATCCTGTTTTATTTGTATCACTTCCTTTGTGTGAAATATCTAGTATTCTTGCCAGCCCCCTGCTTTCCTATTTCAAACTGACCACACTAGATATTAAAAGCATATCCTTCTCAGAATGGTATGTTTTCTGCCTGTCCTCTTGTGCTGACGGCCCCCCCCTGCACAGCTAATTACTAGGAATATCAGTGTGCTGCTCTTCCTCTACCCCTTACTGACACCCTGGCTGTGTAGTCTCCACCCCAGCTCTCTAGGCCTCTTATGCAGCAGAGGTTATGTGATCAAAAGAAAAAGGGGTATTTATAATGTTTTTTATTTACATACACAATTGTTTAGCCTTGCATTTCTGTTTTAATTGGAATAGGTTGTTTTATAAGGTGAGGGTTGACATATACTTCAAAGTGTAAATTCACCTAAAAATGGAAGTTCTGCTTTTCATCTTCCGACCCCCCCCCCATCCTCATTTACCACTTTTGGATTTTTTTCTCTGGGAGTGGGTACCTATTTCTGACAGGTACCTGCTCCTACTTCCACTTTGCTGCCTAGGCAAGCAACCTCTTGGGACATGTCACATGTCCCAGGACACTGCAGGTCCTTTCAGAAAGTGTGACTTGTGTTTGCACGGTTGGGAGCCAACTATGACACCACAGGAGGTCACATCGGAGACTTGAGGTCCAGTGAAAAACCAGCCCAGGTTTATTTAAAGTCAGCAGCTACATCATTTGCAGCTCCTGACTTTTAATTTTTGTGCAAATTCCTGAAGTCACTCTTTAAGTTAATTTTGTAACAGATGCACTTATTCTTACTATGGCAATATATACAATTTGTTGGTCACTTGTGGTAGACTGTTTGGCAACAGTAAGTAGCTACAGATGAATATTATAATTCTATTATTTCTGCTACCTCATGTAAATAGTTTCATCTTATTTCACATCCCTTTATAGAATATGTTTAATTATTCACATTAGGAACTGCTGCAGTAGAGCATAAAATCTAATTTCTTTATCATAAGGATGCAAATGCAAACAATAAGGCCTGCTCAGTCAGAAGGAAATTAAACTAACTAAATGTATTTGACTGCGACAATTAACCAGACAGGACCAAAAACCAACCCAAACTGGAGATAGTTTAATCTATAAAAAAGACTTGTAAACAATGGTAAGTATGTTTCCATACGTAGCTTAATACTGTGTATAACATCATATATTAAGAAACTAGTATAATGAAACATAATAACATATAATAAGAAATTCAAGTGTACTATAAAAAAATGTTACATACAGTATATATATATATATATATATATATATATATATATATATATATATACCTCATAGAAATATATCACAAACTATCCGATTGTTCCTAAACTTCTTAGGAAAAGCAAAAATACATTAAGTCTCATTTCAGTTAGAAGGCACCAAGAAAATACACTGAGTGCTATCTTGGTAAAAATTCAGAACAAGCTATTATGTTGACAGCAATGCCTTAAATTTATTGTGATGGTATCTTGTAATGAATGTTTTCACAGTGCATGTGATTAATATACGGAACTGACTCCTACCAAATGGAAGCTCGGAATGCTATTATATTCAGACTCACTAGCTTGCTAGAAAGATTCTTAGCATATTGTATTGTGCTCATAAAAATCCAATCTCTTTTCAATAAGGAAAAAAGGTTTCCACTTCCAGCATTGTGTAACAGTAGCTGCAGAAAAATGATGCTACAAGTGAATTTCATACCGGGGGTGACCTCTAGTGTAAAATAATAGCATTTTATGATTCCCCTGGGTTTGCCCTAAAGCACTTCAGCAATTAGACCACATTGCAAACAATATTAGACAGAACACATTAGTACATGTTTCTTTCATTTTTTTTATTTAACCCTGACAGCAAGAAATATAAACTCCAAACAAACATTAGTCATGAGATATAGATATATATATAGTATATATTGCAGACATCAGATACAGTATTAGGATATCAGATAAAATATATAAGATACTATGATATATATATATATATATATATATATATATATATATATACAATATCTCACAAAAGTGAGTACATCCCCTCACATTTTTGAAAATATTTTATTGTGTCTTTTCAAGTGACAACACTTAAGAAATTACACTTTGCTACTGCTGTAAAGTAGTGAGTGTACAGCTTGTATTACATAGTTACATAGTTAGTGAGGTTGAAAGTTGAAGAAAGACATCAGTCCGTCCAGTTCAACCTATGATGTGTGTGTGTGTCTACTGTTATCCGCACATTGCATACCCCTGTATGTTGTGGTCTTTAAGGTGCCCATCTAATCGTTTTTTTTTAAACTATCAATGCTCCCTGCTGATACGACTGTTTGCGGAAGAGAATTCCACATCCTTACTGCTCTTACACTGAAGAACCCCCTGCGTATTTTAAGGTTAAACCGCATTTCCTCTAGTTTTAGTGAGTGGCCACGTGTCTTATTGTATTTCCTTTCTCTGAATAGGTTTTTCCATATGCTAGGGCTGCAAGTACAATATTTGTACATTGATATCATATCCCCCCTCAATCGTCTCTTCTCCAGAGAGAAGAAGTTCAGTGCTTGCAGTCTTTCCTCATAACTGATGTCCTCCATTCCCCTAATTATTTTTGTTGCCCTTCTCTGGACTTTCTCCAGTTCCAGCACATCCTTCCTTAGGACCTGTGCCCAGAACTGGACAGCATACTCCAGATGAGGCCGGACCAGAGTCTTGTAGAGTGGAAGAATAATCTCTTTATTTCTGGAGTGAATCCCCTTTTTTATACATCACAGTATTCTGTTGGCTTTGCTTGCAGCGGCTTGGCATTGCATGGCACTGCCAAGCCTGTTGTCTACCAGTACCTCCAGGTCCTTTTCCATCCTAGACTCACCCAGAGGTTCCCCCCCCCCACCCAGTGAGTAGCTTGCTTTCTGGTTTCTGGCACTCAGGTGCATTACTTTACAATTTTCAACATTAAACCTCATCTGCCATGTAGTTGCCCACCCCATAATTTTGTTCAGGTCCGCTTGTAAGGTTTCCACATCCTGCCCAGAAGATATTGGCATGCTTAGTTTAGTATCATCCGCAAATACTGAGATTTTGCTCGATATCCCCTCCTCTAGATCATTTATGAATAAATTAAACAGGATTGGCCCCAGGACAGAACCCTGGGGGACCCCGCTTTCCACACCCACCCAATCTGAGTACTCCCCATTAATCACCACCCTTTGAAACCTCCCCTGGAGCCAGTTCTCTATCCAGGTACTCACCTTATGGTCCATACCTACCTTCCTTAGTTTGAACAGTAAGCATTTGTGGGGAACGGTGTCAAAGGCCTTTGCGAAGTCCAGGTACACCACATCCACAGGCTTACCTTTATCTAGTTGGCAGCTCACTTCATCATAGAAGGTTAATTGATTGGTTTGGCAAGATCGATTTTTCATGAATCCATGCTGATTACTACTAATAATACCGTTTTCATTACTAAAGTCTTGTATGTGGTCCCTTAACATCACCTCCAAAATCTTGCAGACTACTGATGTTAGGCTGACCGGCCTATAGTTACCTGGGATATATCTCGGCCCCTTTTTAAATATTGGTACCACGTTGGCTTTTTTCCAATCAGCTGGCACCATACCCGTCTGTAAACTATCCTTAAAGGTCAAGAATAATGGTCTGGCAATCACCTGGCTGAGCTCTTTAAGAACCCTCGGGTGCAAGCCATCCGGTCCCGGTGATTTATTTATGTTAAGTTTCTCTAGTTTAGTTCTAAGTCTATCTTTTGTTAGCCATGGCGGTATTTCCTGAGGTGTGTTGTTTAGTTTGGCCTTACAAGCTGGATGTAATGTTCCGGTACCTTTGGTACCCTAAATTACTCTTTTCACAAGTGTATGCGCCCCACCATTCTCTTTTGGAAAGGTGCGCATACACCTTTAAGACTGAAGCTGTCATCACTCAGCGCCGGACTAGATGGCTATTTAAATCGCTGGTTCTCACTCACATGTGTTCGTTCAAACACCCTTACCTGGATGCTAACTTGGCTTGAAGCTTTCGTGCTTGCAAGCATACCTCGCTGACGGAACCTCGCTGCGCTGATCCCTGCATCCCGCTTCCGGATCATCCGCTCCTCCTGAACCAACCTTCGGCTGTATTGCTATTAGTGCTAAGTACCCCGCAGGGGAACCCTCTATAAACTTATACTAAGCTTACACTATCTAGCTCTGCATAGTAAAGACTATTTATCACATCTGCATATCTAAATTGCTAGCTCTTAAGACTACTGCTACTTATTCCTGCACTGGGTTGATCTCTCTTGTATGTCCACCTGCTACTCTGTCATCTGCTACCATACATGATTGCTAAACCTACCTGCATCCATCTGCTACTGTCTTACCTTCAAGTGTCTGTCACCTACCACCTCCACTCAACCTGTCTCTTAAATCTTCATCACTGTGTTACTACATACATAAAGTCACTCTAGGAACCAGCTTGTTGAGTGTGTGTATTTACTAGCTGAATTAAGACCTTCCACACATGATGAGTCATTGAGGTTGGGAATGGTATCTCAGCATCTCTCTTACATGACTACTGAAGTGGAATATTTCTGCAGCTGAAAATCCACACCATACATGAAACGCAGGAGCGTTACACTGGATTAGTGTAGCCCCCCAATTCTTTTGTGAAGACTGAAGATAAGAAATTATTTAACACTACCGCCTTTTCCCTGTCCTCTGTGGCCAAAACAACCCTTATCGTCTTTTATGGGGCCAATGTGTTCTGGCCTCACTGTCTTACTGTTTATATACTTAAAGAATTTCTTGGGGTTCTTTTTACTCTCTTCCGCTATATGTCTCTCGTGTTCTATTTTAGCTGCCCTGATTTCGTCTTTACATTTCTTATTACACTCTTTGTAATGATTGAATGCTGCCAATGACCCCTCAGCCTTGTATTTTTTGAAGTCCTTTTCCTTAGCATTAATATGCATTTTTATGTTGGAGTTTAGCCACCCAAGGTTTAGTTTTGCTCTTTTAAATTTATTTCCCTTTGTAATGCACTGGTCAATCCCTTTGTTAAGTATGCTTTTGAAGCACTCCCATTTTTCCTCCATGTTCTTTGTTCCCAGGGTTCTATCCCATTTGATATTTTCTAGCAGAGAGCGCAGTTTTGGGAAATTGGCTCTTTTGAAATTCAGTGTCCTTATATTGCCCTTGTGTTTCCTATTACTGTAATTAATGCTGAAACTAATTGACCTATGGTCACTGTTTCCTAAGTTGTCCCGTATTTCTATATTCGTGAGCAGGTCTGTATTGTTGGTAATCAGTAGGTCAAGAACCGCATTGTTTCTTGTTGGTGCATTCACCATCTGACCCATGAAATTGTCCTGCAAAACATTTAGGAACTGCCGAGCCTTGGCTGAATGCACGGTTCCTTCTGCCCAGTCTATATCTGGATAATTAAAGTCCCCCATTATAATGACATTTCCCATCCTTGCTGCCAATCCTATTTGTAAATTGTATAACAGTGTAAATGTGTTGTCCCTTCAAAATAACTCAACACACAGCCATTATTGTCTAAACTGCTAGCAAAAAAAGTGAGTACGTCCCTAAATAAAATGTCCAAGATGTTCACCAGAGCTTCACAGGTTGCCACTGGAGTCCTCTTCCACTCCTCCATGAGGACATCACAGAGCTGGGGGATGTTAGAGACCTTGCCCTCCTCCACTTTCAATTTGAGGATGCCCAACAGATGCTCAATAGGGTTTAGGTCTGGAGACATGCTCGGCCAGTCCATCACTTTTACCCTCAGCTTCTTTAGCAAGGCATTGGTAATCTTGGAGGTGTGTTTGGGGTCGATATCATGTTGGAATACTGCCCAGTCTCCGAAGGTAGGGGATCATGCCCTGCTTCAGTATGTCACAGTACATGTTGGCATTCATGGTTCCCTCAATGAACTGTAGCAACCCAGTGTCGGCAGCACTCATGCAGCCCCAGACCATGACACTCCCAAAACCATGCATGACTGTAGGCAAGATACACTTGTCTTTGTACTCCTTACCTGGTTGCCGCCACACACTCTTGACACCATCTGAACCAAATAAGTTTATCTTGGTCTCATCAGATCACAGAACATGGTTCCAGTAATCCATGTCCTTAGCCTGCTTGTCTTCAGCAAACTGTTTGTGGGCTTTCTTGTGCATCATCTTTAGAAGAGGCTTCCTTTTGGGATGACAGCCATGCAGACCAATTTGATGCAGTGTGCGGCGTATGGTCTGAGCACTGACAGGCTGACCCCCCATCCCATACACCTCTGCAGCAAAGCTGGCAGCACTCATACATCTATTTCCTAAAGACAACCTCTGGATATGACGCTGCGCACGTGCACTCAACTTCTTTGGTCGACCATGGCGAGGCCTGTTCTGAGTGGAACCTGTCCTGTTAAGCCACTATGGTCTTGGCCACCGTGCTGCAGCTCAGTTTCAGGGTTTTGACAATCTTTTTATAGCCTAGGCCATCTTTATGTAGAGCAACAATTATTTTTTCAGATCCTCCGAGAGTTCTTTGCCATGGGGTGCCATGTTGAACTTCCAGTGACCAGTATGAGTTAGTGAGAGGGATAACACCAAATTGAACACACCTGCTCTCCATTCACATCTGAGACCTTGTTACATTAACGAGTCACATGACACCGAAAGGGAAAATGATTAGTTGGGCCCAATTTGGGCATTTTCACTTAGGGGTATACTCACTTTTGTTGCATGCGGTTTAGACATTAATGGCTGTGTGTTGAGTTATTTTGAGGGGACAGCAAATTTACACTCGTATAAAAGCTGTATACTCACTACTTTACATTGTAGCAAAGTGTCATTTCTTCAGTGTTGTCACATAAAAAGATATTATAAAATATTTACAAAAATGTGAGGGGTGTACTCACTTTTGTGAGATACTGTGTATATATATATATATATATATATATATATATATATATATATATATATATATATATATATATATTGATAGATAGATAGATAGATAGATAGATAGATAGATAGATAGATAGATAGATAGATAGATAGATAGATAGATAGATAGATAGATAGATAGGGCGTGCAAAATTATTCAGCCCCCTTAACCACTTCAATACAGGGCACTTTCACCCCCTTCCTGCCCAGGCCAATTTTCCCCTTTTAGCGCTGTTGCATTTTGAATGACAGTTGCGCGGTCATGCAACACTGTACCTACACCAAATTTATGTCATTTTCCCCCCACAAATAGAGCTTTCTTTTGGTGGTATTTGATCACCTCTGAGTTTTTTCCTTTTTGCTAAAAAAATAAAAAAAGACCGAAAAGTTTGATAGGCAGCACTGATAGGTGGCACTGATGGGCACTAAAAGGTGGCACTGATGGGCACTAATGGGCACTGATAGGCGGCACTGGTGGGCACGGATAGGCGGCACTGATCAGCACTGACGGGCGGCACTGATGGGCACTAATGGGCACTGATAGGCGGCACTGGTGGGCAATAATGGGCACTGGTGGGCAACACTGAAAGATGGCAATGATGGGCACTGGTGGGCAGCACTGATAGGGAGGGCACTGGTGAGCAGCACTGATGGGGAGGGCAATGGGGGCTCCCTGAGCCCTGATTGCCATCCCTGGTGGCCATAGTGGGCATCCCTGGGGTCATAGGTGGGCATTCCTGGGGTCATGGGTGGGCATCCCTGGTGGTTCTAGTGGCACCCCCCGAGGGTCTGCACTGGTAATCAATGATCTGATTACCAGTGCCGACCCCCCCCCCTGTCAGGGGAGCCGCCGATCGGCGCTTCTTTACTCGTGCCTGTCAGGCACGAACTAAGGAAAGCCGATCAACGGCTCTTCCTGTTTACTATGTGACCAGCCGTGATTGGACACGGCTGGTCACATGGTAAAGAGCTACGTCAGTAGGCTCTTTACCGAGATCAGAGATGCAGGGTGTCAAGCTGACACCTCGCATCACCGATCGCCGCTCTGCTGGGGGGGCGCGCAGAGCTGTATTATCCTGCCGCCGTCATATGATGTCCGGTCAGGATAATACAACCACATTCCCGCCGTCAATTTGCTATAGGGCGGGCGGGAAGTTAATACATTGTAGCACCACCTTTTGCTGCGATTACAGCTGTAAGTCGTTTGGGGTATGTCTCTATCAGTTTTGCACATCGAGAGACTGAAATTTTTGCCCATTCCTCCTTGCAAAACAGCTCGAGCTCAGTGAGGTTGGATGGAGAGCGTTTTTGAACAGCAGTTTTCAGTTCTTTCCACAGATTCTCGATTGGATTCAGGTCTGGACTTTGACTTGGCCATTCTAACACCTGGATATGTTTATTTGTGAACCATTACATTGTAGATTTTGCTTTATGTTTTGGATCATTGTCTTGTTGGAAGACAAATCTCCATCCCAGTCTCAGGTCTTTTGCAGACTCCATCAAGTTTTCTTCCAGAATGGTCCTGTATTTGGCTCCATCCATCTTCCCATCAATTTTAACCATCTTCCCTATCCCTGCTGAAGAAAAGCAGGCCCAAACCATGATGCTGCCACCACCATGTTTGATAGTGGGGATGGTGTGTTCAGGGTGATGAGCTGTGTTGCTTTTACGCCAAACATGACATTTTGCATTGTTGCCAAAAAGTTAGATTTTGGTTTCATCTGACCAGAGCACCTTCTTCCACATGTTTGGTGTGTCTCCCAGGTGGCTTGTGGCAAACTTTAAAGGACACTTTTTATGGATATGTTTAAGAAATGGCTTTCTTCTTGCCACTCTTGCATAAAGGCCAGATTTGTGCAGTATTCGACTGATTGTTGTCGTATGGACAGAGTCTCCCACCTCAGCTGTAGATCTCTGCAGTTCATCCAGAGTGATCATGGGCCTCTTGGCTGCATCTCTGATCAGTCTTCTCCTTGTATGAGCTGAAAGTTTAGAGGGACGGCCAGGTCTTCGTAGATTTGCAGTGGTCTGATACTCCTTCCATTTCAATATTATCGCTTGCACAGTGCTCCTTGGGATGTTTAAAGCTTGGGAAATCTTTTTGTATCCAAATCCGGCTTTAAACTTCTCCACAACAGTATCTCGGACCTGCCTTGTGTGTTCCTTGTTCTTCATGATGCTCTCTGCGCTTTAAACGGACCTCTGAGACTATCACAGTGCAGGTGCATTTATACGGAGACTTGATTACACACAGGTGGATTCTACTTATCATCATTAGTCATTTAGGTCAACATTGGATCATTCAGAGATCCTCACTGAACTTCTGGAGAGAGTTTGCTGCACTGAAAGTAAAGGGGCTGAATAATTTTGCACGTCCAATTTTTCAGTTTTTTATTTGTTAACAAAGTTTGAAATATCCAATAAATTTAATTCCACTTCATGATTGTGTCCCACTTGTTGTTGATTCTTCACAAAAAATTACAGTTTTATATATTTATGTTTGAAGCCTGAAATGTGGCAAAAGGTCGCAAAGTTCAAGGGGGCCGAATACTTTTGCAAAGCACGATAGATAGATAGATAGATAGATAGATAGATAGATAGATAGATAGATAGATAGATAGATAGATAGATAGATAGATAGATAGATAGATAGATAGATAGATAGATAGATAGGTAGGTAGATAGATAGATAGATAGATAGATAGATAGATAGATAGATAGATAGATAGATAGATAGATAGATAGATAGATAGATAGATAGATAGATAGATAGATAGATAGATAGATAGATAGATAGATAGATAGATAGATAGATAGATAGATAGATAGATAGATAGATAGATAGATAGATAGATAGATATCTCAAGGTAATGAAGACTGCAGAATCTGTGGATATATAGTGAATGTATTGTATATGTGCTTAATAGAGAAGTGCACAATTATATTTTTATAAAATGCAAAATACTGTATGTAAATATTGTATTAACAGAACAAATCTGTGGATATTTACTAAAACTGGTGCACACAGAATCTGGTGTAGCTGTGCATGGCAGCCAATCAGCTACTAACTTCAGCTTGTTCAATTATGCTTTGACAATAAAACCTAGAAGCTAATTGATAACTATGTACTGCTGCACACAATGCTGTTGGCACTAGTTTTAGTAAATCTCCTCCATTGTGTCACCATTGAACAATAAATATTCCAACAAATGCATATTATATCAGATATTCATATTTGTTAATCTTTACTTAATTAACTGTAATTATTTGTATTAATTGGCTACAATCATTGTAGAGATTTCACATCATTTGAGACACCAACCCAATAATTTATAATTTTTATGTTAAAGAAATAGGGTTCTTCATCTTGACAGAGGCCATGTAGTGCAAAACTCACTGCTCAAAAGTCCTGGACACCTCTCTTTTCATTAAAAGTATTATGTAATCCCTACTGATCAAGATTTAGGAGGATGCCACAAAACCATGATCCACTGAACCTCTTTAACTGAAACCTTCCAGAACCCTCTAAAGTACACAGATTGTATTTTTCAGCTTCTAGAAAGCAGGGATCTGATGTAATAAACTCAGTGCTAGCACTATTACTAGGTAAACTAGGCAGCTACCTAGCGCGTACTGCCACCTAGGGCGCAGCCATGCCCACTTGTTTCCCTACTCTCCACCAGCTCAAGATAACATTTCAAGAGATAATCAGATGTAAACAAGGGTAGATGTGAGCCCTGTATCGGTCAGGATGTCAAAGCTGCAGACAACAAAAGCACGTAATCTGTAGCTTACAAGTGATTTTCCCCTATGCTCCGCTCTCTGATCTCGTCACCCCGTAAGACCAGCCGTGGAGACCACTGACAAGTGACCCTATGTCATCACTCCAGCAGGCACACCCCCAATGACTTCATGCAGAAGTCATTGGCTCGGCGCAGGTGATTGACATTGGCTCTGAGGCACTGACTTGTGTTGTAATTGGTCACTTGCTGTTGTTCTCCTTTCCTTGTAGATGTATGTGTGTATCTGTTGCTACTGAAACTGGACTGACCATGTCACAAGAACAGTGTACAGCTTCTTGTGCCAGTTGACAACAGGGTGAGTGTGCTTTCAGGGGGTGGGGGAAGGTGGGCAGAGGAAATAAAAGCAAACAAGGCAGCTACTGGTGTCATTTAAGGTTGTAAGTTCAGTGACAAATCAGAGCTAGACAGGCTCTCTGGAATTCTGTGACCATTGGCTTTGCAGCTTCTGTGATGGTGGGCATGTATGTAAAATGCCACGTGTGTGTGAGCCAGCCTGGGGCTGGGACATTGTATGACTGCTAGGGTCATCAGACATTCATCACAAATATTTTTTATAATGGCACACAGTGAAATTAAAGAAAGTGCCATTATACAAAAACTAAAAACAAAAACATAAATATGTTGCCCTATGTTCTACTGCTTTTAAAAATGTTGAAGTTTTATTTATTTTTACTTTTTTTTTTGGGGGGGGGGCAAGTACCTGATCTTGCCTAGGGCACAAAATAGTCTAGCACTGGCCCTGCATAAACTGCACAACACAGAGCAGAGAGCTAAGTGTAGTCTTAAACCAGAGTGGAGGGAATGCACACACTGCCTTTACACACTCCCACTGGGAAATATGCACGTTGTCTGTTCAGTGTGGCTGTCAATCACTTTCTGTGTGCTGGGAGCAGAGAGAGAGGTGGAGCATTACTATGAATTGCCTGATGATCGAGAAAACTGCCAGAAGTGACACATGCATATTGCAGGGGAAGGAGAGGGTGGTCAGGATCCACAATAAGTGCTATGGATTGAGCCAGGTACACACTATATGAGGATATAATTTGTTCATTTAGCATTTCATAGGTTAACAATCAAGTCCAATTTTATTTATAGAAGCTTAACTAAGTATCAGGAGAATGCTAACATCATGTTCTTTATGGCAAAGTAAGTTTAGGCAATCAAGTCTTTGACCTTTGGTCTTACATTGGGGACACAATGGAACTGACATGTCAGCTGTGTCCTCCTGAGGATTCATCAAACATTGGACTAGTGAACTGATCTCATGTGACTTCATGTAGAAGCTGAATACAGCTAACACATGACAAAGAGTTTAATCTTGCCGTCCACAGCCACATAACAAGTTTTGACTTCCCTATAACTCCACAGGCGATTATTCTTTACTATGGCTCCATGTAGTGGTTGGCTGAGATGATACTAGTCACCACCAGCCAGGGTGAGTGAATGAGATACAACCTTTCTAGTAAGGAATCCTATTGGAACATGGTTATTGTAGAAGGTGCTGCAGTTATTTATTTTTTTTTTTTTTTTTATGGTTCTTTTTTTATAGCCAATAGGAATAATTAAAAAAAAAAAGAGCTTCCTCTTGCAGGGGCAAGAAAAGTTCTTGATTAGTAGGATATAATGCATGTCTTAATGTACCATCTGATCTGTTCTTATGTAGAGGAGAGGGGGAAATTTGAATGAAAATCACTCTCCCTAATTATTCATCTGACATTAAAAGAGAAGTTTGGTTTTACAAAAAAATTAATCAATCATACTCATCTAGGTAGATACAGCATTGGTTCGATACTGAATCTGTCCCTCGCTGCCTCTAACACTGAGAATCAAGTGACCAAATAATGGCTGATCGCTCAGTTCTCGGTCTTCAGTGAGCAGAGAGCAGTAACTGTCAGTCACCGCTCTGTACTCTGCCCCTCTGGCACTCACTGGAGTGCCAGGCTGTGGAGGGGATGGGAGCAGCTGGCTCAGGCTCTCAGTGGCATGCTTTAACAAACAGAGTGTGAATTCCCCAACAAAAACAGGAAAAGCTCTGATAATGTAGAAAATTATTCTTTGAAGTAAATGTCTGTATGGATTATATAAACCAATATAATAGTACATGCAGAAAAGAAAAAGAAAGTAAATTGTATGCCAAATTAAAACAACAGTCTTACAGTTGTGAAATGCAAAGAGGGACTTGTTTCAGGATATTACAAGTATGTAATTTGTGTAGTGCTATCAGGAAGTTACAAAGATTATTGGTTAACTTTTGGAAAGATATTGAAATAGTGATATTTTGACAAGATTACACATTCACAAAAAGAGTTGGTTATCTTTACTTATTTTCATGTGCTAAAGTTGTAAAAATCCTCAAGAGGTATTGGAGATACTTAGGCTGGACATTTTCAACCAGTTTAAAGTGGTAGTATACTCCGCTTTTTAACTTTTACCTACAGGTAAGCCAATAATAAGGCTAACCTGTAGGTAAAATTAATATCTTCTAAACCTGCAAAGTTTAGGAGTAGTGTTGAGCGAACACGGATTGTATTATTCGTGTTCGTACCGAATAATTGGATTTTTGTTACCCGAACACGGACCCGAAAACTTTACTGTATGTTCGGGTAAAAATCCATGTTCGGTCATTTTATTTCCGGGTTTGTATGTATTGGCGCGCTTTTAATGGTGGGCTTTCAACAGCCAATCAACAAGCGTTTAACTGGTGTGCCTTAAGCCATCCCAGCCATGCCTACAAATGTATAAGTAGCTGTGATTGGCCATCTGAAGCATGTGACCAAGTCTTTATAAGTTCGAGACCGAGCGCCGCTGCGTCATTATGCTGTAGTACAGGGACAGAGCACACATCATACGTGCTGGCTGCTGATTAGGGACAGACAGGAAAAAAATCATATTTTGTCCGAAAAGAATTGAGGGACAGATCAGAGTGCTGCAGGCAGGGCGAGATATAGGCATTTTAGGGCGAGGCTGGAGATATTTAGGGTCAGTGTTCTACAATCGATTTTGCTGTGTGGGGGGTTTGTAGTGCCGGCAGTGACCGATCTTATTAATTCTTTTAGGGAGAGGCTGGAGATATTTAGGGTCAGTGTTCTACAATCGATTTTGCAGTGTGGGGGGGTTTGCAGTGCCGGCAGTGACCGATCTTATCGATCCTTTTAGGGAGAGTCTGGAGATAGGCAGGTGTCAGTGGTCCACATCGATTTTGCTGTGTGTGGGGTGGTGTGAACACAATCTTTTTGCCCACTGAGGAGGAGGGAGAAAAAAGTATTTTTTATCAGTCAGTTGTGTGCAGCGTTTTTCTTTCAGTGCTGCTGTGCTGACTGTGATAATACACTGCTGTGTTCACACATGTGCTATTATTGAGTGATTTCAAAAGTTATACACTTTTTTCTATTCCACTATTCAATATACACCCTTGGGTTAAAAAAAATTAAATTGTGGCATAGTCTGTACTAATCTAGTTATAAATTGCAAACTTAAAAGGGGAATTTTCTTTTTTTTTCCCTCCATAGCCTGCAGCAGAGCTGACTGATATAAGACACTGCTGATCACATGTGCTATTGATAAATCACCAATTTTATATCATATTTTCTATTCCGCTATTCAATCTACACCTTTGGGTAAAAACAATTCAATTGCGGGATAGTCTGTATCGGTACGTGTGAGATACACCTTTCCAATTTTTGGGGCGCATCTCATACTGCCGAGGATTTGAGGGTGCTTCAGTGTGCCTCCTGCCTGTTCCGAACTCCTCCTACTCCTCATCCTGCCTTTGGGGGTACAAAAATAGTAATTTGGGCCTAGTCTGGGTCTCTACGTGTGAGATACATACACTTTTTTTTTGATAATATTTTCTATTCCGCTATTTAATCTACACCTTTGGGTAAAAACAATTAAATTGCTGGATAGTCTGTATCGGTACGTGTGAGATACACCTTTCCAATTTTTGGGGCGCATCTCATACTGCTGAGGATTTGAGGGTGCTTCAGTGTGCCTCCTGCCTGTACCGAACTCCTCCTACTCCTCATCCTGCCTTTGGGGGTACAAAAAATAGTAATTTGGGCCTAGTCTGTGTCTCTACGTGTGAGATACATACACCTTTTGATATCATATTTTCTATTCCGCTATTCAATCTACACCTTTGGAGTAAAAACATTTAAATTGCGGGATAGTCTGTGTCGGTACGTGTGAGATACATACACCTTTTGATATCATATTTAGTGTTGAGCGAACACGGACTGTATTATTCGTGTTCGTACCGAATAATTGGATTTTTGTTACCCGAACACGGACATGAACACTTTACTGTATATTCGGGTAAAAATCCGTGTTCGGTCGTTTTATTTCCGGGTTTTGGCGCGCTTTTCAAGGTGGGCTTTCAACAGCCAATCAACAAGCGTTTAACTGGTGTGCCTAAGCCATCCCAGCCATGCCTGCAAATGTATCAGTAGCTGTGATTGGCCGTCTGAAGCATGTGACCAAGTCTTTATAAGTTCGAGGCAGCGCCGCTGCGGCGTCATTCTGCTGTTTAGATCAGGGAGAGAGCACACATCAACGTGCTGGCTGCTGATTAGGGACAGACAGGAAAAAAAAACATTTGTGTCCGGATAGAATTGAGGGACAGGTCGGAGTGTGTTAGGCAGAGCGAGTTGTAGGCATTTTAGGGAGAGAGTCTGCTGATTTTAGGGACAGTGCGTTTTACAAACTACAATCGACATTGCTGTTTTGGGTGGGGTTTGCAGTCACCCGATCTATGATCTTATCAATCCTGTCAGGGAGAGAGTCTGCTGATTTTTAGGGAAAGTGTGTTCTACAAACTACAATCGATATTGCTGTGTGGGGTGGGGTTTGCAGTCCCGATCTACGATCTTATCAATCCTGTTAGGGATAGAGTCTGCTGATTTTTAGGGAAAGTGTGTTCTACAAACTACAATCGATATTGCTGTGTGGGGTGGGGTTTGCAGTCCCGATCTACGATCTTATCAATCCTGTTAGGGATAGAGTCTGCTGATTTTTAGGGAAAGTGTGTTCTACAAACTACAATCGATATTGCTGTGTGGTGTGGGATAGGAGATGGGCAGGTGTCAGTGATCCACATCCATTTTGCTGTGTGTGGGCTGCAGTAAACACAATCTTTTTGGGGTGCAGTGAACAAAATCTTTTTGGGGTGCAGTGAACGCAATCTTTTTGGGGTACAGTGAACACAATCTTTTTGGGGTGAAGTGAACACAATCTTTTTGGGGTGCAGTGAACACAATCTTTTTGGGGTACAGTGAACACAATCTTTTTGGGGTGCAGTGCACACAATCTTTTTTGCCCATTGAGGAGGAGGGAGAAAAGTATTTTTCTATCAGGCACTGTGTGCAGCCTTTTTCCTTCAGCTGTGCTGTGCTGAGTGACTGATCATACACTGCTGTGTTCAGTTCACATGTGCTAATATTGAGTGGTTTCAAAAATCATACACTTTTTTTCTATTCCACTATTCAATATACAGCCTTGGGTTAAAAAAAATTAAGTTGTGGCCTGCAGCAGAGCTGAATGATATTTGGGGTTTTTGGGGTTCATCTCATACTTCTGAAGATTTGAGGGTGCTGCCTGTTCCATACTCCCCCTACTCCTCATCCAGCCTTTTAGGGGTACAAACAATAGTAATTGGGGCCTAGTGTGGTTGTGTACGTGTGATATACATACACTTTTTTGGATCATATTTTCTATTCCGCTATTTAATCAAAAACCTTTGGGGATCAGTTAAATTGGGGGATAGTCTGTGTTGGTACGTGTGAGATCCACCTTTCCAAGTTTTTGGGGTTCATCTCATACTTCTGAAGATTTGAGGGTGCTGCCTGTTCCATACTCCCTCTACTCCTCATCCAGCCTTTTAGGGGTGCAAACAATAGTAATTGGGGCCTAGTGTGGTTGTGTACGTGTGATATACATACACTTTTTTGGATCATATTTTCTATTCCACTATTTAATCAAAAACCTTTGGGGATCAGTTAAATTGGGGGATAGTCTGTGTTGGTATGTGTGAGAGAGATCCACCTTTCCAAGTTTTTGGGGTTCATCTCATACTTCTGAAGATTTGAGGGTGCTGCCTGTTCCATACTCCCCCTACTCCTCATCCAGCCTTTTAGGGGTACAAACAATAGTAATTGGGGCCTAGTGTGGTTGTGTACGTGTGATATACATACACTTTTTTTGATCATATTTTCTATTCCGCTATTTAATCAAAAACCTTTGGGGTTCAGTTAAATTGGGGGATAGTCTGTGTTGGTACGTGTGAGAGAGATCCACCTTTCCAAGTTTTTGGGGTTCATCTCATACTTCTGAAGATTTGAGGGTGCTGCCTGTTCCATACTCCCCCTACTCCTCATCCAGCCTTTTAGGGGTACAAACAATAGTAATTGGGGTCTAGTGTGGTTGTATACGTGTGATATACATACACTTTTTTTGATCATATTTTCTATTCCGCTATTTAATCAAAAACCTTTGGGGATCAGTTAAATTGGGGGATAGTCTGTGTTGGTACGTGTGAGAGAGATCCACCTTTCCAAGTTTTTGGGGTTCATCTCATACTTCTGAAGATTTGAGGGTGCTGTCTGTTCCATACTCCCCCTACTCCTCATCCAGCCTTTTAGGGGTACAAACAATAGTAATTGGGGCCTAGTGTGGTTGTGTACGTGTGATATACATACAATTTTTTTTGATCATATTTTCTATTCCGCTATTTAATCAAAAACTTTTGGGGATCAGTTAAATTGGGGGATAGTCTGTTTTGGTACGTGTGAGAGAGATCCACCTTTCCAAGTTTTTGGGGTTCATCTCATACTTCTGAAGATTTGAGGGTGCTGCCTGTTCCATACTCCCCCTACTCCTCATCCAGCCTTTTAGGGGTACAAGCAATAGTAATTGGGGCCTAGTGTGGTTGTGTACGTGTGATATACATACACTTTTTTGGATCATATTTTCTATTCCGCTATTTAATCAAAAACCTTTGGGGATCAGTTAAATTGGGGGATAATCTGTGTTGGTACGTGTGAGATCCACCTTTCCAAGTTTTTGGGGTTCATCTCATACTTCTGAAGATTTGAGGGTGCTGCCTGTTCCATACTCCCCCTACTCCTCATCCAGCCTTTTAGGGGTACAAACAATAGTAATTGGGGCCTAGTGTGGTTGTGTACGTGTGATATACATACACTTTTTTGGATCATATTTTCTATTCCGCTATTTAATCAAAAACCTTTGGGGATCAGTTAAATTGGGGGATAGTCTGTGTTGGTACGTGTGAGAGAGATCCACCTTTCCAAGTTTTTGGGGTTCATCTCATACTTCTGAAGATTTGAGGGTGCTGCCTGTTCCATACTCCCCCTACTCCTCATCCAGCCTTTTAGGGGTACAAACAATAGTAATTGGGGCCTAGTGTGGTTGTGTACGTGTGATATACATACACTTTTTTGGATCATATTTTCTATTCCGCTATTTAATCAAAAACCTTTGGGGATCAGTTAAATTGGGGGATAGTCTGTGTTGGTACGTGTTAGAGAGATCCACCTTTCCAAGTTTTTGGGGTTCATCTCATACTTCTGAAGATTTGAGGGTGCTGCCTGTTCCATACTCCCCCTACTCCTCATCCAGCCTTTTAGGGGTACAAACAATAGTAATTGGGGCCTAGTGTGGTTGTGTACGTGTGATATACATACACTTTTTTGGATCATATTTTCTATTCCGCTATTTAATCAAAAACCTTTGGGGATCAGTTAAATTGGGGGATAGTCTGTGTTGGTACGTGTGAGAGAGATCCACCTTTCCAAGTTTTTGGGGTTCATCTCATACTTCTGAAGATTTGAGGGTGCTGCCTGTTCCATACTCCCCCTACTCCTCATCCAGCCTATTAGGGGTACAAACAATAGTAATTGGGGCCTAGTGTGGTTGTGTACGTGTGATATACATACACTTTTTATGATCATATTTTCTATTCCGCTATTTAATCAAAAACCTTTGGGGATCAGTTAAATTGGGGGATAGTCTGTGTTGGTACGTGTTAGAGAGATCCACCTTTCCAAGTTTTTGGGGTTCATCTCATACTTCTGAAGATTTGAGGGTGCTGCCTGTTCCATACTCCCCCTACTCCTCATCCAGCCTTTTAGGGGTACAAACAATAGTAATTGGGGCCTAGTGTGGTTGTGTACGTGTGATATACATACACTTTTTTTGATCATATTTTCTATTCCGCTATTTAATCAAAAACCTTTGGGGATCAGTTAAATTGGGGGATAGTCTGTGTTGGTACGTGTGAGATCCACCTTTGCAAGTTTTTGGGGTTCATCTCATACTTCTGAAGATTTGAGGGTGCTGCCTGTTCCATACTTCCCCTACTCCTCATCCAGCCTTTTAGGGGTACAAACAATAGTAATTGGGGCCTAGTGTGGTTGTGTACGTGTGATATACATACACTTTTTTTGATCATATTTTCTATTCCGTTATTTAATCAAAAACCTTTGGGGATCAGTTAAATTGGGGGATAGTCTGTGTTGGTACGTGTGAGAGAGATCCACCTTTCCAAGTTTTTGGGGTTCATCTCATACTTCTGAAGATTTGAGAGTGCTGTCTGTTCCATACTCCCCGTACTCCTCATCCAGCCTTTTAGGGGTACAAACAATAGTAATTGGGGCCTAGTGTGGTTGTGTACATGTGATATACATATACTTTTTTAAATCATATTTTCTATTCCGCTATTTAATCAAAAACCTTTGGGGATCAGTTAAATTGGTGGATAGTCTGTGTTGGTACGTGTGAGAGAGATCCACCTTTCCAAGTTTTTGGGGTTCATCTCATACTTCTGAAGATTTGAGGGTGCTGCCTGTTCCATACTCCCCCTACTCCTCATCCAGCCTTTTAGGGGTACAAACAATAGTAATTGGGGCCTAGTGTGGTTGTGTACGTGTGATATACATACACTTTTTTGGATCATATTTTCTATTCCGCTATTTAATCAAAAACCTTTGGGGATCAGTTAAATTGCGGAGTAGTTTGTGTTGGTACGTGTGAGATCCACCTTTCCAAGTTTTTGGGGTTCATCTCATACTTCTGAAGATTTGAGGGTGCTGCCTGTTCCATACTCCACCTACTCCTGATTCAGCCTTTTAGGAGTACAAACAATAGTAATTGGGGCCTAGTGTGCTTCTGTACGTGTGAGATACATACACTTTTTTTGATCATATTTCCTATAACGCTATTCAATAAAAACCTTTGAGGATCAATTAAATTGCGGGATAGTTTGTGTTGGTACGTGTGAGATCCACCTTTCCAAGTTTTTGGGGTTCATCTCATACTTCTGAAGATTTGAGGGTGCTGCCTGTTCCAAACTCCTCCTACTCCTCATCCAGCCTTTTAGGGGTACAAACAATAGTAATTGGGGCCTAGGGTGCTTCTGTACGTGTGAGATACATACACTTTTTTTGATCATATTTTCTATTCCGCTATTTAATCAAAACCTTTGGGTATAAACAATTAAATTGCGGGATAGTCTGTGTCGGTACGTGTGAGATACACCTTTCCAATTTTTGGGGCGCATCTCATACTGCCGAGGATTTGAGGGTGCTTCAGTCTGCCTCCTGCCTTTTCCGAACTCCTCCTACTCCTCATCCTGCCTTTAGGGTACAAAAAATTGTAATCGGGGCCTAGATTGTGTTTGTATGTGTGAGATACACCGTTTTGTAAAATTTGTCCTATTCCGCTATTCAATATACACCCTGTTTGAGTGTAAAAAATGAAATTGCGGGATAGTCTGTATCGGTACATGTGAGATACACCTTTTTAAATTTGTTTGGCGCATTTCCTTCTACCGCCGAGGATTGCAGGGCGCTTCAGTTTGCCTCCTGTTCCCAACTCCTCCTACTCCTCTTCCTCATCCTGCCTTTAGGGTACAAAAAATTGTAATCGGGGCCTAGTCTGTGTTTGTACGTGTGAGATACACCGTATTATAACATTTTTCCTATTCCGCTATTCAATCTACACCCTTTTGGAGTGTAAGAAAATTAAATTACGGCATAGTCTGTATCGGTACGTGTGAGATACACCTTTTAAATTTGTTTGGCGCATCTCCTTCCACCGCCATGGATTGCAGGGCGCTTCAGTTTGCCTCCTGTTCCCAACTCCTCCTACTCCTCTTCCTCATCCTCCCTTTAGGGTACAAAAAAATTTAATCTGGGCCTAGTCTGTGTTTGTACGTGTGAGATACACCGTTTTTTTATCCTTTTTCCTATTCCGCTATTCAATATACACCCTTTTGGGGTAAAATACATTAAATTGCGGCATAGTTTGCATATTTGACTGTCAGATACACCCGTGCGATACTGTTGTTGTTTTGTTCCGCTATTCAATAAACACCTTTCTAGGGCAAGATCATAAATTACAGAAATATGAGGAGACCGTCAAATAGGGGCCGTGGCCTGGGTCGTGGTGCTGCTGGTAGAGCTCCTGTTGCAAGGAGAGGACGTGGTCGATCTGTGCCAGCTACACGCACAAGTGAAACACCTTCCACAAGTGTGAGTAGGCGACAGAACCTGCATCAGTATTTGGTAGGGCATAATGCGCCTCTAGACGTGATGAGGCCTGAAGAAGTACAGGCGATAGTAGATTGGGTTGCTGACAGTGCCTCCAGTTCCTTCACATTGTCTCCCACCCAGTCTACTGCAGAAAGGTCAGAGTTGGCACCTGCAGCCGATGTCCAACCGTCTTTCACCTCACCCCCTTGCAAATCAGGCAAGCAGTCTGAGCCCCAAGTCATACAGCAGTCTCTTGTTCTTTTTGAGGACTCTGTCAGCAGGGTTTCCCAGGGCCATCCACCTAGCCCTGCCCCAGAAGTTGAAGAGATTGAGTGCAGCGATGCCCAACCACTTATTTCTCAAGATGAGTACATGCAAGGACCATCGCAGCACGTCTCCGATGATGACGAAACGCAGGTGCCAACTGCTGTGGCGTTCAGCATTGTGGAGACCGACAAGAAGGGCAGGGGTGAAAACTGGGTGGAAGATGATGTGGAGGACAATGAGGTCCTCGACCCCACATGGAATGAACGTCATGCAGGTGACCTGAGTAGTTTGGAGGAAGAGGCTCTGGTCACACAGAGCCACCAGCACAGCAGAAGAGGGAGCAGGGTGCAGAAGCGGAGCGGCCGTGCCCTAGACACTACGCCCGCTACTGCCCAACGCAGCAAGGGAACGAGCGCACCAAAGTCAGCTCAAAGGAGTTCTCTAGCGTGGAAGTTCTTTAGAAAATGTGCTGATGACAGGACACGAGTGGTTTGCACCCTGTGCGATCAGAGCCTGAAGCGAGGCATAAACCTTCTCAACCTGAGCACAACCTGCATGATCAGGCATCTAAGTGCAAAGCACGAGCTGCAGTGGAGTAGACACCTTCAAAACCAAGAAACGTCTCTGGCTCATCCTGCTTCCTCTTCTGCTGCAGTCTCGGCTGCTCCAGCCACATCTGTAGTGATACCGGCACCTGCCACCCCACAAACAGAGGATCTGTCGGCAACACCACCACCTGGGTCACCAACCATCTCCACAATGTCCCGTGGAAGTGTTCAGCTTTCCATCTCCCAAACACTTGAGAGGAAGAGGAAGTACCCCCCTACCCACCCGCGATCCCTGGCCCTGAATGCCAGCATTTCAAAATTCTTGGCCTTTGAAATGCTGTCATTCCGTCTGGTGGAGACGCACAGTTTTAAAAACCTTATGTCGGTGGCTGTCCCACAGTACGTCGTGCCCAGCCGCCACTACTTTTCCAGGCAAGCCATCCCTTCCCTGCACAACCAAGTGGGGGAAAAAATCAGGTGTGCACTGCGCAACGCCATCTGTGCCAAGGTCCACCTAACTACCGATACGTGGACCAGTAAGCACGGTCAGGGGCATTATATCTCCCTAACGGCACACTGGGTAAATGCAGTGGCGGATGGGCCTGAGGCGGATAGCAATTTGGCGCATGTCCTTCCACCACCGAGGATTGCAGGGCGCTTCAGTTTGCCTCCTGTTCCTAACTCCTCCTACTCCGCTTCCTTATCCTCTACCGCCTCCTCATCCGGACAGCGTAACACCTTCACCACCAACTTCAGCACGGCCAGGGGTAAACGACAGCAGGCAGTTTTACAACTTGCCTGTTTGGGGGACAAACCACACACCGCGCAGGAGTTGTGGAGGAGCATGGAACAGCAGACAAATGAGTGGTTGCTGCCAGCGAGCCTCAAGCCTGGCCTGGTGGTGTGCGATAACGGGCGAAATCTCATAGCAGCTCTGGGCCTAGCTGGTTTGACGCACATCCCTTGCCTGGCGCATGTGCTGAATTTGGTGGTGCAGAGGTTCCTTAAAAACTACCCCGATATGTCAGAGCTGCTGCAGAAAGTGCGGGCCGTCTGTGCGCACTTTTGGCGTTCTCACCCTGCTGCTGCTCGCCTGTCAGCGCTGCAGCGTAACTTCGGCCTTCCCGCTCACCGCCTCATATGTGACGTGCCCACAAGGTGGAACTCCACCTTGCACATGCTGCAAAGACTGTGCGAGCAGCAGCAGGCCATAGTGGAGTTTCAGCTGCAGCATGCACGCGTGAGTCGCTCTGCGGAACAGCACCACTTCACCACCAATAACTGGGCCTCCATGTGAGATCTGTGTGCCTTGTTGCGCTGTTTTGAGTACTCCACCAACATGGCCAGTGCCTATGACGCCGTTCTCAGCTTAACTATCCCACTTCTATGCCTCCTTGAAAAAACAATTCGGGCGATGATGGAAGAGGATGTGGCACAGGATGAGAATGAGGAGGAGGAGGATGAGGAGGTAACATTTCCAAGGCTTTCAGGGCAGTCATTCGCAAGGGGCTCCGAGGGTGGGTTCCTGCACACACAAACGCCAGGGACACAATTGTCCAGCAGGGGCACAGTTCTGGAGGATGAGGAGGATGAGGAGGAGGAGCTGGAGGAGGAGATGGAACCATGTTCACAGCAGGGTGGCACCCAGGCCAGCTCATGGCCATCACTGGTGTGTGGCTGGGGGGATACAGAGGACACAGACAATACACCTCCCACAGAGGACAGCCTTTTGTTGCCTCTGGGCAGCCTGGCACACATGAGCGATTACATGCTGCAGTGTCTCCACAACGACCGCCGAGTTGCCCACATTCTAACTTGTGCTGATTACTGGGTGGCCACGCTGCTAGATCCCCGTTACAAGGACAACGTACCGTCCTTAATTCACTCACTGGAGCGCACGCTGGTAGATGCGATGCTGCTGGCATTCCCACAGTGGAAGCACAAGGCAGAGGAGGAGGAGGAGGAGGAGGAGGAAGAGGTCGCCAACGCAACCAGGGCACCGCCAGCACCTCAGAAGGCAGGGTTAGCATGGCCGAAATGTGGAAAAGCTTTGTCAGCACGCCACAACAAACAGCAGCACCAGCAGCTCATATGGAACGTCTTAGCAGGAGGCAGCATTTCACCAACATGGTGGAGCAGTATGTGTGCACACGCCTACATGTAGTGAATGACGGGTCTGCCCCCTTCAACTTCTGGGTCTCCAATTGGGCACATGGCCTGAGCTTGCCCTTTACGCCTTGGAGGTGCTGGCGTGCCCTGCAGCCAGTGTATTATCTGAACGGGTATTTAGCACGGCTGGGGGCGTTATCACAGACAAGCGCAGCCGCCTGTCCAGAGACAATGTGGTCAAGCTCACGTTCATTAAAATGAACCAGGCATGGATCCCACAGGACTTTTCCGTACCTTGTGCAGAATAGAGATGGATACCGACCTTACCCAGCCATTGTTCTATTTTTGCTCTTTCTCACTCTTTTGGGGTGTACCCTCATTTAAAATGACTGAAAAAAAGCAGTGTTGGCTACCTCGTCCTCTTCCACCGCCGCTTCCACCTACACCGCCCATAGGTGTGCGCAGCCTATTGCATTAGGGTGTGCACCCCAAAGTTTAAATACACATGCATGTGTTTGCCTACATGTACACGGCCCCGATATATTACTCTCCCTGCTGGCAAAGTGAAATAGAAGTGTGTGGCACTTCTCTTATGGCAGAGCAGGTCCGAGGGAGATCTTTCCCATCTCCTCACTGGCAAACAGAGCGATAATGCTAATGTGCCCTAGGTGATTAGGGTGTGCCCAGGCACACCCGGCACACCCTGTGCGCACGCCTATGACACCGCCACATCCACCACCACCTCAACCTCCCTCCTACTCCATATGGGCCTCATCCTTCACAGATGAAGAACATTGTTTTATTTTTCTGTTTTTTTTTGTTTTAAGTTATTTCCCTATCCACATTTGTTTGCAGAGCACTTGCCATGCTCTTAACTACGTTTTGCTGCCATTTGCAGCACTCTAGCCCTTTCCTTTGGTGTTTTAGAGCAATTTTAGTGCCTGAAAGTTCGGGTCCTCATTGACTTCAATGGGGTTCGGTGTCTGGGTAAAGTTCTGAAAAAGTCCGGGACACGGACCCAGACTTTTTTTTCAAGTTCGGCCGAACCTGCCGAACACGGACATCCAGGTGTCCGCTCAACTCTATTTAGGAGATATTCGCCCTGCATGCAGCCGCTGACACCAGCGGCGCATGTGCTCTGAAGGTCCGGTGGACCTTCAGAGCTCCTTGCAGGAAAGTGACATTATCATGGCTCTGGCCACTCACAGCGCTGGAGCTTCCGAACCCAGAAGAGACGCCGAGGGAACATGACAGCTCCCTTAGCAGTGTCCGGGCGACCGTGTGGGGGCTTCGTTCTAAGGTAAGTATTTCATAATGTGCTATTTTTTTTGCACAGGGACACTACAGCTTTAATTCCCATCTATGCATCTATTAAGAATAGAGCTCGGCAGGATCAGTTGATACACTCAGGATTATGTTTTACCAAGCTTTTTGGTATGTCTTAAATGTATTTAGTGCTCAGAGAAAATGTAAGGATTCTGCCTTTATCCTTTTTCACTTGATGGTGTCATGCTATTGATAAACAGGCATTTTAGATGCCACTTTCAGGTATCACTTTACCGTCAGAGAAATATAATTCTGTTTTAATTTTATCTGGTTTCTAGGAAAAATGTATTCCTGACTTTCACTCAACCAGGCACCTCCACATTTTGTCAGTTACTGTGCTGTGCTTTGGCCCTCATGTTTCCCACTATCTAATATATAGCCTAATTCCCTTGCCTTGTAGCTCACCTTGCCCTTTATTAGCCTTTTTGAGTTATTACCTTAAAGTGATTGTAAACTCATTTTTTTTTTTCAAATAACAAACAGGTTTATACTTACCTGCTCTGTGCAATGGAATTACACAGAGCATCCCCAAATCTCCTCTTTTTGGGTCTCTCGCTGGTGTTTTTGGCCTCTCCTCTTTTTGGTGTGCCCCTATAGCAAGCCACTTGCTATGGGGGCACACCTGTGGGCTCGCTCTCAAGACGCCCTGTATGCTTTCATAGACACAGACAGCGCAGCCCCACCCACCGCTCCTTTATCACACGATTTGACTGAGAGCAGCAGGAGCCATTGGCAGTCCTCAGAAAAGTATGTGAGACTGAGAAGTGAGTGGAGAGAACTGCTACAGATGGGCACAGCAATGGATTGAGTAAAGACTGAGGTAAGTATAAGGGGTATGAGAGGGCATACTGCTACTTAAACATTTTGTTACCTTAAAGTGGAGTTCCAGCCTAACCGCACACTCACCTGTCCCACAGTCCTTCTCCCTCTCTGCTCCGCGGCGCCGGCATCACTGATGTGGGCAACCGGCTGTGACAGTTTGCGGCTTCACAGCCGGGTACGCACTGCGCAAGCGATAGTTGCGCTACGCGTCGTGATTGGCCGGCAATCTTCTGGGACCTCTGACATGTCCCAGAAGATTGCAGGGAGGGAGGGAGAGAGGAGAACTTCCGCTCAGGGCGCCGCGGCGCTCCGAGCGGAAGTGGGAGCGGGTACCTGTCAAATCTAGGTACCCGCCCCCCCCCCCCAAAAAAATGACATGCCAAATGTGGCATGTCAGGGGGTTAGGACTATTTAAAGCGGAAGTTCCACTTTTGGGTGGAACTCCGCTTTAATGCAAGAAATGAAAAACATATTTAAGCTTTAGAACCACTTTCAGTCAGATACTCACATTTTAAGCACAGGAAATGAGACAAAATCTCTCCAAGGGTGAACCATACAAAATAGTAACCTTGCAAGGTTTGTAACCTTTCCTCATCCAACTAAAATAAAAATTGTGGATGGAGTTGGGCTTTAATCAAACCATTTTGTCTGTTGTGTAGCATCTTATAATTCAGTTGCCATCTGCTCTTTTTCCCTGGATACAGATCTGCTTTTGGATTTGTTACAGAAAGCTGAAGCCTGCAAAACGTGTGCGAATTTCTGTATTAAGGACTCTAGGGAGTAGTGTTGGGCGAACAGTTTGGCCTGAGCATGAGTTCAGGGCCAAACATTGGCTGTTCACTGATTTGGCGAACACCCGAATTGTTGGGGCTTTCGACTGTTTGTTCGGCCGGCCGAATACCCCACAGTGCACCGTGCCCTGCACAGTGCATTGGAAGCCCTGATAGGCTGAAGCAATGAAGGCTTAGCCCAATCAGGGAATATAGCACTGTCAGAGCCATGATTGGACACAGTCTTGTTGACTCTCTCCAATCAATGGTTAAAACTCATAGTCCCACCCCACACTATAAAAGGTTCCTTCCCAGAGAAGCCATTTGCAGTGTATTTCCCTTTCTTTGCTATCAGTTTAATAGGCGCTTGTGTGCCTGTTATTTACTTTCAATCCATATGGTGTTATATAGGGATGTAGGCTAGGTAACAACATGTCTTTGAATGTTTTGTAAAATTCAGGCGAGTAACCATCAGGACCAGGGGCTTTATGGGATGCAAAGGACAAAATGGTTTTGGCTATATCCTCAGATGTAATGGGGGCATTTAGAGTTTCCACTTGTGAGGTGGTCAGCATGGGAATCGAGACTTGCTTGAATTGAATATTTTTGGTGGTCCTCCTTGTCTTTCATGGATAAGACGTGTTGGTTTATAGGGGCCCTTCACTTGCCTGGAGAGTAGTCTACCTGGTTTGTTGCCGAAACAATGTAGTTGAGCGTCTAGTCACAAGCATTTTAGCTTCTCTAGATGTTCAGCCCATAAGTCAAATTGGGGCTTGGCCAAGTGCCAAGCAGTAACGTGTTCGGGGGAGTTGGAAGTGGCAAGGTTGATTTGAGCAAGGAGAAGTTCTTTGCTTGTTGTTTAGTATTTCTGCAGTAAGGACTTTTTGAACGATGCAGAATAGGCGATTATTTTACCCCTCAGGACTGATTTGCCTGTTTCCCAGAATAAAACTGGGTTAGACGAGTACTCCTGATTAAAGGATGCATAATCTGACCAGGATGTGCGTATGTGATGTTGGAAGTCTTGAGCATTGATCAAGTGCGTAGGGAATCTCCACACCTTGGAGTTGGAGCCTGGGTGAGAAAGTTCTAATGTTAGGGATACTGGTGAGTGGTCTGAGATGGCTAGTTCATGTATTTCCGAGGTCTTAATGGTATGTGTCAACTCTGAAGTGCAGAATAAGTCATCTAATCTAGCCAGGGAATCGTGTGGAGGAGAGTAGAAAGTAAACTCCCTGTCTGTAGGATGGCTTAGTCGCCTGGTATCTAATAGGTTGAGCGTGGAGGCCATAGCTGACAATGGGGTTTTCCGTATAAGTGACAGATTTTGCATCGTGTGGGAGTTTTGTCTGCTGGATCTACGGCCTTCCAGTGGATTCATGACCATATTGAAGTCGCCCCCTGTGACATGAAAGGAGGTTGGGTTTTGGAGTAGCCACGCAGAGGTGTCTGTAAAGTAGTCAGTTGAAGGGGAGTTTGGTGCGTAAATGTTAAATATTTGGATATCTTGTGTAGGGAGCTTGATACATATGGATACCTTGAGGCCTGAGTTGTCCTGTATGAGTGAGTGCGTTTCATATGGAAGGTTTTTGTGAATGAGTATTGCTAACCCTGCTTTGCGACCTACTGCTGGGGAGCCTATAACTTCACCCACCCACAGTTTTATGAGAAAGTGGAAATCTGATTCTTCTGAAAGCTGAGTTTCTTGTAAGAGTGCTATATCGGCCTTAAGGCTTAAGATGGAGTAGTCTCATTATGCGTTTGTTGGGGGATTTTAGACCTTTGACATTCCGGGAGATTATTTTCTGGGTGGCCATACTGGTAGTATTTCAAGTGAACTATATAAGGAGATTTTATATAATACATTTGATCTCATGGAGGGGTCCAGTGATGAAGGAGTGTTATCTGTGTAGGATTGAATATTATTGTAGAAAAAAAGCTGTCGCTTGTCGACCAGAAGCTAATTAGGATGAAGAAATTTTGGTGAGGGGAGGGGTGAGCAACTCCTAAATGGGGGGAGCTTATCATGGACTTCTCTTTTTTCTGCATGTAGGGGAGAGTGCATAGGTGGTCCCTCAGCCCTAAAAGCCTCATGTATAAGAGAAACGTATAACGGAGGGCTGGGAGTTACTACAATTGTAACTCAAATGCTTACGGAATTTTGGGAAACAATCTAACAACTGATTTTCAGTAAAAACTGTTACAACAGGTTAACCACAATAACTCACATAAAGTGCACACATGTGCCTAGGGGTTAAGAGAGCAAGTAAGAGCGCACATAAAAAACAGTAAATTGAAATAAGTATCAAACAACAAACTCTATTGAGGTCACGGGCTGATTTTGGCATTTAACGAGCAGAAGGTAGGGCCGTCTTTTCCATTGGGCATACCCGGCGGTTGCCCGGGGGCCCCACTTGCCAAGGGGCCCCACATGGATCGATGGATTGGTGGCATGTGATGTCCCACTCCCTGGTGGTCTAGGGCCCCCCCCCATTCCGTTGTCCGCCGGGCGTCCGGGCCCCCCCGTTGCTTTCTCCCCTCCGGTCCGGAGTCCGGCGGCGGCCGTGGGTGGCTCGAGTCTGCCCTGCACACACTGGTTGCTAAGGCCAGCCCGCTTGGCATCTAGCAACCAGTGACGTGAGCAGCAGAGCAGACCCAGGATGCACAGCGCCGCCGCCACAGCGGAGGACTCGGAGGAGGATCCTCCTCCTCGTCGGCTCTCCTCTCCTCCTGCTCCGTCCGTCGAGTCGACCCTAGAAGAAGACTGGCTCCGCCTCCGCCTCCTCCCACCTCCTCCCATGCCATGTGCAGCCGTGTAAGGTAAGTCTGACAGTTTTTTTTAACTCATTCTCAATGGCATAATGTGAAGTGATAATGATGGCATTGTATGATGATGGGGATCTAATCGATGTGACAGTCAGTGAGTGACACAAGAGACAGTCAGACAACTACTACCTGTCCTGGCTGGAGGAGGATATACTACCTACTATATATTGGTCCCTGGCCTATATGTAAGTAGTTGTACTCTCTTGTAGTATAGTGTTCCCTGTAATGTGTATATAGTCTATATACCTATTACAGGGAACACTATATACTACTATACAACTACTACCTGGAGGATAATATATACCTTACTATATAAATATTACAGGGACCAATATATACTACAAGACAAGAGACAACTACCTGGAGTATATTATATACCTTACTAACTATATACATATTACATGGAACACTATATACTACAAGAGACTCTTGTAGTATATATTGGTCCCTGTAATATGTATATAGTAAGGTATATACTCCAGGTAGTTGTCTCTTGTCTTGTAGTATATATTGGTCCCTGTAATATGTATATAGTAAGGTATATATTATCCTCCAGGTAGTAGTTGTACTCTCTTGTAGTATATAGTGTTCCCTGTAATATGTATATAGACTATATACACATTACAGGGAACACTATACTACAAGAGAGTACAACTACTTACCTGGAGTATATACCTTACTATATACATATAGGCCAGGGACCAATATATAGTAGGTAGTATATCCTATAGTAATCATAGTAATATACATATTACAGGGAACACTATATACTACAAGAGAGTACAACTACTACCTGGAGTATATACCTTACTATATACATATTACAGGGAATCCTATATAC
Organism: Pelophylax lessonae; assembly: GCF_965119305.1. Taxonomy (NCBI): domain Eukaryota; kingdom Metazoa; phylum Chordata; class Amphibia; order Anura; family Ranidae; genus Pelophylax; species Pelophylax lessonae. Next base: position 355,972,182 of record NC_138768.1, read on the forward strand.
TACAAGAGACTCTTGTAGTATATAGTGTTCCCTGTAATATTTATATAGTAAGGTATATACTCCAGCTAGTTGTACTCTCTTGTAGTATATAGTGTTCCCTGTAATATTTATATAGTAAGGTATATCCTCCAGGTAGTTGTACTCTCTTGTAGTATATAGTGTTCCCTGTAATGTGTATATAGTCTATATACATATTACAGGGAACACTATATACTACAAGAGAGTACAACTACTACCTGGAGTATATACCCTACTATATACATATTACAGGGACCAATATATACTACAAGAGACAACTACCTGGAGTATATACCTTACTATATACATATTACAGGGAATCCTATATACTACAAGAGACTCTTGTAGTATATAGTGTTCCCTGTAATATTTACATAAATAAATATCGCCTTATCGATAACTTGCATTTTTATTCTCGTGCGGGATTGTGTAGGCAGGGGGCCCCAGGGCACTGCATTGCCCAGGGGCCTATAAGGCTCTTAAGATGGCACTGGTAGAAGGTTATAGGTACTCTATGTTAAGAACTCTTCCCATCACCCATCATGTAATTGCTCTGCGGGTGGTGGGAGCACCATATTTGATCTTTTTAGATGCTTCCTTAGTCGGAGTGAATTGTGCTTTGCTTGTAAGCGTTGCTTTCCTGGCTTGAGATGAGGAATCTTCTATAGGAGTAGGGTTTGGGGACAGGTAGTGCTCTGCATCAGATGGAGAATGGAAGGAGATGCATTCCCCTTCCTGGGTGGTTATGTGAAGTGTCGCAGGGTAGGCTAATGTAAATGTAATCTGCTGCTGGAAGAGGGCTGTGCATACTTGAGAGAAAGATTTGCGCCTCCGTGATACTTCCGCAGAATAATTTGTGAATAATAGTACACTGTGGCCCTCCACTTGCAGCGAGCGTTGGCGTCTGAATTTCAGCAAGATGAGATTCTTATCAGCATAATTCAGGTATTTGACTATGATATGCCTTGGATTTTTCCTAGTCTCATTAGGGGAGCCTACTCTGTGGACCCTTTCCACTATGCAGGGAGTGGTTATTCCCAATGCATTGGGAATGGATGCTGAGCATAGTGACTGTATAGCGTCAGGTTTGAAGGATTTGTTTCTTCTGTATCTGTTTTCAAGATCCTCAATTTTGTCCTGTAAAAAGGGACCTGTGATGCGGGACGTCACTACGGAGTGAAGCAGTGGTCATCTCGTTGGCGGTCAAACATTTCTGGCAGATGAGCTCTTTTTACTCTTATTACCTGTAAGCATGTATTTGGCATAAGGAAATTAAATGGTGGTTCATTAGGTGTTGCACTATGGTTTTCTTTTTTGCTTTATTCTGGTATATATGAGTGACCAATCTGCCTTGTACCATCTGTATGGAGTCGCACCTAATTGGCTTGATCCTGGAATCGCTGAGGATTTCTGGAGGAGCAGTTTGGTGGAACCTTTGAGCCTTCTTTTATTAGTGGGACGGTAAGCGTCAGTGTGATTGGGGTTGCTCTCTCTCTCTCTGGTGGTGGCACTTCAAGGAGACCAATCAGCTGGACCCTACCTATACCTGGACTTTTTATATAGCGCTGCTTTTCAATTTTAGAATATTTCCTATAGACACCAATGTCAAAGATGGGAGCAGTGCCATGCCAAGCTTACCAAAATTTCCCATGCCAATGAGCATTGAAAGCTGAAAATTGGTTTAGACAGGAAGGGGGTGAAAGTGCCCTGTATTTAAGTAGTTAAGGGGAACCCTATGACAGAATAAAAAAAAACTGCATGGGGTCCTCCCCAAAATCTATACCGGCTCTTTGGGTCTGGTATAGATTTTAAAGGGGAACTCGCTGCCAAATTTGAAAAAAAAAAAAAAAATGTCATGCAGCCTTACAGGCCAGGAAAGGTTGGGACGGACGAGGGAGCACCCCCACCCTGAACCATACCAGGCCGCTTGCCCTCAATATTAAGGGGGTGCTTTAGGGTGCCCTTCAAAGTACCTTGTCCCCATGTTGATAGGGACAAGGGCCTCTTGCCGACAACCCTGGGCTGTGGTTGTTAGGATCTGCGGGTGGGGGGCTTATCAGAATCTGGAATCCCTCTTTAACAAGGGGTCCCCCAGATCCCAGCTAGAACCCTATGAGAATGGGTATTGGGTACATCGTACCCCTACCCATTCATCAAAAAAGTGTACAAAAAAATAAACACAAAAGACAGTTTTTGACAAGTCCTTTATTCAAAAATAAAAAAATAGTATCCCTCAATGTAAATACATTGTTATTCACATTGCCTGTCGCACCCAAAAAATAGAAAAAAAATTGAAAAACGCTTCAGCCTCTTATGAGGCGTACCCGCCGAATTAAGCTCTTGAGCTTTGACAGCTCTTTTATAGACAAGGGGCGGGGCCACCCGATTACGTCACCCGGTGGCACTGCCCCTTCCTGACCTCATATGAAATCACGTGACGTCAGAATGGCTAGGTGTCACCAGGTGACTTAACCTGGTACCCCCCCCCCTGCCTATAAAAGAGCTGTCAAAGCTCAAGAGTGTCATTCTGCGGCTACACCTCTGGAGAGGCAGAAGCGCCTTTCAATTTTCTTTCTATTTTTCTTTCTCGGGTGCGGCGGATGTCATGATTGACGATGAATTTACATCGACGGACACTATTTTTGTCAAAAATTGTCTTTTGCGTTTATTTTTTTGTACACTTTTTTTGGTGAATAAGTAGGGGTACGATGTACCTGATACCTATTCACATAGGGGGGGGTGAGGATCTGGGGGCCCCCTTGTTGAAGGCGGCTTCCAGATTCTGATAAGCCCCCCCACCCGCAGACCCCCACAACCACAGCCCAGAGCTGTCGGGAAGAGTCCCTTGTCCCCATCAACATGGGGACAAGGTGCTTTGGGGGGCACCCCAAAGCACCCTCCCCATGTTAAGGGCAAGTGGCCTGGTATGGTTCAGGAGGGGGCGCTCACTCGTCCCCCCCTTTCCTGGCCTGTTAGACTGCATGTTCGGTTAAGGGTCTGGTATGGATTTTGGGGGGGGACCCCACGCCATTGTTTTCAGCTTTGCTGTGGAGTTTCCCTTAAAGACTATACCAGACCCAAAGGGCCTGGTATAGATTTGGGGGGGGGGCATTTTTTTAAAATTCTGTCTTAGGGTTCCCCTTAAGCACTTAAATACAGGGCACTTTCACCCCCTTCCTGCCTAGACCAATGTTCAGCTTTCAGTGCTCATTGGCAGCTATGGGAAATAATGGTCATCTTGGCAGGCCACTGCTCCCTGTCTTTAACATTGGCGTCTATGGTAAATCTTGGTCAGCTTGACAGGGCTTTGCTCCCGAACTATAAGTGACACAAAACTTGGAGAGCATTGAGAGGGGACCCAGGACTACAACATATCTATACATATTAAAAATGGAGTATGTTTGTACACTACACTGACTGCACTAAACTAACTCAACTAACTACCTGCCTAATTTCTATTTTAACACACTATACACGGCTGCCGTGTAAGCAGCAGCCTTATATAGTGTGGGGAGTCGACTTAGCCCCTGAGCCATGAATGGCTAAAGGCACCCTGCCTTTGCCCAATCATGGCTCTGACCGGACATTGTGCTGTGACTGGCCACAGCATACAGGTCAGGTACACGCTTTGGCCAATCATCAGTAATTTATTTACTGCACCAGCACAGTGCATTGTGGGGCGCTCATTGGCAGGCGAACTTCCCGCCGAGTGCCCCGTTTTTTCATATGTTCTGTGAACACACGAACAACCGATGTTCGAGTCGAACTTACGTTTGACTCGAACATCAAGCCCATCCCTACTGACGACATGTGGTCTAGCAAGCATGGTCAGGGACAATATACTTAGTTCACAGCACACTGGGTAGCTCTGCTTGCAACTAGGAAGGATGCATTGCAGGGCTCAGTACTGCAGCTTGTTTTGCCGTTACATCTCCATACAGCTGGTGGTGATGATGCGGGATTTGTCTTTTGTTGAATTTTTCTATGAACAACCAGTACCCTCTAAGCGTTCAAGGCGCTACTCAATAAGTCAGGCTAAAAAATGCCATGCAGTGCTTCAACTGGTCTGTCTAGGGGACAGGAGCCACACCAGAGCAGAGATTCTTTCAGCTATGCAGGGGCAGGCCCAGAGGTTGTTCATGCTATGACAGCTGGAGCCAGAAAATGGTGGTGTGCAATGATGGCACTAACCTCCTGTCCTCCCCTAGACAGGAAAAGTTGACACATGTTCCATATCTGGAACAGGTCCTCAATTTAGTAGTGCAGCATTTCTTGTTCCCTAGGGCCCTGTGCCCGGTGGTTAGGTGTATGTAGTGGGCCCAAGGTATCCATGGGTAAGCGGAGGTTGAATTGGATAAAATTCCATGATTCGTCAGGGTGGGTAAATGATTTAGGTTCACCGGTAGAATCTGTAAAGCGAAGCATTGCAGGGTATGCTTGCGGGTATACTCGTGGTACACTCACTGTTCAATCTTCAATATATTATATCAAATCCAAGTCTATGGACACATGCAATGAAGAGGTATACTATTTGCTGGGATCTTTTTCAAGTTGTAATTGGGCTTATAACGTTCATTGCATGTGTCCATAGACTTGGATTTGATATAATATACTGAAGATTGAACAGTGAGTGTACCACGAGTGACCCTACATGTCACTATAAGCTAAACCTGCTGTTTTGAGATACTTCAAATGCTCCAATCAGGATATCTCAACTTAAGAGACTTCCATACTATTCAGTCTATTGAACCATGAGCGACCCATGACCTAGGATGATTACATACATATATCCTGGCAGCACAGTTTCCTAAGTGCAGAGACTTTTACTGCAGATACTACCCTCCGGATAACCTTGTCTAAGAGATCCCTGTATGTCTCCATAGGTGATGATACCCAATAAGTACAGTATAGTTTCTTACATGTAAAGTTTGTTATATGCAGATTCACCCGTGACTTGTGATATTGATTCTAATTGTGTACGTTTTTATACAAGGAGTGTAATTGTTTCATCTAGGAATCAATGATTTTTTCACCTACTAATAAAGTTTTTTTACTGCACCAGTATACCTGATGTCCTCAGTTGACTTCTGTTGAGGAGAGTTCCTTTTCTCTCCCCCCCCCCCTTTTTTTGTATTGAAGTAAGCCCATCAACGGTCAGCGGTTGGTTTTTACCTACTGCAGGGTTGACTAGGAAGCAGTTTTTTTCTTATTATTTATAGATCTCTTAATAGTGTGAGCATCTTCTGAGTTTGTTTTTCAGTGCGGGCTCCTTTCTTATTTGAGCAATGCCCGCAGCCATAGCCTTATCCATGGCGATGGGGGATAATATGGCTGCCATTGCCTATGCTATGCCATTATATTGGACCGAGGAGGTGGGGGGTGTGAGTGCCTGGGGAATTCATACAGCCGCTGCCTCATGCATGGGGGAGCTCTGACCTGTCATCATTCCCGCGCCGTCTGCCATCTTAGATGCTGTGTGGCCGGTAAGAGTGCTGTCCATACAGGCGGCAGGAGCAGTGTCGGGAGGTCCGTGGACCAAAAATGTATCCATGAAGTGATTTCCCCCAATGTGCTGGTGGTTGTGAGAGGCGGGACTCGCCGCAGTGGGCTTTGCAGCCAGTTTTGTATAACGTACACTCTGGATTCGCCGCTTCCTGCTCCTTCACATACGGCGCCGGAACTGGAAGTCGTGCAGCATTTCTTAAACAGGTACCCAGGGTTGGAAGATCTGATAAAGCTGGCTAGAAGAGTCTGTAGCCATTTCAAGCGGTCAAACACAGCCAGTGCTCAGTTGGCTAAAATTCAGTGGGAATTCCACTTGCCCATAAACCGCTTGATTTGTGACATGCCTACCAGGTCAAACTCAACTTTGGAAATGCAGCAGTGGCTGAAAGTGCAGCAGAGGGCCATCAATGAGTACCTGTGTGAGTATGGCGCAACGAGAGGCTTAGGCTGGCTCAGCTTTCTTTCCCTGTGCAAATGGCTGCTGATAAAGGATGCATGCACTGTACTGTCACCATCTGAGAAGGCCACAAGGATGGTAAGAAGTGACAATGCATGTATCAAAGACACAATCCCTGCTGTGTTCCTAGAGAAGACTCTGTGTGGCATTATGGACAGGGCACTCGAAGCAGAGCAGCAGGAGGAAGAGGAGGACTTCCTTTTGCTCTCAAGGCCTGCTTTATGCAGACACCATTCTTGTGATGCCACAGGATACACAACAAGAGGAGGAGGTGGTGGAAGAGGATTCTGGCAGTTTTGGAGGCATTGAAGCAGAGGAAGATATATGTCAAACCTTACGAGATGGTTTTCCGTCCCCAGAACCTTTGGGAGCAGTACGTGGCTGGGAGGAGGCAGTTGCAGATACTGTAATCCTCTGTGTCCCCGAGCACTCTACTTCTCATGCTTCTGCAAACATGTGGTTAATAAGCTCCCTCATTATTCAAAGCCTGCGAAAGGATCCAAGAATTCTTGCCATCAATTGGCTCCTTGACCACTGTTACAAGGGGAAAGTCTTGGAACTCATCCTGTCCCCACAGAGGGAGCAGAGGATGAAATATCTTGAGGGCACCTTAAAGAGGAGTTTATGTGATTCCTTTCCAGACTCCTTTCCAGACTCTGATAGGTTAAACTCTCATGGAAAGGCTAGTTTTGAGGCTTCTGTTGTCCAAGAGAGGAGCAGTGGAAAAGGGAGCCCCACCTCAGTGATTTGTTTCAAATTTTTTTTAGTTCTAAGAGCCCAGGGGTGTCAGCTTCCACATCCCATTGGCAGTGTCTGCATCATATGGTGGGTGATTATCTAGGTGTGAAAACAGAGATAGAGAGCTTTACAGCTGACGATACACTGGGTTACTGGGTCATGAGAATAGACCACTGGCCAGAATTTGCCCAGTATGCAATTGAGCTGCTGGGTTGCCCTGCATCCAGCGTGTTTTTTAAAAGGGCATTCAGTGCCAGAGGTTTTGTGACAGATAAAAGAGCATGTCTGTCCACAGACTCCATTGACCTGCTGACATTTATCAAAATGAATCAATCCTGGATTAACAGCAGCTATCAAGCCCCTGATGCCGATGTCACCAATTAAGTGTTTTCTGGATCTGGAATCTCTGCAAGACTTTCTACATTGCCTAGCTTTGTGGGGGTTCATTTTATCTGAAATACATTTTTTTGTATAGGTTTCATGAGCACAATTTACACCCAAGTCAAGGACCAATTTCTCCATACCTGTTTGACAGGTGCATATCATTTCAATTTTTTACAGCAAAGCCAATTCTTGCTTTCATCAAGAGTACCTCTATAGAGTTATGGTGTGAAGGCAACACCAACATCCAAATCCCAATTTTTCCATACCTGTTACTTCTATCCAAAGTCTCCAAAGCAGACACCAGAATTTTTCCAAAAAATCTCTAATCTTGTTATTACATTGTGGCATCATCATACAGACTGGCTCCCCAAGCCATTGTTTATAAAATAAAGAAAGCTTGTACCGAAAACATCATTTTTTTGCCTTTATAAATGTCATTTTTGCTGCAGCAGGTTCTATACATGGTACAGATGTGCTACTTTACAGGCAGACTAAGGGGACCCCCCAGGCACTATATTTAAAGGTATTTATTTTTTTTTTACTTTAAGCACCAGTAAATAACTAATGAAATAAAAATGATGTTTTTTACAAACTTTTTTTCATTGATATATGTCCTCCAGAACAGTACCCAGACCCCCATAACCTTTGTATGCCCAATAACTTGCATTTAAGCCCTCAAAATGGGCAATTTGTATTTTTCCAGTTTGGGTCCTATAGACTTCAATGGGGTTCATTATTCAGGTCAGAACTTTCACAAAGTTTGAGAGTTCTCACGCAAACCGAACCGGGGGATGCTCTGCCCATCTCTATTAGGGAGGTTTGTTCTTTGTTGCCTTGCTAACCCTGTTAGTTGTAGTCTGTTGTTTTTTATAGTTTTTGGTAGTTGTCAGGAGGACCATGGCTCCAATTATAGCTATTAACCTGTAGTTTATGCTAGACCAGGATTGAGACGAAATCTAGGATATTTTTCCATGCGTAGAATGCTACACACCCACCCCAAAATGCACAGTATAAACAACAAATAAAAATGATAAAACACAGCATATGAATGTAAAAATGTTTTGCTATTTATTGTGATTTAAATCAAACTTTGGCCTAAATTATTATTAACTCATAAACCATAACCAACAAACTTAATCTTCAAGACTTAGGCACTGTAAATCAAATAGTCATGAAATTACAAATTATCATGTGAACCACTGGTCACCCACAAAATTGACATTATTCAACCACTTAGCTTTTTAAAGGCCTGTAAATCAAACAGGGTTGACCTTTTGTAAATCATGTAAAACACTGTCCATCAACAAAGTAGACAACATTACCCCCAAGAATGATAAAAGGTCAGTGGATGGTAGGATTACCGCTTGCAGTTGTAGATAACACGGCTATAAGCCTTTATTGATAGCTCTGTGTAAAGGTACGATTACTTCATTATTGTATGTCATATTTCCTGCAAAAATGTCAGTTAACAATCTGGGGATCAGATGTGCCTAAGGCCTCTTGCACACTTATGTCATCCGTTCAGTCACATTTTTATTAATTAAAAATGGATTATGTTTACATTCGGTCTTTCATCCATTTACATCTGTTTTTCACAAATGCAGACTTGTTCCATTTAAAGAAAGGGACCTCAAAGAAAACGGATGAAAAACTGATGTAAACAGATGACATTGATTTACATCTGTTTGCCCATAGAAACATAAGAATGAAAGACAGGCAGACAGAATGTCCATGTGAAAGGGACTTAGCTTTGTTCAGCATGGAAGCATGCCCTCCCAGCTCTGGAGCAACTGCACTTACAGAGGGAAACTGCACTTTGCAAAGTGTACATTCTATTTGCCATTAATAAATCAACTCCATGGTGTTAACAGTTTCCCAACATTTTGATGAATTTGAAGAAGAAGTATATCTAAACTCAAGAACAGAAAGGTAATATAGTGCATCTTTCCAGTCTTTAAAAAAGGTGGTTAAAGTAAAAACTGATTCTGATAGAAATCAGTATACTTGTAATTTCCTGTGTACTGAACTGAGACATGAAACAATGTTATTAGTAGGGATAGACCGATATGTTTTTTTTCTGGGCCGATACCGATACTGATATTTTGGTCACAATGTATCCGTATCGGCTGATATGGGCCAATATTTTGTACATTTAAAGTTTTGAAAAATAAAGACAATTTTTGACACAAATCTGGTACAGAATATGTTAATTTTTGTTTAATGCTTAATGGCTGGCTGGCTGGCACCCTGTTGTGGGTGACTGGGTGGCTAGCACCCTGTGGTGGGTGGCTGGCTTGCTGGCACCCTGCGGTGGGTGGCTGGCTGGCACACTGTGGTGGATGGCTGGCTGGCATCCTTTGGTGGGTAGCTGGCTGGTTGGCACCCTGTTTTAGGTGGCTGGCTGGCTGGTACAGGGCCAGTGGGCGGCTGGCTGGTACAATGCCTGTGGCTGGCTGGTACAGGGCCTGTGGGTGGCTGGCTGTCTGGCACCCTGTCTGTGGGTGGCTGGCTGTCTGGCACCCTGTCTGTGGGTGAGTGGCTGGCACAGGGGCTGTGGGTGGCTGGCTGTAACAGGGCCTGTGGCTGGCTGGTACAGTGCCTGTGGCTGGCTGGTACAGGGCCTGTGGGTGGCTGGCTGGCTCGCTGGTACAGTGCCTGTGGCTGACTGGCTGGTACAGGGCCTGTGGATATGGGTGGCTGGCTGGCACCGGGCTGCTGTGGGTGGGTGTATGGCTGTGATACACTCCCGCAAGACTAGTTCCGACTCCAGATAAGGTTGTCCAAGGTGAGGCAGGCGTTCTAAGAAGGCAGAATGATGTCACAAAAATATCGGCAATATCGGCCAGTTCCGGGCCGATACCGATATATTGGGGAAAGTGAACATCGGCCCCCTGATATAGCGGCCTTGTCGATAATCGGTCTATCCCTAGTTATTAGCTTTTGTGAATTTTGTGAATTACAGAACCCCTCTTTCCTATGTACTAATGAAAACAAGAGGGAAATATGCTCACTCTCCAAATCAAGAGTGCAGCCCTGGGTGTCCACACTACTTCTCCATAAATACAGTACAGTGAGTGAACATTGAGTTATTTCCAGAATCATCAAGTGAAAATAAAAAGAACATTTTTAGGTTGGAAAACAAATGCATTCTCCACATCTAAGGACTGGTAAATACATTACATTTTTGTTTCCCAATATAGATAAACTTTAGGAACAAGGTTTTGGAACCTGTTGCTAAACACAGATGAGAAGGAGAACAGACAGTTCTTTTAAAGAGAAGACTTTGCACCAGCATGACCTCAATCGAGATAATGATACTCTTTCTCTGTAATGTCAGCACAACAAATATCTGTGTTAATGTGTGCAGTTGTTAAAGTCCTAAACATTTTATTTTCTTTGTCGGTGAATACAAATCTCTTGTAATGTCTATAGCTATGGTTGTGTTTAATTACATGCTTTGCCAAAAGTTTGGAAGCTGGTTTAAAAAGCACCAAAAAATCCTGCATTGTTGAGCTACTTGTACAGTGCATTTGAGACTCATTAGGTTGGCTTTAAATTATATCAAAGTCCAAACAGTATAAAATATATATTATACCCTGAGTTGTAATAAATCTGCTACTCCCATTTATTTATATATGCAGACTTGCTTTTTGTAAAAAAGGTCTTTACATTTGTGGCCAAGCCACTTTTATTTGATAATGGCAATATTGCCTTTCTATGTACAATGTACAGGAGAAGCAGTGTCAATCTCATCTGTTTGCCCCTACTGCCGACTGTAATACAATGTGCCAACAAACAGTGCATTGACAAGTCTAACCTTAGCTGCCTTCTGCTAGTGATGAGCTCCTTCAGCATCACCTATAACTTTTTGGAACTTGCAATACAGAGGTGTTCCTGCACCTTACTGAATGCTAATGTGTACCGACACATACACAAAGTAGTTGTTAGGAAAAGGTGACTGAGCAATGTACAGATTAGATTATCTAAATCCAATGCAGGAAGTCTAGCAGAATCTAATTGCAATTCAACAGTGAGCAATAATAAAATACCAAATGGTAGTACAAAATTAGCCACTAATAGGACCGCCCGCCGCATATATACTGCGGCAGGCAGCCCCTCCTGCGCGAACCGACGTATGGGTACATTGGTCTCGTGCCTGGTTCTTCTATATACAATCACAGGTCTTTGTGATCATTTCAAAAGCCCAACCCCCCACAGTTAGTAAAAACGCCCCTAGACTTACATTTAACCCCTTGATCATCAACTAGGTTAACTCCTTACCTGCCAGTGTCATTATTACAGTAACGGTGCATATTTTTAGCACTGACTATTGTAGTAATGTCACTGGTCCCCCCAAAAGTGTCAAAAATGTCAGTTAGGGGTCCGATCTGTCTGCTGCAATGTCGTAGTCCCGCTAAAAATTGCAGATCACTGCCATTACTAGTAAAATAAATAAATAAATAAATAAAAATGACAAAAATCTTTCCCGTAGTTTGTAGACGCAAACATTTTTGTGAAAACCAATCAAAATATGCTTATTGCTATTTTTTTGACCAAAAATATGTAGCAGAATACAAATTCGCCTAAAAGGATGAAAAATTTTGATATTTAAATTTTTTTTTCTTTTTTTTATAGCAGAATGTGAAAAAATATTTTTTTTTTTTTTCAGAATTGTCGCTCTTTTTTTGTTTATAGCACAAAAAATAAAAAATGCACAGGTGATAAAATACCACCAAAAGAAAGCTCTATATATGGGGAAAAAAGGACATCAACAGTACAGTAACACAGTGCCGAATTGCAAAAAATGCCCTGATCATTAAGGGGCAAATCCTTCCGGTCCAGAACTGGTTAATAGGTATCTTCATAAGTGCTAAAAACACAATGAAAGAGCTAGGCCTTAAGACAGGGGTCTCAAACTGGTGGTTCTCAAGCTGTTGCAGAACTACAATTCCAATGAGGCATTGCAAGGCTGACAGTTACAAACATGACTCCCATAGGCAGAGGCATGATGGGACATGTGTTCCTCTAAATGTTTGCTCAAAGTAACTCCAATTATGACACACATTGTCAGGTACCAGGTGCTGGAGACCAATGGAGAGAGGGCTTTCTTTGCAGCTAAGTTCCAGATTCCCCTGAAGGTGAGACAGGAGGGGAAGGGCACAAAGTAGCACAGGTAGCCTGTAAGGTTCTTGCCTAAGGACTCAGGGATACTGCTGATGTACTGAGTGGAGGCTGCAGGCAGGTGGTGCCTGTGAGAGGAGACAGGATTGGCGGAAATGCTGAGACAAAGGGATAGTCAGATCTGGAGCCAGGTGGATACCAGAGCAGACTTGGTCAGGTGGGGAGCTGAGGTCAAAACACAGGAAGGCAGGCAGGCAGAGAGAATCCGTAAGACAAGCCGAGGTTTAGGAGGCAGGCAGGAGATAAGTCAGTAACAGCCGGGTCGGTAATGAAGAATAATTATAGCAAAGAAACACAGAAAGCTGAAGGTCAATCACCAACTTCAACCACTGACAGGCTTCTTTGTTTATGCCCATGTGAAGTGCTGGTGGAGAAGCTAGGTCCTAGAGTCCTTCTCCTGCTATTGATGCCCTGACAGATGCTGGGTCCTAGAGTCATTCTCCTCCTGTTTTTTGCCCTGACAGTGCCCCCTCCCAATGGGCAGCCTCTGGATGCCCATCTGGGCTATCTTCTCTGGAAATCTGGCATGAAATTCCCGGAGGAGTCTGGAGGCATGAATATTAGTCTTTGGTTCCCAGGAGCTTGGGTGGATATTGGATCTGCCTACCTAATCTTCTACAGTGCAAAACTGACTCCACTTCATATTCTGTTTCTTCTCCCACAGTTACCAGTGGTTGAGGTGGATCCACTCTTCCTGGAAACGGATCAGGAATGCTTGAGGAAAGAGGCGTGAAAAACTGGGTAGATCCGATAGGAATGGGGTAAAGATAATTCGAAGGCCACTGGATTTACTTCACTGTTAATTGGAAATGGACCAATGTATCCTGGCCCCAACTTCTTTGACAAGCATGGCAGTTTCAGATTGGTTGTTGACAGCCATGCTTCATACCCAACTTAAAGGGTAGGATTCCCCCTCCGTTTTCTGTCAAATAATATTTTGTAGTTAGACTGAGCTTCTTGTCTTGTCTCTCACTCTTGGAGGGCTTGGTAAGTGTGCTGTATAAAGGTGAGTCTGTCTTGTACAGCGAGTACTGCTGATTCAGGCATGGTTTCTGGCAAGACAAAGGGATAGAATCTGTAATTGGCCCAAAATGGGGACTGGTTCATGGCTGAATGTAATGAGTCACTATAGGTGAATTTTGTCAGTGGTAGTATTAGAAGTAGCCCAGTCATCTTGGGAAAAGGCTGAGAGACAATGCAGGTATTGCTCTAGAGTTTGATTTGTGCATTTGGTTTGTTTGTTGCTTTGAGGTTGGCAGGCCGAGGATAGACAGAGTTTCTTTCTCAGGGTTTTACAGAGGGCTCTCCAGAACCTGGTGGTAAATTGTACCCCCCCCCCCCAATCCGAAACAATGTTATTTGGTAAGTAGTGGTGTCTGATGATTTCCTTGATGAAAGTGTGGGCAATCTCTGCAGCAGAAGGTGTGCTCACCATAGGCAGGAAATTGACCATTTTTGACAGGTGGTCCACTACTACCAGGATAGTAGGAGAAACCTTCCGATGGTGGAAGATCTATGATAAAGTCCATGGAGATCATTTCCCAGGGGCGGTTATCGATAGTTAAGGGTCTCAACAATCCCCAGGGCTTTATTTTGTCACCCTAGACCTGTGCAAGATTTGACATAGGCTCTGCAATCCCGACTGAGGTTTAGCCATCAGAAGGACTGTAGGATGAGCTCACCAGTTTTACAAGCTCCAAAGTGACCAGATAACTGGTGGTCATGAAATGTCTTAAGAACTAGAACCCTTGTTTCTTGAGGTACGAAGACCTTATCCTGGTGCCAGAATAAACCATCTTGTTTTCTTAGCGAAGCATGTTCAGTTTCGGAGCATAATGCTGAAGCCCTTTCAATCGTCAATTTCAGGCTGGGCTGAATTAGTAAAAAGTTCTGGGCAGAGAGGATGATGCTCGAGGTAGCAGGTTTGGTAGATTCAGGGAACATCCGGAATAAAGCGTCTACCTTCCCGTTCTTGGATCCTGGTCTGTAAGTCAAATGGAAATTGAACCTTGAGAAAAAAAAGGCACATCTAGCCTGCTGGGACCTTAGGCGTTTGGCGGATTTCAAATACTCTAAGTTTTTGTGATCAGTAAAGATCGTGATTGGGTGAATTGCGCCCTCCAACAGATATCTCCACTCTTCAAAGTTTACCTTAATAGCCAGAAGTTCTCTGTCACTCACATCATAGTTCCTTTTGGCTTGGCTTAGTTTCTTGGAGCAGAAGGCTACTGAGTGCAACAGAGTGGAGGTGAACAGGGTTTTTAGCTATGCAAAGGCTGCTTGGGCTTCTTGGGTCCAGAGTAAACAAGTATGGAGGCGAATAAGCTGAGTGATCGGGCGATGATGGTTGAGAAGTTCTTAATAAATTTTGATAGAAATATGCAAAGCCTATAAAGCCTATAAATCTTTGAACTCATTTTCTGTCCGAAGGTGCGGGCCATTCCAGGGTTGCCGAAACCTTCTGTGGGTCCATAGAAATCCCCTCAGTTCAGATTATGAACCCCCAAAAATTGGATGGATTGTTTCTCATATTCACATTTCTCTGCTTTGGCGTCCAAGCCTGAGTTTGCAGAGTATTGAGCACTTTTTTGACATGGTCCCAGTGGAGCTCGAGTGAGGCTGAGAAGATCAGTATATCGTCCGGATAGACAATCAGGAACAGGTAGAGGTACTCTCTGAAAATATCATTCACCATGTGCTGAAATGTTGTGGGCACATTCAGGGGAGGACTGGGCCAGGGGGCAGGGGGGCAATTGCCCCCTGGGCCACTCTGATGTCCTGTAAAAAGGCTGCCACAGACATGCCTAAAGGATTCCTGGTGAAGAGAAGTAAAAAGTCACCGCTGCTGACCTACTGAGTGCGGGTTGAAGACAAGGACAGAAACCAGGCCTCCCCCACCTCCCCTGGGCCACTCTGCTGTCCTGTAAAAAGGCTGCCACAGACATGCCTAAAGGATTCCTGGTGAAGAGAAGTAAAAAGTCCCCGCTGCTGACCTACTGAGTGCGGGTTGAAGACAAGGACAGAAACCAGGCCTCCCCCACCAGCATGGATGGTGTAATCTGTGTCTGAGGACAGGCCGGTTCCATGGCCCACTGGAGACTCTCCTCCCCTGGCCAGCCCTAACCGAGCAGCCCCAGCTCCCCCCAACCGCCCCCTGCTGGCCAGGTTGGGAACTGGGATTCAGCTG
This sequence comes from Pelophylax lessonae, assembly GCF_965119305.1. Taxonomy (NCBI): domain Eukaryota; kingdom Metazoa; phylum Chordata; class Amphibia; order Anura; family Ranidae; genus Pelophylax; species Pelophylax lessonae. The sequence continues at coordinate 355,987,652 of NC_138768.1, forward strand.
GTGAGTAGAGAGTACCTGGAGCAGGGCTTCAGCCTGGAATGAGGGTCAGGAGGAGGACGGGAAGAGGGAGAGTGGGAGGGGCTGAGTCGCAGCACCATGGCCCTCTGGTTTGTACCTGCCCCCTGGACTGAAAGTTGCCAGTCTGCCCCTGGGCACATTGCATAACCTGAAGGGCATCACCAGGTATTCAAAGTGACCAGGGCGTGTTCGGAAAGCAGTCTTCCATTTGTCCTCCTCTCTAACCAGGTTATAGGCCCCCCTCAAGTCTAACTTTGTAAATACTCGGGCTGCTCGGATCCTTTGAAATAACTCTGGAACCAGGGGAAGAGGGTACCTGTTCTTGATGGTGATTTTGTTGAGTTCCCTCTAATCAATGCATGGCCTAAGGGAGTGGTCTTTCTTTTGAACAAAGAAAATGCCTGCCCTGGCAGGTGAGGAGGAGGAACATATGAATCCCCTGGCTAAGTTTTCATCAATACATTGCCTGAAGGCCTCCAACTCCACTCGGACAATGGGAAGATGTGCCCGAAGGGAATCTATGCTCCAGGAAGCAGCTCGATGGGACCGGTGCGGAGGCAGAGTATCGGCTTTCTTTTTGTCTAACACATTGAGGAAGTCATGGTAGACAGAAGGAACAAGTTGACTGGTATCTGATGAGGATTGAATGGTCAGGCATGCAGAAGGGTCGGCATGCGTGGGAATGCCACAATGTTGGTGGCAGTAGTTAGTAGATGAGAAGATGACCTCCCCATTGGACCAGTCAATCAGTGGGTTGTATGCTTGCAACCAAGGTATTCCAAGGATGGCTGGGAATATGGGAGATCTGATGACATCAAAACAGAGAAGCTCCTGGTGACCTGTGTCTGTGGTTGTGAGGATAGGAATGGTCTCCTGAGCTGGGTGGGGTGCCTCAGCAAGGTGTATATCAAGTTTTTGTTGCTTCAGATTAAGGGTAATATGCAAGTTCTTGCCAAGATTGATATCTAAGAAGCAGCTGCAAGCCCCGGAGTCAATGATTGCCCACAATTTGACCTCTCTTCCAGCCACCTGCAATGACATGGGAAGAATGATGTGAGTAGACAGAGTCCCAGATAGATGGAGGGATGAAGGGTACGGGTTCCTGGACTTACTTGGTCGAACGATACAGCTGTGTAGGAAGTGTGCTGTAGCTCTACAGTAGAGACATAAGTTGTTCTGTCGCCTACGCTCCCTTTCTTCCGGGGTCAATGCGGGTCGGAGTAGACCAATCTGCATAGGCTCTGTGTCATAAGTATTAGGGGTTGATAGGATAGAGGCTGGAAATGTCAGAACTGAGACCTTAGGCAGCACCCAGGTAGGGCAAAAGGACTGGGAATGCTTAGAGCGCCGCTCCCGCTCCCACAGGTGCCTATCCAGCTGAATGGAGACTTAAATAGGAGCCTCTAGTGTGGCAGGGGTCTCCGTCCTGGCCAGCTCATTCTTAAAGGTTTTGGATAAGCTGCATCGTTCCATCCGGTGCCAGCTGCCCCTCTGCGAAACTCTCCAATATAATCCTCCCCGGTCGTCTGCCCTATACGAGGGTGTAAAGGGCAGACTCAGCAGTGGCAGTTCTCTGCGAATCATAGTTTAAGGCAGCTGTGACTTCAAAGATTGTGGTGACTGAGTTGAGTACCTCATCTTTCCATTCCAGAAGGTTATGAGCCCAGGATTGTGGTTCATCAGAAAGGAGAGAGATGATGAACCCAACTCTGACGGTCTCGAGTGCAAAGGTTCTGGGTTGCAGAACAAAGTAACATTCACAGGCATTCCTGAAGGCCATTAACCTCTGTCGGTCCCCTGAGAAGCACTCTGGAGTGGGGATTCTGGGCTCTGGAGAAGGCAGTACCATCGCAGGTGGAGCAGCAGCAGCCGAACTGGAGGGCGCAGTCATGGGGGAAGAGCTTGTAGCTGGGTTTGGCTTAGCATAAGTCACAGATGCAGTGAGGGTATGAAGATGTCCTTCAAGCTGGAGGTAGCCATCTTGTAGGTTCTTGACTGCTTGCGTCAGAAACGTCATCTGTTGACAAAGAGCCTCCAAACCGGAAGCACCTCTCTCGGCCTCAGACATAGTGGCTGATTGATACTGTCAGGTACCAGGTACTAGAGGCCAATGAAGAGAGGGCTTCCTTTGCAGCTAAGTTCCAGATTTCCCTGAAGGTGAGACAGGAGGAGTAGCGCACAAAGTAGTACAGGTAGCCTGCAAGGTTGCTTGCCGAAGGACTCAGGGATACTGCTGATGTACTGAGTGGGGGCTGCAGGCAGGTGGTGCCTGTGAGATGAGACAGGTCTGTGGGAATGCTGAGACAAAGGGATAGTCTGTTCAAGCCAGGATCTGGAGCCAGGTGGATAACAGAGCAGACTTGGTCAAGTGGGGAGCCAAGGTCAAAACACAGGAAGAGGGGCAGAGAGAATCTTTAAGACAAGCCAAGGTCAAGGTCAAGGAGGCAGGCAGGAGATAAGTCAGGAACAGCCGGGTCAGTAACCAAGAATCACTGAAGCAAAGAAACACAGGAAGCTGAAGGTCAAACAGCAACTTCAATTACTGACAGGCTTCCTTATATAGGCCAATGTGAATTGCTGGTGGAGACACTGGGTCCTAGAGTCCTTCTTCTGCTATTGATGCCCTGATGGGCGCTGGGTCCTAGAATCCTTCTCCTGCCATTTGTGTCCTAACACATATGTTCTACGATCCCGTAGCCGAAAGTTTCCACCCCAGTATGTGTACTAATCAGTGACCTTATTACCTCAAGGGATACAAAGGACACAACAATAGTGTAGTATGTCCAAAAAGCTGCAATAGCTAGTTTATTCTAAATATATTGCACTCACAATCATAAAAATTTAATAGGAATATCAGAACAAAATAAAGATGGACGGACGCAAGCCTGCTATAAATAGAGTACAAGTTGGAAATTACTGGCTGTATCATAACACGGCAAGTGAGATTGATCACCTTTAGGTCTACTGTAGTCGACCAGTAGTGTGGAAGGACCAGGTGGCATCTGTGATGGCTGACACATTTCAAGAGAGAACCCTCTTCCTCAGAGCCAAAGTAGTGAATGACAAACCATTCTTTGCAGTACACTTATATACACATGTTTGTGGACTTTGCCTCAAGTGTAAATAAGTGTTCTGCAAAGAACTGTCTGTCATTCACTACTTTGGCTCTGAGGAAGAGGGTTCTCTCTTGAAATGTGTCACAGATGCCACCTGGTCCTTCCACACTAATAGTCGACTACAGCAGAACTAAAGGCAATCAATCTCACTTGCTATGCTATGATATGCTTATGCATACTGTGTGTATGTGAGTATAACAATTGTTGTTTTTTAACCAAAATAACATTTATTGTGATAATGCACTAGGCCGATGCACCCTTCTCTTGCTATTTGTTGCACAGTTCATTTGATTGGGCTGCAATTAGCCAAGGGCATACTTAAGAGGAACAGAGTTAGTAGAAGCAATGAAGGGGTAACAATGTTTGTTAGGAGAGATCTGAAAGTGATTGTGGGAGATATCACTAAATAGATTTGGAATGGTGTACAGTCTTTATAGCTTGATCTTTATATAGGTGCAAAAAATAATAAATGAATTGTAAGGGTATGGTATGGGACCACAAACAAAGGATAAGTTAAGAGATTCAGCTCCTTTCACAAATTAAAATGGATGGGAAACAGGCCTTCTATTATCCTGATTTTGATTGGATAAATAAAACTGCACATTTAACTATGATTTGTCATTTTTTTTAACATATTGTGAGACAGATTTAGAGAACAGTTAAAAGTTAAAACTACAAAAATGCTCTGCTGGATCTATTAATGCAAAAAAAAATAAAAACACATAACTCATTACAGATGTCTAAATTAGAGACAACATGGGTAACAGTGATCATAGTGTAATTATGTTTGTCATAAATTAGAGGAAGGAGAGGCATGTTGGCATGAAAAGAACACTCATGAAATGTAAAAAATTCTGATTTCAATAAGCCAAGTAAGCTACTAAGCAGGACCAAACAAAGACCACAGAAGCCAAATTGCACTACTTTAAAGACATATCAAACAATGGCATTCACCAGTGAATTTAATTGGGTAATACATATAAATTAAATGTATATGGCTGAATTCTAGTGTTAAAAAATAAATGCATGAGAAAAATTGGCCTTTAAAAGATACAAAATGGAAGAGTCACCTTCAGCATTTCAGAGTTATAAAAGATGTAAGAGAATGTTCAGGTACAACTAAAATAGATTGTGAAAAACATATTGTCACTGAAAGTAAAAAAAAAAAAAAAAAAAAAAGAAAAGAAAAACACTCTTCAAAAATTTCAATAAAAAAGAACAGAATTTGGACATCCCCTGCAAAATGAGCAAGGGAAATTGCTCACAAAAGACAAGGAGAAAACAGATGTATGAAATACAAAATGAGGAAACAAATGATGAAAGATGGGTTCAAAACAGATTAGAAAAATTTAAAGCTAAACTACAGAATAAACAAGTATTGTCTGAATACAAGAGATGTGCATTCTTGCTTGAATCTTGGTGTGCTTTCTGTGTTTCTTCCAGGTCTGTGCAGTAATTCAGTGTGAAACATTGCCTATTCCCAATTTTTATAGACACCTTACTGGCTGTTGTGGTTCCAAATAATTGGTTTGGACAAAATGTGTCACAGATATTTGAAAAGGGCTGAGATGTACAACATATAACAGGAAACTTTAGACCAGTCCGCTTATCGTCAATACTGTAGTATATAAATTGTTTGTGGGCATGAAAAAAGACAATATTCAAGAAATTGTTTGCGAAAATGGTTTCCTAAATAACAACCACAATGGTTTCATGAAAGACCCTTCTTTTTAGACTAACTTATTAGTGCAGAGGAGCATGCCCATGACTTTCTTGTATCCCCCTTTTTTTTTTTTCTCTACGGTTCTGACCCCTCGACTTGGTGGGAAGTGGCGGCTGCTCTCCCACTGACTTCTTTTGGGGTCGCGGACTGCCCTGCAGTGCAGAGTTCTTTTTTCTTTTTCCTGGCCACGTGCCTGATGTTTGCTGCTTAAGTTCTGCTGGACAGTATTGTTTTGAACTCTTTTTGGGGATGAAGCTGACCCGAAACACCGTTGTTTCCTGGTCGGCAGGGAGTTATTGTATTTTTTATTTTTTATTTTTTTGTTTTTGGCTGTAAACCCATACTACACCATGCATTTTCATGTTCTATGTACTGCTTCACTGCTATGTTATATTTCACTGTGGGTCCAAGCTTAGAGTACATGCCTCACTGTGGCTGGGTCTGAGGGGTGGCATGGTTGGTTCCCTGCCTGGCCATTGCGATACTTCCTTGAGCCATGACAAACCAAATTAAAGTTGTCTCTTGGAATGTACGGGGCCTGAATAATAAATTCAAACGTGCGCTTTTATTCAAATATCTTCAGTCCCCTAAACCACACATTGTCTTCCTCCAGGAAACCCATCTGACGGGGAGTGCAGTTTTTGCCCTTCCGCAGGCAGTGGGTGGGTCACTCCTTCCACGCCACCTACTCCTCCTACGCCAGGGGGGTCTCGATTTTGGTACATAGAGCTCTGCCCTGTCGTATCGAGTGGGTCATTAAGGACCCCAAGGGTCAGTTTATTATCCTGGCTTTGGAAATTGAGGCCCGAATATTTCTCTTTGTGAATGTATATGTTCCTCCACCCTTCTCCAGTGTTGTATTGTACCACATTTATGATCGCTTGGCTGAATACTCGGACCCATCCCCTGAGGCATACTTTTCCCTGGCCCAGGCTAGGAGAGCTTTGCACTTGCATGTCTCCTCGGCCACTGAGGCGGAGGTGGGGTCACTTTCGGGCAGTCAGGTGACAAAAATGGTAGACTTCTGGCCAATCTAGCGGCAGACTCTAGACTCCAAACAGTGGTCCCCATTCTACAATCTGCACACGGAGGTCTTCTTAGGGACCCTGCTGAGATTCTTCTGGAATTTTGTAACTACTATGTACACTTGTATGGTAGGGTCCCCCCCCCCCCGCCAGACAGGCGGGACCTGTGGTCTCTCGGGGAACTGGCATTGCCTACCCTGTCGCTGGAGGACGTTGCTCTCTTGGAGGCTGAGTTTATGTTGGAGGAGGTTGAGCTGGCCATTCGCTCCCCCCCCCCCCCGGGAAGACCCCTGGTCCTGACGGGCTGCCGGGGGACTAGTACAAGATGTACATTTCTGACCTGGCCCCCAGGCTCTTGAAGATATACACCTCTTGCCTGGAGTTGGGAGCTCTGCCAGAATCCATGTCTCAGGCGCATATAGTTCTGATTCACAAACCTGGGAAGGATCCTACCCTTTCTTTGGCCTGCAGGCCCATATCCCTACTCAATTATGATTTAAAAATACTTACCAAAATGCTTGCTAGCAGGCTGATGAAAGTACTTCCCTTTTTGATCAATATTGACCAAACTGACTTTATGCCAGGTAAGTCCACTGATATCAATATACGTAGAGTGTTTACTCATTTTCAAGTCCCAGCGGAGGCACAGGGGGCACAGAGGGCCCGAGTGATGGTGGCGCTTGATTTACAAAAGGCATTCGATTCGGTTGCCTGGTCCTACATGGCAACGGGGCTGGAAGCCTTTGGCTTTGGCCCGATTTTTCATAACTGGATCTCCATTCTTTACGGCCAACCCCGGCAAGCTGTCTAGTCCCTTTCCAATTGCACACGGCACTCGTCAGGGGTGCCCGCTGTCGCCGGCCCTGTTTTCCTTGGCGTTGGAGCCTCTAGCAGTGGCTGTCCGTGGTTCCGGGGCGATCGGGGGGATCCGGGTGGGGTCTTTGGAGGAAAAATTGGCGTTGTACGCAGATGATATTGTTCTTTTCCTCCAGTCGGCCCTGGACCTACTGACGACCTTTACTGAATTATCTGGCCTGCGAGTGAACAGGGACAAGTTGCTTATCCTTTCGGTGGACGATGGAGCCCCCTACAGGCAGACTCGTCTCTGCCATTGTGTTGGACTGATAGGATCAAATACTTGGGTATTGTCATCTCCCCTGACATACGGGATTTTTTTTACCTTAACCTGTTTCCCCCTATGCAGAAATTTAGGGCTAAATTGCGCTCCTGGGATAATCTTCCCCTGACTTTAATTGGAAGGATCAACCTAGTCAAAATGAAAATGCTTTCCCCTCTTCTGTACGTGCTATGCCACTCCTCGGTTTGGATACTCAAGACCATATTCAGACAGTTTAACTCCCACATTCTTACATTCCTGGGGGGCTCTCGCCCTCCCAGACTTAGATTATCCATACTACAGCGGCCTTGGACCTGGGGGGGGGAGGCTGGCATGTCCTGACTTTTTTCATTATTACATAGCGGGACTTTTGACCCATGCACATAATTGGTTGATCTCGGACACCTCCAACACTACGGTAGCTCTTGAGGCGACCCTGGTTGGCTCCTATGAGGCACTGCTTAACCTACTGCTTCGTGGAGCGAAGGCCCCGTACCCTCTCACTGTCTCTATGATGACGGTGATCAGGGCCTGGGCGCTGAAGTCTCCATACATCCGGACGGGCTCTGGCCGTCGCTCCCCAAACTTCCCACTATGGATGAATCCGGAGTTGTCAGAGTTTTTCTCCATCCCGTTACCCATCTGTGTGGACCACCAGGGGAGTCCTTTACTTCTCTCACATTTGTCAGGGAGAGACGCTTCTGACCTTTGATCAACTGAAGGCTAAGTTCTCTTTGCCTAACTCACATTTTTTTCGATACCTGCAGCACCGACATGCATTTCACAAGCAGTTCGGAGACTCCCCCAGGGATTTCACCCTGGCAGATCTGGAGGCCATCCTCCGGGATGAGATGCTGAAAAAACCTCTCTCTACCACTTTCAGTACTTTGCTGCCAAGTGTACATTCTGGTCTGGAGGCTCTGCAGGCCTTTTGGGTGGCGGAGGCTCCAGAGCTGGATATGTAGGATTGGGAGGATGGGAGGAGTGAAAATACAAGAGTCCAATTGCCCCCCGAAACAATGCCAGAACAGGTCAGAAGCACAGAGGTTAAGAAATGATAAGCTCAGAGTCCTGTCTACAAATGCTCGCAATTTAGGTAAAAAAATCAATGAACTTGGGTCAATAATGGCATCTGAGAATGTAGATTTAGTGACTGTTACGGAGACATGGTTTAATGAAAGAAATGACTGGGACATAACCATACCAGGGTACTCTTCATACAGAAGAGACAGAGAAGGCAAGCAAGGAGGAGAAGTGGCCCTGTATGTGAAAGATAGCATTAAATCTAACCTAATACAAGTTGGTGAGGCCAACATAGAGTCAGTTTGGGTTACGTTGCAGTTTGCTAATCATGCAGTAACTCGTGTAGGTGTGATATATAGACCACCTGGTCAAGTTAACCGGTTGCCGACCGCCGCACGACTATATACTGCGGCGGTCAGCCCCGGCCAGGCAGAGTGACGTATCGGTACGTCACTCGCCTGTCACTGACTTGCGAGCCTATCGCGGGCGGGCGCGCGCCCGCCAAGGCGCGCGCCCGCCAAGGCTCGTTCACAGGCAAGTCAGTGCGTGTGACCGGCGGACTCGATGTCCGCCAGTCACACTGCGATCACTCCTGTGAAGGGAGAAAGACAGAGCAGCTTGTGTAAACAAGCTGCCTGTCAGTTCTCCCTGTGTAAAAGTAAAGATCTGACCGTTCTACTATGTAGAACGGTTGATCTTTGCTTTTACACCAATAGGAATGTCCCTACACAGTAGAAAGCACGCCCCTAGGACACACTTAACCCCTCCCTTCCCAATAAAGTTAACCCCTTCCCTGCCAGTGTCATTTTTGCAGTAACAGTGCATATGTATAGCACTGATTACTGCAGTAATGTCACTGGTAACCCCAAAAGTGTCAAAAATGTCAGTCAAGGGTCCGATCTGTCCGCCGCAATGTCGCAGTACCGAAAAAAAAATCGCAGATCGCCGCCATTACGCGTTAAAAAAAAAACACCAAAAATGACAAAAATCTTTCTCTTTGTTAGTAAACGAGATAACTTTTGCGCAAACCAATCAAAATACGCTTTTTGCGATTTTTTTTACCAAACATAGGTAGCATAAAACAAATTGGCCGAAAAATGTTAAAAAATTTTGATTTTTACTTTTTTTTTTGGGGAATTTCATATAAAAAAATGTGAAAAATATTGTTATTTTTGCAAAATTTACGCTCTTTTTTTGTTTATAGCGCGTGATCAAAAAATCGCACAGGTGATCAAATACCACCAAAAGAAAGCTCTGTTTGTGGGAAAAAAAAGGACGTCAAATTCGTTTAGGTACAGCATCGCACGACCGCGCAATTGTCCGTTAAAGTCACGCAGTAAAAAATCGCAAAAAAACCCCTGGTCCTTTAGCAGCCAAATCCTCCGGGGCTTAAGTGGTTAAAGAACTTGATGATCTACTAGTTGAAGAAATAGCTAAAATGACAATGAAAGGAGAAGTTATCATTATGGGAGATTTCAATCTTCCAGATATAAACTGGAAAACCAAAATAGCAAGTTCTACCAGGAGTACAGATATTCTAAATTCCCTACTGGGGTTGTCTCTGCAACAAGTGGTTGAGGAGCCAACCAGGAGGGAGGCCATTTTGGATTTGGTATTCACAAATGGGGATTCGGTATATGATGTCATTGTAGGTGAAACCTTGGGATCTAGTGATCACCAGTCAGTATGGTTTAATATAAGAACTGTGAAAGAGTAACACCACACAAAAACAAAAGTTTTAGATTTTAGAAAAACAGACTTTTCAAAAACGAAATTAGTCATAAATGAGTCCTTATCAGACTGGAACGGATTACATGGAGTCCAGGAGAAATGGGACTACTTAAAAGGTACATTATTGAAGGCAACAGAAAATTGCATTAGATTTGTCAGTAAAAGCAAAAAAAGGAAGAGACCACTGTGGTACTCAGCAGAAGTGGCCCAAATCATTAAAAATAAAAAGCTAGCATTTTGTAATTATAAAAAAACCCAGGGCAATGAAGATAAGGAAATCTACAAGATTAGGCAGAAAGAGGCCAAGCAAGTTATAAGAACTTCTAAAGCGCAGGCAGAAGAAAAACTAGCTCAGTCTATGAAAAAGGGGGATAAGACATTCTTCAGATATATAAATGAAAAAAGGAAATTAAAACAAGGAATAACTAAATTAAAAACAAAGGACGGAAGGTATGTAGAAGAGAATAAAGGGCTAGCCGACTGCCTTAATGAATACTTCTGTTCAGTTTTTACAGAAGAAAAAGAAGGAAAAGGACCTCCACTTGAAAGGATGACTAATGAATCGTTTGATGCATGTGTCTTTACAGAGGAAGACGTTCTAAGATTGCTGTCTAAAGTGAAGACAAATAAGTCACAGGGTCCTGATGAGATACACCCAAAATTATTAAAAGAGCTTAGTGGTGAGCTGGCAAAACCATTAACAGATTTATTTAACCAATCATTAGTAACAGGAGTCGTCCCGGAAGATTGGAAATTGGCAAATGTCGTGCCCATTCACAAGAAAGGTAGTAGGGAGGAATCGAGCAACTATAGACCAGTGAGTCTGACATCAATAGTAGGCAAATTAATGGAAACCCTATTAAAGGATAGAATTGTGGAACATCTTAAATCCCATGGATTGCAAGATGAAAAACAACATGGGTTTACTTCAGGGAGATCATGTCAAACAAATCTTATAGATTTTTTTGACTGGGTGACTAAAATAATAGACGGTGGAGGTGCAGTAGACATTGCATATCTAGATTTTAGTAAGGCTTTTGACACTGTCCCACATAGAAGACTTATCAATAAACTACAGTCATTGAGCATGGACTCCCATATTGTTGAGTGGATTAGGCAGTGGCTGAGTGACAGACAACAGAGGGTTGTAGTCAATGGAGAACATTCAGAACAAGGTCATGTTACCAGTGGGGTACCTCAGGGATCTGTACTGTAACCAATTTTGTTTAATATCTTCATAAGTGATATTGCAAAAGGCCTCGATGGTAAGGTTTGTCTTTTTGCTGATGACACAAAGATATGTAACAGGGTTGATGTTCCTGGAGGGAAACGTCAAATGGAAAAGGATTTAGGAAAACTAGAAGAATGGTCAGAACTCTGGCAACTGAAATTTAATGTGGATAAGTGCAAGATAATGCACCTGGGGCGTAAAAACCTAAGGGCAGAATATAGAATATTTGACACAGTCCTGACCTCAGTATCTGAGGAAAGGGATTTAGGAGTAATTATTTCAGAAGACTTAAAGGTGGGAGGACAATGTAATAGAGCAGCACGAAATGCCAGCAGAATGCTTGGATGTATAGGGAGAGGTATAAGCAGTAGAAAGAGAGAAGTGCTTATGCCGCTGTACAGAACACTGGTGAGACCTCACTTGGAGTATTGTGCGCAGTACTGGAGGCCATATCTCCAGAAGGATATAGATACTCTAGAGAGAGTTCAGAGAAGCGCTACTAAACTAGTACATGGATTGCAGGAAAAAAACTTACCAGGAAAGGTTAAAGGACCTTAACATGTATAGCTTGGAAGAAAGAAGAGACAGAGGGGATATGATAGAAACTTTTAAATACATAAAGGGAATCAACTCGGTAAAGGAGGAGAGCATATTTAAAAGAAGAAAAACTACCACAAGAGGACACCGTTTTAAACTAGAGGGGCAAAGGTTTAAAAGTAATATGAGGAAGTATTACTTTACTGAGAGAGTAGTGGATGCATGGAATAACCTCCTGCAGAAGTGGTAGCTGCAAATACAGTGAAGGAGTTTAAGCATGCATGGGATAGGCATAAGGCTATCCTTCATATAAGATAGGGCCAGGGACTATTCATAGGATTCAGATATATTGGGCAGACTAGATGGGCCAAATGGTTCTTATCTGCCGACACATTCTATGTTTCTACGTTTCTGGGATTACCCCTTCTGGCACATGGTGGCCACCAGTGACCGCCTGGTGCAGTTTAAAATACTACATAAATTTCACCTGACCCCGACTAGTTGGAATAGGGCCTTCCCTGGTACCCCCGCAACTTGCTGGCGCTGCTGTGCTAATACTCCCACGTATACGCATATGATCTGGCACTGTCCATCTCTAGTGGCATACTGTGCCATGGTTTTGGACTTTGTGGATCGGGTGACCACCATCCGTGTGCCTCTCAAACTGGAATTTTGCATCATGGGACTTGTAAATGATCTGGGCCATTCTGTGGCGACTCGCACTCTACTGGGTCTCTTGTTGTTCTATGCGAGGAAACTGGTGGTTCTCAGATGGCGGAGGCCTGATGCGCCCACCCTTTCCCTGTGGAAGGCTATGGTGAACTCGGTTATTCCTCTCTACATAGCGACCTATATTAACAGAGGTTGCCCTCAGAAATTTATGAAGGTCTGGAATATATGGTTGGAGGTGAAGGAAACTGCCAATGACGGTTAGGGCCCAGATGCTGTAGCTCCGCGGCCTTAATATGTACTCACTCTCTTTTCCTTGTGGGTGGGGGGGGGGGGGGAGTGGGCCCATGCTGCTTCCTTGTCTCCTGAGGTGTTCCACAGTGATCGGACTTTTCCAAAATACACAGTCCTCCACTGGTGAAGCATGACCTTAAGTGGATTATGGTTGCAGCCTTTTTCGGGGTTGTTCTTGTTTAGTTAAGATTGTATCTGTTTTGTTTGTTCTCTTTTGTATTTGTTGTGAGCCAGGGTATGCCCAAAGGCTCTGTTTTTGTATGTTGTTTTCTTTTAAAAATAATAAAAAGAATTAAAAGAAAAAAAAATGCCAGGACGGTACAAATATCCCCCAAACTTTTTGGAAAGTAGACAGTCTGAGCTTTTTAGTAAGGCATGGTGAGTTTTTTGAAGCTGTCATTTTTTGACACTTTTTTTGGAAAATTAAGAAATTAAATATTTTTTTTTTTTCATTTAATTTTTTTTTTTTTTAAATACTATCACCTGTGTCACCAGTGTCATCATATGACTAGTGTGGCTGTGATCAGGGATACTGACTGGTGACAGTGAGCTCCATTCATGAAGAGGTATCTATTACTTTAAGAAATGTGTTAAAATACCATATAGTGTTTTCAAACTTTTTTTGACTAATTGATTTTTTTCCACTGTGAGACATAGCTGCAGGGGAGAAGCTGTCCTGCTGTTTAGAGATGCTGTAGAGTCGATGCTGCGTGACAGAGCACATCTCTGTGTAGCCTGACTGCTTGCTTCACCTGCTGAAGGCTTGTTTCATCTAAGTCTTCTGACTGTATGGATACTGCGTAGCCCCAGGCTGTACAGTCTTCCGAAGTCAGCTTATCTTCACCCCAGAGGTCAGCAAAAATTTCACTGTTCTGTCTCTAGGACAGAGAGCTAAACCTTCCTGCTTAATAAACATCAGATACCATAGTTCTTTTATCTCAAATGTATGAGAACAAGCCAGGTAAAACTACAAATTGATATAAATAAACCAGTACATACAATAAAGAAACAATGCTCTAAAATACAGGATGAGGTAACAAGAACTCACTTTTTAAGCTCTCTCAGGGGTGATGGCGAGAGATTGAGAAAACCTGTCTTGCTGCCCTGCTGTATCTTGTCAAAATGGTGGCTGATTCCCTTCCTGAAGAAATTCTACCCAGAATGCTCTGGTTCCTAACAACTTTATTTAGTACATTCTGTGAGTTTACAATATGTAGTTATTGCAGAACAGTTGAAGCTATACCAGAAAAGAACAGTAGATGGCGCCTGCGCTCTGCATATAGCTAACTTGTGTGAATCAAGAAAACCCAACATGTTATTTTAACCACTTGACAAAAGATCTTTTGAAAAAGGCATTTACTGTATGCCGAAACATGTAAAGAGGACTTGGTCAGCCCAGCTGTTTTACATCTTATATGCCTGTCTTTCACGGATGTCTGTAAGTGTATCAGCTTTATTAATAATAAATTGATTTTAGCAATATTACGCTATATGTCCCTCCATTTCTTTTCGGATTTACCACCCACCATGTTGAAGGGGAATCTCTGAACAATTTCATCTGCTGGAGATTTGCATGGTTTCCATTGGAATCGGTGAAAATTTGTGGGGACACTCCATCATTTATAAGCCTGTTTGACTCCTACACTATAAGGTGTTTGGGGTCCCATCTATCTGGTGAGCGCAACATATTTTTACCTTCACTGGTGACGGGATTTGCTGCACTTATTTGATTTGCACCATTTTCATATATGTTGGACTTTTTTTATCACCACTGTCAATTCCGTTTTTGTGGAATGTTTCCTGTGATTGGACAATTCAATTTGTTGGACAATTTTTTTCTAGCGCTGCACATATTTTTGTATTTGTAATCAAAATATGCTTACTGTGATTTTTGTTTACCACAAATATGTAGCAGAAAACAAATTGGCCTAAAATGTTAAATGAATGTAATTTTTAAATATTTTTTTTGGGAATATTATATAGCAGAATGTGAAAAATATTGTTTTTTTTTTTTTTTAAACTGTCGCTCTTTTTTTGTTTATAGCGCAAAAAATAAAAATTGCATAGGTGATCAAATACCACCAAAAGAAAGCTCTATTTATGGGAAAAAAAAGGATGTTAATTTTATTTGGGTACAGCGTCACACGGCCGTGCAATTGTCCGTTAAAATAACGCAGTGCCGAATCGCAAAATAGGGCCCGGTCATTAAGCAGCAAAATTTTCCTTTCCTTAAGTGGTTAAACAACATAAACACAAGTACTCTGAATATAAGTCTGGTGGACAGAACAGTTGAATCTTCCTAATAGGGGAACAGACAGATGTTCTAATTCACCTCCACGCTATCCAAAACTAAAAACTTTAAAAGAGATTTTCGGGAATTTGTTTAAGAATCATACTTACCTAGTTTCCCCGCCAGCTCTAAGACTGAGAATGGAGCAATCAAACACTGCTGATCGTTCCGTTCTCTGTGAGCATACATTTACTGGATATACTCATTGTTTCTGAATGCAATTTAAAAAGTGTTCATTGCTTCAGGTGTTTTCTTTTGATAGCTATTTACTTTTACAGAATTTGTTTACAGAACAATATAATTAATTTCATGTCTGATTCTGACCAGTAGATTCTACCATGGTCTTATTAGCCATATACAAAGTAAACATTTGTTACTAAGATGCTAATTAAGCTGTTACATACAGTATATCTGGAGCAGAGACCTCTAAACGATGGGATACATCAGATTTTTGGTTGCTTTGTTGTTGTGAAACTCATGAGATTAGTCAAGGTCGGCAGTAGAGAGTAGAAATTACTTTGGTCTACCAGCTGAACCAAGAAGGATGGAAAGTAAGACCTTATTGTTGGTGGAAAAAAAGGAGGATACAGAAACAAAAGGGTGTAGACAATCGGAAAACAGGTAATCCCAACAAAGACAACTTGGAGAAATTCTTGAAGGATGAAGATGCCAACCCTGGGTTTTAACATCAGTTTGGAAGAATGGATGGTGCTGTTAAATAGCAAGATGACATTTGGCAATAAATGAAAAAAAACTAGCAGCTAGCAGTAACGAGTACAGGGAATTAGAGTGAACCATCTGTGACTGTTATGAGATAATGATAATTTGTGATGAGCAAATAATGTTACATTTCCTTTTCAGCTAATTCACATGAATCATAATTGAAATTCTTTTCACAGCAAAAAAATCTTATCCTTTATGACTGGCCTATACTCTGCAGTTTAGCAAAATGATCTGTGTGAGTTCTTCACAAATCCGGTAATTTCGCCGTAGGTGGATGTCATGGTGGATGATGGATGTCACATCATTCTGACTGATACCATTTTGCGATTATCCACTTCAATGCCCAGCACTTTTACTCCCTTCCTGCCCAGTCCAATTTTCAGCTTTCGGCGCTGTTGTAATTTGAATGACAATTGCGCGGTCATCAACTACATTTTTATTATTTTGTTCATACAACTAGTTTTTTGCTGGTGGTGTTTAAATCCCCACTGGGTTTTTTTTCTTTGGAGAAAATAACCCAAATCACTATATATTATTTGGTTTGTAGGAAAGTTATAGAGTCCACAAACTACCGGCAACGAGCCAGAACACTGATCAGTCATCGGCTGTGTCTGGTGGACACAACCAGCAACAGTTTGTGCCGCTGTGCAGCCCTGTGGCCGTGCCCACGGCGCTTTCTGAGAGGACATCGTATGACATCCACTTAGGATGGTTAAGACATCGCCTAGCCGTCATTCTACTATAGGCCGGGTGGGAAGGTGTTATATATGTTCATAAGTGATGCAATTTCATCGCCTCCTGTAGCAATGACTAATCAGGAATAAAACATATAGGCAAATATTCCATAAAAAAAAACCGAACACACGAGTGTAGGCTTCCCTTAAAAGTGTTGTGTGGTGAAGTAAAGTTGTTTGATTTTCTACATAGTGTGACTTCTGGCAGCTAAAGAGTTTAAAGCAATATGGGGTGTTTGCTATTTGCTAGAAAAGGCTTTGACTTAGACAAAAGCATAACCATTGTTTTGGAAAACTGTTTGCAGATATTAGCAAATGTTGTGCTTGGTAAAGAAGCTGGTATCATAGATTGTCGCCATTCCATGAGCGAGCGCAATTTTAAGCATGACATGTTAGGTATCTATTTTTTCAGCATAGCATCATCTTTCACATTACAGAAAAAGATTGGGCTAACTTTACTGTTTTCTTTTTTTTAAAGTGTATTTTTTCCAAAACAAATCGTGTTTCAAAGACAGCTGCGCAAATACAGTGTGACAAAAAATATAGCAACAATCGCCATTTTATTCTCGAGGGTCTCTGCTAAAAAGAATATATAATGTTTGGGGGTTCTACGTACTTTTCTAGTAAAATATACTAATTTAAACTTGTAAACAAAAAGTTCCAGAAAAGGCCTGTTCAGCAAGTGGCTTGTTCTAGTGCAAGGAAATGAACTATGTGTTCCTGCTCCCTGATTAAAGCTGTAGAGTGCAGAATACACATGCTATTATCATAAGTTAGCTGTATTTAGTCTAGTGGGCAAACTAGATCAGTTTAGCTGACACTTGTTCAAGGTTAATTCAAGGTAGGCCCTACAGTTCCCCATGGAAACAGGGCCCAAATGCAACCTTTTCTACATCTGCTCCTACATTACAGCTTAGTATATTACCCATATATACACTATATTATCAAAAGTATTGGGACACCAACCTTTACAGTCTTAGTCCGTAGGGTTCAGTGATGAGTTGGCCATCCCTTTGGAGCTATAACAGCTCTTCTGGGAAGGCTATCCACAATATTTAGGAGTGTGTCTATGGGAAAGTTTGACCATTCTTCCAGAAGCATATTTGTGAGGTCAGACACTGATGTGGACGAGAAGGCCTGGCTTGCAGTCTCCGCTCTAATTCATTCCAAAGGTGTTCTATGGGGTTGAGGTCAGGGCCCAAACTCACTCTTCCATGTCTTTTTGGACCTTGCTTTGTGTACTGGTGCACAGTCATGTTAAAACAGGAAGGGGCCATCCGTAAACTGTTTCCACAAAGTTGGGAGCATGAACTTGTCCAAAATGTCTTGATATGCTGATGCCTTAAGAGTTGCCTTCACTGAAACTAAGGGGTCAAGCCCAACCCCTGAAAAACAACCCCACACCATAATCCCCCTTCCACCAAATGATTTGGACCAGTGCACAAAGAAAGGTCCATAAAGACATGGATGAGTGAGTTTGGGGTAGAGGAACTTAACTGGCCTGTACAGAGACCTGACCTCAACCCCATAGAACACCTTCGGGATGAATAAGAGCGGAGAATGCGAGCAAGGCCTTCTTCTCCACATCAGTGCCTGACCTCACAAATGCGCCTCTGGAAGAATGGTCAAACATTCTCATAGACACACTCCTAAACCTTTTGGACAGCCTTCCCAGAAGAGTTGAAGCTGTTATAGCAGCAAATGGTGGGCCAACTCAATACTGAACCCTGCAGACTAAGACTGGGATGCCATTGAAGTTCATGTGCATGTAAGGCAGGCGTCCCAATACTTTTGATAACAAAGTGTATATATCATCTAAATTTAATGCTGCAAACACACATTAACAATGTTTGAATACTCCAATAAGTTTAGGCTGAAAACTGTAATCCAAACATCATATCTAATGATGTTTAGCTGTAATTAAATAAATCATACTTTCAACCACTACTCAAAGGAATAGAAAAATATTTAGAAATATGGACCATCAATTATTTCTCCTGGTTTGGTTGTGCAACTTTAAAAATGACTGTCCTCCCCAGACTCTTATATTCTTTTCTTGCCTTTTCAATCAAAATCCCATCTGCCTTTTTTAAAAGATTAATAAGTACGCAACGCAATTTTGTCTGGGCATATAAAAATCCTGCATCAAACTTAACTTACTAACGCAACCTAAAGTGAAAAGGGAAACGGGTCTTCCTGACTTAAAAAAATACTATAACGCAACTCACTTAACCAGAATAATAGACTGGAATTGCCATTCCAATAACAAAGATTGGGTAAACTAAGAATGTTCTTGGGTCCCTCTACCACTACAATACCTACCCTTGATTCAACCTTCCTACCTCTATCAGTCAAACAACATCCACTAATCAACACCACACTTGAAGTATTCCATAAAATCAGCCACCGGCTTTTCCCCACACCTACCCCCTTATCACCAATCACAAATAATTCAGATTTTCTCCCTGGGCTTCAAAATAAAGCAGTCCCTAATAAAGACCAAGACACACCATACTTGCTGTTCACTGCTTTCACAAGGGAGTAATGAAACCTTATGAAACCTTACAAGCAGAATATGACAATACACCTCATAACTACTAATTCTATATCCAACTGCATGATTTAAAAAAAAAAACAGTAAACACAAGGATCTTTTATCCAGATCGCTTACAAATTTTGAAAACATATGTTTCAAAAGGAAACTCGTTTGTAAGGTCACATCTCTGTCATACGCATGGCTCTCACAATCTGGCAGTGAGAATAATGACAAGTACAAAAATACATAGGAAACAAATAAACAAATATCTGATGATCAAAGGTAGAAAGCTTGTGTTTTCACTCATAAATGCTCTCTGAATACACGCACAAAAGAAATCTCTTTTAAAAT
Source organism: Pelophylax lessonae (assembly GCF_965119305.1). Classification (NCBI taxonomy): domain Eukaryota; kingdom Metazoa; phylum Chordata; class Amphibia; order Anura; family Ranidae; genus Pelophylax; species Pelophylax lessonae. The sequence continues at coordinate 356,006,770 of NC_138768.1, forward strand.
TCTTACACAGTGGTATAAAACACCAATTAAAATTAAAAGGTTGGTCTTCTTCTGCTTCTGATCTTTGCTGGCCATGTGGACCAGACAGAGGCACTTTTTTTACACATGTGGAGGACATGCCCATTGATATCCCAATTTTGGCACCATGTTAAAAAATGGATAATGCATATCACAACCACTAAATTAGAATTTCACTCAGGGGCTGTTTGCTGCACATAAATTCATATTTGTATAAAAGATACTGTAACAGGACGTCAAGTAAATGTGACAGGAAGTCAGGTAAATCTGTGAGTGTTGTCACAGATCGGAGATACAATTCACCAATTACTATAGGGTGTCGGCTGCAGAAGCCAGCAGGAAGGTCTAAAGACGTTGAACAGACTTCAGCTGTTCGGAATGAGGAAGTTAAAGGCTTCTATAATTTGTCCAAAGAATGTCTTAAGGATTGCTGCCTCCGGAAGCTGTCTCCTGAAGCCGTGTGGGCTGGGAGAAGGAGGACAGTCAGACGTGTGCCTCCCGACAAGCTGTGTGAGCATGGGAGAAGACCCCCTGAAGTGATGTGCGCTAAGGAGGGTAACCAGTTGTGAAGACTTCTCAAAGGTGAGAAAACAAACTATTTCTATGTGGAAGAAATAAAGGAATGTTTGCCATGTGAAGAGACAAGCAAAGAGACATTCTCATTGTGAAGAGTAAAGGGACCTGTTAAATGAACATGTGCTGTGTGAAGAGATAAAACATGGACTGTTGAGTATCCGCTGTAGGATAAGAAAGTCTGCCCAACAGTAGGTTGGGGACAGACTCTTAGGTAGGTTCCAGTGTGAGAAGGTAGCCGCCCACAGAGGCAAGGATTTATTTTGGTGTTTTATTTTATTTTGCTGTTTTTGACGCTGGCAGTCTGGTGAAGAAAATTGCATTAATAAACCAAACTGTTGTTTGCAAGCACTTATTGGCTATCTCTCTGTGAAAACGCACCCCCCAAGGGGTCATCCACACCCGCCACCGAGCTAATCCCTTACAATACAAACATTCCTTCACAAGACACCTGTTAAATGCAGTAAAACCTCTAATTCCATACCATTGGAAATATTCCCATGTGCCAAACGTTAAGGAAAAGTTACTGACAGTTGGTAACATTTACAACATGGAAGAAACTCTCTTGCCATGCAAAAAGAATTGACTACCCACTTTCACAAATTATGGAGAGCGTCAAACACTTTCTCTTATTCTGAAGAATTTAAAATACTCACGTGTACTTTAATGATTTAAATAATTTACAAGTTCACAAGTGGATGCCAACCCACTGCGAAATACATTGCCTGGCCAAAAAAAAAGTCGCCACCAAAAAAAAAGGTCACACACTAATATTTTGTTGGCTTTGATTACGGCACGCATTCACTTTCTCATCGTTTTGATAAGCTTCTGCAATGTCATAAGATTTATTTCCTTCCAGGGTGTTGCATTCATTTTTCACCAAGATCTTGTATTGATGATGGGAGAGTCAGACCACTGCGCAAAACCTTCTCCAGCACATCCCAAAGATTCTCAATGGGGTTAAGTTCTGGACTCTGTGGTAGCCAATCCATGTGTGAAAATTGTGTCTCATGCTCCCTGAACCACTCTTTCACAATTTGAGCCCAATGAATCCTGGCATTGTCATCTTGGAATATGCCCGTGCCATCAGGGAAGAAAAAATACATTCATGGAATAACTTGGTCATTCAGTATATTCAGGTAGTCAGCTGACCTCATTCTTTGGGCACATGCAGTAACTATCCAATAGGACTGTGTTTTTTGAGCATGTTTTGAGCATGCCCAGTCTTGCAAATCTGCTGATTGTCGGCCGAATTCTGTACTGACTGGCGAACAATCGGCCGTTCTGGTGTCGGCCTACAAAAATTTTAATGCTTGCACGACAGATTATGTTCGGCCGAAAGTGCGCTGTCGGCTGTCGGAAGCATCATACTAACAAGCCTACAATCGGCCGATCGGTCGTCGGCCGAATCTTTACGGCCGACAATCGGTACGTGTGTACGGGCCTTTAGATCCAACAGCCTCGCCAGCGTCGTTGGGCTCACCGGCGTTGCATCCGATTACATGCTGTTGACACTCTGCTTTCTTGTAAGTGGCTTTCTTTTATCATAATAAATTGTTGGGAAATTCTGCACTATTAGAGGCCTCTTTGTTCTTTCTATTCCCTTGTGAGCCTTATGCAGAGCGGATGACTGGTGTGAATACCATTACCAATGATGCAGTGACTATTATGATTACTACTACTAATGATACAGTGATCCAGATCGTGGATATAAATATTGCTATTCCCTGCTGTTTATGACCTGTTGATCTAATATTCTGATAAGGGCATCTGAGTGATCTTTCCTTTGGTGGTGGACCTATAGCACTCTTCAATTTCAAGATTGTCGGTGTGGATTCACAGTGTTATTGGAGAAAATATATGGACTTTTAATTTGACCATTTTTTTTGGATTTCTCCTGTCATGTGTCATTTATGAATTATTTTAACTATTAAGCGCTACATCCTTATTATTACATTGATTTATTGATTATTCCAAATCTTTTCGTGTAGCAGCTTTTTTATCAATTTTATCTACCATTTTAGATAATTGACACCTAGCGCAGCAATCTTTATACACTTTGTCACCAGGTACAATATTGGAGGGGGAACAAGTAGCCACCTCAGCCACCGCAGCCACCTCTACTATTTGAGTTGCCATTGAAGCCAGTAAAGCTACTCTGATGGGAAAAATAGATACTGTGGCGCTAGAATGTGGACTTATTAGAAAGGACTTAGATAAATTCAGGGGTTGGCTGACCGCAGGTGAATCACGCATCTCTAGCACTGAGGACACTGCAGTAGCCTTTAATAATATCATTACAGATTTACAACATACCGTGAAAATGTTAACGGTTCATTCAGAGGATACAGAGAACAGGATGCGTAGAAACAATGTGAGGGTGGTGGGCTTGCCTGAGGGTGCAGAGGGCCAGTATTCAGCTACTTTTGCAGAGACTTTTTTAAGGAGATTCTTGCCTTGACTAATGTATCAGCGGCATCAAAATCTGGGACAGATGGTTGGAGTCCTCACATACTTGTACCCCTTGCCAGTCTTTTCGGTCTTTTCTTGCTCTCTCCTTGGGTTTGCAGTATTGTGATGTTGCTATTGGCTTACCCTTTTTTTTCCCCTGTATTTTCTAAGTATCTTTTGATGCCGCATTTAATCCAATGTTAATGTTGGTTCTCTGTAATTTACATAACCTATGGGTGGGTTGCGTTTTTCGCATTCCTCCTTTACATTGTTCTTCTGTGATCATACCTACCTGCTGTACCTGTATACTTGTTGTTCCCCTTTTTTTGTACAGTGCTTGACTCAATAAATGTTGTTTGTTTAAAAAAAAAAGTATCAGCGGCATAATGTGTAGAACGGGCCCATAGGGTTCCTACGGGCCCAAAAGCACAAGGTGCACCCCCATGGCCTTTTTTGGTACGCATTTTGAATTTCAGGGATTGTGATTTAATATTAGCTGAAGCTAGGAAACATCCTCAACTCAAATATCAGAATATAACGGTCCATTTTTTCCCGGATTTTTCACAAGAAATACAGAGGTGTAAGAGACTGTTTGTGGAGGTGAAGAAATGGTTCAGGGGGGAAGGTATTAAATATGGAATGCTATACCACAGTAAGCTACATGTGGATCATAAGGGAGTTGTGAAATTTTTTGAATCCCCAGCTGATGCATCTGAATGGATGGACACTCTGAAAAAATATAGCGGCCACCCTAGAAGGATTGGAACATTGTGCAAATAGGCCTACGAGAGGAAATATAGTTTTGAATACAGCAATCAAGTGCAGGTGAAGTACTTTGTTCTACATCCTTCTGGACAAATTCACTGCGTCTGATCCTGGTTGGATCTAAGGGTTGGATCTAAGGATCTATGGATTGTCTTGGGACCCTTTTTTTTTTTGGGTGCCGAGGAGGATATTTTCTGTTAGTTAACTATAAGGTCTACTTCCTCCCAACACCCTGCAGCTGGACTTTTTTGGGAGCTGGAGTCTCTCCGGATATGGGGGGAAAGAACAATAGCAATAGCTTTGGTTTTTTTTCCTCCCCTATTTTTTTTTTCGGGTTTGGGTTTTAAGTCCTGCAGCCGGTTGGTTGGTAGGACAGGGATGGACTTTAGAGGGGGGGGGGTTATTAGGGGAAGGGTGGGTGTGGTTGTTTTTTTTTTTTTTTTCTGTTGTGGTGTTGGTATGGTGTGGTATTATGTTCTTCGGTCAGCAGATATTTATGGCTCTGGCATAATTTAGGGTTATCAGGCATTTAACCTACTTCCATGTTTGTGGTGTCCAACATGGCAATGGATATTAAAATTATTTCCTGGAATGGGATTGAATTCCAAATTTAAAAGAGCACTGGTGTTTAAATACTTGCAGTCTCTACGTCCCTATATTATGGTATTACTGGAAACCCACTTGAGGTGTTGACAAGTAGGGAGGATATACTGCAAACTTTTAGATCTTCTTATAGTGCACTGTATGGCCCTTTACCACCTTTGACAAAGAGGAGTTCTTGAACATCCTCCAGGGACTACAATTGCCTGTGTTGCCGGAGGATGTTCGAGAATCTCTTGAGGTAGACCTTGGGGAGGAGGAGATAGCTTTGGCACTTAAATAATTTCCTGCTGACAAGGCACCAGGATCAGATGACCTGCCAGTTGAGTGGTACAGACGATATGCTGCTTTACTTGTTCCTAGGTTGCTTGGTCTTTATGCGGATTGTTTTCAAAAGGGTACTCTTCCTCTCTCCATGTATGAAGCACATATTGTAGTACTAGCTAAATCCGGCAAGGATCCCTTATTGTGTACCTCCTACAGACCTATTTTGCTATTTAATGTAGACCCTAAGATACTTGCTAAATCCTTAGCTACTAGATTGATGACTACTATCCATTATATTATTTCCCCAGACCAGACAGGGTTTATGCCCAAGAAAACTACAGATATTAACTTAAGAAGGGATTTTACACATACCCAGTTGGAACCTGAGATCTCCATTGATGGAGTTTTGGTCTTTTTAGATATTGAAAAGCCTTAGACTCCATAGACGGCAATATATGGGAGCTGTACTTCTGGAGTTTGGGTTTGGGCCTAAATTTAGGAAATGGATTGATTTTCTGTATAAACATCCTATGGCTGCAATAAAATTAAATGGTATGCTACCGGAAAGTTTTTCTGTGGGGAGGGAACTCGTCAGGGGTGCCCATTGTCCCTGGGTCTCTTTTCCTTGATGATAGAACCCTTACCGATGGCCTTAAGGAACTCTCCCAAGATACAGGGGATACAAGTGGGAAAGCTGTTGGAAAAAATTGCCCTTTATGCGGACAACGTGGTTCTTTTTTTTTACGGGATTTGGAGTCTTCTTTATCGTCAGTCCTGGATATTCTGAATTCTTTTTCGAAGTATTCAGTATTGAAGGTTAACTGGAGTAACTCCCAAATTCTCACCATCTCCAGGGTGTAGAGTCCCGGAGACTTGCTCACTCGAACGAGTGGACAAGGTAAAATATCTTGGCCTATATATTTCAAATTCAGTTTCAGACTTTTTAACATTAAATGTAATTCCATTGCAGCAACGGCTTAGGCACCAGATACAATATTGGCAAAAGTTACCTTTGACACTTATAGGTAGGAATAACATACTTAAAATGAAATTCTTGCCAAGTTTTCTTTATGTTGCTAAAAATTCACGTGTGTTGAACACGAAATATATTCTTAAAAATATTGATCTTCTGGTTACTAATTTCTTATGGCAGAGTCGACACCCCAGGATCGGGCTAAAAAACTTACATCATCCATGGAGGCAAGGGAGTTGGCGGCCCCTGATTTTTATCCATACTTTCTGGCAGGTCAGTTGGTTTTTGTCCATCGGTGGCTGAATAGTCCGGACGATGATGTGGCTATTGCCCTGGAGGTGGCTATTGTCAGCTCCTATGAGGCCCTGTTACATCTCGTAATGCGGGGCCCTAGGGCACCCTACAATCATATCATTTCTATGAGGCCAACGATGAGAGCATGGACGGTGGCAAGTAAGATGGAGGAGAAAAGAGGGGGGGAGCAATCTCGCCCTGTACGCCACTATGGAAGAACCCTTGTTTGTCACACTTTTTTGTTCATTTGAATCCAAGTATCTGGACACAATATAACATTAAGATATTGGGTGATATTGTGGAGGAGGGAGGGCTTCTTCAATTTGATGTTTTGAAGGATAGGTTTAATCTCCCCAATCCACATTTTTTCAGATATCTCCAGCTTAGACATGCTTTCTATGCTCAATTTGATGCAGATGGCCTTCTAGTCTGGGTGGGATGGAATCCCTGTTGAGAAAGGATCTCCAGGTAAAAACATTATTCATGATCTATAAACATTTTTTTACAGATAGTTTGGAACACCTCGCATGCTGCCGTGCGGAGTGGGAGACTGTGTTCCCTCAACTAAATGGGGATGATTGGGATGATCTATGGGACATCAATTTGTCCAGGTTGGTATCCTCCAGAGATCATCGTATCCAATATACATTCTTTTTTACTTCAATTGATTTTTATTTGGTTTTCACAGAAAAGAAACAATCACATGAAAAACACAATAGATTAACGCAAGATGGTAATAATAAAAAAGGGAGAAGAGAAAAAGAAGAAAGAGAAAGAAAAAAAGAGAAACTATTGATGTAGTATGTTGATCACAATACATTATGGCATTATATATAGCAAGAACAGGAGACAAGGAAGTCCAATACTGTATACATTCAGGACCCAGAGACTACCTAGGGGGTGTATAGGAAATACATAGGAGATACCCCAAAAGGAGAAAGAAAACAAAAAATGCCAAGACAGATACCGGAGGAAGCACCATCATACTCTGGGTCTCACCATCCACCCGCCTCAATTCTACCGTTAGACACTGTGAAAATAGGGGCTTTGTTGCCAGAGAAGCCAAGCTGTATGAAATTTCTTACCACGACACACTGAATAAGCATATGCCTTTTCCAAAGAATAGTGCTGGTTAACTAAACCCATTACCTCTATATGCGAAGGGGCTATAGGTTGTTTCCAACATCTAGCAATTACCGTTTTAGCTGCTATCAGTATATGTATAAATACTGTTCTGATATCAAATGGTATATTTTCAATACCCAAAAATAGTAGCGCTATTGCGGGTTCAGGTTTAATCAGTATGCCCGAAACTTCAGAAAGTACTTCAAAAATTTTCCTCCAAAAACTAACAAGACCTTTACAGGACCAGAATATATGAAAAATTGTGCCAGTTTGGTCACACTCACGCCAGCACAATGGATCATATTTAGGGTATATTAGGGACAGGCGGTAGGGGGACAGGTACCATCTAGTGACTATTTTTTGGAATTGTTCCCAATGTGTTACACATTGTGTTGCTCTATAAGACGTTCGTATCGCCCATCTCCATTGCTCATTGGAGAAGGACATACCGAGGTCTCTTTCCCATTTCTTCATGTACGATGATTTAAAGAAGGTGAGTTTCTGCTGTAGTTGATTATAAAACACCGATATCCCTTTAAGCTTAGAGTTTGGGTCTGTAAGATATTTCCAAAGTAGTTGAGGAATTTCAAGTTTAGGGAGTGGGTGTTTAGATATAAAGCTCACTATACTAATGTAAGCAAAAACCGCCTGGGGGGTGAGTGAAAATTCTTGTTGAAGGGCTGCAAAGGACTTAATAGTATTATTTTGGTATAATTGTGTCACTGTGTCGATACCTGCTACCACCAATTTATTAATATGAACATTAGGGAGCAAGATACACATTGTCGATAGGGGTATGGGGACTGATATATTATTTGGCTGTGATTGTAACTGTAATTGAGCAATTAGATGGCGCCAGGACTGTAGAGAAGCTCTTATTGTTAACGGAAGGGTCTGGATTGTTATAGGTTTCCACATATCTGCCAGAAGTAATGTGTATAGATCCTGTGTGTTAGATAGTGCAGCTTCAATCGAAAGCCACGGAAGAGAAATTTTATGGGTTCTATGGGTAAACCAATACTGTAAAGGAGCCAAGCGAGATGCATGATAATAGTCCTCAAGGCTTGGTAGTCCCAACCCACCAACTGATTTGTGTCGTATCATATGTAGATATGCACACCTTGCACGTTTCCCCTGCCAAACGAAGGTGCGCAGGAGTTTGTTGAGCGAATTAATATAGTGTTTAGGAATATGAGTCGGAAGGGCGCGAAAAATATACACTATCTTAGGGAGGCACGTCATTTTAAATGCAGCTATTCTTCCTGCCCATGATAGTTCCGTCTTCTTTAAATTATTAGTATCATTGGAAATGGAAGTTATCAGTGATCGCAGGTTAAGTGTCTGTAGCCCTGAAGTTGGAAATGTCAAGGTTATACCCAAGTATTGCAAAGCTTGGGGGGTCCATGTATAAGGTAAGTTTTGCTTAAGATGGCTAAGTGCGTGGCCCTGTATGCCCATATTTAGGATGACTGATTTATCGAAATTAACCTTATAGTAGGAAATATTACTAAATGTCTGTAAAGTGTCATGGACAGCAGGTAAGGACACGATGGGGTTCGTCAAGCTCAGAATTATGTCATCCGCAAAGAGCGTGATGGTATGTTGTAGGTGCTGAAATTTAAAGCCAAAGATCCTAGGATTTTGTCTTAACGTTTCCGCCAAGGGTTCGATCAGTAAATTAAATATCAAAGGGGAAAGTGGGCACCCCTGGCGCGTGCCATTTAATATTGGAAAAGTCTTTGATAGGGTGCCCGCAGAGAGCACTCGAGCAGTTGGAGTTGTATATAAGCTCATAATAGCCGAAAAAATCGGTCCAATAAAACCAAACTTTCCCAATACTGCCCTCATGTACCCCCAATGGACACGATCAAACGCCTTCTCTGCGTCTATTGATAAGAGCAGAGAAGGCGTTTTAGTGCGCTCTGCCTGATGGAGCAGGTTAATAACTCGCCTTGTAGCGTCAGGGGCCTGTCTCCCCTTGACGAACCCCATCTGGTCCTCCTTTATCAAAGTAGGTAGAATTAATGCAATCCTATTGGCTATAAGTTTAGCGTATAACTTAATATCACTGTTCAAAAGAGATATCGGACTATAGCCGGCAGGATCAGAAGAAGATTTACCAACTTTAGGGATTGTGATTATATTAGCTTGTAACATTTCAGTGGGTAATGTACCCATCTTAACAGTTTTTGTGAAAAGGTTCAACAAGTGGGGTGCTAGTTGATCTTGCAAGGACCTGAAATATTCATTTGTGAATCCATCAGGACCTGGAGACTTATTTAGGGGCATAGTTGCAAGTGTATCAGTCACTTCTTTGATAGTGAATGGTCTATTCAGTTGTGTTAATTTGTCGGTCGGCAAGGTCGGAAGATGGAGGTTATGTAAAAAATCGCAGATGGATGCGTCCGTCGGTTGAGGGGTATCTTTGTCTTTCTTAAGACTATATAGGGTGCTGTAGTAATCAGCGAACGCATCCGCTATCTCTTGTGGGTGTAAGTGTTTGTTACCCGTATGTGGATGTACAATACGGGGGCGGTCCAAGATGGCCGCGTGAACAGGGAGCTCCTCACTTCGTCGGCTCCTTCACAGCTACAGGCGAGATAGAGGCTAGCCCAGCCCGACACGGCGCGACAAAGCCCAGGCTAAATACTGCCTAACTGCACAGCCCGACACGGCAAGATGGAACCAGCCTAAATGCTGTCTGAGTACCCAGTTTTACCTGCCTAGCCGCCGATCGTTTATCCGCTGCCTGCCAACGACTGCCCGGACAACTGCCCCGCCGCCGGCTGCCTCTCGCTGCTTTCTCTGCTTTCTCTGCTCCTGGGCACCTCGGACATTGGAGGGGGGATCGGGATTGGGTGAGCTGGGTGCCTTGGTTACACCCCCGCAGCCGTCTTGTCTCGCACGAGCCCGCCGCAGGAGCCCGCCGCGGGAGTCTCGTAGCAGTCAGCTCCAGCTCGCTGCAGCCTCATCCCATCGGCGCTTCAGTCTGATTGCCGAGTCTACCGAGAGAGGTGTGGAGCGCAGAGTGTAGGGCGGTTAGCATTGAGAGACGCTGCGGGGACAGCTGGAGACAGACAGGCAGGGTTAGTCTTGACCTATCCCATCCCCTCGCAGTGAACGGCAGCCTTGTACTAAGGGCACATACTGAGTCTGCTTCACAGCAAAAGACATACTTAGGCTACGGCCACACTACTAAAGGCAGCATATTATCCACGGACTTTAGGGGGCCATCAGAAGACACACAGAGAGCTTTGTTCTCTCTACATACTGCCCTGTCGTGAGAAATTCGTTTTGGCCACACATTCACCTTTGCTGCATATCGGTCTGCATAGAGTGGCTGGATATTGACGAAATTGACCCACAAACTTACCTACCTACCTACCTACTTACCTACCAATTCCTTTGTAGCCAGACACCCACCATATACAGAGACCGCATATCGGAGGAGGTCTATTGGGCTTGCTTACCATGCCTAGACGGAAAATAACCGCCGTGAAACTACGTAAACTATCTGAGTTTTACCCGCAAGCACCGCAAACAGCGGCGGGGCTCCGCCAAAATGGCGGCAGGGGCGTTTATGGCTCACAACCATCTCGCCCTCTAGAGATGACACCAGAGGCAGGTCATACAACAGCCCAGCAGCCGGCAGACAGTTCACCCATGAGAGTAGCACGCTCAACAGACTCTTCCCCTGCATCACCTTCAATGCAGAGCCCCGCTAAATCTAAACCAAGGAGGGAGGAGGAAGCTCAACAAGAAGAAATCCAACTTCTTACTAAAGGTACCCAGCAGCATAGCAACTCATCCACGGAGAGGCGCAGCAATGTCATAAAACCACAGGGTGATTGGGCTTTTACACCACAACCAGATCCCTTCATACATCTCCCAACTACGGGTCAACCAGTATCAGATACGACACTGAAGGAAATGTTATCAATATTCCACACATCTATGCAAAACAACATTTTAACATCAATTCAGTATTATCATAAGGAATTGCACCAGATGGGAGATAGAGTGGATGTAGTTGAGACAAAAATGGGAGAGTTTGTCGAATCTCATAACGCTTTAATTGACTCCCACCTTTCACAACAAGAAGATATACTGCGCCTCCAAACCAAAATAGCAGACTTGGAGGATAGATCGAGGCGTAATAATCTCAAGATAAGGGGAATCCCTGAATCGATACAAACGTCTCAACTATCAGGGTTTGTACACGATCTCTTCTCCAAAGTCATGCCCGATCTCACGGACTCTGATCTTATCATAGATAGGGTACATCGCATCCCGAAACCCTCTTTTATATCCCAAGAGATCCCCAGGGATGTATTGGTGAGAATTCACTTTTTTTTAGTGAAAGAAAAAATCATGGATACCTTCAGGAAAAAGGAACATCTTCCCGATCAGGCCGCGTCACTACAGATCCTTCCGGATTACTCCCAGCACACCCTTCAACTGAGGCGCAATCTTAACACAATAACTAAAGCTCTTCGTGACAATAAAATATTGTACAAGTGGAAATACCCGGCTAAGCTATGCGTGACCCATTTAGGATCAACTTTTCAGATTACTACTAAGGAACAAGGGCTAAGATGCCTTCGCCAATGGAACATCCTCCCGGACAAAATAGATCCGCCGGAAGACAGTGACGATCAGAAACCACAACATTTGCAACCAGATTGGCAAGTAGCCAATCGCTCTTCCAGATCTACTCAACGTCATAAATGAGGACTACCATTCTCTTTTTTCTTTATTTTTGTTTTTTGAGCTAGACGGAGGGAGACTCCCTGTCTTTGAATAAACACCCCACATCGTGTTTTTTTCTTTTTCCTTTTGAATAAGCACTCTACATCGTGCTTTTTTTTCTCCAGCTGAAGATGCAGCTACAGCTGCGCACTTGGTCTGTTTGGGCCTCGTTCTTTTTTATTTTTTTATATGTAGTGTTTGCCTGTATGATAGATTGTATGTTTACATGCTGCCTTTTTCTTTCTTTTCCTTTATTTTTTTCTTACTGCTCTTTTTTGCTTTTACTTTCCCTTGCAGAACAGGTTCACGAGGAGTATGCGAAGTTGTATGCCACGATCGATATGAGGCACCATCATGCTCTGGCTTACCCTTCAGACCGGCACTTAAGACCGGACGAACGGTATCTTTTTTCTCACCTTTTGTCCCATGTGGACCGAACCACCTTAATTGTAATTTGGCACTGTCCAGAGGCTATTAAATTTAATAGACATCTAAGGTACTATTCTTTTAATATGTATCTACAACCCATGTTTCAAAATAGAATGTACTACTATGTCCTTACAACTATTATCTTTGAATGTTAGAGGGTTGAACCACCCCGTTAAGAGGTACTCCATGTGGAAGGAAGCATGCTCTCATAGGGCAGATATTCTCGCTATCCAAGAGACACATTTTCGGCTTGATCACAGCCCGAGATGCTCCCACAAGGACTACCCGCACATTTTTCAATCCTCAGCAGGGGAAAAAAAAAGAGGAGTATTGGTGGCAATTAGAGATTCAGTGTCTTTCACCTCCAATAGGGTGGTATTGGACACAGAAGGTCGCTATATTATACTTAACTGCACTATCGATAATTGCCTATACACCATAGTAAATGTGTATGCCCCTAACACGCACCAATTAAGATTTTTTCGTAAACTGTGGGTAAAAATTAACAAACTTAAATCAGGAAGATTAATTGTCTGTGGAGATTTTAACATGGTGGCAAACCACGGTATGGATGCTTCATCCAAGGGAAGATCCTCGGCTCCTTCCTTGGCTACATTCATCCATGCTGAGGGGCTCCACGATGTGTGGCGTTACCAGCACGCAGAGGAGAGGGATTATTCATACTTTTCTGTGAGCCATAATTCCTACAGTAGAATTGACATGTTTCTAGTTGACATACAAACACTATCATATGTCACTCATACATCTATTTCTCCGATAACATGGTCAGACCATGCACCAATTCACATGTCATTGTCCCACCGCCCTGTCTCTCCAACTACACTTATATGGCGATGTAACAACTCCATTTTATCAGATCCTGAATCTCTCAAATCTTTGAAAGCCCAGGTGGAGGAATTTTTTTCTATCAACAATACACCGGATATAGATCCGGCATTGCTGTGGATTACACATAAGGCTTTTGCGAGAGGACTCCTCATTCAGCTAGGGGCTAAGCTGAGGAGGAGGTTCAATCGCAAAATGGAAGATCTTATTCGCGATGTCCAAATTTTGGACACTGCGAATAAAAAGACCCCTTCAGTATCTCATGCTTCAAGACTGAGGTCTCTCCGTGCTGACCTTCGAAGACTCTTGTTGGAACGTCATGAAAACATGCTAGCACACCTTCACATGCAGTATTACTCTGCAAATAATAAAGCAGGCAAATATTTGTCATCTAGGATTAAGACGAAGAGAGTTAAAACTAGAATCGAAGGTATTGTACATCCAATATACATTCTTGCATCATATATTATACCCCACCTAAGTTGGCCAAATTGTATCCTGGAAAGTCACCTGATTGCTGGTGGTGTACTTCTGCTCATGCAGACTTTGACCATATTTTTTGGGGTTGTGTGGAGATTCAGGTATTTTGGAAGGGAGTTATAGTCTGCATTGCTGAGGTGACAGCCATCTCGATACAGCCAGTGGTGGAGGTTTGCCTCTTGGGTCTGGTGGATGGATTGGTCTACAAAAATGCCACCCGTACTTTATTGACGATTCTTCTTTACTATGCTTGGAAATGAATAATACTCTCATGGAAAAGCCCCAGACCGCCTACAGTACAGGCTTGGAAAGTAATTATAAATAAAGCACTCCCTCTGTATAAAGTGCCAAAAGGAACACATTGGTCCCAGCGTGGTTTGAACACAGCATGCACAAAAACAGAAAGTAATCATATAAAAATGTTTATTACATATGTTAAAAGAAAAAAGAAAAGGTAGTACAACAATATATACTTCAAGCCCTGTAAAAACAGACTGTTACAAAGAACAATGGAGTACAATTGTCTGTGCAGCAACACAGTTACCAAATCAAACTGGGACAAACAGGGACCACCTGCAATCACTTTTCTACTGGCAAACTTCACGCCGACTAGTTTGATTTGGTAAATGTGTTGCTGCAGAGACAATTGTACTCCATTGTTCTTTGTAACAGTCTGTATGTTTTTACAGGGTTTGACGTATATATTGTTGTACTCAGCCTTTTATTTTTTCTTTTAACATGTGTAATAAACATTTTGACATTTTTATAGGATTACTTTCTATTTTTGTGCATGCTGTGTTCAAACCCTGCTGGGACCAATGTCTTCCTTTTTGCACTAGTAATACTGGGGGGATGGCATGACACTCATCATATATAACCCCACACACCCTCTCCCCCTGCACCTCCCTCTGTATAAAGCTGCATACATGAAAAGGGGAACATCTACTAAGTTTAAACAGGTGTGGGACGGCTGGGTTAATAGTATGTCCACAGTATCCGATTGATCTGATTGGACTATATACGATAACTGTATCTAATCCATTGCAAGGTTGGGAGTCGCAGGGGGAAGGGGTGATGGAGATTCCATTTATATATAAGGATGAATGTCCTGATCATATTATATATATGGAGCCTAAGAGCTATAAGAGGGGTAATAAGCTGACAGTTGGTATGTTATTCGTTTTTGGGTTAATGTATGTATTGTTGGCCCAGTAGAGGGCTTTTTGTAAGTCTTTTTTGGTCTTTGTGTATTTTTGTATTGAAATCAATAAAAAACAAGTTTATAAAAAAACAAAAAAAAAAAACAAAGAGTCCATAAACATGAATGAAGACCTCCACTGTGCATATTGAATCCTCAATGTGCTCCTATGAAATCTTGCAGCTGTTCCACCACAAATCAATAAACTCTATGTAAAATGCACACTCACCATCAATCCAGCAACCTTTATATTACTAAAGGTCTATAAGCGCATTGGGATAGCTCCTCCAAACCGATAACACTATATATACATCTACAGATCTTTCCTTTTTAAACACCATAGCGTGTCAAAACATTTTCGGAAACATCACAATAAAGATCCAAAAGACCTGAAAATGTGTGCAATAGATAGAATTGATGATCACTGGTGGGGGGTGTCATAAAAAACAGGCCATTTCACAAAATTAAACATTTTGGAACCACAGGCTCAATACTATGACGTCTGTGAGTCTAAACATTGAAATAGATATAAATTGTTTCATACACAATTATTAGGGAAAAAAACAAAAAAACAAAATTCATAATAAGAAATATGAAATAAAACATCTATGAGCATCTAAAAGTAGTATAGAACAAAGAGTAAGGACAATGGATAAACAAGGAGAGGTTTTAAATATTTTTACAGGGAAAAGTTCTTAGACTCACATGCATATTCATATGAACAATTATGTTTTTATTGATATAAAACATTTATACTAACATATCAACATTTTTATGATGAATCATTTTTAAAAAGTATATTTTTTAATTTTTTATTTTCATTTTTGTTTACTTTTTTGCACATTTATTATGTTAATTATGACTCTAATAATGTGAATGTGGAGATGTGTGATGTCGCTATAAAACAGTTTATATACAAAGCAAGTGGGAAAAAGATAGGAAGGTAGAGTCATAGAAATAATTAATAGTGACACAAAAGAAAATCCATACAATGTAGTCATGTGTGGTGTGTGGGGTGGAAGTGACTGCAAATGGGAGGGAAATAACTGAGCAAACAGAAAGGAGTAAGTATGGGTGTAATAGGTAAAGGAGGAAGTAGTGATGGTTGTAGTAGGAGGTGCTCACCATATAAATATAGAATCAGATACCAGAATCCCCCAGCTTCTGAGGACGCTTCCTGGGTGGAGCAAAATGCATTAGGCAGGTAGATACCTCTGACTATGTCACGTCCACTCTTTGGAATGCAAACCGCGACTTTTGAATTCCAGAATGGCGTCATTACATGCTCACATGCAAGAGGAGAGTTTTGTAAGTGCGCAATTGACTGACCAATAAAAATGGAATTAAACTATGGATTTCTTTCGATTCTATCTCCCTACACTCACATAAGGTTCTTTGACCTACCTACCGGAGTCACAAAAGAAAGAAAACAAAAATGTTTTGCCACTGGAGGATTATCTTTTAAACACAGGCGTTTAACCTATCACTAGTCAGTGAGTAAGGGCACATAAGGAGGAGAGCAGAATGGCACTTGTTGAAAAATACTGGCACTGGAAGAATAAAATAACTAGCACTTTAAAGGACTTATTGTTCATGCACATTTTTTGCACTGATTGCACTTTAATTTTCTAAAAGTATTATTTATTGTGATTTAAATATTATGTTTCTGCACAAATAATGAATAGAGATAAATATTAAGCACTTTATGGCTAGACAACACTGGGTACACACATAAAAATACCTAATAGGAATATACACCTTACAACCCAGGAGCAGTCTTGTAAACGCATTCCACACACTACATAGTGCGGGGATCACAATATTTTAAAAAGTGGATGTTGCTAAAAGTGGACATGGCCAAGTGTGAGTGATTCTTTATCATGGATGGCTTGCAGTTTATCACTTCTCCCCTTTTTGCATAGATACAATAGGGCCTGAGGGTACACCAAGGAGATTGTGGGAGTAAAATAATCCCAAATTGGAGCCAGAAATGATAACTCACATGAAGTGTAAGGGCCATCAATGATAACCCCCAGCATGTGTAAGGGCCAGCAATAGTAACTCCCAGTAAGTGTCAGGACCAACAAATTTACAATGCCCAGAAATTATTCCCCAACATGTGTCAGGGCAAGGAAAAAAAAAACCCCAGTGCATTAATTAACCACTTGCCGACCGCCGCACGACTATCTACGACGGCGGTCAGCCCCTCACAGGCAAACTAACGTAGGGCTACGTTGCTTGCTTGTGAGGGTCTAGGGAGCGAGCGCGCGCCCCCGGAGGCGCGCTCCCGCGTGGTCACGGACCCCCCCGCGCGTGTGACCAGCGGACCCGATGTCCGCCGGCCACTCGGCGATCGGCGGGGGAGAGGGAGAATGTCAGGCAGCTTGTGTAAACAAGCTGCCTGTCATTCTCCTCGCTGTAAAGACACTGATCACATGGATCTACTATGTAGATCCGTTGATCAGTGTCCTTACAGCTCAAGCCACAGCCAATCACAGTAGAAAGCACGCCCCTAGGGACACACACAGCCCCTCCCTCCCAAATAAAGTTAACCCCTTCACTACCAGTGTATTTTTACAGTAACAGTGCATATATATAGCACTGATTACTGTAGAAATGTCACTGGTAACCCCAAAAGTGTCAAAAATGTCAGTCAAGGGTCCAATCTGTCCGCCGCAATGTCGCAGTACCGCAAAAAAAATCGCAGATCGCCGCCATTACGCGTTAAAAAAAACAACAAAAATGACAAAAATCTTTCCCTTTGTTAGTAAACGCGATAACTTTTGCGCAAACCAATCAAAATACGCTTTTTGCGATTTTTTTACCAAACATAGGTAGCATAATTATACAACACATAGGTAACAAATTGGCCGAAAATGTTAAAAAATTTTGATTTTTACATTTTTTTGGGGGGGAATTTCATATAAAAAAATGTGAAAAATATTGCTATTTTTGCAAAATTTACGCTCTTTTTTTGTTTATAGCGCGTGATCAAAAAATCGCACAGGTGATCAAATACCACCAAAAGAAAGCTCTGTTTGTGGGAAAAAAAGGACGCCAAATTCGTTTAGGTACAGCGTCACACGACCGCGCAATTGTCCGTTAAAGTCACGCAGTGCCGAATCGCAAAATACCCCCTGGTCGGAATGGGGGTAAAATCTTCCGGGGCTTAAGTGGTTAACTCCTGGAATGGCACAGTAATTAATCCCAGGCACAGCACCATAATTAACCTCCATCACTGCACAATAAATAACCCCAAGTATTGCACAACTAGCTCTCAACATTGTACAACAATTAACCCCCAGAACTGTACAATTATCTCCCAACATTACACAATAATTAACCCCAACATTCCAAAAGCATTATCTCCAAACATTGCAAAATAATTTATGCCATATATTGCACAATAATATAGAGTGTGGAGATCAGATCTATATACAAATTAGAGTGTCCCTATACAATGGTGATTAGGGCTCAATGTGCCACTTTACATTATTAGTTTGTACTTAGTATGCCTTTACATTGGTGGTCAGTACTCAGTTTGCCCTCTTACAATGGAAGTCAGCTCTCAGTGTGTCCCCTTACAATGATAATTAGTACTCAGTGTATCCCTTTACATTAATGATCAGTGCTCAATAAGTCCCCTTTCATTGGTTGTCAGTGTTCTACCGTTACATTGCTGGTCACTATGCTCCCCTTACATTGGTGGTCAGTGTGTTCACCTTACATTGGTGGCCAATGTGCTTCTCTTACATAGTAGACCTGTGTGTTCCCTTACATTGGTGGTTATTGTGTTCTCCTTACATTGGTGGTCAGTGTACTCACCGTACACTGATGCCCAGTGTGTTCTCTTTAAAGCAGTGGTTGTCTGTGCTTCACTTACATTGGTGGTCTGTGTGCTCCTCTTACATTGGTGGACATAGTGTTCCCCTTACATTGGTGGTCTGTGTGTTCCCCCTACATGGGTTGGGGTTTGTTCCCCTTACAGTAGTGGTGAGTGTGCCCCCTGTACATTATTGATCAATGTTCTCTCCTTACATTTGAGGTCAGTGTTGCCCACCATTTGTTACCCTAGATGCCCCCCCCCCTCCAGCAGCATCCCCTTAATCTTGGCATAGTGGCAGAGGCAGCAGGTGGGCAGCAGGAAATGAAAGGTTGATGGTGCAATAGTTTCCAGCATACCTGTTTCCACCACTAATTACATGTATGGGTGGGATTAGGGGTGGCAGCATTACTTACACCAGGAAGTTGGGTCTGCCAGCACTAAATATGACAAGTGGGGGACCGGGGGAGAGGTGTGGCATAGGATACTTCAACAGAAGGTGGCAGCTGCTGATAGAAATGCTATGGGATTACCTAAAGAATTTTGAGTGTTCCTGAGCACACCCATGCCTCCCCTCTGACCATCCCTACTGCATGGCACCCCTTCAAATGGATCCCAGGGTAACTGTCATACCCTGAATATATCATTTTTACAGACATGTACAACACTCATACAATCATTTTTTTTTTAAATAAAAATTTTCTACTACATATGCTTTTTAGCCTACCTTAAAAAAGGCCTTTATGAAGGTGCATGTGCGGTAGCATCCAAGATGGCTGCTTAAACTGAGAGCTCCGCACTGTCTTGGCAGTTCAGCCCACCCCATTGCCGATTGAAAACCACAAGACTAGCGCCCCAACCATCATCAGCTAGGTGAAGCTATCCTACACGGACACATGTCAGGAGGTTCAGTCCGGAGGGACCTCCGGCCACACTTTTCAGCTAATGCTGCTCCAGCCTATTCCAAGATGGTGGCCACGGCCCAGCCATGTGTTCATATGGAGGAAGGAGATACAGAGCAGGGATCCACTCCTCTATCCCCGCTCGGGCATGTGAGTAACCAACAACAAATTTTCCCCTCTCCTGCATCCACAGACACACTAACTGGGCACACAATGGAGGAATACATGCTGTCCCCACTGGGAATCACTCCAGTTTTCCCAGTCCATGTTACTGGGTCAGAGGAACTAAGCCAGAATCTGCAACTAATTAACATTGATTTACTTCACAAACTATCTGAATTACTGGACAAAGGATTGTCACAAGTAGCTGCTAAAATAACAGGGGATATCAAGGCTGACTTTCAGAATTTAGGGTCCAGAATGGAAGCCATTGAGCACAAACTAGATTCTACAGTCTTAAGAGCCAATCAGAACACAGAGCACATTCAAGTTCTACAGAAACAACTAGAAACCGCTCTCGCAAGGATTGATGATCTCGAGAACAGATCAAGAAAATATAACTTTAGACTTAGGGACTACCAGAGTCAGTGACAGATATTCCAGCGGCAGTTAGAGTTTATCAAAGACTTGATTCCTGATCTTCCATCGCATAGACTGGAACTTGACCGAGCTCACATGGCCTTAAGACCACCCAGAAAAGATGGCTCTCCAAGGGATGTGGTGGTCAAACCCCATTTTTATGCAGTAAAAGAGGAAATCATAAAAAAATCTCGCTCTCAAACTCAACTCACCTGCCAGGGTCTTATGTTGCAGATTTTTGCCGACCTCTCTCCCTCTACAATCCAAAGGAGAAGATCCCTGAAACCTCTTCTAACTGTCTTATCCCAAAGAGACATTAAATACTGGTGAGCCTTCCCATTTGCTCTCAAGTTCATCTAAAAAACAAAACGTATTCCTTTTCTAACTTTGTGGATGGAGAATGAATGCTACTGAACTTGAAATTAATCTCCCAACAGCCCTTGTCTAACTTGAACTCCTTACATGGATCCGCCAAACGTTCTACACCCCCAAGCCCTATCACCCCTGTGTGGAACAAGACCAAGCACAAGTGTTCTAAGGACAATCTGCCTCCTTGATCACCCCAAGCCATATTCTCTCTTAAAAATGTTTTTCCCTGGTTGACCCTTGATATAGGATATTTTCAATCAAGACTGGTCCTAAACACTTACAATTTTTAACCCCCCCCCCATTTATATATTTATGTATTTTATATACAACCTGTATTTAAGCTCCTGATGAATGGACGAGGTCCTAGAAACGCGTCGAGCCTACAATAACTCATGTAATTCCTAGTCTGATACAAGTAAAGACTGTAAGCCTACAGGGAGCATGATGTCATATTAAATCTGTTATACCTTTTAGAGATCCCAGTTTGATCCATGTGAAATTGTATTTATTCTTATTTAATGTGAATTTTATAATCTTTTGTATGCCAATTCTCTGTATGTGTCCTCATCGGTTGTATATGTGACTCTTTTTAATAAATGTATTTAATTTATCTATTATACCATCCAGCTGTCCTCACTCAAAGTCCCATTTTTCTCCTTGGTCTCTCTTTGGGTTTTTTTGCATATATATTTAGGGATGGAGGCAACTGGACAGAAAAGGTGGCAGACCAAATTTCTTTTGCTTTGTATTAATTGGGTGGAAGTCACCCGTGTTTTTTATGCTCTGCTACACCGGAGGGGGGTTTTTCCTACAACCTATCTAAAACTCTACAATTTATATAATCATATTTATATTAAAATTTGCTATATCTAGGTCCCGTTATCTTCCAGCCCCGGGTGGAGGTCGGGGCTGTATGCGGATCCCTGGTTCCGGGGCTGCGATGGATGGCCATGCCAGGTGCGTGGCGCCCGACGGCATCATATCACCATGGCAACCCCTTTGCTTTCCATCTACGTCAGGGGCGGTTTGTTCACACCCATATCCGGTCTGATCGACCGGATGTGGGAGGTACAATTTCCGTCCATATATACCTGACGTTAGCATGGCGCTGGCGTGGACTCATCCTTGCATATCGGGGCACACAGCTTTGGAATTGTTCTATCTTGATCCTCACTGTTTTTCCTTCATATACTTCACACCTTATCGCTCTGCAACTCTGGTAATATATTTTTTCTATTTCAGTTTTTACTTTCAGTCTTGCATGCACCGCTGTTAGTACTACACCTTTGGTTGTTATAAGCATGTGATGTTCTTCGGGGACACTTTTGTATTACTCTCACCTAATCCTTTTACTTTCCTTTCTTCACAATCACCTGATACCCAGTACCCATCTGGGCCTACTTTATTCTCATATTATTCGCACTAGTTTACTCACTTCTTTGGTACTTTATTCTAGGATGGCATTTCCTTGGCTGCATTCCTGGCACTTTTTCCTGGGCTAATTGATCTATCTTATCTGTCTCCTTAAATGAGAAATTTTGAAATACATTTCCCCTTTATTTACCCAATATATGGATATACCTATACATATATACATATATTTTTATCTTTTTTATCCCAGCATGCCTCCTTTTGCCATCTTTCGGAGTGCTGACAATTCTTGGAGTGCGGTTTTATGGATTTTTGACTCTCACTCTACATATGGTTTTTCTCATTCCGGCTGCCCCCCATGCTGGTTGTTGTTTATGCCTCAGCCCCGGTCCAAGCGTTCTCCGGATCGGCCCTGCCCTCCTTCTCCAAGATTGGATAGTGTTTTTTCAAACATATCATACTACTCAAGGTAGTGTTTTTTCTACCATTTTTTTTCTTTTTTCTCTTCTTCCAATACATTATAATTAAGCCCCTTTTTATTTCTATTTCGTCATAATTTAGATTACCAGTTTCAGATATACAACCTGTATTTAAGCTCCTGATGAATGGACGGAGGTCCAAGAAACGCGTCGAGCCTACAATAACTCATATGTAATTCCTAGTCTGATACAAGTAAAGACTGTAAGCCTACAGGGAGCATGATGTCATATTAAATGTGTTATACCTTTTAAAGATCCCAGTTTGATCCATGTGAAATTGTATTTATTCTTATTTAATGTGAATTTTATAATCTTTTGTATGCCAATTCTCTGTATGTGTCCTCATTGGTTGTATATGTGACTCTTTTTAATACATTTATTTAATTTATCTATTATACCGTCCAGCTGTCTTCACTCAAAGTCCCATTTTTCTCCTTGGTCTCTCCTTGGGTTTTTTTGCATCCGAGAAATTTAGGTTCTCCCAAATCTCACATTGTTTAACCACTTCAATACAGGGCACATTTCCCCTTCCCGCCCAGGCCAATTTATAGCTTTTAGCGCTGTTGCATTTTGAATGACAATTGCGCGGTCATGCAACACTGTACCTAAACCAAATTTATGTCATTTTTTCCCATAAATAGAGCTTTCTTTTGGTGGTATTTGATCACCACAAGGTTTTTTCTTTTTTGCTAAACGAATAAAAAATGACCGAAAAGTTTGAAAAAAAAAAAAGGTTTTTGTTTATGTTGTAAAATTTTGTAAATAGATGTGTTTTTTCCTGCACTGATGAGCACTGATGAGGCTGCACTGACAGGCACTGATGAGGAGGCACTGATGGGGTGGCACTAATATGCTGCACTAATTTGCAGCACTGATGGGCACTGATATGTGGCACTGATATGCAGCATTGGTGGGCACTGATAGGTGGCACTGCTGGGCACTGATAGGCAGCATTGATGGGCACTGATAGGTGAAACTGATGGGCACTGATAGGCGGCACTGATGGGCACTGATAAGTGGCACTGATGGGCACTGATAGGCAGCACTGATGGGCACTGGTGGGCGGCACTGATGGGCACTGATGGGCAGTGATATGTGCCACTGATGGGCAATAATGGGCACTGGTTGGCAGCACTGATAGATGGCAATGATAGGCACTGGTGGGCAGCACTGATGGGGAGGGCACTGGCGGGCTCCCTGAGCCCTGATTGCCATCTCTGGTGGCCATGGTGGGCATCCCTGGGGTCATGGGTGAGCATCCCTGGTGGTTCCAGTGGGACCCCCCCCAAGGGTCTGCACTGGTAATCAATGCTCTGATTACCAGTACAGATCCCCCCCCTGTCAGGAGAACCACAAATCGTCTCTCCTCTACTCGTGCCTGTCAGGCATGAATTGAGGAAAGCCGATCAACTGCACTTCCTATTTACTATGTGACCAGCTGTAATTGGACACAGCTGGTCACATGGTAAAGAGCCTACATCAGTAGGCTCTTTACCGTGATCGGAGATGCGGTGCGCCAGAGTCACACGCTGCTCTGCGCGCCCCCCGGGGGCGCGCAGAGCGCATTATCCTGCCGCCGTCATATGACGTTGAGTCAGGATAGTGTAACCACCTTCCTGCCGTCATTTGCCTATAGGATGGGCGGGAAGTGGTTAAATACTCTTTGGAAAAGTAAACCTGACCCCTCGAAATTTGCGGAATACGAGCTTTGGTGTGGCAAGGCCACGGAGCAAAAGGGGGGCGTCTTAATAATCTACTCATCACTGGCAACAGATCATACCAAATATGATTGCTTGGGAAAGGGACTTACAAGAAAATTGGGACATAGAGCACTTTCTCTAGATCTTTTAGAGGTATTTGCAACTATTCTCTAACAGAAGTGAATCTCAAGGTACTCACACAATGGTACCTGGTCCCATCCAGGCTAGCCAAAATGTTCCCCTCTTCCTCTCCCCAATGCCTTATTGGTTGCCAGATGTTAGGATTGATGGTCCATGTGTGGTGGGAATGTCCGAAGATCAGGGGGTTTTGGAACAAAATCTTCTAACTAATTCGTAAAGTTACTGGCTGCATGGTTACCAAATCTCCCTCAGCAGCACTTCTTAACTTTCCCATCCTGAACGTACCCAAACATAAAACATCAAACACTGATTTCTTTTATCTTATTGGGAGCTAAACTTACCACAGCCAGAGCATGGAAAAAACCAAATGTCTCTATTAGGGCGGCTAAGAGGAAAGTATCATGGATAATGTCTCAGGAGAAATTGGTTAGCATCCTAATGGATTATGTTAAAAAGTTTGAGGCAATTTGGGAAACATGGGCAAAGCATATGGGTATATACTTAATCCCCGTAAAATAGCTGATTCCTGATAAGCTGAAGTGACCGACTGAAGGTTTGGCTGACCTTCCTTTTTTCTTCTATACTTTCTAATATTCTGTTCTACCTTCTTTCTTTAATACCTTTGACACTTTGAAATTTCGGTACTTTAACAAGCTGGTTGTTCTTATGCAATGAAAACTACGTCTGAAGCTGAACATCAGACCCAGGCGTCATAGAAATCGATAGCTAGCTTGCTACATTTAAGTTATCCTGAAAGAGCTCATCCCTATTCCAAAGTTAACAATGTTGTTAGTGTTCATCAGTCTCCTTTACACTATTGCTTTTGATACAGGTAATGGCTTGATGCTATCAGCTTTAGCAATAAAAGATTTTTTGAAAAAAAAGTTTGAAAATATGGAGAAGAGGTTGACCAGGGTGTCTCCCACTCCAGGACACAGTTAGAATCCAATGGGGTGTCCGGGTGTGGTCACCATCACTCCCACCGACAGGTGAGCACTCACAATAACTCACCACCGACTACACAAGTCTATTCCAAAATTATGTTTGACCTATGTATCGCCTTACATAAATTACCATGTATTGTTCAATTGTATATCAGACATGTTCAGCTCTACTACTTTTATGACCTATGTATATCACTTCTCATTTGTGAAAACTTCAATAAAAAATTATTGAAAACAAAAAAAGGTCTTTCTAAAATGTCTTACAGGATAATTGCATGGGTCAGTTAGTGAATGCACCAACAAGAGATAACGCATTACTAGACCTACTGATTATAAACAATACAGACCTGATTGCGGATGTGTTGAAATACTGGGGAACTTAGGAAACAGTGACCACAGGTCAATTAGATTCAGTATAAATCACAGAATGTGACACAATGGTAATACAAGTACACTTCATTTCAAAAGAGCCAACTTCCCTAAACTGCGCTCTTTGCTAGACAATATTAAATGGGATAAAATGGGATAAAATCCTAGGAATAAGGAACACTGAGGAAAAATGAGAGTGCTTTTGGAGCATACCAAAGGTATTGGTCAGTGCATTCCAATGGGAAATAAGTTTAAAAGAGCTAAAATGAATCCTGGGTGGCTAAACTCTAACGTAAAAATGCATATAAAAGCAAAAGAAAAGGCCTTCAAAAAATATAGGGCTGAGGGGTCATTATCAGATTTCCAACAATACAACCAATGCAATAAGAAATGTAGGAGCACAATCATGTCAGATTAAATAGACCACAAAATGCACGTAGCGGAGGACAGTAAAAACAAAAACCCCAAGAAATATTTTAAATATATTAACAGTAAGAAAGTGAGGCCAGAACATATTGGCCCCATAAAGGATGGTGAAGGGAATTTGGTTAAAGAAAACAAAAAGAAGGCAAAGGTTTTAAACGCATTATTTTCCTCAGTTTTCATGAAGGAAAAGGGAGGATATAATAACTAAGACTGAATGTAACACGTCACAGAATGCACCCTCATGGCTAACAGAAGCCAGTATCAGAAATAGACTTTAAAAACCTAACATAAATAAGTCACCAGGACCAGATCGAAAAAAAATGTTTCATTGAAAGTGAATTTAAAAAAACACGAGTCCATTCACTGAAATTGGTAGAGAAGCATTTTAACCTTAACCACTTGCCGACCGCCGCACGACTATCTACGTCGGCGGTCAGCCCCTCACAGGCAAACTAACGTAGGGCTACGTTGCTTGCTTGTGAGGGTCTAGGGAGCGAGCGCGCGCCCCCCGGGGCGCGCTCCCGCTCCCGCGTGGTCACGGACCCCCCCGCGCGTGTGACCAGCGGACCCGATGTCCGCCGGTCACACGGCGATCGGCGGGGGAGAGGGAGAATGTCAGGCAGCTTGTGTAAACAAACTGCCTGTCATTCTCTTCGCTGCAAAGACACTGATAAAACGGATCTGGTATGTAGATCCGTTGATCAGTGTCTTTACAGCTAGAGCCACAGCCAATCACAGTAGAAACCACGCCCCTAGGGACACACACAGCCCCTCCCTTCCAAATAAAGTTAACCCCTTCACTACCAG
The DNA here is from genome assembly GCF_965119305.1 of Pelophylax lessonae. Taxonomy (NCBI): domain Eukaryota; kingdom Metazoa; phylum Chordata; class Amphibia; order Anura; family Ranidae; genus Pelophylax; species Pelophylax lessonae. The sequence continues at coordinate 356,033,448 of NC_138768.1, forward strand.
TGTATTTTTACAGTAACAGTGCATATATATAGCACTGATTACTGTAGAAATGTCACTGGTAACCCCAAAAGTGTCAAAAATGTCAGTCAAGGGTCCGATCTGTCCGCCGCAATGTCGCAGTACCGCAAAAAAAATCGCAGATCGCCGCCATTACGCGTTAAAAAAAAAAACAACAAAAATGACAAAAATCTTTCCCTTTGTTAGTAAACGCGATAACTTTTGCGCAAACCAATCAAAATACGCTTTTTGCGATTTTTTTTACCAAACATAGGTAGCATAAAATAAATTGGCCGAAAATTTTTAAAAATTTTGATTTTTACATTTTTTTTGGGGGGAATTTCATATAAAAAAATGTGAAAAATATTGCTATTTTTGCAAAATTGACGCTCTTTTTTTGTTTATAGCGCGTGATCAAAAAATCGCACAGGTGATCAAATACCACCAAAAGAAAGCTCTGTTTGTGGGAAAAAAAGGACGTCAAATTCGTTTAGGTACAGCGTCGCACGACCGCGCAATTATGCGTTAAATTCACGCAGTGCCGAATCGCAAAATACCCCCTGGTCGGAATGGGGGTAAAATCTTCCGGGGCTTAAGTGGTTAAACTGCGAAGAGGGCTCTTTACTGTCACAGCAGTAGGGTTGTTGAATTCTCTTCCACAAGCAGTGTTATCAGCAGGAAGTGTTGATAGTTTAAAAAAAACTATTAAATGAGCGCCTTAAAGCGTAACTCCACTTTTATTGAGAAAAAAACATTCCCCTCTGGGTGATTTCTGTACATTGCAAGGATTTTAACAAACTTTGTTGCAGATTCTTACCTTTTGTTATTCTGAAGAAACCATTGTTTGTTCCACTGTGCCTCTGTGCTGAGTGGGTCAAATGGGAGTGGTTTCATAATTATCTATCAGCTGTGGCAGCTGCGGGGCTCTAATGAGGAAAGCTGCTATGCCTGTATCCCTTTAGACGTGTTCCTATTGGGAGTATCTCACCAAAAATGACATTTTTGTTGCAGGGGATGCCAGAGATCTGAAAACCATGATCCTACTTTATCATATGTATTTACTGCTATTTCTCATATGGCTCTATACTAATACATAATGCAATGCTGCTTCTCATATAGCTCTATACTAATACATATACATAATTATTCTCATTGCCATTAGAAAAATTGTTCCAGTGCCATACATTATAAAATATAAATAAATAATTAAAAATCATTAATAAAACAGTTAATGTCGAGGTCTACGTTCAAACTTGTGGGTATCATGCTTTTTAATAAATAAATCCATTTTGTTTCATTACGCGAAATCGCCCTCTTTGTTAACTCTATCTATGCCACAAAAGGACAATTTCCTAGGGTCTCTATTGTGGTAGAGCCTAAAATGATTTGAGAGGCTATGTTTGCAGGAGCCTTTTTTAATGTTGTTTATATGTTCTCCTTATCTTACTTTTAATTCCCTGGTAGTCCTACCTACATATTATAGGCCACATTCGCATTCTAGTAAGTATGTTACATGGGTGCTACTGCAGGTTATGAATTTATCTATTTGGTACGTTAATAAAGTTGTGTTCAAACTAAAATGTGTTTTCTTTTTTTGTTCTTTATGGCATGTTCTACAGGCAGTGCATTTTCCACACCTAAAATAACCCCACCTGATCCAAAAAAGTGACTGTTTTTTTTTTTTTTTTGGGGGGGAGGGGGCTGGTACGTTCTTAAATATTTTGTCTCTCAGATTAGGTGGGCGTGTGTATATAAACTTAGGTCTTTTAGGTAAAATCTTTTTAAAAATGGGGTCTCTTAAGAGTACGGGTCAATGTGTTTTAAAAACTTTTTCAAGTTGCTTATATTGTACATTGAACTCTGTGCAGAAGGCTATCTTGTACTCTTCTTTCGATTTTGGTCTTGGTACCAATAATTCCTCTCTATTTGCAATTCTTATGTTTTGTTGTATAATAGTCAAAGATGTAGGCTTATAGCCCTTTTCTACAAATCTATTGATTAATATGTTGTCTTGTTCGTCATAGTCTTCTGTAGTGTTGCAGTTTCTTTTGATCCTTAATAATTGGTACCCCCGCTAGCCACTTGGGATGGTGTCCACTACTTGTGGAAATGTAGCTGTTCTTGTCTACTTCTTTAAAATAAGTTCTAGTGTAAAGTTGATTATCCTGTTTAAAAATAGTGAGATCCAAATAGTTTATTTTTTCCTTACTATAGTCAGCCGTAAATGTTAGATTGTATTTTTTTTTGTTCATTTGCTGAATGAAATCTTTGAGTGTGTTTTCGGATCCCTCCCTTATGATAAAGATATCGTCTATATATCTTCTTTATATTTTTAGATGTGGGTTGGGTTTGGAAAAATGTTTTCGGCTTCCCACTTGCTCATAAGGATATTAGCGACCACTCTTATCTGTTTGTAGAATCCCATGCCCATGTTGCCCATGGCTGTCTCTAAAACATCCAACATAAAATCAACTTGGGGTTTAGGCAATGTATTAGAAAAATAAGAACTTCCGCGCTATGGACTAAATGGATAGATAAGTGAATAATTAAGTGAAAAAAATGTGTATAAATAAATAAATAAAAAATATGTAGTAAATGTATAAAATATAAAATATATATATATATATATATATATATATATATATATAGATATATCTAAAAATAGGCTGCAGCCTCCCTGGATGATAGTCCGGAGACTATGCACTGGATATAAAAGGAATAGGGGTGATGGCGCTACCTATATAATTTAGATATAATAAAAATGTAATAAGCTGTGATGCAAAGTGCCTTAAGCTAAAAACAATAATGTGTAATATTCAAACAATAATATATTCCATAAAAACTTCAATTAAGTGCAAGTGCAAGGTATAAAAGTGCCTGCAGAAAGATTGGAAAGTGACTGGTGCAATAATTGTATGAGCAATAAATAATATTTAACATGCAATATTAATGTGCTAAAAAATATGGTGCTATATAAAGTGAGCTGTTCCACTCATACCACGTGTTGATATGGGGAATAAAAAAGTGCCAACAGAGCAAAAATAGAAAAAAGTTATTATTTTAAAAAATACAGCTTGCAATGTCCAATAAGGAAAGATCCAGTAGAAAAGTCTATATCATGTGCGGTGACTTCAAAGGCAATAAAGGTGACAGCACTCGGAACAAACCGACACTCAGGTGAAAAGGTGACCCCGTGGTGGGTGGTAAGGTGCTGGGATTCCTTTGATAAAATTGCACACTTACCAGAGACACCCACCCCACACAGGGGTATAGAGCGGGTGTATTTATGGGTCTGGCAACCTAGCGGTATCCTCCTATCCCTGGGTGGAGGGCGTGTGCCGAGGATCAGGCTGGTCCTGGTGTGGATGTACCCTAGGATGGTCCCCTGTGTGCCTTCCTGCCTAGGTATGTTCCGAGGGATCCACTCAGCTCCACTCCCGATATTTAAACCAGAAAATAAATGGTGGACATAGTGTAATTCCGCAATATGCTTTATTGAGCAAAAAAATGAAAAGGTACTCACATTGAACAGGAAAAAAACGAGCGTGACTGTATTGTCCGAGCGCTTGCGATCCAAGCCTCGTTCCCATATAGGTTTACCGGAAATGACTTGACACGCTGTACGCGTTTCGTAGCTTGTACGTCATCAGCAGCGTCAAGTCACGTCCGGCAAGCTTCCCTTAAATATGTATGCGGTAACCAGGCAACCCTGATAGAGCTTCCTGATTTGTTGTGCGGTCCGAGCGGACTACGGAAACATGGCGCCTGCTAGAATGAAAAAAGCTATATATAAAGCAGAGATGACTCCGTCCGAATATATTAAAAAACTCTTAGCGAGGCGGTATATATAAATATCAGTGTAAAATGGTTCCTGGTCATGCATATACATATTTCCGGAAGAATAATATACATTCGGTATTCGAATACATAAAAAAGTTTATACATAAACATCAATACATGTCGATAAAAGTAACTGTCAGTAAAACATAAAAAATAAAGAAATATGAAATAAAAAATATAAAAATATATACATAGGAAGAAGATAAATGTAAAGAATATAAAAAATATGAAAATATAAAAACGGGGGGGGGGGGGGGGAAGTATAGAAGACGGGTATATGTAATTTTAAACTGTGTTTACGATGGGGGAATTTTTCGGGAGACATCTAGTGGACATGGGCAGAACTACACGAAATAATGTCAATAAATACATATATTGAATTCACATGAATTTAAAAATATATTTTGAATATTTTAAAAAGGATATTAAAATATATTAAAATGTTTAACTAAGAGGCGGATAGGAACTGCGTGAGGGTAAAAGTGTTGCAAATATCTAGTGTTAAATCTAATAAATGTAATAATCATATATGGGATTTATTTCCGTATGGCACACATAATTTAAATGAAGTTACACTAGGACATCTCACATGTATGTGTCATGTCCCAATATGTCACAGATGTTAACTAGATCTAAAAACAAGAGTGTTGAATAATCCTAAGTTGCACAGATTAAAATGAATACTAAAAATTAGAAATAAAACAATTTAAATCGATATCTAAATTTAGGCCTTTGGGCTGTAGTGTATGTAATCTATAGATCCATAAAGTTTCATTTTTGGAGATCTTTCTTGTTTTGTTGTCTCCTCGCCAATGTGCGGATATACAATCGATGCCACAGAAAGTGAGGCCTCTAGGGTCCTTATTATGCTTCTCCGCAAAGTGCCTAGACAGGCTGTGCTTAGGAAAACCTAAACGGATATTTTTAATATGCTCTCTAATTCTGATATATAACGGTCTGGTGGTCCTACCCACATATTGTAAACGGCAGGGACATTCCACCAAATATGTAACATGGTCTGTCTGGCAAGTAATAAGTTTATTAATATTGAAATTTTCCCCTGTTGTTCTCGATTTAAATTGTAATGTTTTCCTCGGTTGTTTTGGGTTAGTCTTACAGGCCAAGCATCTTTTGCACCTAATGAACCCCTTAAGGTCTTTGAACATTTTCACTGGTTTAGGTGGATCCACCACGTTGTGCACCAATTGATTTCGAAGTGAAGGTGCCTTTCTGTATATAAACGCAGGTTTATTGGGTAGCAATTTGGAAAGGGTCCTGTCGGATTTAAGTATAGGCAAGTATCTCTTGATGATGCGTTCAGTCTCTCTGAAATTTTTATGAAATCCTGTAATGAAAGCCATTTCTCCTCTCTTGTTTGTACGATTCTTTTTGTTTAGCAAATCGTCCCTATTCATTTTGGATATTATTTCTCTAGTTTTGTATAATTTCTCTTTGTCGTATCCTTTTTCTACAAATCTATCCAATAGGATTTCTGATTGTGTTAGAAAATCTTCGTGTTTATCACAATTCCGTCTCATTCTTATGAACTGGCCTTTAGGTATATTCCCTTTCCAATTGGGATGGTGGCAACTATTAATAGGTATATATCCGTTTCTGTCTGTGCTCTTAAAAAAAGTTCTACTTTTTAAAACATGTTCCTCCTTAAAAATTTGCAGATCTAAAAAATTGATCGATTCTTGGTTCCAGTTGCCGGTGAACTTTATTCCAAAAGGATTATTATTAAGTATTGAAAAAAATTCTTTTAAAGTGTCTTCAGTGCCATTCCAAATAATTACAATATCATCTATGTAGCGTTTGTAAAAAACCAACTCTGGAATATGTCGCCCATAGACACAAGTTTCCTCTAGTAAGTCCATGAGTAGTGTTGAGCGAACACGGACTGTATTATTCGTGTTCGTACCGAATAATTGGATTTTTTGTACCCGAACACGGACACGGACACTTTACTGTATGTTCGGGTAAAAATCCGTGTTCGGTCGTTTTATTTCCGGGTTTTGCATGCTTTGGCGCTCTTTTCATGGCGGGCTTTCAACAGCCAATCAACAATCGTTTAACTGGTGTGCCTTAAGCCATCCCAGCCATGCCTGCAAATGTCTCAGTAGCTGTGATTGGCCGTCTGAAGCATGTGACCAAGTCTTTATAAGTTCGAGGCAGCCGCAGCGGCGTCATTATGCTGCTTAGATTCAGGGACAGAGCACACATCAACGTGCTGGCTGCTGATTAGGGAAAGATAGGCAGGAAAAAACCATTTGTGTCCGGATAGAATTGAGGGACAGGTCGGAGTGTTTAGGCAGGGCGAGTTGTAGGCATTTTAGGGATAGAGTCTGCTGAATTATAGGGTCAGTGTCTTCTACAAACTACAATCGATATTGCTGTGTGGGGGGTGGGGTCTGCACTCAATCCTGATCTACGATCTCTTCTCAATCCTGTTAGGGACAGAGTCTGCTGAATTTTAGGGAAACTGTGTTCTACAAACTACAATCGATATTGCTGTGTGGTGTGGGATTGGAGATAGGCAGGTGTCAGTGATCCACATCCATTTTTCTGTGTGTGAGCTGCAGTGAACACAATCTTTTTGGGCTGCAGTGAACACAATCTTTTTGGGCTGCAGTGAACACAATCTTTTTGGGCTGCAGTGAACACAATCTTTTTGGGCTGCAGTGAACACAATCTTTTTGGGCTGCAGTGAACACAATCTTTTTGGGGTGCAGTGAACAAAATCTTTTTGGGGTGCAGTGAACACAATCCTTTTTGGTGTGCAGTGAACACAATCTTTGTGGGGTGCAGTGAACAAAATCCTTTGTGGGGTGCAGTGAACACAATCTTTTTGGGGTGCAGTGAACAAAATCCTTTTTGGGGTGCAGTGAACAACATCCTTTTTGGGGTGCAGTGAACACAATCTTTTTGGGGTGCAGTGAACAAAATCCTTTGTGGGGTGCAGTGAACACAATCTTTTTGGGGTGGAGTGAACAACATCCTTTTTGGGGTGCAGTGAACAAAATCCTTTTTGGGGTGCAGTGAACAAAATCATTTTTGGGGTGCAGTGAACACAATCTTTTTGGGGTGCAGTGAACACAATCTTTGTGGGGTGCAGTGAACACAATCTTTTTGGGGTGGAGTGAACAACATCCTTTTTGGGGTGCAGTGAACAACATCCTTTTTGGGGTGCAGTGAACACAATCTTTTTGGGGTGCAGTGAACACAATCTTTGTGGGGTACAGTGAACAGAATCTTTGTGGGGTGCAGTGAACACAATCTTTGGGGGGTACAGTGAACACAATCTTTGTGAGGTGCAGTGAACACAATCTTTGTGGGGTGCAGTGAACACAATCATTGTGGGGTGCAGTGAACTCAATCTTTGTGGGGTACAGTGAACACAATCTCATACTTCTGAAGGTTTGAGGGTGCTGCCTGTTCCATACTCCCCCTACTCCTAGCCTTTTAGGGGTACAAACAATAGTAATTGGGGCCTAGTGTGGTTGTGTACGTGTGATATACATACACTTTTTTGGGATCATATTTTCTATTCCGCTATTTAATCAAAAACCTTTGGGGATCAGTTAAATTGGGGGATAGTCTGTGTTGGTACGTGTGAGAGAGATCCACCTTTCCAAGTTGTTGGGGTTCATCTCATACTTCTGAAGGTTTGAGGGTGCTGCCTGTTCCATACTCCCCCTACTCCTAGCCTTTTAGGGGTACAAACAATAGTAATTGGGGCCTAGTGTGGTTGTGTACGTGTGATATACATACACTTTTTTGGGATCATATTTTCTATTCCGCTATTTAATCAAAAACCTTTGGGGATCAGTTAAATTGGGGGATAGTCTGTGTTGGTACGTGTGAGAGAGATCCACCTTTCCAAGTTGTTGGGGTTCATCTCATACTTCTGAAGGTTTGAGGGTGCTGCCTGTTCCATACTCCCCCTACTCCTAGCCTTTTAGGGGTACAAACAATAGTAATTGGGGCCTAGTGTGGTTGTGTACGTGTGATATACATACACTTTTTTGGGATCATATTTTCTATTCCGCTATTTAATCAAAAACCTTTGGGGATCAGTTAAATTGGGGGATAGTCTGTGTTGGTACGTGTGAGAGAGATCCACCTTTCCAAGTTGTTGGGGTTCATCTCATACTTCTGAAGGTTTGAGGGTGCTGCCTGTTCCATACTCCCCCTACTCCTAGCCTTTTAGGGGTACAAACAATAGTAATTGGGGCCTAGTGTGGTTGTGTACGTGTGATATACATACACTTTTTTGGGATCATATTTTCTATTCCGCTATTTAATCAAAAACCTTTGGGGATCAGTTAAATTGGGGGATAGTCTGTGTTGGTACGTGTGAGAGAGATCCACCTTTCCAAGTTGTTGGGGTTCATCTCATACTTCTGAAGGTTTGAGGGTGCTGCCTGTTCCATACTCCCCCTACTCCTAGCCTTTTAGGGGTACAAACAATAGTAATTGGGGCCTAGTGTGGTTGTGTACGTGTGATATACATACACTTTTTTGGGATCATATTTTCTATTCCGCTATTTAATCAAAAACCTTTGGGGATCAGTTAAATTGGGGGATAGTCTGTGTTGGTACGTGTGAGAGAGATCCACCTTTCCAAGTTGTTGGGGTTCATCTCATACTTCTGAAGGTTTGAGGGTGCTGCCTGTTCCATACTCCCCCTACTCCTAGCCTTTTAGGGGTACAAACAATAGTAATTGGGGCCTAGTGTGGTTGTGTACGTGTGATATACATACACTTTTTTGGGATCATATTTTCTATTCCGCTATTTAATCAAAAACCTTTGGGGATCAGTTAAATTGGGGGATAGTCTGTGTTGGTACGTGTGAGAGAGATCCACCTTTCCAAGTTGTTGGGGTTCATCTCATACTTCTGAAGGTTTGAGGGTGCTGCCTGTTCCATACTCCCCCTACTCCTAGCCTTTTAGGGGTACAAACAATAGTAATTGGGGCCTAGTGTGGTTGTGTACATGTGATATACATACACTTTTTTGGGATCATATTTTCTATTCCGCTATTTAATCAAAAACCTTTGGGGATCAGTTAAATTGGGGGATAGTCTGTGTTGGTACGTGTGAGAGAGATCCACCTTTCCAAGTTGTTGGGGTTCATCTCATACTTCTGAAGGTTTGAGGGTGCTGCCTGTTCCATACTCCCCCTACTCCTAGCCTTTTAGGGGTACAAACAATAGTAATTGGGGCCTAGTGTGGTTGTGTACGTGTGATATACATACACTTTTTTGGGATCATATTTTCTATTCCGCTATTTAATCAAAAACCTTTGGGGATCAGTTAAATTGGGGGATAGTCTGTGTTGGTACGTGTGAGAGAGATCCACCTTTCCAAGTTGTTGGGGTTCATCTCATACTTCTGAAGGTTTGAGGGTGCTGCCTGTTCCATACCCCCCCTACTCCTCATCTAGCCTTTTAGGGGTACAAACAATAGTAATTGGGGCCTAGTGTGGTTGTGTACGTGTGATATACATACACTTTTTTTGGATCATATTTTCTATTCCGCTATTTAATCAAAAACCTTTGGGGATCAGTTAAATTGGGGGATAGTCTGTGTCGGTACGTGTGAGAGAGATCCACCTTTCCAAGTTGTTGGGGTTCATCTCATACTTCTGAAGGTTTGAGGGTGCTGCCTGTTCCATACCCCCCCTACTCCTCATCTAGCCTTTTAGGGGTACAAACAATAGTAATTGGGGCCTAGTGTGGTTGTGTACGTGCGAGATACATACACTTTTTTTGATCATATTTCCTATTCCGCTATTCAATAAAAACCTTTGAGGATCAATTGAATTGCGGGATAGTCTGTGTCGGTACGTGTGAGAGAGATCCACCTTTCCAAGTTGTTGGGGTTCATCTCATACTTCTGAAGGTTTGAGGGTGCTGCCTGTTCCATACTCCCCCTACTCCTCATCTAGCCTTTTAGGGGTACAAACAATAGTAATTGGGGCCCAGTGTGGTTGTGTACGTGTGATATACATACACTTTTTTGGGATCATATTTTCTATTCCGCTATTTAATCAAAAACCTTTGGGGATCAGTTAAATTGGGGGATAGTCTGTGTCGGTACGTGTGAGAGAGATCCACCTTTCCAAGTTGTTGGGGTTCATCTCATACTTCTGAAGGTTTGAGGGTGCTGCCTGTTCCATACCCCCCCTACTCCTCATCTAGCCTTTTAGGGGTACAAACAATAGTAATTGGGGCCTAGTGTGGTTGTGTACGTGCGAGATACATACACTTTTTTTGATCATATTTCCTATTCCGCTATTCAATAAAAACCTTTGAGGATCAATTGAATTGCGGGATAGTCTGTGTCGGTACGTGTGAGAGAGATCCACCTTTCCAAGTTGTTGGGGTTCATCTCATACTTCTGAAGGTTTGAGGGTGCTGCCTGTTCCATACTCCCCCTACTCCTCATCTAGCCTTTTAGGGGTACAAACAATAGTAATTGGGGCCCAGTGTGGTTGTGTACGTGTGATATACATACACTTTTTTTGGATCATATTTTCTATTCCGCTATTTAATTTAACTGGGCCTCCATGCGAGACCTGTGTGCCTTGTTGCGCTGTTTTGAGTACTCCACCAACATGGCCAGTGGCAATGACGCCGTTCTCAGCTTAACTATCCCACTTCTATGCCTCCTTGAAAAAACAATTCGGGCGATGATGGAAGAGGATGTGGCACAGGATGAGGAGGAGGAGGAGGATGAAGAGGTAACATTTCCAAGGCTTTCAGGGCAGTCATTCGCAAGGGGCTCCGAGGGTGGGTTCCTGCACACGCAAACGCCAGGGACGCAATTGTCCAGCAGGGGCACAGTTCTGGAGGATGAGGAGGATGAGGAGGAGGAGGAGCTGGAGGAGGAGATGGAACCATGTTCACAGCAGGGTGGCACCCAGGCCAGCTCATGGCCATCACTGGTGCGTGGCTGGGGGGATACAGAGGACACGGACGATACACCTCCCACAGAGGACAGCCTTTCGTTGCCTCTGGGCAGCCTGGCACACATGAGCGATTACATGCTGCAGTGTCTCCACAACGACCGCCGAGTTGCCCACATTCTAACTTGTGCTGATTACTGGGTGGCCACGCTGCTGGATCCCCGTTACAAGGACAACGTACCGTCCTTAATTCACTCACTGGAGCGCGATCGCAAGATGCGCGAGTACAAGCGCACGCTGGTAGACGCCATGCTGCTGGCATTCCCATCTGACAGCGGGGCCACAGTGGAAGCACAAGGCAGAGGAGGAGGAGGAGGAGGTCGCCAACGCAACCAGGGCACCGCCAGCACCTCAGAAGGCAGGGTTAGCATGGCCGAAATGTGGAAAAGCTTTGTCAGCACGCCACAACAAACAGCAGCACCAGCAGCTCAGATGGAACGTCTTAGCAGGAGGCAGCATTTTACCAACATGGTGGAGCAGTATGTGTGCACACGCCTACATGTAGTGAATGACGGGTCTGCCCCCTTCAACTTCTGGGTCTCCAAATTGGGCACATGGCTTGAGCTTGCCCTTTACGCCTTGGAGGTGCTGGCGTGCCCTGCAGCCAGTGTATTATCTGAACGGGTATTTAGCACGGCTGGGGGCGTTATAACAGACAAGCGCAGCCGCCTGTCCAGAGACAATGTGGACAAGCTCACGTTCATTAAAATGAACCAGGCATGGATCCCACGGGACTTTTCCGTACCTTATGCAGAATAGCAATGGATACCGACCTTACCCACCCATTGTTCCATTTTTGCTCTTTCTCACTCTTTTGGGGTGTACCCTCATTTAAAATTTTTGAAAAGAAGCAGTGTTGGCTACCTCGTCCTCCTCCTCAGGGCCAGATTAATGTAGGGGCTATTGGAGCTGCAGCTTCAGGCCCCTACCTTTTATATAGGCCCCGGGTTGGCCATATTCACTGTTACCGCTCTTCTGTCACTTGTAAACACAGAAGTCTGGCTTCTATGCTCGCTTCCCCAGGCAGCACCCTCAGAACCTCCCCACACAGCGTGAAGGCCGGACAAGGAGGGACAGTTGGCGATGCATGGATGTGTTTATGGGCTTCAGAGACAGCATCCCATGTTGAATTAGGCATGCATGGCTGCACCCTTCCTCCTCTGGGTGCATGGCAAGGCACGGCCCTTAAGGCCCTTCAAAATCCTCAGCACCAAGCCCATGATGCTGTTAATCCGGCCCTGGTCCTCCTCCACCGCCGCTTCCACCTACACCGCCCATAGGTGTGCGCAGCCTATTGCATTAAGGTGTGCACCCCAAAGTTGAAATACACATGCATGTGTTTGCCAGCAGGGAGAGTAATGTATCGGGGCCATGTACCTGTAGGCAAGGAGAAATAGAGCAGAGCAGGTCCCAGGGAGATCTTTCCCATCTCCTCACTGGCAATGCTATGTGCCCTAGGTGATTAGGGTGTGCCCAGGCACACCCAGCACACCCTGTGCGCACGCCTATGTCACCGCCACATCCACCACCACCTCAACCTCCCTCCTACTCCATATGGGCCTCGTCCTTCAGAGATGAAGAAGAACATTGTTTTATTTTTCTGTTTTTTTTTTGTTGTTTTAAGTTATTTCCCTATCCACATTTGTTTGCAGAGCACTTGCCATGCTCTTAATTACGTTTTGCTGCCATTTGCAGCACTCTAGCCCTTTCCTTTGGTGTTTTAGAGCCATTTTAGTGCCTTAAAGTTCGGGTCCCCATTGACTTCAATGGGGTTCGGTGTCCGGGAAAAGTTCGGTAAAAGTCCGGGACACGGACCCGGACTTTTTTTTAAAGTTCGGCCGAACCCGTCGAACACGGACATCTAGGTGTTCGCTCAACCCTATCCATGAGTAAATTAGCAACACTCGGTGCATATTTGGCTCCCATAGCCACACCCTTTGTTTGCAAATAGTATTCTTTATTATGCCAAAAGAAATTGTGTGACATTGCCAATTCTAATCCCTCAATAATATATTCTATCTGTGTTTGTTTTAATTTGCTATGTTGTTGTAATGCCTTTTTTACTGCCCGTAGGCCATCTGATTGGGTGATGCTTGTATATAGCGAATTCGCATCTATAGTGGCTAGGAAGCACTGGTCTGTAATGGGAATGGATTTTAAATCCTTAATAAGTTCGGAGCTATCTTTAAGATAGGATCTACCTTTTTTGACTATTGGTTGTAGATAAGTGTCTATGTATTCACCCAGTCTTGAGAACAGTGAATCTATGCCACTTACTATAGGCCTACCGGGTGGCTTCTGTGCGTTTTTGTGGATCTTAGGTAAATAATATACCACTGGTATCTTATTCGATTCAGATATTAAATATTCTCCTTCTTTTTTATTGAGTATTCCTAGTTCCTTCCCCTTTTTCACGTAGTCTTTAAGTTTCTTTTTGTATGTTTTGGTAGGATTGCTTTTAAGCTTTTTATATGTGTCAGGTATACTGAGAAGGTGGCTCATTTCGGCTTCATAATCAGATTTGTTCAAAATGACCAGGCCACCTCCCTTGTCTGCGGGCCTGATGACTATGTTTTTCTTTTTCTCTAGTTTCTTTATGGTGTGTTGGATGTAGTTGTATTTTCTTGGATTGGTTTTTATCTTACGTAGATCCGCCTCTACCATTTGTTTAAACGCACTAATGCATTCTGTTCCCGGTACTTTAGGGTTAAAGAGGGATTTATTCCGTAACCCTGAATGCTCAAATTTAGAATTGACTGATGTTTGCGTGGAACCTTTCAGACTAAAATGCTTCTTTATTTTGAGTTTTCTTAAAAACTTGTGCAAATCTATAAAAACTTCAAAGGGATCCACTTCTTTATTTGGGGCATATTTAAGACCAAGATCTAGGATAAAAAATTCATCTGGGGTAAAAACAACATCAGTCAGATTAAAAATGCCCTGTCCTAAAATTCGCGTCTTCTTTTTCTTCTGGCCTCCTCTCTTCCCTCGTGTACGTCTTCGTTTTCCCAGTATTGGTTCTGGTATTGTGGTCTCAAGTATCCTGTTTGTTGTTGACCTCTCCATGTCCCTTGGTATCCTCCTCCTCCTCTGGGTGGGACCGGTCTTCGGTTCCTGGGGTGGAAAGTTTTCACCTGAGTGTCGGTTTGTTCCGAGTGCTGTCACCTTTATTGCCTTTGAAGTCACCGCACATGATATAGACTTTTCTACTGGATCTTTCCTTATTGGACATTGCAAGCTGTATTTTTTAAAATAATAACTTTTTTCTATTTTTGCTCTGTTGGCACTTTTTTATTCCCCATATCAACACGTGGTATGAGTGGAACAGCTCACTTTATATAGCACCATATTTTTTAGCACATTAATATTGCATGTTAAATATTATTTATTGCTCATACAATTATTGCACCAGTCACTTTCCAATCTTTCTGCAGGCACTTTTATACCTTGCACTTGCACTTAATTGAAGTTTTTATGGAATATATTATTGTTTGAATATGTGAGGGATTAGCTCGGTGGTAGGCGTGGATGACCCCTTGGGGGGTGCGTTTTCCCAGAGAGGTAGCCGACAAGTGCTTGCAAACAAACAGTGTGGTTTATTAAATGGTGTTTTCTTCACCAGGCTGTATGCAGCAAAACATCCAAAATAAAATAAAACAGAAAATAAATCCTTGCCTCTGTGGGCGGCTACCTTCTCACAACTGGAACCTGCCTAAGTGTCTGTCTCCAACCTACCGTCGGGCAGACTTCCTTGTCCTCCAGCGGACACTCAATAGTCCTTTTATAATAGCTTCACAGGGCAACACAGTCCTTTGTTTCTTTCACATCAACAGTTCGTCTTCTCACCTTTGAGACGTATTCACCCTTGGTTACCGTCCCGGGCACACATCACTCCGGGGGGTCTTCTCCCAGGCCCACACATCCTGTCGGGAGGCACACGCTGACTGTCCTCCTGCTCCCAGCCCACATGGCTTCAGGATGCAGCTTCTGGAGGCAGCAAACAATAGGAATTTCTCTGAACAAATTATAGAGCCTTAACTCCCTCATTCTGAACAGGTGAAGGCCTTTCAACTTCCTGCTGGCTAGCTCTGTAGCCAACACCCTAAATTAATTAATGGACTTTCTAAATCAGGTAGAAATGTATCTCCTTCCTGTGACTACATTCCCAGATTTAGCTGACTTCCTGTTACATACCCCCCCCTCTTGTTTCAACCCTAGGGTTGGGACACAGATTTCCAGGCACGCATGTGTCAAGCACTGCTGACTCACTGATAAGCCTCCTATTATCCTCAAGCTTCCGGATGAAACTGTTTTGTCATCTTCATTGACGGATTTCTCATAAATGCCACACAGTTTGTCTCTCATCTCATATACACATTCTTCAACTGCATTTTTGGCATCATTTCGCTCCTTCTCGTTTCTGTCATCTTCATTGACAGCTTTCTCATAAATGTCAGACAGCTTGTCCCTCATAACCGTCTGTCCAATCCACCATGGAGGACCGTGATCCATAGGCAACTCAATTGGGCTAGTCTTAATGTCTTCAACATTCTTAAGACGCCTCTCTCTGCAATCCATAAATGTTTTCCACAAAACTTTGAGAACCTTTGCTTCACTAAGCTTTGTTCCAAGTAGGGACTCTTGACATCCCTCTGTGACTTGAGTTGCCTCTCCATACATCTGTACACAATCATTGACTTTTTGTTGTAACAGGGAAGGATCTTCCTTCTTGAGCTTTGCTTGCTCTAAGATGCTGTGCAGAGGATTTTCCAATTGAGACAACAGGCTGTCACACATTTCTTCAAAGTGACCCCTGTTCCTTTTCCCAGAGATATCAATATCATTCAAACATTTCATATTCATAGGCAGATCTGAAGCATTTGCACTCATCAACTTCTTAAACTTTTCGCCCTCCTGAGCGAGTCGCAGTAAAGGCCTACTACTTGATTTGATATTCAGTTTATATTTCTTGCCAAACTCTTCACAGAAGTAGCCAACCAGAACATCATCAACTTTCCTTCCACCAACATAGGGGTCAAAGGCAACAACACAGTTGAACCCAGCGATCTGGGTGGTATCCATTATAGACCTCCTCTCTGCATCAGTGAAGAAGCATGGAACTGCAACACATTCTTTTACAGGTTTCTTCAATGCACTTTCTGCTGAACTATTTGACCGCTCAAGGTCACCTAGTTCTTTTTCTCTATCTGAATTCCACATGGAATGCATCTCAAGATCACGATCAAACTTCTGCCACCCGTCTTTCACCAGTTCCATTTTGGAAACACTCCCTGAAAGGCACTTATTCATTTGCTTCACGTTTTCACCAACAGCCTTAGTTTTCTCCACTAGGTTTTCAGCCTGAACTGAGAAATCACCACATTTCTTACTCAGCTCCTTTGTTTGCTGAAGCTCTAATGATACATTTTCCAATGCTTGAAGTTTTTGAAGGAACGGTTTATTCCAAAGGGGTGATTCAAGCCACGTGTCATCACATTTCTGAGGCTCACTCAGGACAGACCCCAAAACACTGATCCTTTTAAAAACTGCATCAGGCACACTATCCCCTCTTTGGGACAGATCCTCTGTTGCCTGGAATTCCTCTTCCAGTTCCTGCAACGGAATCTTCATCTCTTCTACTTGCTGTTCTAAGGCTCGTTTAGACTTTTCTAGCTCCTGAACGCTTTTCTCAACCTCATCCTTGTAGCTGACCACATGTTCCATCTCTGTACATAGCTGCTTGTTAACTCTTTCTAGTTCAGCCTTGGACTCTAGAGCTTCCTCCAAAGAGCGAGCCAAGAACAGGGCTTTGCTCTCGTTATCACGCGCCTCCGCTTCTGCGCGGTCGCGTTCTTCTGCATATTTTGCAGACACAGTCTTCTCTTCACCAAGCATCTGATCAAACTTCTTTTTCACATCTTCAACACACTGTAATGAAGCAACGCTTTCTTCCATGCGTTTTTTCATATCCGCTATCTGAGCTTGCAATGTTGCTACTTGCTCTGATAGGTTTTTCTTTGCTTCCGCCTCCTCTTTTAATTGTTCCAGGAAGCCATTTTTCTCATCTTCCATTTGTTTGAGCTTTGTGCTAAAACTCAGCCTTTGACACCTCTCTTCCTGTAAGAGTTCCTGCGTGTCTTGCAGCTGCGATTCCAAGATAGAAAAATCTTCCGCAATTTCTCTAGATTTGCTGTCTGCTTGAGAAAGCTGATTTGTAACATTGTCCAACTCAACCTGCAGTCGGTTTGCCTTCTCTGACAGCTTAGCACACAATCGGTCACCTTCTGACACCTTGACTTGCGATTCCAGAAGCTGTGCCTCTACTTTTTCCCTCTTATGTTCACAATCTTCTTTTCCCTGCATAAGAGCCTTCACCTCATTGGCTAGCATCTGGGAATAAGAATGTAATTCTGCCACACAGGCTTCTTTCTCCTTTAACTGCTGCTGGACACGTTGGGCTTCCCCTTTCCAACTTTCACAGTCCGCACGCCATTCATCTACCACATTGCTTAAAGTAGTGAGCTCATACACAGTACTCAGTAATTTAGCCTCTCTTTCACTTTTCTCTTTGTCGCTGAGAGACAATGTCGCTTCCAGAGCAACATTCTGTTCCTGCGACTCCTGCAGGTCTATTTTTGTAGCTCCCAAAGACTGAAGACTTTTTTCCAGCTGATTACGCAACTCCAACATATCAGCCATACTTTGCTTCTGCAAAGTCTGAATTTCAATTTCCTTTTCCATGAGGATGGTATCTTTCTCCTTTATAGTGTCTTGACATTTTTGCAACTCGACCAAAAGAAGAGCAGTGGATTCTTCCCACTGTAACACATGAGACTTGAGTAGTTCATTCATTTCCTGCAAGTTTCTATGCTCCATTTTAAGCAATTCCAAGGCTTGTTCCTTTTCTTCCATTTTCCGTTGCAAGGCATCCAACTCAGCCCTGCACACATACTCGGTTTCCTCCAAACCGATGGCCTCCATTGGCTGCTGGCGTCTCTGTTTCCAGCCTGCCATGCTCTCTTGATGAGCCTTTTGTTGAGCTGCAAAGCTCTGCTGAAAATCCGCATTTGCCTGCTGTTGAGCTGCATTTGCTTGCTGTTGAGCTGCATTTGATATAATCAGATGTTTCAACATCTCCTCCATTTTGAGTTTACTTTTCATCTGAGCACACTGCGTCTCCATAGCAGTTTCATCAGTGTTGCTAGGGACAACAACCTTCCTCTTTAGTAGACTCTCTTTAGGCATGGATGGGGCTGGTTCAGACGGCAACATCCCCTCCATCCATAGAATCCGGTCTCTCATTTCATCTATCTTTGCATTTTTCAGGCGTTTGGACCGCCCCATCTTCAATAACTCCACAAACAAATTTTTCACAGTCCAGCAAACAATTTTCAGACCACTGTCTCTTCAACACATGTAGTTTTTCTCTCTCTTGCAGGATCTCTTTTCCTGCACACACAGTTTGTGCAGTCACTTGCACCAGACACAACAAAGTTCATCAAATAATTTTGAGACCGCTGTCTCTTTAAAACACTTTTTTTTTTTTTTTTTCTGTCAGGATCTTCTCTCCTGCACACATAGATTGTGCAATCTCATGCACCAGACAAAGTTCATCAAACATATGCACTCCATTGCAGGGATCTCTGCTTATGCCCACTGCATACCTCCACCATATGTGAGGGATTAGCTCGGTGGTAGGCGTGGATGACCCCTTGGGGGGTGCGTTTTCCCAGAGAGGTAGCCGACAAGTGCTTGCAAACAAACAGTGTGGTTTATTAAATGGTGTTTTCTTCACCAGGCTGTATGCAGCAAAACATCCAAAATAAAATAAAACAGAAAATAAATCCTTGCCTCTGTGGGCGGCTACCTTCTCACAACTGGAACCTGCCTAAGTGTCTGTCTCCAACCTACCGTCGGGCAGACTTCCTTGTCCTCCAGCGGACACTCAATAGTCCTTTTATAATAGCTTCACAGGGCAACACAGTCCTTTGTTTCTTTCACATCAACAGTTCGTCTTCTCACCTTTGAGACGTATTCACCCTTGGTTACCGTCCCGGGCACACATCACTCCGGGGGGTCTTCTCCCAGGCCCACACATCCTGTCGGGAGGCACACGCTGACTGTCCTCCTGCTCCCAGCCCACATGGCTTCAGGATGCAGCTTCTGGAGGCAGCAAACAATAGGAATTTCTCTGAACAAATTATAGAGCCTTAACTCCCTCATTCTGAACAGGTGAAGGCCTTTCAACTTCCTGCTGGCTAGCTCTGTAGCCAACACCCTAAATTAATTAATGGACTTTCTAAATCAGGTAGAAATGTATCTCCTTCCTGTGACTACATTCCCAGATTTAGCTGACTTCCTGTTACAAATATTACACATTATTGTTTTTAGCTTAAGGCACTTTGCATCACAGCTTATTACATTTTTATTATATCTAAATTATATAGGCAGCACCATCACCACTATTCCTTTTATATCCAGTGCATAGTCTCCGGACTATCATCCAGGGAGGCTGCAGCCTATTTTTAGATATATCTATATATATATATATATATATATATATATATATATATATATATATATATATTTTATATTTTATACATTTACTACATATTTTTTATTTATTTATTTATACACATTTTTTTCACTTAATTATTCACTTATCTATCCATTTAGTCCATAGCGCGGAAGTTCTTATTTTTCTTATATCTACATACCTCTTTGGGGTATGACTAACTCTGCAGCAATGGATCTATTTGGATATGTCACTAACAGAGAGATTAACATAGAGGATATTTTTAATCAAGAAACAGTTGCCAATAGACATGATATGGAAGGTTTATTTAAACAACTTAAACATGCATTAGAGAAACAGCTCAGAGTATGGTGGGACATATCCATTCTTAGAATGTATATTAAAGAAAAAATCACTCCTAGGAGACTGAGATGGGATGTGAATCCCAATGATGGGTTAGATGATGCCTTAATGGCAGATGAGTGGTATGTCTTTTTTAATAGGTGCGAGACAGAACTTCTGACACTTATTATTAAAAGGAGACAAGTGAAATTACGGAATATAGAAACGAATATCACCAATCTAAAAACCGCACTAACACCATACGCAGAGCTTAACGAATATAAGAATAAGGAGAAAGAATTACATTCCTACATCAATAAGTATGATACAGCATTGCAGTTAAAGAAACAGAAAAAATTTAGTAGAGACGTTAACGATTACAAAAAACACAAAGTATATAAATGGCAATCAAGAGATGTGGAAGAAATGGAAATTCCCGCCACACCCACTATCCCATCGTCAATGGAGTCATCAATAGACGATGGAGAATTTGAGGAGGAACCAGAAACACCTGTTTCTGTTACACCTCAAGTCGTCTCTTTTAGACCTAACAGAGAACATAGAGAATTGCAATCCACTCCACCCCAGAATAGATTTGATCTACCCAGGAATTTAAGGAGACCAGATACTAGATCCTCTCCCTCTCAAGGACCCAGGTCTAGACCTTCTATTCTTAATACACCAAACTCAAGGTTCCAGATTCCTACATACAATAGGTATTCCCCTTTGGAAAGAAGAGAATCCTTCACACCCAATAGGGAAGACAGAATACAATATCAAGAACCTAGAAGTTTTTTTCGGGGGGGTCCCCGCCCAAGACCCCCACCATATGGCTTCCAACAAACTCAAAGATGGCCAAGACCACAAGGAAGGCAAGGCTGGGGAGGCCCCCAAAGGTTCAACAACTGGAACACTTTCCACCCCAGGAACCGAAGACCGGTCCCACCCAGAGGAGGAGGAGGATACCAAGGGACATGGAGAGGTCAACAACAAACAGGATACTTGAGACCACAATACCAGAACCAATACTGGGAAAACGAAGACGTACACGAGGGAAGAGAGGAGGCCAGAAGAAAAAGAAGACGCGAATTTTAGGACAGGGCATTTTTAATCTGACTGATGTTGTTTTTACCCCAGATGAACTTTTTATCCTAGATCTTGGTCTTAAATATGCCCCAAATAAAGAAGTGGATCCCTTTGAAGTTTTTATAGATTTGCACAAGTTTTTAAGAAAACTCAAAATAAAGAAGCATTTTAGTCTGAAAGGTTCCACGCAAACATCAGTCAATTCTAAATTTGAGCATTCAGGGTTACGGAATAAATCCCTCTTTAACCCTAAAGTACCGGGAGCAGAATGCATTAGTGCGTTTAAACAAATGGTAGAGGCGGATCTACGTAAGATAAAAACCAATCCAAGAAAATACAACTACATCCAACACACCATAAAGAAACTAGAGAAAAAGAAAAACATAGTCATCAGGCCCGCAGACAAGGGAGGTGGCCTGGTCATTTTGAACAAATCTGATTATGAAGCCGAAATGAGCCACCTTCTCAGTATACCTGACACATATAAAAAGCTTAAAAGCAATCCTACCAAAACATACAAAAAGAAACTTAAAGACTACGTGAAAAAGGGGAAGGAACTAGGAATACTCAATAAAAAAGAAGGAGAATATTTAATATCTGAATCGAATAAGATACCAGTGGTATATTATTTACCTAAGATCCACAAAAACGCACAGAAGCCACCCGGTAGGCCTATAGTAAGTGGCATAGATTCACTGTTCTCAAGACTGGGTGAATACATAGACACTTATCTACAACCAATAGTCAAAAAAGGTAGATCCTATCTTAAAGATAGCTCCGAACTTATTAAGGATTTAAAATCCATTCCCATTACAGACCAGTGCTTCCTAGCCACTATAGATGCGAATTCGCTATATACAAGCATCACCCAATCAGATGGCCTACGGGCAGTAAAAAAGGCATTACAACAACATAGCAAATTAAAACAAACACAGATAGAATATATTATTGAGGGATTAGAATTGGCAATGTCACACAATTTCTTTTGGCATAATAAAGAATACTATTTGCAAACAAAGGGTGTGGCTATGGGAGCCAAATATGCACCGAGTGTTGCTAATTTACTCATGGACTTACTAGAGGAAACTTGTGTCTATGGGCGACATATTTCAGAGTTGGTTTTTTACAAACGCTACATAGATGATATTGTAATTATTTGGAATGGCACTGAAGACACTTTAAAAGAATTTTTTTCAATACTTAATAATAATCCTTTTGGAATAAAGTTCACCGGCAACTGGAACCAAGAATCGATCAATTTTTTAGATCTGCAAATTTTTAAGGAGGAACATGTTTTAAAAAGTAGAACTTTTTTTAAGAGCACAGACAGAAACGGATATATACCTATTAATAGTTGCCACCATCCCAATTGGAAAGGGAATATACCTAAAGGCCAGTTCATAAGAATGAGACGGAATTGTGATAAACACGAAGATTTTCTAACACAATCAGAAATCCTATTGGATAGATTTGTAGAAAAAGGATACGACAAAGAGAAATTATACAAAACTAGAGAAATAATATCCAAAATGAATAGGGACGATTTGCTAAACAAAAAGAATCGTACAAACAAGAGAGGAGAAATGGCTTTCATTACAGGATTTCATAAAAATTTCAGAGAGACTGAACGCATCATCAAGAGATACTGGCCTATACTTAAATCCGACAGGACCCTTTCCAAATTGCTACCCAATAAACCTGCGTTTATATACAGAAAGGCACCTTCACTTCGAAATCAATTGGTGCACAACGTGGTGGATCCACCTAAACCAGTGAAAATGTTCAAAGACCTTAAGGGGTTCATTAGGTGCAAAAGATGCTTGGCCTGTAAGACTAACCCAAAACAACCAAGGAAAACATTACAATTTAAATCGAGAACAACAGGGGAAAATTTCAATATTAATAAACTTATTACTTGCCAGACAGACCATGTTACATATTTGGTGGAATGTCCCTGCCGTTTACAATATGTGGGTAGGACCACCAGACCGTTATATATCAGAATTAGAGAGCATATTAAAAATATCCGTTTAGGTTTTCCTAAGCACAGCCTGTCTAGGCACTTTGCGGAGAAGCATAATAAGGACCCTAGAGGCCTCACTTTCTGTGGCATCGATTGTATATCCGCACATTGGCGAGGAGACAACAAAACAAGAAAGATCTCCAAAAATGAAACTTTATGGATCTATAGATTACATACACTACAGCCCAAAGCCTAAATTTAGATATCGATTTAAATTGTTTTATTTCTAATTTTTAGTATTCATTTTTATCTGTGCAACTTAGGATTATTCAACACTCTTGTTTTTAGATCTAGTTAACATCTGTGACATATTGGGACATGACACATACATGTGAGATGTCCTAGTGTAACTTCATTTAAATTATGTGTGCCATACGGAAATAAATCCCATATATGATTATTACATTTATTAGATTTAACACTAGATATTTGCAACACTTTTACCCTCACGCAGTTCCTATCCGCCTCTTAGTTAAACATTTTAATATATTTTAATATCCTTTTTAAAATATTCAAAATATATTTTTAAATTCATGTGAATTCAATATATGTATTTATTGACATTATTTCGTGTAGTTCTGCCCATGTCCACTAGATGTCTCCCGAAAAATTCCCCCATCGTAAACACAGTTTAAAATTACATATACCCGTCTTCTATACTTCCCCCCCCCCCCCCCGTTTTTATATTTTCATATTTTTTATATTCTTTACATTTATCTTCTTCCTATGTATATATTTTTATATTTTTTATTTCATATTTCTTTATTTTTTATGTTTTACTGACAGTTACTTTTATCGACATGTATTGATGTTTATATATAAACTTTTTTATGTATTCGAATACCGAATGTATATTATTCTTCCGGAAATATGTATATGCATGACCAGGAACCATTTTACACTGATATTTATATATACCGCCTCGCTAAGAGTTTTTTAATATATTCGGACGGAGTCATCTCTGCTTTATATATAGCTTTTTTCATTCTAGCAGGCGCCATGTTTCCGTAGTCCGCTCGGACCGCACAACAAATCAGGAAGCTCTATCAGGGTTGCCTGGTTACCGCATACATATTTAAGGGAAGCTTGCCGGACGTGACTTGACGCTGCTGATGACGTACAAGCTACGAAACGCGTACAGCGTGTCAAGTCATTTCCGGTAAACCTATATGGGAACGAGGCTTGGATCGCAAGCGCTCGGACAATACAGTCACGCTCGTTTTTTTCCTGTTCAATGTGAGTACCTTTTCATTTTTTTGCTCAATAAAGCATATTGCGGAATTACACTATGTCCACCATTTATTTTCTGGTTTAAATATCGGGAGTGGAGCTGAGTGGATCCCTCGGAACATACCTAGGCAGGAAGGCACACAGGGGACCATCCTAGGGTACATCCACACCAGGACCAGCCTGATCCTCGGCACACGCCCTCCACCCAGGGATAGGAGGATACCGCTAGGTTGCCAGACCCATAAATACACCCGCTCTATACCCCTGTGTGGGGTGGGTGTCTCTGGTAAGTGTGCAATTTTATCAAAGGAATCCCAGCACCTTACCACCCACCACGGGGTCACCTTTTCACCTGAGTGTCGGTTTGTTCCGAGTGCTGTCACCTTTATTGCCTTTGAAGTCACCGCACATGATATAGACTTTTCTACTGGATCTTTCCTTATTGGACATTGCAAGCTGTATTTTTTAAAATAATAACTTTTTTCTATTTTTGCTCTGTTGGCACTTTT
This sequence comes from Pelophylax lessonae, assembly GCF_965119305.1. Taxonomy (NCBI): domain Eukaryota; kingdom Metazoa; phylum Chordata; class Amphibia; order Anura; family Ranidae; genus Pelophylax; species Pelophylax lessonae. The sequence goes on from NC_138768.1 coordinate 356,057,961, forward strand.
TTATTCCCCATATCAACACGTGGTATGAGTGGAACAGCTCACTTTATATAGCACCATATTTTTTAGCACATTAATATTGCATGTTAAATATTATTTATTGCTCATACAATTATTGCACCAGTCACTTTCCAATCTTTCTGCAGGCACTTTTATACCTTGCACTTGCACTTAATTGAAGTTTTTATGGAATATATTATTGTTTGAATACTACACATTATTGTTTTTAGCTTAAGGCACTTTGCATCACAGCTTATTACATTTTTATTATATCTAAATTATATAGGCAGCGCCATCACCCCTATTCCTCTTAGGCAATGTATTATTTGCAGTAAGAGCCCATTTAGCAGCTTCCAGAGCATCCCCTTGCCTGATACTGGTATAGAGCGAATTTACATCTATGCTTGCTAGAATGCTATGTTTAGAGACCTTAATGGTTTTAATATGATTAATTAGGTCTTTACTATGTTTGAGGTATGAGGGAAACTGTTGTGCTATTGGTTGTAAGAAGTGATCTATGTATTCCCCCACTCTGGAGTACAGGGAATCTATCCCATTTATGATAGGTCTTCCCGGAGGTTTAATTGGATTTTTGTGCAGTTTGGGAACTTGGTAGATTAAAAAAATAGACCAGTGATACTGCAGTTAGAATGATCTAAATTCAAATCTTGATGCTATAAGGATAATAATGGTTCAGTCAGATGTATATGGCAAGCAAATTGCCTATAGAAAATATAGAAATGTATACTTTACCAAAAACTTCTGTGTCTGTTGTCTGGGATGTCACTATTGAATAGCCTGCCTCAGCTTCAAATGTCTCCCATCAGTGTGTCAGAAGAACCTCATCCGAGCATCCTACTTTCTTCCTGATCTTTTTCATTCTCCTCTCTCTGACTTACACTAAACTTTTTATCCTTTGGTAATGTGGGCGTGGATTTTGTTTTTCACGTGAAAACATGTCAGATAGGGGTATATAAAATAAATACCTCAAATGACCATCACCCAAAGAGGGGGCACCTTTTGCCTGAATAAAAGTGTGGGATAAATAGTTTAATTCAACTATTGTTATTGGTGGATTCTACCATCTCCTCAGGACGAATATTCTTTTGGTCGTTTTTATTCTGTTTCTGGGAAATGCATCTTTAACCTCCATATCTGGTGATGGGCTGGTTTGGTCACTTTATTTCACTCTGGTCAGTTGATCTTTGTGAATATTTTGCATTCCAAGTACTCACAATTTTTGGGTGACAAATGTACATGTTTTATGTGATACTTTATTATAGCGGTATCACGCTATATATATATTTCTTTTTTTGTGTCACCTACTACAATCCGGTTTGGACGTGGGAGTTCTTCTCCTCTGCCCCTTCTGAAGACTACACATCCAGGAAACATCGCTTGATGATATCTTCTTCAGAGACACCTGATATCAACTTTGTAGTCTAAGTGACTTGCTTGCCATATGGTAGTGTAAATCCACTTGTTCTGATAAGCATACCAATTTTACTACCACAACGGACAACAAGATATCTACATTTTTCATCTTTCTTCCACATTTATTTGGATGTTAGATATATATATAAATTTTTTTCACGGTCTGTCATTGGTGACCTAATAATAATTAATTTCACTCATGAATTAGTTTAATGGAATATTTCTACGTATGGACTATATTTATTTATTTTCACATATGGGACTCGTTACATTTATTTACTTGAAGTATGTAATCCTTTCAGTGATAAACACTTGACATATGAACAGTTCTAGTTCATTCTTCCTTTAACCACTTAAGCCCCGGAAGATTTTACCCCCTTCCTGACCAGGCCCTATTTTGCGATTCGGCACTGCGTGACTTTAAAGGACAATTGCGTGGTCGTGTGATGCTGTACCTATACGAATTTGACGTCCTTTTTTCCCCACAAACAGAGCTTTCTTTTGGTGGTATTTGATCACCTGTGCAATTTTTTGATCATGCGCTATAAACAAAAAAAGAGCAACAATTGTGCAAAAATAACAATATTGTTCACATTTTTTTTATATGAAATTCCCCAAAAAAATGTAAAAATCAAAATTTTTTAACATTTTAGGCCAATTTGTTTTCTGTTACATATGTTTGGTAAAAAAAATCGCAATAAGCATATTTTTATTGGTTTGCGCAAAAGTTATTGCATTTACTAACTAAGGGAAAGATTTTTGTAAATGGCGGCGATCTGCGATTTTTTTTTATGGGACTGCGACATTGCGGTGGACAGATCGGACCCTTGACTGACATTTTTGACACTTTTGGGGGTACCAGTGACATAACTACAGTAATCAGTGCTATACATATGCACTGTTACTGTAAAAATGACACTGGCAGGGAAGGGGTTAACTTTATTGGAGAAGGAGGGGTTAAGTGTGTCCCTAGGTGCGTGCTTCTAACTGTGAAGGGATGTGGCTTGTTGTGTAACTACAGAGATATACGATCCTACATAGCAGGACCGTATGATCTCTGCAATTACACAAGGGAGAATGACAGGCGGCTTAACGGACGTTCGCGAGTGACTGGCGGACATCGGGTCTGCCGGTCACACGTGCGGGGATCACAGTGAGCGAGCAGGGGGGTGGTGCGCGCTGGCCCCCTATTGGCTCGCAGGCGAGTGACGTACCCATACGTCACTTTGCCTGTGCGGGGCTGACTGCCGCAATGTTTGTACTTGTGGCGGTCGGCAAGTGGTTAATAGTGCTGCACTTTTTATATTTTACTCCTTTCACCAATTTTTTGTCAGTTGGTACTGCTGGCAGCTTGGTACTGCTGCCTACTAATGGCATGGCTGTGATTGGCCAGTGCAGCATGTGACCCAGACTCTATATAAACTATATTCACATAGCGCCGCGTGTCACTCTGCTATAACTATACTAGGGAGAGGTTCCTGATGCTGCTGCTGAGGGAGAGATAGGAGATTATTGTAGGGGCAGGCTGGAGATTGCGTTCAGGGAAAAAATAGGAAGAACCTTCTATAATCAGACAGCAATCTACATTGATTTTATTGTGTGGGGGTGCAGTGCACAATCTTTTTGCCCTGACCTGAGCCCAGTGAGGAGGGGAAGGGTGAAAAAAAAACTTTTATCAGTGTGTTAGGTGGGCGGCGTGCGGTGAGTAGCGGCCATGTAATGCAAGCTCAGTGCATATGTGTCTGCTTAATCTGCATTTATAAAAGAAAAAAAAGTTTTCCTTCAAATTTTACTTAGACATACAGTGTTTAGACACTGCTTTTTCTAATCTTCTCTTCAAAAAGCACCAATGTAAGGCAAAAATAATTATTTTTCAGTATTTAGGGAAAACTTTTTTTTTTCTGTGTTTCATTCAAATGGGTTTTTTATTTTATTCAATAGTGGAATAGAACAACAACAGTATCCAACCTGTTAAGCGTGTAGCATGTAGCGGCCATATAATGCAAGCTCAGTGCATATGTGTCTGCTTAATCTGGATTAAAAAATATTTTACTGTGACTTACAACGTTTAGACACTGCTTGTTCTAATCTGCTCTTCAACAAACACCAATTAAGGGGACAATTATTTTTCAGTTTTTCATTCATACGTTACAGTGAGATACACCCATTGGATACTGTTGTTGTATTCCACTTTGCAATAAAAACCCATTTAGGGGAAAACAAATAAATTGCAGCCTAGTCTTCATATGTTACAGTGAGATACACCCTGTGCATACTGTTGTTGTATTCCGATTTGCAATAAAAAGCCATTTAGGGGATAAAAATTTAATTGCAGCCTAGTCTGCATATTTTACAGTGTGATACACCCTTTGCATACTGTTGTATTCCGCTTATCAATAAAAACCCATTTAGGGGAAAAAAAATTATTTGCAGCCCAGTGTGCATATGGTACAGTGAGATACACCCTTTCTATACTGTTGTTGTATTCCGCTTTGCAATAAAAACCCATTTAGGGGAAAAAAAATAATTTGCAGCCTAGTCTGCATATGGTACAGTGAGATACACCCTTTGCATACTGTTGTATTCCGCTTATCAATAAAAACCTATTTAGGGGAAAAAGAATAATTTGCAGCCCAGTGTGCATATGGTAAAGTGAGATACACCCTTTGCATACTGTTGTTGTATTCCGCTTTGCAATAAAAATCCATTTAGAGGAAAAAAAATAATTTGCAGCCTGGTCTGCATATGGTACAGTGAAATACACCCTTTGCATACTGCTGTTGTATTCCGCTTATCAGTAAAAACCCATTTAGGGGAAAAAAAAATAATTGCGGCCTAGTCTGCATATGTTACAGTGAGATACACCCTGTGTATACTGTTGTTGTATTCCGCTTTGCAATAAAAACCCATTTAGGGGATAAAAATTTAATTGCGGCCTAGTCTGCATATGTTACAGTGAGATACACCCTGTGCATACTGTTGTTGTATTCCACTTTGCAATAAAAACCCATTTAGGGAAAAAAAAATGCAGCCTAGTCTGCATATGGTACAGTGAGATACACCCTTTGGATACTGCTGTTGTATTCCGCTTATCAATAAAAACCCATTTAGGGGGAAAAAATTTAATTGCAGCCTATTCTGCATATGTTACAGTTAGATACACCCTTTGCATACTGTTGTATTCCGCTTATCAATAAAAACCCATTTAGGGGAAAAAAATAATTTGCAGCCTAGTCTGCATATGGTACAGTGCAATACACCCTTTGGATACTGCTGTTGTATTCCGCTTATCAATAAAAACCCATTTAGGGGAAAAAATGTAATTGCGGCCTAGTCTGCATATGTTACAGTGCGATACAACCTTTGGATACTGCTGTTGTATTCCGCTTTGCAATAAAAACCCATTTAGGGGAAAAAAATTTAATTGCAGCCTAGTCTGCATATGGTACAGTGAGATACACCCTTTGCATACTGTTGTATTCCTCTTATCAATAAAAACCTATTTAGGGGAAAAAGAATAATTTGCAGCCCAGTGTGCATATGGTAAAGTGAGATACACCCTTTGCATACTGTTGTTGTATAAATATGAGGAGAAGGTCAAAAAAGGGACGTGGCCTGGGTCATGGTATTGCTGGTGGAGCTCCTGTTGCAAGGAGAGGAGGTGGTCAATCTGTGCCAGCTACACACACAGGTGAAATACCTTTCTCAGCTGCGAGTAGAACCTGCAGCAGTATTTGGCAGGGCCTAATGTGCCTCTATAAATGTTGAGGCCAGAACAAGTACAGGCGATAGTAGATTGGGTTGCTGACAGTGCCTCCTGTTTTCTGCTGAAAGGTCAGAGTTGGCACCTGCAGCCGATGTCCATCAATCTTTCACCTCACCCCCTTGCAAATCAGCCAAGCAGTCTGAGCCCCAAGTCATGCAGCAATCTCTTCTTCTTTTTGATGACTCTGTTAGCATGGTTTCCCAGGGCCATCCACCTAGCCCTGCCCCAGAAGTGGAAGAGATTGAGTGCACCGATGTCCAACCACTTATGTCTCAAGATGAGTACATGGGAGGACCATCGCAGCACGTCTTGAATGATGACGAAACACAGGTGCCAACTGCTGCAGAATTCCAAATTGTGGAGATCGACAAGGAGGGCAGGGGTGAAGACTGGATGGAAGACGATGTGGAGGACGATGAGGTCCTCGACCCCACATGGAATGAAGGTCATGCAGGTGACCTGAGTAGTTTGGAGGAAGAGGCGGTGGTCGCACAGAGCCACCAGCACAGCAGAAGAGGGAGCAGGGTGCAAAAGCGGAGCGGCCGTGCCCTAGACACTACGCCTGCTACTGCCCAACGCAGCAAGGGACCGAGCACACCAAAGCCAGCTCAAAGGAGTTCCCTAGCAGAGCAGTTCTTCAGACAATGTGATGATGACAGGACACGAGTGGTTTGCACGCTGTGCAATCAGAGCCTGAAGTGAGGCATAAACCTTCTCAACCTGAGCACAACCTGCATGACCAGGCATCTAAGTGCAAAGCACGAGCTGCAGTGGAGTGCACACCTTAAAAACCAAGAAAGGTCTCTGGCTCATCCTGCTTCCTCTTCTGCTGCTGCAGTCTCAGCCTCTTCATCCACCTCTGTAGTGACAGTGGCACCTGCCACCCCGCAAACAGAGGATCTGCCAGCAACACCACCACCTTGGTCATTAACAACCATCTCCACAATGTCCAGTGGAAGCGTTCAGCTTTCTATCTCCCAAACACTGGAGCCGAAGAGGAAGTACCCCCCTACCCACCCGCGATCCCTGGCCCTGAATGCCTTCATTTCAAAATTCCTGGCCTTTGAAATGCTGTCATTACGGCTGGTGGAGACGCAGAGTTTTAAAAGCCTTATGGTGGTGGCTGTCCCACAGTACGTCGTGCCCAGCAGCCACTACTTTTCCAGGCAAGCCATCCCTTCCCTGCACAACCAAGTAGGTGACAAAATCAGGTGTGCACTGTGCAACGCCATCTGTGGCAAGGTCCACCTAACTATGGATACGTGGACCAGTAAGCATGGTCAGGGATGTTATATCTCCCTAACAGCACACTGGGTAAATGCAGTGGCGGCTCAGCCTGAGGCGGATAGCAGTTTGGCGCATGTCCTTCTACCACCGAGGATTGCAGGGCACTTCAGTTTGCCTCCTGTTCCTAACTCCTCCTACTCCGCTTCCTTATCCTCTACCGCCTCCTCTTCCGGTCAGCGTAACACCTTCACCACCAACTTCAGCACAGCCAGGAGTAAACGACAGCAGGCAGTTTTAAAACTTGCCTGTTTTGGTGAAAAACCACACACAGCGCAGGAGTTGTGGAGGGGCATTCAACAGCAGACCGATGAGTGGTTGCTGCCAGTGAGCCTCAAGCCCAGCCTGGTGGTGTGCGATAACAGGCGAAATCTCATAGCAGCTCTGGGCCTAGCCGGTTTGACACACATCCCTTGCCTGGCGCATGTGCTGAATTTGGTGGTCCAGAGGTTCCTTAGAAATTACCCCGATATGTCAGAGCTGCTGCAGAAAGTGCGTGCCGTCTGTGCGAACTTTCCGCATTCTCAACCTGCTGCTGCTGGCCTGTCAGCGCTGCAGCGTAACTTCGGCCTTCCAGCTCACTGCCTCATATGTGACGTGCCCAGAAGGTGGAACTTCCCCTTGCACATGCTGACAAGACTGTGTGAGCAGCAGCAGGCCATAGTGGAGTTTCAGCTGCAGCACGCACGCATGAGTCGCTCTGCGGAACAGCACCACTTCGCCACCAATAACTGGGCCTCCATGCGAGACCTGTGTGTCTTGTTGCTCTGTTTCGAGTACTCCACCAACATGGCCAGTGCCGATGACGCTGTTCTCAGCTTAACTATCCCACTTCTATGCCTTCTTGAAAAAACACTTTGTGCGATGATGGAAGAGGATGTGGCATAGGATGAGGAGGAGGAGGAGGAAGAGGTATCATTTCCAAGGCTTTCAGGGCAGTCATTTGCAAGTGGCTCCGAGGGTGGGTTCCGGCACACACAAACGCCAGGGACACAATTGTCCAGCAGGGGCACAGTTCTGGAGGATGACAAGGATGAGGAGGATAAGGAGGAGGATATGGAACCAAGTTCACAGCAGGGTGGCACCCAGGCCAGCTCATGGCCATCACTGGTGCGTGGCTGGGGGGATACGGAGGACACAGAGGATACACCTCCCACAGAGGACAGCTTTTCGTTGCCTCTGGGCAGCCTGGCACACATGAGCGATTACATTCTGCAGTGTCTCCGCAATGACCGCCAAGTTTCCTACATTGTAACTTGTGCTGATTACTGGGTGGTCACCCTGCTGGATCCCCGTTACAAGGACAACGTACCATCCTTAATTCCCTCACTGGAGCGTGATCGGAAGATGCGCGAGTACAAGTGCACGCTGGTAGACGCGCTGCTGGTGGCATTCCCACCTGACAGCGGGGGCACAGTGGAAGCACAAGGTCAAGGCAGAGGAGGAGGAAGAGGTCGCCAAAGCAGCCAGGGCACCGCCAGCACCTCAGAAGGCAGGGTTAGCATGGCCAAAGTGTGGAAAAGCTTTGTCAGCACGCCACAACAAGCAGCAGCACCACCAGCTGATATGGAACGTCTTAGCAGGAGACAGCATTTCACTAACATGGTGGAGCAGTATGTGTGCAAACGCCTAGATGTACTGAATGACGGGTCTGCCCCCTTCAACTTCTGGGTCTCCAAGTTGGGCACATGGCCTGAGCTTGCCCTTTACACCTTGGAGGTGCTGGCCTGCCCTGCAGCCAGTGTATTATCTGACCGTGTATTTAGCACGGCTGGGGGCGTTATCACAGACAAGCGCAGCCGCCTGTCCAGAGCCAATGTGTACATGCTCACGTTCATTAAAATGAACCAGGCATGGATCCCACAGGACTTGTCCGTACCTTGTGCAGAATAGATATGTATACCGGCCTTACCCAGCCATTGTTGTATTTGATCTTTCTTACTCTTTTGGGCTGTACCCTAATTTAAAAAAAATTTAATTAAAAACCAAAACCAGTGTTGGCTACCACGTCCTCCTCCTCCACCGCCGCCGCCGCTTCCATCTACACCGCCATATCCACAGCCACCTCAACCTCCTACTCCATATGGGCCTCGTCCTCCTCCTACATCATTTAAGATTATTATTTTTTATTTTTATGTTTTTATGTTATTTTAAGTTATTTCCCTATCCACATTTGTTTGCAGAGCACTTGCCTTGCTCTTAAGATGATTTTGCTGCCATTTGCAGCCCTCTAGCCCTTTCCATGTTTGTTTTAGAGCCATTTTAATGCTCAAAAGTTGATTGCTGATGATATCAAATTAGAGTATGATGAGAACGATATATATATTCATATTAGATGTAAATGGACATTTCTTATATACGAATATTTGTACCAGGGAAGCATTAATATGTAACCACTGTATTGTGGTGGGGTAGTGAGTAGTATTATGTTGATATTGATATATTTATTTAGATGCATACAGTATATACTTGCCAATGTATGTATATATTTTTTATAAGGGGAGTACTAACATGGATTCCGTAAACAGTGCAGAGGGTGTAGAGGGAGGATGCCTCTTTGTGGACTTCCGCTGAGAACTCAAAAGGGTGTAGCAAAATGTATCAGGTGTAGTGGGAGGAGTCTCATGGTATTTAGGACACACGTATGAGGCTAATTCCCAGCTTCAGAAGATGCCCAGTGGGAGAGGCGAAACGCATAAAGTGGGAAATCAGCATCAGACGCCATTTCCGGTTATTGGAACGCACGCTGTGGTGGCGTTTAGTATACAACTTCCTGGTTTTAAATGTAAGTGGATCGATTTTACAATGTCAAATAAAAAAGGCTTTACACTATGAAGATTTTTCTTTGATTGCATATATCACATCACTGGGAGCCCTACCCTGCCAAGCTCCTCGGCAAGATCAGCATATCACCAAAGAAAACGGCATACATATATTCATGCATAATTCCCCATCTGTTTGGTGAGTGAGGAAACAAGAGGGGAGCACAGTGTGATCACTATTGTAATCTAATAATCAGGAGCACTTCAATCAAATTTCTGCCACCAGTGCACTAAACTATTTATGAACTTTGTTGTATTTATTTTCACATGAACTACTGCTGATGTCATGTTTATTTGGAATCACAGGTTTGAAGCAGCACTGATATATTTATAGATTTATTGTTTGATTTTTAAGGAATTGCTGCAGTAATTCATTGCATTATCATGATTGGTTTACATTGATATTTTGCACAGCTTTTTTGCACATGAATATTCAGCACTTTATGTAGTATAAATTAGTTTGGGCAGCGCTGATATCAATTTAATCCATTCTTAAAGAGGCATATCTAGGGGCGTAACTACAGGGGTTGCAGGGGTTGCGATTGCTACCGGGCCCCATACTCCAGGGGGCCCAGTAGCAAACCAGTGGGTGAACTTCCAGGATTGCAAAACTCACACTTGCGACCGGGCCCTGGCATTGCACTACTGTGGGGAGGCCCCAAGATTGCAGGAAGGGAGCCCACTGCAGAACTTGTGAAAGGATCCTGCTGCGGGACCGTAATAAAAGGCCATGCAACGAGAGTAAAGAGCCCCAGGATTAGTGGGAAGAGCCCTGGGCTTGAAGGGAAGGGCCCCCGGCCAGGGATCTGGGGGGGCCCTTCATGGTTTCTTGCATCGGGGCCCTGAAGGCTCTAGTTACGCCTCTGGGCATATCCTCTCTTTCAGCAGCAGCTCGCATTTCGATTTTGCATTTATTGTTTGGCACCTTATTTAATTTATTAAGCAGCGCTGACAGACACTTAATTCACTTTAAAGGGGCCATTACCTCTAATTTCAGCAGCAGCTACAAACACATAAGACGTTATAGGAAGGTTATTCATTTAAAGCAGCGCTGGTACCCACATTACACAGAAATCTGACTTGTATCTTAGGCAGACTTCTGGGAAAATTGGTGAGCCAATCACAGAAGCAGGAAATTATGTTTCTGGGGTGTGGTCAGTACACATTCTGTGTACAGAACAGCTCCAGGTAGCCATATTGTATTGCATTTTCAGAAAATTACAACAGCTGCAGATTGAAAAGGAAAGGTAATTTTTAATAACATTCAACTACAATATGATTTGTGTCACAATTTTATACGCTATATTGTTTTTCTTCATTTGCTTATTTTTTTCCCCACGGAAAGTGGAGTTACCCTTTAACGATCACAATATACAGGGATATACAATGTACTATTGACACAAACACAAGCACACTCACACACCACAGGTTGAACTGGATGGACTGGTGTCTTTTTTCAACCTTACCAACTATGCAATTATGTAACTATCATGTCAGTGACTACTTGGCAACCAAAAACAGTTTAGTCAGAGGCATGTTATTTAAAATGTAGAATAAAGAATTCAGTGGTCATAAATATATCATATGCAGCCCAGCATGCAGATTGCAGTGGTTAGGAGTAGGAAAAGTACAACAAAGTATGTACATAATGTATGGCTCTGGAGTGCACAGTGTTCAGGAGAGCATATCAAGTAGGACTCAGGAGTGCACATTTTGCAAGCCAGTGTACAATTAAAGATTGCCACCCCCCCCCCCCCCAGTACAGAATTGTCCCTCCAAATCCATCCCATAAAGCCCTATACAGCAATTCCTCAGAGCCTCCTCTGGCTTTCCTTGGCTAAAGAGCAATGGTCAGTTCAGTGAGAAAGAGTTCAGTGAGAAAGAGCAATAAATCTACACTACAAAGACAGTTAAACTGATTTTACTTCTGAAATGCCTACAAAGGAGGCTAGTGACAAAAGCCTCTTACACACAATGAGAATATCGGATGAATGATCGTTCATTTTTTATTTTTTTTACATGCTAGTCTCATATCTAAAATTAACCACTTGGCACTTAAACCCCCCTCCTGCCCAGGCCAATTTTCATCTTTCAGCGCTATCGCAATTTTGAATAACAATTGCGCGGTCATGCAACACTTTACTCAAATTACAATTTTTTTTTTCATTTTTTTCAAACAAATATACCTTTTTTTGGTGGTATTTAGTCACTACTGGGGTTTTTATTTTTTGTTGAACAAACAAAAAAAGACCAAAAATTTTGAAAAAAAACAAAACAGTTTTTATAGTTTGTTATAAAATTTTGCAAACGGGTAATTTTTCTCCTTCATTGATGTGCGCTGATGCGGCGGCACTGATGAGCACTCTTGGGCACTGATAGGCTGCACTGTTAGGCACTGATAGGCTGCACTTGTGTGCACTGATAGGCAACACTGATGTGCACTGATAAGGCAGCACTGATGGGCACTGATAAGGTGGCACCGATAAGGCTGGTAGGTGACACTTATGATGGGGCACTGATTGGCACTGATAGGTGGCACTGGTGAGCACTGATAGATGCCACTGGTAGGTGGCACTGGGGGACACTGGTGGGCACTGGTAGGTGGCACTAGTGGGCACTGGCAGATGGAACTGGTGGGCACTGGTAGGGGGCACTGGTGGGCACTGGTAGGTGACACAGTGGGCACTGGTGTGACACTGGTGGGCACTGGCAGGTTGCACTGGTGGGCACAATTTGCCCTCTCCTCTTTGGGATCGATGTCCCTCTGACAGCACCTGGCGATCGTTTTTTTTTTCTCCTCACACTGATAGTGTGAGGAGAAAAAAACAGCTGATCGCCGGCTGCTGTTTACTTCACATCATCAGCTGTCATTGTCTGACAGCTGATCACATAGTAAGGGGGTGGGACTGCAAGTCTCATGGACTCGCTGATCACAGAGCGAGCCGGGCCGCTCGTGCACAGGATGCATGGGAGCATGCAGGCTGCTTGTGCACAGGATGTTGTCAATGTACGCCCTCCCGGCAATTTAGGTCTGTGCTGTAGCCATCTTTCGGAAGTGATGTACTGTGTTGTATTGTATCGTATGTATTCTTTCGCTTACGATCATGCGTGGTCTTGCTCTTCCAATTTTATTCGGACAAGCACTGTACTGATTAAATGAAAATAGTACAATCTGGTATCGTACAAGAAAAATTATTTTTTTCTCCTTCGGATAAATTCAGATAAACTGTCGTGGTCGGCTCTATAAAGCTGTGTACTAACAATCAGATTATCGTACGTTCAATTTGAAAACGATATTTTTTCCAATGTGTCTCTTTTGCAGAAACTGATAAAACAAGCGGTTTGTGTTGAGCTGGGACAGCCAAAAACGAATTATAATTAAACTGGCCCCTGCTGAACTGGCTTAATGGCTTTTGATTAGTGTGATGCCATCTTAAGAATCTGAAGATTCCCCCTGCACCTCCTTTTGCCTCCAGACCCCCTAGCAGTCATATGGGCTGCAATGGATATTGTTTTTCCCTTGTCTGCCCCTCTTATTCACCACACACCTCTGTAATCCCTGAAGCCTTGGCCAGCATTCACCTCTGCACCCTTTATCCACCACTCACCTCTATACCCTTCACCATCTACTCACATCTTTAACCGTTTACCTCTTGCACAATTTGTAACCTCTGTACCCCCACTGCTCATAACTGCACCCTTTTACACCACTTCACTTCATTTACACTACTGCATATCTATTCTGAAACTACTAACATCTGCTCCCCACACCATTAACCCTTTCGCTGTCAGGTACACATGGTGTACGGACCTACAGCGCTGCTTCCACCTGGCCATGTCTGTACGCCATACAGACTTGACATTCTTCCTTATGCTTTAAGCTTGTGGCCACTTCAGTGACCATGAGCTTATATTAAAACTGTTCAGCAAACTCTGCTGAACACACCGATATATAGCTCTGATTAGTGGATGACAATGCGCCCATCAGAGCTGTTTACCTAAGCTGCCCCGCTGCTTCATTAACATTTCTCCCCCTTCTTCCTCCGCAGTGCACTCAGTTAAACTGCCCCCACCACTCTTATTTCCCCCTTCTACCTTACTGAATCTGTGGCACTATTCATTCCAAAACCCCTCTGCACCGATCCCTCCCACCCGCAAAACTGATCATATGTGGCTTCCCTGCAGATGTCTTCCCTCCTCTGCCTTTCCACTGGGATTAGATGCCACAGGGGAGCCACAGAGGATAAAAAAAAATTATAATGCATCCCCCTCATTGTTCCAACCCCACCATAGTGACCCCCCTACTTATTCCCTGTCACCCCTCCCGGCAGTGCTGCAGGCCGGCTTTCCCTCCTCCCCCTCCCGACAACTGTAGATGCTGCTAGGGCAAGAGATAGCTGTCAAGATGTTTACCAGCCCTCTTCCTTTTCTGGATGAACATAGTGAGTGATCAGTACCAATCATTCCTGTGTTCATTAATCATTGTAGCATAGTAAACTATATTTATTATGCTTCAGTTTATGAATGAATAGGGGCCTCTGTGCAGAGACTTCTATTCATTCATATACAGTGCAACTGAGGCTGCAGAGAAAGAGACTGAGGACTAGGTCTTCAGTCGCTTTCTCTGTCTCAAAAAGAGACATCAGGGGTTGTTTATACCCCAGATATCTCACCTAAGCCACCCCAAAAAATGTATTAAAATAAGAACAATAAAATTGTAAAAAAAAAAACAAAAAAGCATACTAAAACCTCGTTCACACAGGGTGGGTTACTACAGCCTACTCCCCTGGGAGGCAGTGTTTACCCGCCATGGGGTTGCACAGGTCTATGTACACGTATGTCACATTTTAAGCAGCGGCTGTGCCCATGCAGCCAATGCATCCCAATTAGGATGAATAGGACTGCCTGCATGGGGATGCAAATAACACCTGGACATCCCCATGCTTGTAAACACGGCCCTTCATGGGCATACAATTTAGTACGCCCCATGTGAACGAGGGCCTTATAGGAATTTAGAAGGAATATTGTAAGTTATGTTGTGTCTGCTAATAGTGATTTTAGTGTATTTTTTTTTACCATTAACATTTTATTGAGGATTTTAGTGTATTTTTTGTGAAAAATAGCGATTTGGCAAACCTTTGCGCAAATATTAATGGGCTCAAAAATGTGGGTAGTTTTATGCATGTTTTTAAGCCTCAATAACATTTTATATGGTTTTACGCTATGTGGGTTTCCCCATCTTAATTCCATGGTCACTTCTGTGGTGTATATGGAGGACACTGACTTAATGTATGCAGAAAAGCTGGAGACAGTGTGAAACTCTAACCAAGGAGTGCCTATTAAAGGATAAGGCTAAACCTGCTCTGTGCTACATTCTAAACCTAATCTATCTAACCCTGTAAAGTAAAATACAATGTATTATGCAGCTGATCCAGTCTCACGCTGAGCTGTCAGCATTGGCTTCAGTGTGGAGGCGGGTGCAGGAGAAGCACTTGATAACGGAAGCCCCATAGTAAGTCTATTGGTGTTGACGTCACTTCCCATTCACTTCACAATGGTTGTGGGTCCTCTCCTGCACACAGCTTCCGTCGCTGGAGACCGGACCGGATTGGGTGCAGAAAAGGTAAGTATAGCGATTTTTAGTTTACAGGATTAGATAGATTAGGTTTAAGAATGTGGCATAGAGCAGGTTTAGCGTTAGTTAGGTTTTGCCTGGACTTATCCTTTAAAGTCTTTGATGACAAGATACCAACTACAAGATGATTTGACTCTGTGGTAGGGTCCTTTTTTTCAGGTAATAGCCTAATTCTTGTGGTGGTGGTGGTGGTGGTGGCTCACCCGGGTGGTCACGAGTCCTGGCTTAGCACATGAGCTTCTGGCATAACAGCGGCATTTAGCTTTAAATATTGGAACTATTGCAGTATCTACACATATTGGAGCATCTACTTTTCTCACTGAACACCTTTGTTGTTTACTTTATGGACTTTACTGTCACTAGTTTTATTTTTATGACATATGACTATCACAACATTTTATATTCTTGGATTTTTACATTTGTCACATTTTTTCAATCTGTTTATTTTATTTATGTCATTATTTAAGATTCTCTAAGTTTCACTTCGTAGTGCAGCAAACCATTTATACTCGTTTCAAATGTGCAAGTTAGGGAAACCTTAGGCAATAGTGACCCCAGTGTAATTACATTTGATATAAGCTACGGGAAAGAAAGATATGTGGGTACCAATAGAACACAAACTTTCAACAAGTTGTGTTCCTTGTTATGTGTTAATAATTGAGACTAACTGTTCCTAAAAAAGGACACAGAGAAGTGACAGTGTTTTCAGGGTGTTAAAGAATGTCATTCTCCATTGCATTCTTTTGAGTAACAAAAAAGAGGACAAAAGTTCAACCTATCTAGCAAAAATCTAGTCTTAGACAGCAAACAAGCAACTAGCCTTCAAAAATACAAAATGGAAAGGTCCGATCTAGCATTTATTAGAATGAAATAGTGCAAGAATGCAATCAAAGCAGATTATCAAAAGCAAGAAAACCCTGAAAGAAATGTATCAACAGTAAAAAGAAAAATATAACCAAATATAAAAAAATCACCAGGGTCTGATGGATTATACATGGGTCCTCAGGGAGCTTAGCTCTGTCATAGCCAAACTACTCTTCCCGATTTTTAAAGACTCCTTAATACCTTCCGATGGTACACATACTGTATTTGCAGCCTCAAGAAAGTGGGCCTTTATAATACTGCATATACAGTATCTCACAAAAGTGAGTACACCCCTCACATTTTTGTAAATATTTTATTATACCTTTTCATGTGACAACATTGAGGAAATTACACTTTGGTACAACATAAAGCAGTGAGTGTACAGCTTGTATAACAGTGTAAATTTGCTGTCCTCTCAATATAACTCAACCCACAGCCATTAATGTCTATACCCCTGGCAACAAAAGTGAGTACACCCATAAGTGAAAATGTCCAAACTGGGCCCAATTAGCCATTTTTCCTCCCCGGTGTCATGTGACCTATTAGTATTACAAGGTCTCAGGTGTGAATAGGGAGCAAGTGTGTTAAATTTGGTGTTATCGCTCTCACTCTCCCATACTGGTCACTGGAAGCTCAACATGGCACCTTATGGCAAAAAACTATCTGAGGATACGAAAAAAAGAATTGTTGTGCTACATAAAGATGGCCTAGGCTATAAGAAGATTGCCAAGACCCTGAAACTGAGCGGCAGCATAGTGGCCAAGACCATACAGCAGTTTAACAGGACAGGTTCCACACAGAACAGGCCTCACCATGGTAGACCAAAGAAGTTGAGTGCACATGCTCAGTGTCATAACCAGAGCTTGTCTTTGGCAAATAGACGTATGAGTGCTGCCAGCATTGCTGCAAAGGTTGAAGGAGTGGGGGGTCAGCCTGTCAGTGCTCAGACCATACGCCACATACTGCATTAAATTTGTCTGCATGGCCATTATCTCAGAGGGAAGCCTCTTCTAAAGATGATGTACAAGAAAGCCCACAAACAGTTTGCTGAAGACAAGCAGACTAAGGACATGGATTACTGGAACCATGTCTTCTTATCTGATGAGACCAAGATAAACGGTTAAGGAGTACAAAGACAAGTGTGTCTTGCCTACAGTCAAGCATGGTGGTGGGAGCGTCATGGTCTGGGGCTGCATGAATGCTTCCGGCACTGGGGAGCTACAGTTCATTGAGGAAACCATGAATGCCAGCATGTACTGTGACATACTGAAGCAGAGCATGATCCCCTCCCTTCGGAGACTGGACCACAGAGCAGTATTCCAACATGAACATGATAAGACGACCACTGCCTTGCTAAAGAAGCAGAGGGTAAAGGTGATGGACTGCCCAAGCATGTCTCCAGACCTAAATCCTATTGAGCATCTGTGAGGCATCCTGAAATGGAAGGCGGAGGAGCGCAAGATTTCTAACATTCACCAGCTCCGTGATGTCGCCATGAAGGAGTGGAAGAGGACTCCAGTGGCAACCTGTGATGCTCTGGTGAAATCCATGCCCAAGAGGGTTAAGGCAGTGCTGGAAAATAATGGTGGCCACACAAAATATTGACACTTTGGGTCCAACTTAGGGGTGTACTCACTTTTGTTGGCAGCGGTTTAGACATTAATAGCTGTGTGTTGAGGGGACAGCAAATTTACACTGTTATACAAGCTGTACACTCAATACTTTACATTGTAGCAAAGTGTCATTTCTTCAGTGTTCTCACATGAAAAGATATAATAGAATATTTACAAAAAAGAGAGGGGTGTACTCACTTTTGTGAGATACTGTATGTGTACTTGTATTTGAGCACACTGCACAGAAGGTTTCCAGCACAGAGACTAGGCTCTTATCGAGAGTTCTGGGTCCCATATTAATGATTAGGGATGATCGAACTTTTGAAAAGTTTGGTTCGGCCAGAACATCCGATCTACCCGAAAGTTCGGCCCGGATTTCAGAACCCCATTGAAATCAATGGACTTGAACTTCGGTAATCAAAAAACACCATTTTAAAGCCCTAAAACCCAATAAATGCCCCTAAAAAGTGCCTAGGTTTCTGGGTCATGCCCCAGGGATTATTAATCACACAAAAAAAAAGTTCTTTGATAAAAAAAAGCCAATTATTGAAAAAAAAAAAAAAAAAGAGCAGGGATGGTGGGACCCTACTTTTACACCTATATGATCTTTTTTTGGGGGGGTTCTGGACATGCTACAGAGCTGAAACTTCACAGGTACACCTTTTAGACCCCCCAGACACAAGATCACACAAAAAAAGTTCTTAAAAATTGTCATTTTTGATAGATTTTTGATAGAGAGACAATTATTGAAAAAATAAAAAAAATAAAAAAAATTCTTTGGATTTAGTATCTGGGGGGGTCTAAAAAGTGTACCTGTGAAGTTTCAGCTCTGTAGCATGTCCAGAACCATAAAAAAAAGATTGTTTGTATTACTGCAATTATAGATCTGGAATATGGCTTCTCGCTTTTCACACCTTGCCGGTTTAATAGCAGGCATTTTTTTGGGTTCTTTGGAGTCAGGAAAAACATCTGAACTTGTGTATAGTGGTACTGTACACAAGTTCAGATGTTTTGCCTGCCTCCAAAGACCCCCCAAATATGCCTGCAACAACACACCTGGGCGTTTTTTTTTTGGCGCTAGCGTTTTTTTGGCCATTTTTTTGGGTTCTTTGGAGGCAGGCAAAACATCTGAACTTGTGTATAGTGGTATATATACCTGTATACACAAGTTCAGATGTTTTTCCTGCCTCAAAAGAACCCAAAAAAACGCCTGCTATTAAACCGGCAAGGTGTGAAAAGCGAGAAGCCATATTCCAGATCTATAATTGCACTAATACAAACAATCTTTTTTTATGGTTCTGTACATGCTACAGAGCTGAAACTTCACAGGTACACCTTTTAGACCCCCCAGATACTAAATCCAAAGAATTTTTTTTATTTTTTTATTTTTTTTTTATTTTTTCAATAATTAGCTCTCTATCAAAAATCTATCAAAAATGACAATTTTTAAGAACTTTTTCTTGTGTGATTTTGTGTCTGGGGGGTCTAAAAGGTGTACCTGTGAAGTTTCAGCTCTGTAGCATGTCCAGAACCATAAAAAAAAGGATTGTTTGTATTAGTGAACTTATAGAACAGGTTGTTTGCTTCTCGCTTTTCACACCTTGCCAGTTTAGTAGCAGGCTTTTTTTTGGGCATTTTTTTGGGTTCTTTAGAGGCAGGCAAAACATCTGAACTTGTGTATAGTGGTATATATACCCATATACACAAGTTCAGATGTTTTGCCTGCCTCCAAAAACCCCCATAAAATGCCTGCAACAACACACCTGGGCTTTTTTTTTTTTTGACGCTAGAGTTTTTTTTGGGCATTTTTTTGGGTTCTTTGGAGGCAGGCAAAACATCTGAACTTGTGTATAGTGGTGTATATACACACATACTTATATGTATATAAACACCTAGCCATATATAGGTGTGATAGGAGCGTAACTATATTGGTGTTAATTATTTCATTAGCGCAAGTAGTTTTTTCTGCTCCTTTCACACCTATATATGTCTAGGTGTATATATACAGACATGGTTGTGTATATATACCCCTATACACAAGTTCAGATGTCATGTCTGACTCCAAACATGTGCTCAAAAAATCACTAGCAACGCCTGCAGCCAAAAAGAATGCTGGCGGCGGCGAAGCCATATTACAGAAGCGAAAGTGACTTGAGAGAAACTAGCTTTTCTCTATAGCGGTCACCCGCTATGGAAGGGTTTGGTCACCCTGGCATAGCAGTCACTGTCAGTTAACCCTACACTACACTACGGTCCCCTTACACTTAACACTTTCCCTACAGAAACTGAATAAATTAAAGCTAACTAAAGTGTAAAAGAGCACTCTAACTACACTAGATATCCCTTTCCTCACACTAATAAATGCTAAATGACACTTTGTAACACTTTGTAACAGAAGTAACAGAACAGCATTCCACTCTCTTCCATGTCCCGTATAAGAATGCTAGGAATTTGACGGGGGCTATCTTATATACTGGGGGGGCGTATTCACTAATGTTTGGACTATGGACCCCCTAGTCACTCCAATCACATTCCTAGCATTCTCCTGCCCCCTCAGTTGGCTTTTGCTAATGGTTCTGGTACAATCACAGGCTTTTAAAGCCCATTTCCTGAACCATTGAATTTTAGTCGGTTCTGGTTGCCGAATTCCGAACTTTTTGGGCAAAAAGTTCTAAATTCGGCCGAACCTCGAACACCCAATGTTCGGGCCGAACCGATGGTCGACCCGAACCGTTCGATCATCCCTATTAATGATTGGGATCTTGGAGGCTAAATTCGCAATCACCTGATTGCTGTGAAAAAACAAAAACAAAGAAAATTCCCAGTTCAACTTACCAGCCAGCATGCAACAAACCAAATTATCCTGTCTAACAGTTTGTGGTAAAAACAGGGGTTTAAATTGCACAATGTGTACAAAACAAAACCCCCCTTTTTGAATGCATTTTAATTTGGTTGGTTGCAGGCTGGCTGGTAAATTGAACTGAGAATTTACTTTGGTTTTGATTTACCTGCATTACCCTTCCATGTGCTCCTTGCTGTAAAGGCCAGTTATAGTTGAGGGAAGTGGTCATTTGTTTGCACTGATTTCTGTGATAGCCTCTGTTCAGCTATCACAGTGATCAGTCACTGTACAGTGCACCTGTGCTGTTTTCTCCTCTTCAATAGAGAAAATGATACATTGTATCCTTTTGTCCTTAAAAATATTTATTGTTAATGTTATTAAGTGTTGCACTGCTGAAATGCACATAAAACAAAAAATGCATAGACTATCAAATAAAAACTCTAAGGTGCAAAATATCAAATACTATGGGGAAAAATATTGAATTCTGTAATGCAAAATATCACTGCAAAATATCACTCTTTTAACAGTATATAATTAAAAAAAAATTATTAAAATAGTGAGCAAGTCTTAAATGAAAAAAAACATGCACTGTCTTTGTGACTTCAAATGACAGTCAATCTAAAGCTTCTGCATATAAGATAGTGATACCAAAACTCCAAGGCATACACTTCAGTCCAAACCAAAAGTGCTTCCTCACAGTGCTAAGATATGTGCTCACCTTAGATAATGGACACGTAAATAAATACAGGTCAAATGTGCCTTACCCTCATCTCAGGGGTTAATAACAGGCTCAGAAGAGTTGGGCTGAACACCCCCTGGTTCAGTTCGCACCAGAATTCCCAAACATGGAAAAAGTTGGGACCCAAACCGTGAACCGTTTGCTGTGAGGTTCCCCTTAAAATCCATACCAGACCCAAAGTGCCTGGTATGGATTGGGTGGGGACCCCAATGGCATTTTTTTTTCTATTGATGGCAATATTTTTTTTTTTTCATTCAGCTGTCCGCAGGGAAGCTCAGTGACAGCTTATGACTCATTCATTGTTAAGGACATGGTGGCCAGCTTTCCAACCCTCTCCTTAACAACCAGGCGCTGGGCAGGCAAACATCCCACCAAGCGCCCCAAAAATTTGGGTGTTGACCGGACAGGCAATGTTTGGGCCGAACTTATGCTTGGCCCTGAACTGCTCGCATAACACTAGGGCCCAGGGTATGTACTTCTCGATTCCTCCGGTAACCTGCTGTATACCACTTTAAGGGACTCATCAGCTTTTTCAATCACTGAATATGCTCAAATTAAATAAAGGCTGCCATAGTGTAGTGACTCCATAAGATTGATGTATTAAATGGAATTGCACTCACATATTCAAAAGCATTTAACATGTGTATACAGGGATACCACAGATTGCATATTCACACCACTTCTGGTATTACGCGATGATATTACCCGGCAATCCACCATGGATCTCTTTTCAGAGGGTAAAACTAAGCCCTATATGTCTATTGCTAAGTGTTAAACATTCTGTATATAGCCCTTCAGAACAGACAGTGCACAGTCCACATGGGATTTGCTGATTAACTGTAGACAGGACACAGGAATTTTTAGTATACAGAGAAAAGACAGAGTTTACCATAGATCAGCTACAAACTTATAAACACTGCCATCTACTGGTTGAGGAATGTATATCTGCTGAATACTGATATTAACCACATAACGTCCGCCCTCCGCAGTTTTACTGGGGCAGGCAGCAGCTCCTGGGCAAAGCGACGTTATGTTACGTCGCTCGCTCAGGAGACTCTAGGGGGCAAGCGGGCGAGCCAGTGCGTGTGACCGGCGGCTCCGATGGCAATCGCAATCTCCTCCCATAGCAGAGAGAGAAGGACAGACGGCTGATGTAAACACAGCCATCTGTCATTCTCCCTGAAGTAATCACAGAGGCTATGTGATCCTGCTATATAGCATCGCATGTCTCTGTAATTACTTCACAAGCCACGCCCCCTGACAGTTAGAATCAAGCCCCTAGGGATACATTTAACCCACTGATCACCAGTAATGTTAACCCCTTCCCTGCCAGTGTAATTTTTACAGTAACAGTGCATATTTTTAGCATTTATTACTGTAGTAATGTCACTGGTACCTCCAAAAGTGTCAAAAATGTAAGTTAGGGGTCGGTTCTGTCCGCCGCAATGTCGCAGTCCCGCAAAAAAAATTGCAGATTGCCGCTATTACTAGGGTTGAGCGGACACCTAGATGTCCGTGTTCGACGGGTTCGGCCGAACTTTAAAAAAAAGTCCGTGTCCCGGACTTTTACCGAACTTTTCCCGGACACCGAACCCCATTGAAGTCAATGGGGACCCGAACTTTAAGGCACTAAAATGGCTCTAAAACACCAAAGGAAAGGGCTAGAGTGCTGCAAATGGCAGCAAAACGTAATTAAGAGCATGGCAAGTGCTCTGCAAACAAATGTGGATAGGGAAATAACTTAAAACAACAAAAAAAAACAGAAAAATAAAACAATGTTCTTCTTCATCTCTGAAGGACGAGGCCCATATGGAGTAGGAGGGAGGTTGAGGTGGTGGTGGATGTGGCGGTGACATAGGCGTGCGCACAGGGTGTGCTGGGTGTGCCTGGGCACACCCTAATCACCTAGGGCACATAGCATTGCCAGTGAGGAGATGGGAAAGATCTCCCTGGGACCTGCTCTGCTCTATTTCTCCTTGCCTACAGGTACATGGCCCCGATACATTACTCTCCCTGCTGGCAAACACATGCATGTGTATTTCAACTTTGGGGTGCACACCTTAATGCAATAGGCTGCGCACACCTATGGGCGGTGTAGGTGGAAGCGGCGGTGGAGGAGGACCAGGGCCGGATTAACAGCATCATGGGCTTGGTGCTGAGGATTTTGAAGGGCCTTAAGGGCCGTGCCTTGCCATGCACCCAGAGGAGGAAGGGTGCAGCCATGCATGCCTAATTCAACATGGGATGCTGTCTCTGAAGCCCATAAACACATCCATGCATCGCCAACTGTCCCTCCTTGTCCGGCCTTCACGCTGTGTGGGGAGGTTCTGAGGGTGCTGCCTGGGGAAGCGAGCATAGAAGCCAGACTTCTGTGTTTACAAGTGACATAAGAGCGGTAACAGTGAATATGGCCAACCCGGGGCCTATATAAAAGGTAGGGGCCTGGAGCTGCAGCTCCAATAGCCCCTACATTAATCTGGCCCTGAGGAGGAGGACGAGGTAGCCAACACTGCTTCTTTTCAAAAATTTTAAATGAGGGTACACCCCAAAAGAGTGAGAAAGAGCAAAAATGGAACAATGGGTGGGTAAGGTCGGTATCCATTGCTATTCTGCATAAGGTACGGAAAAGTCCCGTGGGATCCATGCCTGGTTCATTTTAATGAACGTGAGCTTGTCCACATTGTCTCTGGACAGGCGGCTGCGCTTGTCTGTTATAACGCCCCCAGCCGTGCTAAATACCCGTTCAGATAATACACTGGCTGCAGGGCACGCCAGCACCTCCAAGGCGTAAAGGGCAAGCTCAGGCCATGTGCCCAATTTGGAGACCCAGAAGTTGAAGGGGGCAGACCCGTCATTCACTACATGTAGGCGTGTGCACACATACTGCTCCACCATGTTGGTAAAATGCTGCCTCCTGCTAAGACGTTCCATCTGAGCTGCTGGTGCTGCTGTTTGTTGTGGCGTGCTGACAAAGCTTTTCCACATTTCGGCCATGCTAACCCTGCCTTCTGAGGTGCTGGCGGTGCCCTGGTTGCGTTGGCGACCTCCTCCTCCTCCTCCTCTGCCTTGTGCTTCCACTGTGGCCCCGCTGTCAGATGGGAATGCCAGCAGCATGGCGTCTACCAGCGTGCGCTTGTACTCGCGCATCTTGCGATCGCGCTCCAGTGAGTGAATTAAGGACGGTACGTTGTCCTTGTAACGGGGATCCAGCAGCGTGGCCACCCAGTAATCAGCACAAGTTAGAATGTGGGCAACTCGGCGGTCGTTGTGGAGACACTGCAGCATGTAATCGCTCATGTGTGCCAGGCTGCCCAGAGGCGACGAAAGGCTGTCCTCTGTGGGAGGTGTATCGTCCGTGTCCTCTGTATCCCCCCAGCCACGCACCAGTGATGGCCATGAGCTGGCCTGGGTGCCACCCTGCTGTGAACATGGTTCCATCTCCTCCTCCAGCTCCTCCTCCTCCTCATCCTCCTCATCCTCCAGAACTGTGCCCCTGCTGGACAATTGCGTCCCTGGCGTTTGCGTGTGCAGGAACCCACCCTCGGAGCCCCTTGCGAATGACTGCCCTGAAAGCCTTGGAAATGTTACCTCTTCATCCTCCTCCTCCTCCTCATCCTGTGCCACATCCTCTTCCATCATCGCCCGAATTGTTTTTTCAAGGAGGCATAGAAGTGGGATAGTTAAGCTGAGAACGGCGTCATTGCCACTGGCCATGTTGGTGGAGTACTCAAAACAGCGCAACAAGGCACACAGGTCTCGCATGGAGGCCCAGTTATTGGTGGTGAAGTGGTGCTGTTCCGCAGAGCGACTCACGCGTGCGTGCTGCAGCTGAAACTCCACTATGGCCTGCTGCTGCTCGCACAGTCTTTCCAGCATGTGCAAGGTGGAGTTCCACCTTGTGGGCACGTCACATATGAGGCGGTGAGCGGGAAGGCCGAAGTTACGCTGCAGCGCTGCCAGGCGAGCAGCAGCAGGGTGAGAACGCCGAAAGTGCGCACAAACGGCCCGCACTTTCTGCAGCAGCTCTGACATATCGGGGTAGTTTTTAAGGAACCTCTGCACCACCAAATTCAGCACATGCGCCAGGCAAGGGATGTGCGTCAAACCGGCTAGGCCCAGAGCTGCTATGAGATTTCGCCCGTTATCGCACACCACCAGGCCGGGCTTGAGGCTCGCTGGCAGCAACCACTCATTTGTCTGCTGTTCCATGCTCCTCCACAACTCCTGCGCGGTGTGTGGTTTGTCCCCCAAACAGGCAAGTTGTAAAACTGCCTGCTGTCGTTTACCCCTGGCCGTGCTGAAGTTGGTGGTGAAGGTGTTACGCTGTCCGGATGAGGAGGCGGTAGAGGATGAGGAAGCGGAGTAGGAGGAGTTAGGAACAGGAGGCAAACTGAAGCGCCCTGCAATCCTCGGTGGTGGAAGGACATGCGCCAAATTGCTATCCGCCTCAGGCCCATCCGCCACTGCATTTACCCAGTGTGCCGTTAGGGAGATATAACGCCCCTGACCGTGCTTACTGGTCCACGTATCCGTAGTTAGGTGGACCTTGGCACAGATGGCGTTGCGCAGTGCACACCTGATATTTTCCCCCACTTGGTTGTGCAGGGAAGGGATGGCTTGCCTGGAAAAGTAGTGGCGGCTGGGCACGACGTACTGTGGGACAGCCACCGACATAAGGTTTTTAAAACTGTGCGTCTCCACCAGACGGAATGACAGCATTTCAAAGGCCAATAATTTTGAAATGCTGGCATTCAGGGCCAGGGATCGCGGGTGGGTAGGGGGGTACTTCCTCTTCCTCTCAAGTGTTTGGGAGATGGAAAGCTGAACGCTTCCACGGGACATTGTGGAGATGGTTGTTGGTGACCCAGGTGGTGGTGTTGCTGACAGATCGTCTGTTTGCGGGGTGGCAGGTGCCGGTATCACTACAGATGTGGCTGGAGCGGCCGAGACTGCAGCAGAAGAGGAAGCAGGATGAGCCAGAGACGTTTCTTGGTTTTGAAGGTGTGTACTCCACTGCAGCTCGTGCTTTGCACTTAGATGCCTGATCATGCAGGTTGTGCTCAGGTTGAGAAGGTTTATGCCTCGCTTCAAGCTCTGATTGCACAGGGTGCAAACCACTCGTGTCCTGTCATCAGCACATTTTCTAAAGAACTTCCACGCTAGAGAACTCCTTTGAGCTGACTTTGGTGCGCTCGTTCCCTTGCTGCGTTGGGCAGTAGCGGGCGTAGTGTCTAGGGCACGGCCGCTCCGCTTCTGCACCCTGCTCCCTCTTCTGCTGTGCTGGTGGCTCTGTGCGACCACCGCCTCTTCCTCCAAACTACTCAGGTCACCTGCATGACGTTCATTCCATGTGGGGTCGAGGACCTCATCGTCCTCCACATCATCTTCCACCCAGTCTTCACCCCTGCCCTCCTTGTCGGTCTCCACAATGCTGAACGCCGCAGCAGTTGGCACCTGCGTTTCGTCATCATCGGAGACGTGCTGCGATGATCCTTGCATGTACTCATCTTGAGAAATAAGTGGTTGGGCATCGCTGCACTCAATCTCTTCCACTTCTGGGGCAGGGCTAGGTGGATGGCCCTGGGAAACCCTGCTGACAGAGTCCTCAAAAAGAATAAGAGACTGCTGTATGGCTTGGGGCTCAGACTGCTGGCCTGATTTGCAAGGGGGTGAGGTGAAAGACGGTTGGACATTGGCTGCAGGTGCCAACTCTGACCTTTCTGCAGTAGACTGGGTGGGAGACAATGTGAAGGAACTGGAGGCACTGTCAGCAGCAAACCAATCTACTATCGCCTCAACTTGTTCTGGCCTCATCACTTCTAGGGGCGTTTGATGCCCTACCAAATACTGATGCAGGTTCTGTCGCCTACTCACACTTGAGGAATGTGTTTCACTTGTGCGTGTAGCTGGCACAGATCGACCACGTCCTCTCCTTGCAACAGGAGCTCTACCAGCAGCACCACGACCCAGGCCACGGCCCTTATTTGACGGTCTCCTCATATTTCTGTAATTTAAGATCTTGCCCTAGAAAGGTTTTTATTGAGTAGCGGAATAGGAAATATGATCCAAAAAAGTGTATGTATCTCGCACGTACAAAACCACACTAGGCCCCAATTACTATTGTTTCTACCCCTAAAAGGATGGATGAGGAGTAGGAGGAGTATGGAACAGACAGCACCCTCAAATCTTCAGAAGTATGAGATGAACCCCAAAAACTTGGAAAGGTGGATCTCACACGTACCGACACAGACTATCCCGCAATTCAATTGATCCTCAAAGGTTTTTATTGAATAGCGGAATAGGAAATATGATCAAAAAAAGTGTATGTATCTCGCACGTACACAACCACACTAGGCCCCAATTACTATTGTTTGTACCCCTAAAAGGATGGATGAGGAGTAGGAGGAGGAGTATGGAACAGGCAGCACCCTCAAATCTTCAGAAGTATGAGATGAACCCCAAAAACTTGGAAAGGTGGATCTCACACGTACCGACACAGACTATCCCGCAATTCAATTGATCCTCAAAGGTTTTTATTGAATAGCGGAATAGGAAATATGATCAAAAAAAGTGTATGTATCTCGCACGTACACAACCACACTAGGCCCCAATTACTATTGTTTGTACCCCTAAAAGGATGGATGAGGAGTAGGAGGAGGAGTATGGAACAGGCAGCACCCTCAAATCTTCAGAAGTATGAGATGAACCCCAAAAACTTGGAAAGGTGGATCTCACACGTACCGACACAGACTATCCCGCAATTCAATTGATCCTCAAAGGTTTTTATTGAATAGCGGAATAGGAAATATGATCAAAAAAAGTGTATGTATCTCGCACGTACACAACCACACTAGGCCCCAATTACTATTGTTTGTACCCCTAAAAGGATGGTTGAGCAGTAGGAGCAGGAGTATGGAACAGGCAGCACCCTCAAATCTTCAGAAGTATGAGATGAACCCCAACAACTTGGAAAGGTGGATCTCACACGTACCGACACAGACTATCTCGCAATTGAATTGATCCCCAAAGGTTTTAATTGAATAGCGGAATAGAAAATATGATCAAAAAGAAAGTGTATGTATCTCGCACGTACACCACCACACTAGGCCCCAACTACTATTGTTTGTACCCCTAAAAGGATGGTTGAGCAGTAGGAGGAGGAGTATGGAACAGGCAGCACCCTCAAATCTTCAGAAGTATGAGATGAACCCCAAAAACTTGGAAAGGTGGATCTCTCTCACACGTACCAACACAGACTATCCCCCAATTTAACTGATCCCCAAAGGTTTTTGATTAAATAGCGGAATAGAAAATATGATCCAAAAAAAGTGTATGTATATCACACGTACACAACCACACTAGGCCCCAATTACTATTGTTTGTACCCCTAAAAGGCTAGATGAGGAGTAGGGGGGGTATGGAACAGGCAGCACCCTCAAATCTTCAGAAGTATGAGATGAACCCCAAAAACTTGGAAAGGTGGATCTCTCTCACACGTACCAACACAGACTATCCCCCAATTTAACTGATCCCCAAAGGTTTTTGATTAAATAGCGGAATAGAAAATATGATCCAAAAAAAGTGTATGTATATCACACGTACACAACCACACTAGGCCCCAATTACTATTGTTTGTACCCCTAAAAGGCTAGATGAGGAGTAGGGGGGGTATGGAACAGGCAGCACCCTCAAATCTTCAGAAGTATGAGATGAACCCCAAAAACTTGGAAAGGTGGATCTCTCTCACACGTACCAACACAGACTATCCCCCAATTTAACTGATCCCCAAAGGTTTTTGATTAAATAGCGGAATAGAAAATATGATCCAAAAAAAGTGTATGTATATCACACGTACACAACCACACTAGGCCCCAATTACTATTGTTTGTACCCCTAAAAGGCTAGGAGTAGGGGGAGTATGGAACAGGCAGCACCCTCAAACCTTCAGAAGTATGAGATGAACCCCAACAACTTGGAAAGGTGGATCTCTCTCACACGTACCAACACAGACTATCCCCCAATTTAACTGATCCCCAAAGGTTTTTGATTAAATAGCGGAATAGAAAATATGATCCAAAAAAAGTGTATGTATATCACACGTACACAACCACACTAGGCCCCAATTACTATTGTTTGTACCCCTAAAAGGCTAGGAGTAGGGGGAGTATGGAACAGGCAGCACCCTCAAACCTTCAGAAGTATGAGATGAACCCCAACAACTTGGAAAGGTGGATCTCTCTCACACGTACCAACACAGACTATCCCCCAATTTAACTGATCCCCAAAGGTTTTTGATTAAATAGCGGAATAGAAAATATGATCCAAAAAAAGTGTATGTATATCACACGTACACAACCACACTAGGCCCCAATTACTATTGTTTGTACCCCTAAAAGGCTAGATGAGGAGTAGGGGGGGTATGGAACAGGCAGCACCCTCAAATCTTCAGAAGTATGAGATGAACCCCAAAAACTTGGAAAGGTGGATCTCTCTCACACGTACCAACACAGACTATCCCCCAATTTAACTGATCCCCAAAGGTTTTTGATTAAATAGCGGAATAGAAAATATGATCCAAAAAAAGTGTATGTATATCACACGTACACAACCACACTAGGCCCCAATTACTATTGTTTGTACCCCTAAAAGGCTAGATGAGGAGTAGGGGGGGTATGGAACAGGCAGCACCCTCAAATCTTCAGAAGTATGAGATGAACACCAAAAACTTGGAAAGGTGGATCTCTCTCACACGTACCAACACAGACTATCCCCCAATTTAACTGATCCCCAAAGGTTTTTGATTAAATAGCGGAATAGAAAATATGATCCAAAAAAAGTGTATGTATATCACACGTACACAACCACACTAGGCCCCAATTACTATTGTTTGTACCCCTAAAAGGCTAGATGAGGAGTAGGGGGGGTATGGAACAGGCAGCACCCTCAAATCTTCAGAAGTATGAGATGAACCCCAAAAACTTGGAAAGGTGGATCTCTCTCACACGTACCAACACAGACTATCCCCCAATTTAACTGATCCCCAAAGGTTTTTGATTAAATAGCGGAATAGAAAATATGATCCAAAAAAAGTGTATGTATATCACACGTACACAACCACACTAGGCCCCAATTACTATTGTTTGTACCCCTAAAAGGCTAGATGAGGAGTAGGGGGGGTATGGAACAGGCAGCACCCTCAAACCTTCAGAAGTATGAGATGAACCCCAACAACTTGGAAAGGTGGATCTCTCTCACACGTACCAACACAGACTATCCCCCAATTTAACTGATCCCCAAAGGTTTTTGATTAAATAGCGGAATAGAAAATATGATCCAAAAAAAGTGTATGTATATCACACGTACACAACCACACTAGGCCCCAATTACTATTGTTTGTACCCCTAAAAGGCTAGATGAGGAGTAGGGGGGGTATGGAACAGGCAGCACCCTCAAACCTTCAGAAGTATGAGATGAACCCCAACAACTTGGAAAGGTGGATCTCTCTCACACGTACCAACACAGACTATCCCCCAATTTAACTGATCCCCAAAGGTTTTTGATTAAATAGCGGAATAGAAAATATGATCCAAAAAAAGTGTATGTATATCACACGTACACAACCACACTAGGCCCCAATTACTATTGTTTGTACCCCTAAAAGGCTAGATGAGGAGTAGGGGGGGTATGGAACAGGCAGCACCCTCAAACCTTCAGAAGTATGAGATGAACCCCAACAACTTGGAAAGGTGGATCTCTCTCACACGTACCAACACAGACTATCCCCCAATTTAACTGATCCCCAAAGGTTTTTGATTAAATAGCGGAATAGAAAATATGATCCAAAAAAAGTGTATGTATATCACACGTACACAACCACACTAGGCCCCAATTACTATTGTTTGTACCCCTAAAAGGCTAGGAGTAGGGGGAGTATGGAACAGGCAGCACCCTCAAACCTTCAGAAGTATGAGATGAACCCCAACAACTTGGAAAGGTGGATCTCTCTCACACGTACCAACACAGACTATCCCCCAATTTAACTGATCCCCAAAGGTTTTTGATTAAATAGCGGAATAGAAAATATGATCCAAAAAAAGTGTATGTATATCACACGTACACAACCACACTAGGCCCCAATTACTATTGTTTGTACCCCTAAAAGGCTAGATGAGGAGTAGGGGGGGTATGGAACAGGCAGCACCCTCAAACCTTCAGAAGTATGAGATGAACCCCAACAACTTGGAAAGGTGGATCTCTCTCACACGTACCAACACAGACTATCCCCCAATTTAACTGATCCCCAAAGGTTTTTGATTAAATAGCGGAATAGAAAATATGATCCAAAAAAAGTGTATGTATATCACACGTACACAACCACACTAGGCCCCAATTACTATTGTTTGTACCCCTAAAAGGCTAGATGAGGAGTAGGGGGGGTATGGAACAGGCAGCACCCTCAAACCTTCAGAAGTATGAGATGAACCCCAACAACTTGGAAAGGTGGATCTCTCTCACACGTACCAACACAGACTATCCCCCAATTTAACTGATCCCCAAAGGTTTTTGATTAAATAGCGGAATAGAAAATATGATCCAAAAAAAGTGTATGTATATCACACGTACACAACCACACTAGGCCCCAATTACTATTGTTTGTACCCCTAAAAGGCTAGGAGTAGGGGGAGTATGGAACAGGCAGCACCCTCAAACCTTCAGAAGTATGAGATGAACCCCAACAACTTGGAAAGGTGGATCTCTCTCACACGTACCAACACAGACTATCCCCCAATTTAACTGATCCCCAAAGGTTTTTGATTAAATAGCGGAATAGAAAATATGATCCAAAAAAAGTGTATGTATATCACACGTACACAACCACACTAGGCCCCAATTACTATTGTTTGTACCCCTAAAAGGATTGTGTTCACTGTACCCCACAAAGATTGAGTTCACTGCACCCCACAATGATTGTGTTCACTGCACCCCACAAAGATTGTGTTCACTGCACCTCACAAAGATTGTGTTCACTGTACCCCCCAAAGATTGTGTTCACTGCACCCCACAAAGATTCTGTTCACTGTACCCCACAAAGATTGTGTTCACTGCACCCTAAAAGGATGTTGTTCACTGCACCCCACAAAGATTGTGTTCACTGCACCCTAAAAGGATGTTGTTCACTGCACCCCAAAAAGATTGTGTTCACTGTACCCCCCCAAAGATTGTGTTCACTGCACCCCACAAAGATTGTGTTCACTGCACCCCAAAAAGATTGTGTTCACTGTACCCCCCAAAGATTGTGTTCACTGCACCCCAAAAAGATTGTGTTCACTGTACCCCCCAAAGATTGTGTTCACTGCACCCCACAAAGATTCTGTTCACTGTACCCCACAAAGATTGTGTTCACTGCACCCCAAAAAGATTGTGTTCACTGTACCCCCCCAAAGATTGTGTTCACTGCACCCCACAAAGATTCTGTTCACTGCACCCCACAAAGGATTTTGTTCACTGCACCCCAAAAAGATTGTGTTCACTGCACCCCAAAAAGGATTTTGATCACTGCACCCCAAAAAGGATGTTGTTCACTGCACCCCAAAAATGATTTTGTTCACTCCACCCCAAAAAGATTGTGTTCACTGCACCCCACAAAGATTGTGTTCACTGCACCTCACAAAGATTGTGTTCACTGTACCCCCCAAAGATTGTGTTCACTGCACCCCACAAAGATTCTGTTCACTGTACCCCACAAAGATTGTGTTCACTGCACCCCAAAAAGATTGTGTTCACTGCACCCCAAAAAGGATGTTGTTCACTGCACCCCAAAAAGGATGTTGTTCACTCCACCCCAAAAAGATTGTGTTCACTGCACCCCACAAAGATTGTGTTCACTGCACCCCAAAAAGATTGTGTTCACTGCACCCCAAAAATGATTTTGTTCACTGCACCCCAAAAAGGATTTTGTTCACTGCACCCCAAAAAGGATGTTGTTCACTCCACCCCAAAAAGATTGTGTTCACTGCACCCCAAAAAGATTGTGTTCACTGCACCCCACAAAGGATTTTGTTCACTGCACCCCAAAAAGATTGTGTTCACTGCACCCCAAAAAGGATGTTGTTCACTGCACCCCAAAAAGGATTTTGTTCACTGCACCCCAAAAAGATTGTGTTCACTGCACCCCACAAAGGATTTTGTTCACTGCACCCCACAAAGATTGTGTTCACTGCACACCAAAAAGGATTGTGTTCACTGCACCCCAAAAAGATTTTGTTCACTGCACCCCAAAAAGATTGTGTTCACTGCAGCCCAAAAAGATTGTGTTCACTGCAGCCCAAAAAGATTGTGTTCACTGCAGCCCAAAAAGATTGTGTTCACTGCAGCCCAAAAAGATTGTGTTCACTGCAGCCCAAAAAGATTGTGTTCACTGCAGCTCACACACAGAAAAATGGATGTGGATCACTGACACCTGCCTATCTCCAATCCCACACCACACAGCAATATCGATTGTAGTTTGTAGAACACAGTTTCCCTAAAATTCAGCAGACTCTGTCCCTAACAGGATTGAGAAGAGATCGTAGATCAGGATTGAGTGCAGATTCACCCCACCCCCCACACAGCAATATCGATTGTAGTTTGTAGAAGACACTGACCCTATAATTCAGCAGACTCTATCCCTAAAATGCCTACAACTCGCCCTGCCTAAACACTCCGACCTGTCCCTCAATTCTATCCGGACACAAATGGTTTTTTCCTGCCTATCTTTCCCTAATCAGCAGCCAGCACGTTGATGTGTGCTCTGTCCCTGATATAAGCAGCATAATGACGCCGCTGCGGCTGCCTCGAACTTATAAAGACTTGGTCACATGCTTCAGACGGCCAATCACAGCTACTAAGACATTTGCAGGCATGGCTGGGATGGCTTAAGGCACACCAATTAAACGATTGTTGATTGGCTGTTGAAAGCCCGCCATGAAAAGAGCGCCAAAGCATGCAAAACCCGGAAATAAAACGACCGAACACGGATTTTTACCCAAACATACAGTAAAGTGTCCGTGTCCGTGTTCGGGTACAAAAAATCCAATTATTCGGTACGAACACGAATAATACAGTCCGTGTTCGCTCAACACTAGCTATTACTAGTAAAAAAAAAAACAATAAAATTGACATAAATCTTTCCCGTAGTTAGTAAATGCAATAACTTATGCGCAAACCAATCAAAATACGCTTATTGGGATTTTTTTTTACCAAAAATATGTAGCAGAAAACAAATTGGCCTAAAATGTTAAAAAAAAATAGATTTTTACATTTTTTTTTTTTTTAGAATTTCATATAAAAGAATGTGAAAAATATTGTAATTTTTTCAAAATTGTCGCTCTTCTTTTGTTTATAGCGCAAAAAATAAAAATCGCACAGGTGATCAAATACCACCAAAAGAAAGCTCTATTTGTGGGGGGAAAAAGACGTCATTTTCGTTTGGGTACAGCGTTGCACAACCACGCAATTGTCCATTAAATTAACGCAGTGCCGAATTGCAAAATAGGGTCTGGTCATTGAGCAGTCCTTAAGTGGTTAATGTAGCTGTTGCACAAAATACAATTCTGTATTCCAACACTATGTGTGTAGAAAATGTATTAACCATTTCAGCAACTTTAACGCTTATAATACCTGGGTGCACACTGAAAAGAGAGAGAGTATTTGAACAGTCAGACCTCCCTTCCTCAAAACCCTATGTCAGGGAAAACGGTAGCAAAAATCAAAGCAAATTCTGCCAAGCTAATGACAGGTACTTTGAGAACAGTTAGCTGTGTCTGCTGCTAGCCAGAGACTTGAAGATTAAGGCACCTGACTGAAACTGGTCATTGAGGAAACAGCAATCTCAAATTCATAGTTTACCTGCTTTTTTTTAATTTCCAATTACAAGAGGGCCTTGATCAATCTAATAAGATTGTTTCTGTAAAGCCAGTAAATCCTATGAAAGGATCTGAGGAAATGGCACTGATAAGCATGAGACAAATTATTTTTAATTACCCTATGTTGAGACTATTCACAAGACATAGAACCAACTCCCTAATAGACTCCAGTCTATTGTTTTATAACACAATCTATTGCAGTAATTGGGAGTAAGAGAGATGCACATAAACTGAAATTATAGAGAACAGCAGCATTTTAGTACAATACTCCCACACTGACTGCTGAATGTAGAGATGCAAACCATGGCCTTCATTTAGTACAGTAAATAGCAATACCAGTAACTCATGTCAACCAATCAGTAATTATACTTCAATCCCTTGACTACACTTCAGTGAGGAAAGGCAAAATCTGGTTAATTGTTATGAGTTACTGCTCATCCCTGACTTTTTTTTTTGCGTGGTTAGATAACATCCTGTATAGAGATAAATGTAGCTGAATTTGTGAGACTGTTTTCAGATTTGTGCTGAAAGCTACAGATTTTTAGAGTCAGATCCATGAGTTTCCGGGGACACGGGGAGAGAGTACCCGTGGGATGGTGTTCAGGCGTTTGAGTTTCTACTACATTGTAAGTGTAACCTGTATTATGTGCATCGAATAAAGTTTTGACATACTTCACGATGCCAGCATCTCTCTTTTTTATGAGCATCACCTGGATGTTGTGATCTACAGCACACCCATAAAGCTGTTGATTTGGCGGTCCAATAAGGCTTTTATCACCAAAGGAGATCCTGAAAGTGGTGTATTTTTTGGCTTCTGGTGAGTAGGGGACCAAGAGGGGAGCACCTACTCGTGTACAGAGAGCACCGGCACTTTTTATATGAGCACGCAGCACTTTGGACTT
This sequence comes from Pelophylax lessonae, assembly GCF_965119305.1. Lineage (NCBI taxonomy): Eukaryota > Metazoa > Chordata > Amphibia > Anura > Ranidae > Pelophylax > Pelophylax lessonae. The sequence goes on from NC_138768.1 coordinate 356,093,763, forward strand.
ATGTTTTGCACAAAGACTGTCACTTTTTGAGCACGTGATTAATTGAAGAAAATAAGACAACAGTTTATATTTGTTCAGAGTTTGTTTGCCTCACGTTTATTTATGTATATTGGTTGTCACTCATGATACAGTAATTTTGTATAGTAAGTTAAGCACTAGCACTTTATACATAATATTTAATAATAATTTGTTCACGTATTTCTGTGAAGCAGCGCAGGTATTTTTTACACTTTACACATTTTAAAGGTATCCCCTTTTCATACCAGCAGCAGCTCACCATATTTACCTATTGTAATATTAGAGCAATTTTAATCCTCAGCGCTAGCCCATAATAATTTATATCAGGAAAGGAGGAGCTGCATGCTCACTGCTCCCTTTCTTTCATGGCCAGCCAAGTTTCATGTACTTTGGAGGGTCCCCGTGCTATTTTTTACAAAAAATTAATCCAACAGTGAAAAATAATTTTCAGGACATTTTTTTTTTTATTACTAAATGTTAGCTTTGCTGTAGTACATTGTATACATATTACAGCTATACCACTTCACAGGCAGGTTTAAATTGCCCCCAAGCATGTTTTTGCAAGGAATTGTGCATTTTAAATGTTTCACTTCCCACGCAAGAAGTGGGGATGGGTTCCTGTCAAAAACAGATACCTGCTTCCCCCCCAAAAGGTGCCAAATGGGGCACCGGAGGGGGGGGGGATCAGTCAGATAAGCGGACGTTTCACTTTTGGGTGGAATGCCACTTTAAGTCAGACATACTTTTTCTCATATTAACACAATAAGCAGAAGTTTTGGGGTGCATTAGCATTTCAGATGCATTTGCAATGCATTCACATTGATTTGAATGAAGGACAAAAATAAAAGTACTGCAAAAAACACACAGGAGGCACAACCACCTTGTGCATTACCATAAATTATTTTTATTGAATCCACATTAACAAATGAATACTGACATGTGTACTAAAATTAGGAAGCCAAACAGATATGGTCCAGCCAGAACATCCTGGAGACAAATGGTTGGAATGCTGACATGTTTCGGAGGGCATGCCCCTTTCCTCAGAAATAAAACCAAACTTTGACTTTAACTGATCTCAAGCACTATGATTAGCATCCCCCCCGCCCCCAAACTGGTTTCTCCAACTCATAAAAGCATTAAAGGATAAGTTCACCTTTATGGTAAAAATAATAAATGCACATATTTTCATAGAAAAAAAGGTGCATTCCCTTATTTTTTCCTGAAGGAGCCTGGAAAGCATTGCACCCACATAGATCATGGGTGCAATGTGGGCTCCTGCAGACACATCCTCTGGCTTGAAGCCTGTACAGACTTTCTGATTGAAAACTGAAGGACATAAGTGGACTACGAGAGCACTTATCAGTGCCCCTGCAGCCCATTGAAACGACATGCACCTTCTGTCATGGGGGCAGCCAGTACTTGCAGTTTATTTATTCACAGAAATCTGTAAATGAATGATACAGTCGCGTGGGCAGAGCCCCACACAGGTCGCTCTTTTTTCACAAAGTGACAGCAAGTGCAGAGAGATAAGGCCCGTGCTCTGTCACAGGGAGTGTAGGGATCTGGGGGAGAGGGGACAGGAGCTGCAACATGTTACATGGTTCACCCTAAATACAGGTGGAACATGTAACCTGCTCCAAAAGTGTACTTATTATTAAAATTGTATTTATAGCCAAAACATCTTTAAGAATAGAGTGGTAAGAAGTTAGAAGTCGATGTCTATGCCACGGCTCGGTCTGAAGTTCCTTTCATCCTGGTGGCCATTGTCAGCCAAAGCAGGATCTGAGGGCAAATCTGGGGACATCTGTTTGGGTGACAGCTGTCTTAGAGGAGAATTTTCTTTGCTTTAGAGAGATTTCCTCTCACTTCCTCCTGTGTCTATAGGAAAGGAAAATCTCTCCAATGGGACATTGAAAAGGGTTTTAACAGTACCCTATTACCTATTTTCCCTAAAACTAAAAAATGGTTTTGCTACGCATACACTCTAAATATCTTTAATACACATGTATACTGTATTAAAAACTTTTGAAATAAATCATACTGTTTTCAAATTGTCTAACTAAATATAACAGCTAAAATGATTATATGGGCTTTCTTTGACTTTTACAAATCTGCTTCAAATAATGCTGGGGATTAATACCATGATTTTGCTTAAACTTGATAACCACAAATTATATTGGAAATATAAACATGATTAATGGTGTGCTGTTGCACTCAAGCTTAGAAATGTTCAGGAAGTTGTATGCTAGCTCTTTAGCAATATAATAAACTATATATCTTAAGTTTCTCTTCACGTTTTACAGACCTTAGTTCTTATGGCTTTAACTCACTTTAAATATGTTATCTGTTACAGTCAGAGAATAAACCTGCACATTTATGTTCTGCTGAATAGGTCAGTAGTACTCACCTAATTATGGGTAGGAGGAATATTATAAGATTAAGTTCAGGAAATAATATACATTTTCTGCAGAGAGTTTTATTGAATATCTGCTGCTTAACGTTTTTCATTCTTTTCAAAGTCTGCGGGGGAGACAAAATGTCATTAAAAATTAATTTTCTTCTAAAGTAATGTAGGGAATTATCCCAGTTCTAAATTGTGGTATCAGTTTCAATAGAGGAAGCATCATTATTGAATATTTTACATTCATTAGTAACAGGAACTTCATTATTGACTAGAAAATGAAGTAATATGACTATTAAGTATTAGTTGCCATGTTTTTCTTTAATTATAATTTAACCATTTTATAACGTTGGGGTAAGCAATATCTCTAAAGTAAAGTAAAGTAAGTTTCAGATTCAGTTAGGATGGAAATAGAAAATTTGAATAAAAAAGATAATGATATACTTACATTTATTATTTATTATTTATATTTGGATGCTGTTTAGAGCGTAACTCCACTTTTTTTGAGAAAAAAACAATCCCCTCTGGTTGATCTTTGTAACTTGCAACGATTTTAACAAACTTTGTCCATGTGGGATAGTGAGTTTAAAGGGAGTGGTTTCATAGTTATCAATCAGCTGTGCACCTGCAGGACTCTAATGAGGAAAGTGGCAGGATCTTCATCCCTTTAGATATGATTTCCTATTGGAAGTTTTTCACCAAAAATTAAATTTTGTTGCAGGGGATACCAGAATTCTGACTTGTATCTTAGTGTAGACTTCTGGGAAAATTGGTGAGCCAATCACACAAGCAGGAAATAATGTTTCTGGGGCGGTCTGTGCATATTCTGTGTACAGAACAACTCCAGGTAGCCATATTGAATTGCATTTTCAGAAAACTACAGAGCTGCAGATTAAAAAGGAAAGGTCATTTTAATAACATTCAATTGCAATATGACTTGTGTCACAATTTTAAACGCTATATTATTTTTTCTTTATTTGCTATTTTTTTCCCCCACGAAAGTGGAGTTACCCTTACAATAAGTTTTGTTATAACTAGGGATGAGTAAGTGCTCATAGAAAATCAGTGACTTATGTTACCTCCATTTCTGTTTTTGAAGACATTTGTGCCTTTTTGTTGTCATTCATCCCAATAAACTCATCTAGCATCCCATCTGACCCAGGAAACAACTTGCCTATCTCCCACAGCAACCAAACAACAGAAGGAAATCTCTAGAAATCCCCTCCTATATAAAAACCTAGTTCACTTACTTCCCTTGCACATGATTGGTTGAGGATTGATATTCTTTGCAAAGTGAAGTTTCACCATATTCACTAAGCTTTATGGTAAATTCCCTTGCAAAGTGAACAGCCTATTCGCCTTTAGTAAACCAGCCCCATAATTTCCATATACTGCAATGAATCCAAGGGCCAGTTCACACCAAAGAAAAAGCATTATGGCATCTGCACTGAGATGCATTAAAGTGCGTTATTGTAACTCATTTATAGGTAATGCATTTACCTATGTTTTGAGTGTTTTTTGTTGCACTGTGTTGAGCTGCATTATCTTGTAGTGTGGTGTGTTGTGTGCTTATTTCCTTTGACATCACTTCCTTCATGATTGCTGATTGTGGTGTAGAAAAACAAGATAGTAGCTAGATGGTGGCAGAAAGGGGAAGCACTTTTTTTTTTTTTTTGTTAAACTTTATACTGCCCAATAATATGCAGGAGAATTTCATTGCAATGGGATGCACTGTATAGGATTTCCAAAGCAATGTGTTGTGCTAAAATAATGCATCCATCATTTTAGAACAACACAAGGCAGAACAGTACATAGGTGTGGACAACATCAATTGCTGCCAATGTTATTTCCCTTGATATTATGTTGTGGTGGTGTGACCAAGCCCTTGGACAGCTGTATGCAGTTTTGAATAAATGGAACTAAAATATTAGGCTGCATCTTTGCTATAAATCAGCAGTTCTGGATGCATAGTTGGCCAAGGGGCAGAAAGAAATGTTTTGCATGGCTCTGCCCGTAAACATAAAATAGGGAGTAATGGAAGTGGTACAAATAGATACATTCTGCTTTAAAATGCACCTGTGGCCAGACTATGTACATTATTATAATAATATAATATTAACATTAAGTATTAAGCATTTACATTTTTTCAATTAGCAGTGAAAGAACTTCAGGTACTGTGAGGAAATTAATCTTGGAAATTAAAAACAGAGGCTTTATTTTTCATTGTTTATCTTATTTTCATTTTTCATGCATCATTTGCCAGTTCCCTTTTCCAAGATATTGATCAGTGTAATGTTTATTGTTATGCGATTCGGCCCGTGATCCGGAAATCATTGCAAATCGTGGGATGCCCGTGATTTGCAATGGCACCCCAAATGCTGTGCGATGTTGCCACGATTTCCGCCTGCCGAATCGCGGTAACATCGCGCAAACAGAATCACGGGACGCATGATGCACAAAAGAAGCTCTTGTACCTTTTTTGGGCGTCATACGTCCCGCAATTCTGTTTGCTACCGCGATTCGGCAGGGGGAAATTGCAGCAACATCGCACAGCGTTTAGGGTGCCATTGCAAATCACGAGCATTGCACAGGCGTCCCGCTATTTGCAATGATTTCCGGATTGCAGCCTAAAGAAAAAATCCCATCTTCCCAACAGTTCTCTATTTACTTTCCCTTGGCTGTCTATAGTCACATGATTTGATAAAGGGCCACGTCTGAAACGCATTGCCATGACTATAACCTGTTAACTGCTGCTTTCACAGCTTCACCATCACACCACCACATCTGCATTCCATCTTCAGCCTCATTGTGGCTTGTTAGGCCTGGCATTGCTCCATGTTTGGTGATGTCACAACTGGAGCGTCGCCTGTCCACTCTGGCCGCACACACCGGCTTCCCGGAGGCTCCTGTGTACTTGTACAACAATGACCCCCCACCAAATTTACCAGTGACTGACCATCTATCCCATCAGGTGTGTATGCTAAAGGTTCAGCACCTCCTTTAGCCGCTTTTGACTGTCATTCTTCATTCGGTTATTTTTATGGATATTCTGATTTTGCACTTTATGTAATACAAAACATTTTTTAGTCAACTTGTGGCATTGCCCCTCCTACGACTTTCTTGCCACTACAATTTCTTTTGTGATTTTTATTTTACAATCCCTCCCTGGACTTAGAGGAACCCCTTTGTGTTCTTTTATTGCATACCACCATTTCGGGTGCTTTGGTTCCTCCCTAGCTGCAGAGGGGTATTTATTATATTGATTGCCATCCAGTTGTCTTCCATTTAGCGCCTAGACTCTCATAGTTATACATTTAGGACTTTCAGTCAGTCTGCCCTAAAATGGAGTGTACTCTGCTAAAAGTCATGTTTTTGCATGTAAACTGTAACCAGTCTGAGCTTTTTTTTTTAAACAATTTCTGTGCTTACTGGGCTTCTTCTAAGCTTAAAGCATTGATTATTTCTACCTACTGCTGTTGAGTTGTCTCTAGCAGTTAGTAGGAGAAGTAGGGATGAGCTTCGAGTTTGGGTTTGAATTAAACTCTAGCTATATGAGAAAAATGTCAATTATTAAGCTAGTTCATTACCTTAGTAACCATTACCAATGATACACTTTCTGACCTCTGAACTGAACATAGGTGACTTGGAAGAGCCAATCATGGGATTTTTTCAAAGTGCCAGCCCCCTCCCTATGAAAGTCATTGTTCACGGGAGCCCTTGTTCATTGTGTGTTGCAACAGATATTGAAGCAAGCCTAGTGAAGGCAAAGAAAGTTAGTGTTCCTGATGGGTTCTCATTGTTCAAAAAGACCTCTATATGTTTACATGCATTCAGACACCCAAAGAGTTGCCTGACACATTCAATAGACATTTGAGAGTTTTAACAAGGAAAGCTAGAAGCTGTTGCTGACAGCTAAATGAAACTTTTTTTTTTTTTTTCACATGCTGTCCTGAAAAAACATTCCTGTTCTCTCTGTTAGGGGTGGGGGAATGTGATTGGTGCCAATAGCTTCTCTAGTACAGTCAATTGCACACCATTTTAACCACTTTAGGACCTGAGGATTTTCCTGCTTTACGTCAAGGCCACTTTTTGCAACTTGGCACTGTGCGAATTTAACTGACAATTGCGCGGTTGTGCAACGCTGTACCCAAACTAAATTTACGTCCTTTTTTTCCCACAAACAGAACTTTCTTTTGGTGGTATTTGATCACCTCTACGCTTTTCATTTTTTGCGATATTAATAAAAAATGAGCGAAAATTTTGAAAAAATAACAATATTTTTCTAATTTGACAGTTAAAAAATATCCAATATATTCCATTTTTGTCATATATTTAGGCCAAAATGTATTTAGCTACATGTCTTTGACAAAAAAATTCTCAATGAGCGTATTTTTAACCGCTTTAAGACCAGAAGATTTTACCCCATTCCTGACCAGGCCATATTTTGCGATTCGGCACTGCGTTATTTTAACGGACAATTGCGTGGTCGTGCGACACTATACCCAAATTAAATTTATGTCCTTTTTTTCCACATATAGAGCTTTCTTTTGGTGGTATTTGATCACCTGTGTGATTTTTACTTTTTGCGATATGAACGAAAAAAAGAGCGACAATTTTCAAAAAATAACAATATTTTTCAAAATTTTTTATATGAAATCCCCCCCCCCAAAAAAAAAATTTAAAAATCTAAATTTTTTAACATTTTAGGCCAATTTATTTTCTGCTACATATTTTTGGCAATAAGCGTATTATTATACAGATGTCATCTGTATTGTTTTTTTTTTTTTTTTTAACGAATAATGGCGGTGATCTGCGATTTTTTTTGCGGGACTGCGACATTGCGGCAGACAGATCGGACCCTTGACTGACATTTTTGACGCTTTTGGGGGGACCAGTGACATTACTACAGTAATCAGTGATATAAATATGCACTGTTACTGTAATAATGACACTGGCAGGGAAGGGGTTATATGCCTGGTGCTTACTGACGTGTGTGGGGGGAGGGGACTGTGTGACACAGGCACAGATCACAGGTTCAGCTATGCTGAATCCTGTAATCTGTCCCTGCCTGTCACATAGGAGATCCGCCCGCTTTGTTTACACAAGCGGGCGGATTTCCTCACTCGATCCCCGACGATCGGGGAAGAGCGGCGGTGATTACCACCTCTCCTCCCCTGGCCCGACTCCCGCTGTGTCTGAATACAGCGGGAACGAGCCTCCGGCGGCGCGCGTGCACCGCCCACAAGGGGAGGAGCCCAGCAACGTAGGTCTACGTCGCTGGACAGAATAGAGCCACTTTGCCGCAGTACGCTCCATGTGAGCGGTCGGCAAGTGGTTAAAACTTGTATATTATGTTGACTTAAGAATTCTAGATATGATTTTTTTTTATACAGTTACATTGTAACTGTGCAGTGTAATTATGCACATACCATACTTGTGGGATCCCTAAAAAAAACTTTCTGGTCTCAGGGAACCCCTGCTAAAAATGACTATATCTACAACTCATGATATATTAGCGTGATGACCAGAGGGATAAATGCCCCTTACACTTGGGGTCATTGGGAAGAATTACCCCTTACAGACAGCTAAAAAAAAATCAATGTTTTCAGTGGGAACTTATGTTAGAGGCAGGATTTGGTTGTTGCTCAAGGAACCCCTAATAACGTCTGGAGGAACCCTGGTTGAGAAACCCTGCTTTAGAAGGTGGAAATTACTTTAGTAAATTCTGTTAATACAGTGATCTCCTCTAGCTTCTGGGTCCCATGACGAATGGCTGTCCTGCTGTATTATGAACACAGGAAGCTGGACACTCAGCACCATTTAGAGGTCGCTTTGCATCTTTTAAAGTCCATGCAAATGATTGCATGAGGTGGGAAGGCAAGACAACCTCCATTCTCTAAATGGTACCTGTGCCAAGTGGCTAGCCTCCTGTGTTCACAAATTAATGCAGCACAGCAGCTGCTCAGCACAGGACCTGCTAGTGGCAATCACTGTATTAGGAGTGCCTGCTACAATTGTATGGTGCTTCTAATTTAATGCAATGTATCTGTAACCTTGCATATGTTTGCTAAACTGACTCAATTAACATAAAAGGGAAATATACATGTTTATTAGAAAGAAGAATACTGAAACTTACAGTAATGTTGGGTTAAAAAAGATGCTAATGTTACTCCAGCTACAACAACAGCTGTTGGTTATAAATTTGCAGAGCATAAACCTTAGGTGTCCAAACATTGCAGAGTGGTTTTAGTAGAAATTCAGAATTATTTTAATGGGCCTTAACAGAAAACATCCTCTTACAGAGTGAATTCTCCAGGATATATAGTATATTTCAAAAACCTTAAAACCTATGGGAGTATACTCGTTTAAAGTGGTTCTAAAATCTGTTTTTTTTTTTTTAATTTAATGCATTCTCTGCAAAGTAAAAAACCTTCCACTGTTTGTTCCCCTCTCCCCCTCCTTAACACTTATCCTGACTCCTGTATCGATCCAGTGCTGTGTCCGGCTGCAGGTCTTCTCTTTCCTCTCTTCCTGGTCCTACACGCTTTGCTGAAAACTGCGGGAGCCATTGGTCAGTCATATTAAAGTCTAATACACACTATCAGGTTTTTTTTCGTCCAACCCAAAATAAACTGACAGCTCAGGTCAGAGCCACTGTACTAATACTTTGACGTTAGTACAGCGATCTCCCCTGCTGAGCTGTTGTGTTCTGACAGGGGGGCACCCCACCCCCCCCCACCAGAAGACTCTGTTCAGCTCTTTCAGCCATTGGTTGTGACCGCTCATCGGGAACTGGTCGGTTGCTGGTTTTCCAGCATGCACGTCTGACAAGTTTGACTGGCTTCTGTTGGACTGGCTTGCATACACACGGGACAAATTTTGCCCATTTTTTGTTGAACCGGCCGATGTCACGCAACATTCAGGCCATGTGTACAATGCTTAAGTGAGCAGAGAGTAGGGGCAGGGGCAGGCCCAAGCGACTCTGTGTGTGTGTCTATGGACACGCACAGCCAGGCTTTGAGATTGGACATGCACATATGCCCCATAGCAAGCAGCTTGCCATGGGGGCAGGTACAGAAGAGGAGGAGCCAAGTGTTGGGTGGGGAACTCCAGATAAGGAGGTTCAGGGCAGCTCTGTGCAATACCTTTATAAACCTGTTTATTATTTTGTTAAAAAAATATAGACCTTACAATCACTTTTAGTATCCGGTATATTCAAATATTACTGCTATAATTTGTTTAATCATACTGTATATTCAAATTGTTCTATTTTTCACTATTGTAAATAGTTATTTTCATATGGAACCCCTGAGCTTCAGTTCCATTATTTTCATATGATAAAGAACTTCCCACTTGTTTCATGAATTTCATTTTCTTTTCCTCAGTTATCCACAAAACTATTTTGCTTTGTTATGCTCCATGCTGTGCCTGACATCTTATAGCAATCTATATATTCATATTTTTCATCATTGGCTTAATGGGGATGTCTTATTGTAAGACACATCTGTTTTATAGTCTGCATAATTCTGCCTGCTTGCTAGCAAGTGACTTTTTGGAAATTGAATTCACTGATTGGCTGTGTCTTTATGACATCATAAAGGAGCTTTTCTGGGATCCTTGCATCTGAGTCTAATTTGAACAATTTGTATCAGTGTGCTTAAAAGTATATTTTATTAAGCTTATGCAAATTCCTCACAATTTTAAATGGTATGTGATATTTTGTAATATTTTCTAATGTGATCCTTAATTTTTTACACGCCAGAAACAATTTGCTTTTTTTTCTGATTAGGTGTTTCTTGTAGCCATATACAGTGTATTGGGAAATAAGTGTGGATTACACTTGAGCGGATACGCGCAGGATAAAAATTGATTGAATATAAACTATAATAAAAACTTAAATAAAATGATTGGTGCCCACATGATAAATAATTAGAAAAATTATATATGTGGGTATACATCTGTGTAGGTCATATATGTATATAAACCAATCTGTGAATGAAAATAATATTGTGAAAAAAATGTATATCAAACAATTATTTTTACAAAGTGTCTTTTAGAGCCGTTAGTCCAAACAACATGAAGTTGGAAGCTAGTAAGTTTGGTAAGGGGCCACGCTCAAATGATTAAATAAATAAATACGTGTTGTTCATAGATTACATAAATATATATGACATCAATATATTACTATAGCATCATTGAGTCATATATATTGATGTAATCTATGAATATCACGTATTTATTTATTTAATCATTTGAGCGCGGTCCCCTACCAGAGTTACAGTGTATTGACAATGGAGTAGAGGTTCTATTCAACATGACCCTGATGCTCTCAAATTCTGCACATTAGTAAGATGGGTTTCCCCTAAACTGAACATAGAGTTTTAAAGTTCTTTTTAAAAGAATCCTAAATGGTAGAATCAGAAATCGTCATCTGTATTGCCCTATGATATGCTTCACCTGACCTTGTCTATATATCTTCTAAGGTAGAAACCTTCCCCAACCCCTATCATATGTCCAGGGGCCTCAACTTTTACCAAACTCAAAATTTAGCCCCACTCTTCCTTGTCCTTACCCCCACCCAATAAAATTCAACTGCCAAATACCAGCACCTTTACTGTTAATTTGAGTTCAGGCATTTGACAGGTGAAAGACAAGAGGTAAGGCAGTGTAGGGAGGGGATGGAGCTTAGTGTTGACTCAAAGAAGTTAGGTATAAGCCCACTTTATTCATATCATGTTCTTTTTTCTTAATACCCCCATCTCCACATTATTTTATTTTATTGCTATCCCTTTTTTTCATCGCCATTCCAAAAAAGTGTCAAGGAATATCATTGGATCAATGAACTCAGAAAATGCTCACTGCAATAAATGTTAATCACTCCTATATATTGAGGGGAAAACAACCTCAGACAGCATATTGTGGACATTATTTTTTAAAAAAATGTGTATATAAACACAATCACGACTGTTCACATAGCAACAAGATGGAGTGTGCATTTGAATATAGTACTTCATATCGTCTGCATAAGCAACCCTTGACACAGAAAATTACAGAGAAAATAAATTGCTCCAAAAGATATAATTTCATACCACAGATGAAATATTAACACTAACAAATACATAATTAATCTTGGTGATGCTAGAAACTCTAACTAGACTCCTATGTGACTTTTTCAATAATATGTATAATTTAGCCCATTAACAATCCCTAATGATGCTGTGATCAAATTCCCTTTATGAGAAGCACATCTGTTCTAATATTAAAAATCGAAAAACTAATGCATAATTCTGTTTAATTTTACAGATATTCTGTGTTATACCTTTTAAATATTTATTTAAAGATCCAATCATAATTTTAACATATCCTGTACAGTTACCACGATAGACGCAAAGTCAAATGGTTCAGCGTTAACTTTATACATGCATTAATGTTTGATTTACTGCATCAAATAAATATATATGCCAATGTCTAATGCATTTATTATATGAGACTGTATATAATGTACACATGGACACACATTTGTATATTTATATATATATATATATTTTTTTTTCCCTATCTATCTATATTTATATATATATATATATATATATATATATATATATATATATATATATAACCCATACACATATATATAACACATACACATATTTCCTATGTGAAAAAGTAATGTGTACTATATTTCCAGATACTTTAGATTTCATTACAGTGTTTATTAGAAGTTATATTGTCTTTCAAGAAGTCTTCAGATATCAATTTTGTCCTTGCTCTTCACAGACCAATTGGCTGATCGAATAAGAAGCCTGTGAAAGCTGCAAGTAAATTAATAGCAGGGGATGTGCCCTACGAACATGCCTGGCTGCTCTCGAAATTCTTCTGAAACCTGAATTATTTGCTCTGAGATAGAAGCTGTACTCATGCCTCTGTGAGTCAATTCTATGTAACAGCTGCCAATATTTTTATACCTGAGAGATTTGCTTCATTCTTTATTATTGCTCAGAAATCAATACTCCCATTGCCCTCACAAAATGCTATACAAGCACTATTGGCATTTCACTTGACAATGAAGGGTATCAACATCAATCTCAAACATTGCACACTTCACTAAGCCGGCTCTACTTCTCTGTAGCATACTTATCTCCTATTTTTGTCTTTTATTTATTTATTTATTATTTTTTTTTATTTACATGATAATATTTGGTATTACAATGCAACTCCGCTATCAAGAATATTTCCTGAAAAAGAAGATAAAAAGAATATCTTTATGATGATGTCAGCTCTGTTCGCCAATTTGGTAAGAATGATTTTTCTGTGCTCTGTCATTTTTTTTCTTTTCTTTGCTTTCTAAAAATGATATATATTCTTAAAGGCCATTGCAGGTTAGCTTATGCTGCCCAAAGAAAATGTTAGCCACATACTATATTCATGCCAATAACAAGTTCCTTACCTACAGTAAAAACAAAACATTGCTGCAAAGATGACACCACTGAAAACCATCCCATTGGCAAAGCTGTGGCTTGGCCCTTTTTTTAATACTTTAGAAGGTTAGTTTCCCTTTCCACAAAACATGAAAAGGTGAACTAATGTAACTCACAACACCCTCTCCAACCTCTCCAGTCCCTGCTGCACTTACCTCCTTGGATGATCATATTTCACTGCCCACATTAGTTGATATAGTGCTCTGGTCATTTGAAAGTCACTGCACCCCACTCCATTCAGGAACAAAGAGGACACAGAGAGATTATCATTGGTCAGCTGGGTCAAATGTCAAAGCTGACCAATGCCCACTCACTATTGAGAGCATTATGATGCTACACAGCTTCTAGGCTGTGTACTGTATTTTTTAGATGACCGATCCACTGCACTGACCGGCATGAGCTGCAGAAGGTAATCATCAAAGCAGATTAGTGCTGCATGGACCAGAGGTTTGGAGAGGGTATAGTGAGTTTGTTTACCTTTTCACTTTTTGTGCAATGGTAAACTAACCCTTTAAGTACCACATCTTCAAAAAGATATGTATATTGCTCAAGTAGCTAATCTCAGGCTCCATTGTGCAATCCCCAGGTACAGGTCTGTCTTGTTGCACTTAAGAAAACCAGCCAGAAAAGCAAATGAATCACCATACTTTGGGCAGCAGCCAGAGGTGACCCCAAGGCTATTTTTTTACTATGGTGCTCAGGATATAAGTGGGGGAGCTAAATCCCCAATTCTGAATCCAAAGTTATAAACAAAACAAACATACCATATTGGTAAATGCTTCGTCAGGATTTGAAATGGTATAACAATACTGTGTAGTGCAAATATTGCCTAATTATGCTACATACTAATTCATTTGAAGGGCTTTTTGATTACTTTAGTCTTTTCTCACCAGAACCTGCATGGTTATACTGACTAGTTGGGTTCCAGAGCCATATCCATAGAAGCCATTGGTTCCATATACAGTGTTGATGGTCCAAGAGCCTGAAAATGCTATATGTAGTATAGAATAGGTTCCTTCTCTGCTTTTGACTTATGAAGGGTACACGCTATGAGGGCTGAGGAGCTTGCGAGGACCACACTGTACTTACTATGCAATGTTAGTACAACAATTTCCCCTCTGAGTTACCGTGTTCTGACAGGAGGCCCACCCCCTCCTCCCACCAGAGCACACAGGTCAGCTGTTTTTCCAGCATGCCCATTCACCAGTAGCCCATTCTGTCAGACAGGCTGCTGTACACACGGGCGGAATGTCAGTTGGGTCAACAGAAACTTATTAGACCTGTCTGTACCAGGTTTTAGATCCAGTGTCTGAGTTGGGTAGTAAACACCAGTCTATTTTGGCCTTGCAATATATATTAAGCATCACATGCTGCTATTAAGGTGGATGCTGCTGAATCTCTCGTAATCATCTCTCTAGGTCCCCTAGAGAAGGTTTAGGCAAACATAAAAATATGTTGTTTAACCATAGATTTTTTTATTGAAGAATTGAAAAAAAAAAAGTACAGTCAGTGATGATATTATAAATAACAGTCACAAACAAATGCCATAAGGATGGTGGTACAATAAAACAAAAGATATTTTATGTCAACTCTAACAGTACTCTTGGAGGTCTTTGACGTACCATCATATGTACACATCAAATATGCAGTGCGGTTCACTCTGGCCAAGCATTATGGAAGCAAGAAAGATTTGGTGTTCCTTGTGAGAGAAATTCTATAGGGGGTCTGTGGAATCTAACACAAGGAAATTTTTATTTTACCAAATTATCTGATGCAGTCTTCGATGTTGTGTTTACTGCTGAAGGAATTTATAAAGATTTACTTTTCATGGCTAAGAGGAGTTGTGAGGACGAGCACTTAGAAGGAGCAAAGATTATTCCACATTATAAGGAAAGAGTTTTTTGTGGAGGTTAAACATGCACTCACTTTTGAGCCAGTAGAGAACATTTCCCTTTTAATTAAAGTATTTTCCTCAAATGGGAGAGACCTTGGCAGAATTCAGAATGAGTTTGCTGGTATGCACCTGTTAGTTGTAAACTTTATGCCCTCCAGCTAGGTTCACATTGGAGAAAATCAATGGGGATATATTCTTTGATGGCATCCCTATTTTCTGCAGTTTAAAAGAAGCATGAGTACAAAAAAACTGAAAATTGTATCATACTTATCGGAATCTCCCTTTCCCAGTGCCTATCCATGGTAGCATACCTGTGATAAGCTCCACCTTGAGCTCCTCCCTCAGGATCAGGGAATATTATAAAAATAAAGGTTTAAGATACCCCCAGCATTCTCCATAGTATAGAATACCGAGGATGTGAATGTATGATGCCATGGATAGGCACTAGGGATGATCGAACGGTTCGGGTCGACCATCGGTTCGACCCGAAAATTGGCTGTTCGAGGTTTGGCCGAATTTAGAACTTTTTGCCCAAAAAGTTCGGAATTCGGCAACCAGTCTTGACCAAAATGCAATGGGACAGGAAATGGGCCATTAGCAAAAGCCATTGAGGGGGCAGGAGAATGCTAGGAATGTGATTGGAGTGACTAGGGGGTCCATAGACCAATCATTAGTGAATACGCCCCCCAGTATATAAGATAGCCCCCGCCAAATTTCTAGCATTGTTATACAGGGACATGGAAGAGAGTGGAAGCAGTTCGTGGACTTCTGCTACAAAGTGTCATTTAGCATTTATAAGTGTGAGGAAAGGGATATCTAGTGTAGTTAGGGTGCTCTTTTACACTTTAGTTAGCTTTAATTTATTCAGTTTCTGTAGGGAAAGTGTTAAGTGTAAGGGGACCGTAGTGTAGTGTAGGGTTAACTGACAGTGACTGCTATGGAAGGGTGACAAAACCCTTCCATATCAGGGTGACCGCTATAGAGAAAAGCTAGTTTCTCTGAAGTCACTTTCGCTGCAGTAATATGGCTTCGCCCCCGTCAGCATTCTTCTTGGCTGCAGGCGTCTATAGGGATCTTTTGAGCACATGTTTGGAGTCAGGCATGACATCTGAACATGTGTATAGGGGGTATATATATACACACCCATGTATGTATATATACACCTGCACATATATAGGTGTGAAAGGAGCAGAAAAAACTACTTGCGCTAATGAAATAATTAACACCAATATAGTTATGCTCCTATCACACCTATATATGTCTAAGTGTAAAATACATATAAGTATGTGAGTATATATACCACTATGCACAAGTTCAGATGTTTTGCCTGCCTCCAAAGAACCCAAAAAAATGCCCAAAAAAACGCTAGCGTAAAAAAAAACTCCCTCCATCAAACAATGGCTCCTACGCATCGCAAGAATAGCTGAGATGGAGGAGCTTATTTACATTGCGAGAGACACCTCTTCTAAACATTATAAGAAATGGGCTTGTTGGATCCACTTCACTTCCACACCTGAATACGCCCGCCTCTGTAACTGAACTTCTCTGTTCACCAATTCTTTCTTTTAACACACAAGTTTACCACCCTTGTTGGTTCAGCGCGGGACCTACCCCGACCTCTCTTGCCGTGGCTGACCTGACGTTCACCTCAAATGTCTTCCTCTCCCCTACCCCCACCCCCTCCCCCCCCCTTTTTTTTCTCCTCTCTCCCTCTACTATTCCCCTTTCCTTTCCCACTTTTGTGCCTTACCCCAACCCCCCCTGGTGTCCTTTTCATTTCTCTGCTTGCTGGGTGCATGGTGCCCCCGGGCAGGCCCGGCGGGCACGCCACCCCTTATGAGCTCAGCGCATCGATAGCTCGGACTGTGTGCTCTTGACAACTCCCGCTTTCCCGTCCCTGGGTGCCTCGTGCCCAGGACATGGGCCCTGACCTAGACCTTACCCTTCCTGTGACATTTTCTCCGTGTAGAGTTTCTATGCTATCATGAGCCCCCCCTTCTTTTCATTTTTCTCGATTTGGTTGAAAGCTTTGATGAGGCTCTGTCCTCGGACTCTAGAACCCCTACAATGCTCGGTTCTTAACTGGTGATTGTGACAGTATTCACCGTCAATGGAATGTAAAGACAGATAAGTAATGGTTTGGATTGCTTCATATTTTCCAGCAATATCTCCATATAGATATATTAAGATTTATTCCCATTTACCATGAAATCTGTAATTCCTAAATGCTGTGTATATTACATAGCTTTCAATGTCAGAAAGGTTTTCCTTTTGTAAGTGCTAATGACCTTCCATTGTTCTGTCTGTCTGCCTTAAGAGAAACGTATTATGGGATGTATGAAGATATGTGGATTGGATGCTAAGGGGAAGGGGGGATTGTCCCACATTGTATATTTTGTACACTGTATGAGAGTGTAAAACTCTGTTCCTATTGGATGGTGAATATTATGTTCAGTCTTCAACAAGGTCCATCTGGGTGGTAACCTTGTGGGTGAAAACTGTATATAAGTCTTGTTCAATAAAGTTGTTCTAGAGTTATTTCACCCTCAATCTAGAGTTCTGTCTCTTATTGGGGGAATCTGCTGCAAGGGATTGCTATGGTCTTCAATACTCCTTTAGAGAATCACTGAGCTCTTGTAAGAGCTTGTTCTACTGCACTCTCTGTGGAAAGAGAGGTTCACCCACAGGAACCTGGAGCCTTGTCGGAGGTCCAGGGTGGATAGGAAACGGTGAGACCCTAACCAAGCTGCGGCGGTTCGTGGGGTCTGAAGTGGTTACGGTGTCTGGTAGCATCTGTCAACGGAGGTACCCAGTCCGGGGTGCCCTGTTCCGTTACAGTGATCTTGCTGTTGGGGTTTTTTTTTTTTTACAATGTGCTCTTTTTCTTCTGCTACCTCTACCCGTGTAAGGTCCCCACCTACCCTCCACAATTTCCGATTCGGATAGTTGTCCTCTGTTAGCTATGTATATCTCTGATCCTTTTTATGACTTTGGGTCCGGTTACAAATTTGTTTTGCTAATGTTTGTACACTTTTATATCTTAATACAAATAAAAATGTTTTGGATAAAAAAAAAAAAAAAGCAGGTGACTCTTCTGTCAGAGAGGCAGGGAAAGATTGTGTGATTCAGCTAAGCTGAATTACCGATCTCTCCCACACAGTTAGTAAGCACAATAGGGAACACATTTAACCCTTTGATCAACCCCAGTGTTAACCCTTTCCCTGCCAGTGTCATTGATACAGTAACAGTGCATATTATTTAGCACTGATTACTGTATTAATGTCACTGGTCCCCAAAAAAATTCAAAAATGTCAGTTAGGGGTCTGATCTGTCCGCCGCAATGTCGCAGTCCCGATAAAAATCACTGATCACTGCCATTACTAATAAATAATAAATAAATAAATAAATAAAAAGTCCATAAATCTATAGTTTGCAAACGCTATAACTTTTGCGCAAACCAATTAATATACACTTTTTGGGATTTTTTTTTTACTAAAAATATGTAGCAGAATACAAGTTGGCCTAAACTGACAAAAAATATGGATTTTTACAAATTTTTTTATTGGGAATGTTTTATAGCAGGAAGTAGAAAATATTGTGTTTTTTTTTCAAAATTGTCGCATTTTTTTGTTTATAGCACAAAATCTAAAAACCCCAGAGGTAATCAAATACCACCAAAAGAAAGCTCTATTTGTGGGGGAAAAAGGACATCAATTGTATTTGGGTACAGCGTCGCACAACTGCGCAATTGTCAGTTAAAGTAACGCAGTGCTGAATCGCAAAAAATGGCCTGGTAATTAAGGTGGTAAAACCTTCTGGAGCTGAACTGGTTAAGAAATGGGAATTAACTCTTTGAATTCTTTAGAGGAACTTAATTTTCCTCCCAGCTGATGGCAAGGAATAGCTGCCACTTACTCAGAAAGTGAATCCCTAATGACCTGCTTTAACAGATCAGCAACCTGCTGGTATTCGGATTCTCTTTCAGAGGCATAGCCCCTGAAGCAGATTCTGCAGACTAATTTATCCAGCAAAAGGGTAGCTTCCCATGCTCAGCATTTCTTGGGCCTGTGATTTGGGGAGTGCTAGGAAAGCTTTCTTTTTGTGTAAGCTCATCCCCCATTTGATCAATGTCTCAATCTGGAGGATCGATCATGGCTCAGACTGCCTTCGTTGGACTCTTCATGTCACCCGGATATCCCCTTAGACTTCTTCTGGCATATAGGGCTGGAACAAAAAATTACCAGCATTAGCAAACTCTATTTTTTGTCAAGTACTTACCTAACTGAAGGTAGTTATCTTAGAAGTAAATGAGGGTCTTGATCAGGCGACGATTGGCTCATCTTGACTTGAAAGATGTCAGAAAGAACAGCTAAAAGAGAGCTCAAGTGTTGAATGTCTTCACAAAGAAACAGAAAAAAAAAGGGGTGTTTGGGTTGGCTTTTCTGGTCCACTTACCAGAAATGCATGTAAGCAGTACTTCCAGGAGCTCCCAGCAAAAGCAACCTCCTCCATGAGCTGAAGGATGCCTTACTGAAGCTCTTAGGATTAAGTAGTTGAAAGGAGTGGAATAGTAACAAAAATCCACCCCTTTCAAAATAAAATTTGAATAAGGGCAAAGAAAAAGGGCAAAAAGGCTGATTTGCCCTTAGCAATGATGTCTACTGCGGCTTCTAGCCACATCACCGTGTGCCGCACGGTGATGCTAGGATCTCCCGCCCAGCCAAATCCCACTGAGTTCTGGACGCGGAAGCATGTGCAGACCATGCTAGCCATTGACAGCAATAATAATAGCCGGTGTGGAGCGCGTGCCAGCTGCTACAGGAAAGACTGACTGAAAGGAGGTAAACAGGAAAACCAAAAAGGATAATAAGAAAATGAAAAGAATAGAAAGGAGAAACTAATAGAAGCTTTGTGGGACACAGAAAACACAAGGTGCTGCAAAAAAGAAGTGGTGGGGTAGAGGGGCAGAAAGAAAGAATCTTAAGAAAAAGTAATACTGACCAGTCCTGCTGATGGGTGAAGAACAATCTACAGTCCCGTCCAGCTCTCCTAGAGTAACTGCCTGTCTCCTGGAATCTCCTGCATGCTCTTGAGACTGTGTCGGGAGACACAGCAAATATTCTGGCAATGGCACATATTGATGTGCCATCCTGGAGGAGTTGGACTGCCTGTGAAACCTCTATAGGCTCCAGGTCTCGCCTCATGCTACCAGTAGTGACACTGACCCTAGCCAAATGCAAAACATGTGAAAAACAGTCAGTATAGATGAGTAGTAAAAAAAAATTGTCAGTGGCCTCCACCTGTCAAACCATTCTTGTTTTGGAGGTTGCCTCATTGTTGCCCATCTAGTGCATTAACACCAAAGCAGCTGAAACTGATTAACTACTTACAAAATGAGGTTGAAGGATTGTAAGATCCTTCAACCTCATTTTGTTTCTCGTTATAGGGATGGAGACGCCGGGAAACACCAGCTTGGGTCTCATCTAAAGTCCCACCTAGTCCAATATGTTTAAAGCAACCAGGGATGGAGACGCCTTGCTTACAGCTTGGTGCCTCATCTAAAGTCCCACCGTGCGATTTTTGTGCGTTTTTGGTGGATGCAGTTTTGATTTGACCCTAGTGTTTTCCATATACAGGGATGGAGACCAATAGCATGACCTGTTTGTCTCATATAAAGTCCCAAAGGAAATTAGGGATTTCAAAGGCAGTGTGCTTTACAGGCCATGCCCCATACATAAAATCCCTTCCTATCCATATACTGCATCCACCAAGGGGATGGAGGTGTAATGCTTTTCAGCTGGTCTTTTCCAGTTTGCACCATGGTTATATTATAACCTAATTATTTGAGCTTTTGAGACAACAGCCAGTCGTGCATGGGGATGGGTTGGGGGAGGTTGGGCTGTCTCCCTCTCACCTGTTCCCCATCCACCCATTAGCGGCCATGTGCCTCCAGTGTGAGGACACTAAATTAAGAGTGTAGGACTGCAGATTTAAACAGGGTGCCGTGAAGTGGCTCTGCAGCTTTCACATGCATTTGCAAATGTGTGTCAACTAAACCCCTGTTCTTTGTACCAAGAGACAGGTTTTATTTGGTTGGTGACAGACTGGAGGGTGAGTACATCAGACTGGGGGCTGGCTGACTTTCATGCACCTCTTACAATCCTTCAACCTCATTTTGTTTCTCGTTATAGGGATGGAGACACCGGGCAACACCAGCTTGGGTCTCATCTAAAGTCCCACCTAGTCCAATATGTTTAAAATACTGATTAACTACTTAACTGACCAGATCAATATCCAATATACTTTCAGAGGTCTTTTCTTAGGAGTCGTTGTCGATGTAGCTCCATCCTTCTTTACCCCTCTACACCATCTCGGGCTCCTCTTGACTAATTTATAAGGTATTGGACACCTGTTTCACAATATTAAACATTACAAATTGACAAATGCTTTTATGACCATTTACTCATCATGCTTTATTAAGTCTGTGGATTATTCCAACCACTCCCACTCCTACTGTGATGTGTAATTGCTCCTAACCTACATATATTATTACTATATGTTATCTCACACCGTAAACCCTTACTTTGTATTGTATTAATTTGCTGTTTTGAATCATTAATAAAAAATGATTGAGAGAGAAATTAACCTATTATTAATAATAACAATAATAATTTATTTTGTGAGCGCTTCCAAACCCTGTAGTAAATCAGCCTTAATGTCTTGACTTTTAACCTTCTGCAATCACTTGTAACTTCATTCCTAACCTGTCCCCTAATACTTAACTTGGTCCTTACACCTCACTATTTCTTAAATCCTTAACTTAACAACTAAAATTAACCCTTAGGCCTCTTTCACACGGGCGTTCCGTATGTCCGTATATCACCCCATCCATTTGCGGGT
Source organism: Pelophylax lessonae (assembly GCF_965119305.1). Taxonomy (NCBI): domain Eukaryota; kingdom Metazoa; phylum Chordata; class Amphibia; order Anura; family Ranidae; genus Pelophylax; species Pelophylax lessonae. The sequence goes on from NC_138768.1 coordinate 356,115,454, forward strand.
GATATACGGACATAATGCATGTCAATGGGATTGCCGATGTCAGCGGATGACCATCCGCTGACATCCAATTTGCGTCCTTTCAGTTCTGTTCTGTTTTTTGGAACGGAACAGAACCCTATTTTTCTTCTGCCTAAAAAATGGAAAGGAAGCAAAATCGGATGTCAGCGGTGTCATCCGCTGACATCCGCAATCCCATAGACATACAATATGTCCGTATATCATCCGCAAACGGATGGGATGATATGCGGACATACGGACCGGATGACACAAGTGTCATCCGTGTCCGTAAAAAAAAAAAAAGTGCCGGAGCAGATCGAAATATGGTCCGCTCCATGTGAAAGAGGCCTTAAACTCTGGGCAGAAAAAAAATTTCATTTAGGTATATTCCCCAAGAACCACAAAGAATATAAATCCACTTTGTGAGCACTAAATGCATATGCAAACACAATTATTACCTTGTAAAAGTAGTGGTGACAGCATTACTGTGCTGCACATAACCTATACAGAGAGCTGTGGGTGGGACCCAGCAGGCCCACCTACTACAGGGTGCCTGTAGAAAACTACAGGGGTAGAGTTACAAGACCAGTTACCCTGCAGAAGGAGACCACCAATATTTAAGTAAGAGTACACATGTGTCTTGTATTTTGAAAATAGTTTCTAATCCTATAGTTCAGCTTTAACTTTTAACCTTTCCATTTTTCTTCAAAAGAACTGTGACCACCATATGGGCTATAAAATGTTTATATATTCTACAGGCATTAAATATGATTTTTGAACAAAATCTCACTGACTTCCATAGTTGCAGTCACTGTGGAGTAATTCATCCTCTAAGTTTGCAACCAAAGCTTCTCAGTTTACTTTCACTTATTCTCTATGTAGCTCAGCTCCCTTATGTCAGCAGTGAGTTATTAGCCAATGACCCTTCTAATTTTACAGAGCAGATGCAAAGGGAGAGGAAAAAATGAAAATCTGGCCCAAACACGTTCTTGATTGCATTGTGAAATTTGGGGATGAATTGCTACACAGTGCTTGCAACTACAAAGGTCAGTAAAGATTGATTTTAACAATTATTTACTGTCTATTATTTATTTATTACAGGTACTTATATAGCTCTGTCAATTTATGCATCTCTTTACATAAATATTGTACATTCGCATCAGCCCCCACCCTCAAGGAGCTTACAATCTAAGGTTCCTAACTTACATTCATACATACACATACTAGGGCCAATTTAGAAAGGAGTCAATTAACCTATTGTTATGTCCTTTAAGTGTGAGTGGAAGCTGGAGTACCTGGAGGAAATCCATGCATGTACAGGGAGAAAATGCACACTCCAGGCAGGTAGTGCTGTGGTTGGTATTTGAACTAACAACCCTAGTGCTGCTAAATTAAAGTGCTAACCACTTAGCCACTGTGCTGCCCCAAAATATATAAATACCACTGGGATTTCCCTGATGTTGTTGACCAAATAGGGTCATGTCCATATATGATCAGTGACGTCACCCAGAAACCAACCAATTTGCTTCTTTTGTGGTAGTGGGGACTAGAAGATGGCATTCAGGCGGATTCAAGCAACAGATTCAGATGTGTCAATGGGTATTTTTTTTTCAGTGGGCATTGGGCATTGTGATGTTAATGTACACCATTAAGTGGTGTGATTGACAGTAAATTTACATTAAGAGAAGGTGTAGCACTAAAGCAAATCACATCAGTCCTAATATGATTTGTGAAGAAATCAGATGATCAGGCAGATGAGTGAAGACCACCACCAGCAGACACAAACCACACTGCCTCTTACCCTCCGAATGATTGTAATGAAGCATTAAAACATCCCAAAGCGGACTCAACCAGTCTCCTTATTCAAATTGATAGTCCAATCCGTGTTGCAGTAATAGTATCTCCAAATGCTCAAGCTTCCAGGGATAAGTACTCAAACAAGGTCCCAGAAATAGAGAAGATACTCATAGAGCAGTAAGTTCAAACATCCAAATTTTATTGATAAAAAGAAATGATATACACTCACATGAAGCAGAGTATCATCAGCGCATGTACAAATCCGGTTTAACCAACCGCAAAGATGGCCTCTGCGTCCTAAAGCGCGATGACTTCACACGTCCCAGTCCCACCCAACGCGTTTCATCAGCGATGACGTTGTCAGGGGGCGTGCAGTCGGAGGGTAAGAGGCAGTGTGGTTGGTGTCTGCTTGTGGTGGTCTTCATTCATCTGCTTGATCAACTGATCTCTTCACAAATCATATTAGGACTGATGCGACTTGCTTTAGCGCTACGCCTCCTCTTAAATCTATGTTTTATGTTTTATCCTGCATATGTGTAGCAGCTGGCTCTCTAAATAGTTTAGTTTGATTTTTAATGTTTTTCTAATATGATCTAAGCGCAGCTCCTTCTGTTTGATTTAGTAAATTTACATTGTGGAACATTTTTTTTAATAAAAGGACTTGTCAAAATGTGTGTATTTATTTACTATTCGTTTTTTTTTTGTGAATAAGTGGATTACTATTTACAGTAAGTCCCCTTAGTCTCTTAATATTATAGAGTGAAGCATTTCAGAGTCTGGGTTGTGGTCAAGCTGATGTTATAAAACAACAAAAAACGAATGTCTAATGTAATAGTTAATGTGTTACTTATGCAAATTCTTTGTGAAGACATTAGGCCCTTGATTCATTGGCTAATTCTGATGATGCCCTTTGTAATGATATCCTGCACTGGATATACTAAAAGCTGTCGCAAGCAACCATTTTGTTCAGTCTAACAGGCCAAATGTGTACTCAGTGATATTTTTCTCCCTCCATACCTCAATTAACTCAAGGAATGCAGGGGCTGTGCACTTCGAAGGAACCGTTATCTCAGCACAGACAGGAAACCTGGCCAGATGTTATTCTTCCAGAACAGGCCGGTCGTAAAACTGAGCAAATCCATTAAGGTTGACCAGAACTGTGTCATAAATAACATTTAACCAAGCTGTTCATTAAAAAATGTAACAAATACACACACAATTCATAAATGCAGACAGGAACATGACACCTTAACAATAAGTATATACAGTATTTGGATGAGAAATGTCATACTGATCGAATCAAGACCATGCATTACCACCCTATCACATATAGAATAGAAGATAGCGATAAGATCTTCCCTGTGTGATAATATTATTGGTATTTGGTATCAATTGATGCCAAATTACATGCTGAACGATAAACTAGCAGTTTAAAGAATGTAACCATTACATATTTTGAGATATTAAGGGTAAAAAGAATCTGTTCAAAAGGGAGGTCCTGATATTGTCATAAACCCAGGACAGCCAATTGCCACTCGGTTTTAATTGGTCAGGGTTGTCGGTCAACACCCCTTTGATCCCAGAGAAAAAGGTGGCTCAAACTTTGTTATCACGAGTTCTCATGGTAACATCAAGAAGGAACATCCATAAAGTTTGAGAACCGATCACAACTACCTCATCTATTGAACTCTGAACTCTGATAACCAGGACATTGAATACAAGTATTCTTACTTCTCAATTCTACCTTATTTTTCTAATTGCTGAATTGTGTCTCTATTTCTTTGAAACACCTTTTTTCTGTAAATATTTTATTTGCACCAATTTTGACCTTTTTATTATTAAACTTTATTTTGAAAAGTGTTAACCTTGTCCCCAAGCTCTTAATGCAAGCTAACAAAAAATCTGTCTCTTGAAGAGTGCTACTGTATAGCATAAATCCTCTGAACATTCCTGTCTCTGGTGACAGTGCGTGTTACAGATGATTATTCTAAAATCATAATTGGTATTTCTAAAATTAAGAGTTTCCCCGAGTGGGTGGTGGCAGTGAAAGGGTTAATTGCTTAATTAGCCCGGTGACAATCGCTCTCAGCCTGCTGGCATTTAGATTGTGGTCCTGCAAGCTGGAAAATCTTTGTGCAGGGTGCAGCTGAGAGTGGCATTGTTACGTAAGTGATGGCAGGGTGTGAGATTGGCTGGTCCTTTGTCACGAGTTAGTGGGAAGGGCAGGGATCTGATACCCGCGATCGTCACACCCGTGCTTATCAGTCTCTCTCTTTTCTATTCTTTAGTTTACTTTGTAGCTTCTCTTCTAAATAAACTTTCAAAACTCTTTACTGTTAGCAAAGCTTGTTGTTTTCCTTATAATTTATGACATTATAGTAAAATGTGATTATTTTTCTGCTTTACTCCTGTACTATTACACATTTCTACAGGATTAAATTAGTTGTATGATTAAATTAAACCACCGTTGCTGTGAGCTAAGGTTAACCTCATATATATCAAACCTGATAAATTGTAGTGCTATAGCAAATCACTGAAACACAGCTTCAGTTTCAGCTTGATTCATTATCTAGCCTCTGAACATAATGGATCTTAAATGACTGAACTGAGATCTTTAAGAATGTAGTGATTTCCATTAGACATTAGCTTTCTATTTAATATGACTGTAGATCTCCAGTACCTTATTAATTGGTTTCAAAATTAGGCAGGATGGGATTTCATAATTTATTTTGACTTTATTACTAGTGTTTCATGAATATTTACATTATTTGAATGCTACATCCATAATATGTAAATGTATCAAGAGATATACAGACTATTCTGTAGGTGTCTGTGAATTAAAAGGGGAGTTATATTACAGCAGTTACCTTTGTTATCACCTTTTAGAACACCAAAAACTAAAAGCTTTAACTCCCCCCAACCCTGGTTCTTGCCATTAAAACAACACAAGCACAGTAGCTAAAAATTCCAATTAATTTTTCTATGTGTATTTGTATGCTTTCTATTAATAAAGTCTGCAATACAGGCAATCCCTGGGTTACAAACAAGATGGGTTCTGTAGGTTTATTCTTAAGTTGAATTGGTATGTAAGTTGGAACGGGTACATTTTTTAGATGTAACTCCAGCCAAAAAAATAATTACGTTTTTTGGATGGCATAGGGAAGGGTTAACACCCCTGTAAGGTTTGTTTTTCTGTCTGTGCCCCTTTTCAGAAGATTTCACCTCACTTTCTATCCCTGTGACAATTGGATTTTGAAAATTTTGGGTTGTTGTGGAAACAAGGATTGGTGATAAAGCTTCAGTGGAGACACCTTTTTCCCATAATAACTCTTACAGGAGTGAATTTCCCTTCCTAGGGGTAGATTTTCTCTCACTTGCTGTTGTCTACCTCTGTAAGTATGAGTCATTTGTAAGAGAATGTTTGTTACTCTGGGACTACCTGTACTTACTAGAAGATGTTTAGACATCAGCTAACAATCCAACTGCAAAAGGGCCTTTTTTATTTGCTTATACTCATGCAATTAGGGCTTAAAGTGCATCTGAACTAAAAAAAAAAAAAAAAAAAAAAAAAAAGATTTTATGTCTTATAGAGAACATCCAGAAAATATTATTTGTGCCTTATCAATAGTTTTAGTCTTGACTTTTTCCCAGAAAATTAGCATTGAACTTTCAGTTGCTTGAGCCTCATAGCTGTTTATCTCTAATGTGAGATCTAAAGCTGACCATAGATAATTCCTTTTTTTTTTAATCAGCAGGCTGAATGAAAAAACATATTCGTTCATCCACACAAATGAGGTGGATGGAGGAATACCCCCTCTTAGGTAGGGTTGAGCGAACCCAGACTGTATTGTTCGGGATTGTACCGGACTTTTGGGTATTCAGTACCCGGACACGGACCCAAACATTTCACTGTATGTTTGGGTACTGTCCGTTGTTTTGGTAATGTTATTTGATGTTTTGCCGCGGTTTTAATGGCGCGGCTTCAACAGGTGCAAAGCAGCCAATCAGCAAGCGTTTAACTAGTGTGGTGTGCCCTTAGAAGCTGTCACAGCCATGCCTACTAATGGCATGGCTGTAATTGGCCAGTGCAGCATGTGACCCAGAGTCTATATAAGTCACATATCGCCGCACGTCACTCTGCTCAAACTATACTAGGGAGAGGTTCCTGATGCTGCTGCCGAGGGAGAGATAGTAGATTATTGTAGGTTCAGGCTGGAGATTGCTTTGAGGGAAAGAATAGGAAGAATCTTCTTTAATCAGACAGCGATCTACATTGATTGTATTGTGTGGGGGTGCAGTGCACGATCTTTATGCCCTGACCTGAGCCCAGTGAGGAGGAGGAGGAGGGAGAAAAAAAACTTTTATCAGTCTGTTAGGTGGGTGGCATGCGGTGTGTAGCGGCCATTTCATGCAAGCTCAGTGCATATGTGTCTGCTTAATCTGCATTTAAAAAAGAAAAAAACTTTTTTCCTTCATATTTTACTTTGACATACATTGCTTAGACAGACACTGCTTTTCTAACCTGCTCTTCAAAAAGCACCAATGTAAGGGGAAAATAATTATTTTTCAGTTTTTCATTCAAATGGGTTTTTTTTATTCAATAGCGGAATAGAACAACAACAGTATCTAACCTGTTAGGCGTGCGGTGTGTAGCGGTAATTTAATGCAAGGTCAGTGCATATGTGTCTGCTTAATCTGCATTTAAAAAAATAAAAAAACTTTTTTCCTTCATATTTTACTGTGACGTACAGCGTTTAGACACAGCAGTTCAAATCTGCTATTCAACAAGCACCAATTAAGGGGACAATTATTTTTCAGATTTTCATTCATACGTTACAGTGAGATACACCCTTTGCATACTGTTGTTGTATTCCGCTTTGCAATAAAAACCCATTTAGGGAAAAAAAAATGTAATTGCAGCCTAGTCTGCATATGTGACAGTGAGATACACCCATTGGATACCGTTGTTGTATTCCGCTTTGCAATAAAAACCCATTTAGGGGAAAAAAAATTAATTGCAGCCTAGTCTGCATATGTTATAGTGAGATACACCCATTGCATACTGTTGTATTCCACTTTGCAATAAAAACCCATTTAGGGGATAAAAAGTTAGTTGTGGCCTAGTCTGCATATGGTACAGTGAGATACACCCATTGCATACTGTTGTATTCCGCTTTGCAATAAAAACCCATTTAGGGGATAAAAAGCTAATTGCGGCCTAGTCTGCATATGTTACAGTGAGATACACCCATTGCATACTGTTGTATTCCGCTTTGCAATAAAAACCCATTTAGGGGATAAAAAGTTAATTGCGAACGGGACTTCCGGTTCCGGCGCTCATGAGGCAGGAGTGAGCAAACCAGGCTCCCGCACCGCCCGCAGAAAACCTGCTTGTAAAGCCGCCCCGGGGGATCGCGACAGCCGTCTCTACCTCCCACTACATACCAGGGAGCAGTGCCCATCAGTGCCGACAGATGGACCGTTTCGTAGAACGAACCCACTCCAATAGCAGCGTCGCTGCGGCATCCACTACCCGACCTCTGGAGGACTCCAACATGGCCGCCGAGTCACAGACAGCCGCTCCGACACAGGAGAGAGAGGTGAGAGAGCGTGTAGACGTGCAACACCCTGATCAGCCCAGCACTCCTGCGATCCCCCCAGAGGATCCTTCCTATGGTCGGATAGCAGAAGGAGTAGCCGCATTACTGGCACCTAAGTTTAAACATGCTGTGGAATCAGCTATTATGCAGGGACTTACACAAATACAAAAGGATTTGCAAGCTCATAAACAACAGATACAGGAAGCAGAAAAGAGAATATCATCTCTGGAAGATGAATTGTTAGATAACAATAGAGATATCTCTGCCCATGACCATGCTCAGCAGCTGCTGCAGGACAAGATAGAGGACTTGGAAAATTGTTCCAGATGGAACAACCTCCGTATTATAGGGGTCCCAGAATCCTTTCAACCTGAGGCGCTTTCTCATTTTTGCTCTGCAACAGTTCCGAATGCACTGGGAATAGCCTCTATATGCACAGTCGAACGGGCACACAGGATTGGTCATCTTATGGAAGGCAGAAATAACCCCAGACCTGTCATAGTACGATCTTTAAACTATGCAGACAAAAATAACATTCTCCTGCGATTCAGGCAACAGCGCCAACTGCAAATTGATAGCCATTCTTTGCTCATATTTGCGGACTATTCAGCGGAAGTATCAAGAAAGCGTAAAGCATTCTCTATTTTCTGCTCAACCCTGCACCATCAGAAGATTAAATTCACTCTGGCATACCCTGCGGTGCTGCACGTCACTCCACCAAAGGGTGCACGTATATCCTTTCAATCTCCCGCTGATGCGAAATCATATCTCCTTTCAATTAATTTATCTATGGTAGAAGGTCCATCATCAGCTAGAAAAGCTGCCCTGTCTAAAAAATCTAAAAAAAAAAATCTAAAAAATCTACAACTGATGGCAAAAATGGTCCGATCAATCTTACTATCCCATACAGTTTGGAATTTAATAGGATTAAACACATCATCAATAAACATATTCCTATCCTGTATGGTGATAAGGATTGTGCCAAAATTTTAGAGGGGGGAGTGAATATTGTTGCCAAAAGGGCTAAAACATTAGGAAATCATCTTTCCCCTAGTCTATTCACTAGCACAACTAAAAAGACATCTGAGACGTGGTTGCACCTAAAGGGCAACTTTAAATGTGGTGCCAGGGACTGCATTACTTGCCCTCATATTTTAGATGGAGACACTTTTAAATCCTCTATCGAAAATAAAACATATAAAATTGACAAGTTTTTCAACTGCAACACCTCATTTTTGATCTATCTTATCACCTGCAGGGAATGTCTTGTCTAATATGTGGGTCTCACGACACGTAAACTTAAAGACAGGTTCAGAGAACATTTAAGCGATGTCAGATTGCGGAAATCCACAAATGTGGCCCGACACTTTAATTCAGAACATGATGGTGACCTGTCTTTGATATCGGTACAAGTAATCGAACGTGTTATTGCTCCCACAAGAGGGGGAGATGTGTTTCGACCTTCTGTGTAAGAGGGAAGTTTTCTGGATCCATAGACTCCAGACCCGCTTACCTGGGGGTTTAAATTTTGAATGGGATGTTACCCATTTTTATTCACAAGAATGATTTAGATTTAGAGGTATATGCATTCCATCATTGGCATACATGCATTTTCCTTATCCCTTTTTCTTTTTGATCGCTCATTTTATGTCTCTACATCTTTTTCTTACTCCTACTTTCTATATTTTATTTTTATTTTTCATCTTTCATTTCTCAATTTATTTCTTTTTATTATTTTCCTTATTTTTGATTTTGTTTTTTCCTTTGTGCACATTGTTCTTTCTCTATTTTTCTTGGGATTCAGTTTGTTTAGCTCAGTCGAGATACCCATGATTTACAAATAATACATATAATGGACCATTCGATCTGTCTCTAGTTATGGTTATTTATGTTTAGGATATTCCATCTACTGTTTATATATTAAAGTATATATACATATATATGTACTGTACTATTCATGTATTGGAATATGCTTATATACGTGTACATATATATTTGTGCTTTTTATTATGGTCTAATTCGATGACATGTACAATATGGAATATGGGATTGTGGGCCATCTTTATGGGCTTTACAAGCTTTCCATGTTTGCCATTTCTTTTTGGCTTTATCGTTTAGATTTATATAGACCTATATGTGGCATGCTCTAGGTACAGTTTAGATCTATATGCATTTGTGTGTGCACGCTTTCCTTATTGGTACTCTATATATATACATTTATTATTCGTTTGATTATTATCATGTGACAATATGGATCTATGAGCGATGCTCTGTGCATACACATATGTATACATAGGTACATGTCTATATTTATACATCTATATAGCTGTGTGTATAACTTTTCTTTATACTTTCTGCATGTATGTGATGTGTTTCACACTTATGCATTTGTTTTATTGGGATTCCATGCATCACCCTTTAGTGGTGTTTGACCAAGGATGTATGGCTCCTTATGGATCACCTTTCGCCTGTGCACACAGCTGCAGCTATATCCCTCAATGGATGGGGCTATACGACATTGATATACATCTTTATGTATATCTTTTTGTATACATGGGTATGACATTTATTAAACTTCATTTATATATTTTTATGTTCTACTTACTGTCCATTTCTTTATTCTATCTCTCTATATATTTTCAATTCTCTTTTTCTTGCTTTGGGTTTTATCTCTGCACCAGGTGTCTGTGTTTTTTACATCCATTACATTCACTATACATGTTTCTATTTGATGTATATTTTGCTATGCATCTGGCTCGGGATTTCTAGCTGAAACATACAAACAATTCCTGCTGGGCTGGCTGTGTGCCCTTAATTGAGGATTATTACCTGCAGCTGTGTGTGCTTAATCAGGTGAGATCTAGGAGGTGCACATGAAATGAAATGTTTCTATTTAAAGCAGTGTCTTGTATTGTTCATGCATGGTTACGACTAAGCGGAAGACTCCATGAAACGCGTCAACCGCCGTGCTTTTTTCTCATGTCTCCGACTGTTGTGGTCACACATTGGATGTTTTTAATTTTTGGATTTCAATAAATTTGGACTTTTATCATTTGCACTTTCAACCAGTTGTGCGGCTCCTTGTTCCTTCCCATTGTTGCTGTCTAGGAAGGCTCATATTTCTCTCACTAAGGAGACTATTAAAAGGCCAAGTATGGCACAACCAGCTCCCGTCGACTACTAACTTGAGAGACCCTCAACCATCACGATATTATCCGCCTTTTCAAATGGCTATTAATTCGCAGTTCCTATGTAACTATGTACTAGTTTGGGTTCATATATGGGTTTTTTTCTTTTTTTTTGTGGTTTGTTCTGTATGTTTCTATTGTTAAATGCTTTTAACATATGGTTATTGCTGAGTACTTATAATGTGACCCATTTTGCTTTACAGCTGGTTGGCCTTTAATGGGCTATTTTATTTATTTATGCAGTTGATCTTCTTTTAGATAGCTCTGTACGCCACACACAGTTTCTTATCCTCCTTTACTACATTGGTCTTTTGATGTTATATTTTTAATGCACTCCCTCCTAGTTTGCAAATGCCCCCCCCCCCCTCTGACCTTTCGGGCTGGGAGCCGTCAGAGTTCACACTCCTCCACATGTAGAAAAAAGTCTCATATTTTTTTAGTATCCAGGAGCACTCTCCTTAAGAGTCCTCTGGTCCCCTCTTATTTTCTTCCTATATTTCTTACTTTCCCGACATATTTCCACGATGATTTTTATTTTCTTCCCGAACCCTTTATGCCATATAACTTGTCCCTAAGGGTCATGGCTTATGCATGCTTCCGCCCCCATGTCTCATTTGTATACTTCATGATATTGGACCCCACTACCCATTGATATGGCCCCCTTAAATGTCGTCTCGTGGAATGTGAAGGGCCTGCGTTCCCCAAATAAACGGATGCGTATCCTTCGCCACATAAAATGACTGAAGGCGGACGTTGCACTCCTGCAAGAAACACACTTAACGGCAGATACATTTCATGAAAAAGCTATGGGTTGGTGAAGTGGTGGGCTGGCCTGAGATACATCGCAAGGCAGGTACGTTGATTCTTATAAGTAAAACTCTTCCCTGCACTACTCATTCTGTACACACTGATTCTTTGGGTAGGAAGGTATCAGTAGTTCTTCAATTTACTGAGCATTCCCTCCAAATTTCGAACATTTATGCCCCTAACTCCCCTACTAAGGCTTTCTTTGAGGAGACAGCACCATGGCTTTTTTTTTTTAACGACCCAGCTATGTATTACATAGTAGGTGGGGATTTCAATACAGTTATGTCTCCGCAGGAAGATCGCAAAACAGGACCTTCCCCCTCTGTCCCCTTATTGCCTTCCCCCCAAGGGCGACCTACTGCTCTTTTTGATATGATGGATTCCCTGAACTTAATAGACCATTGGCGCATTAGCCACCCCATTGATAGGGAATATACTTTTTTTTCACATCCCAACAATTCCATGGCCCGACTTGATTACTTATTTTACACGCAAAATCTGGTTCCATATATTACCTCCTTGACTATTCACGATATAGCAATTTCCGACCATGCCCCCATATCGCTTTTTTTAAATTTGACACATAACCAGAATCTACCTAGATCATGGAAATTTCCAAATTACCTCGCAGGCAACGAGGATTTTCTTTGTTTTCTACGAACCTCTTGGACTGATTACCTCTTACACAACAGGGACGAGGGCATTGACCCCGTCCTGCTGTGGGAAGCGGGCAAAACTGTTCTGCAGGGAAATATTATATCGTACACTACTCGATATAAAAATACTTTATTGTCCACTTACACAAAACTCAGTAACCAACTACGAGTTGCCCAACAGAATATGACACTTTCTAATATTCCAGAAAATGTCAAGCAGTGGCACACGGCCAAACAAAACTTTGACCTCTGGGCTGAAATGGTGGAGCAAATAAAATGCTCACATCTAGATGCTAAACTCCATCGGTTTGGTAACAAACCCAGCAAGCTATTGTCGAGATTAATAAAGGGGGCACACACTCCGACTCAAATAACCTCCCTTCGTGATCATCAAGGTCATGTCACCCACTCTCCCGCAGATATTACTGCCATTCTGGAAAAATACTACACAGATTTATATGCCACAGGCCCTATAGACCTGGAAGCGGCGACTAAACTATTAAATACCTTAAATCTTCCTTCCCTTTGGGAGGCCCAACTGGCTTTTCTAAACACCCCCATATCTCAAGCTGAAATAATTAGTTCTATTAAAACCTCGGTGACTTCCAGTTCCGGCGCCTCATGTAGGGAGACGCGCGGAACAGCGGCTCCGACTACACTGGCTTAAAAAAACCCTCACACAGCCCAACCGAGCCCGCAGATCTCACAGAGCCCGGGCATCCACCCACCGGATCGCTACAGCTATGGACAAATTCGTCCTCCACGGCCCTCCGCTGAGCTCACAAGCCCCTCGCGGCGATCATGCTGAACAGGCCTCCTCTGAGGCAAACATGGCGGACATCACACAGCAACAACCCGCTCCCCCTCAGAGAGCAGCTGCTTTGGTCTTCCCCGATGCGCAAATAGCCACACTGGCACAAGCGGTAGCCGCTCTGCTCTCGGCCACAATAACAGCAGCGGCGGACAAGGCTATAGCGCAGGGCCTCACTCACCTCAGGAAGGAGCTGGGGGAACAAGCAGGCAGGCTTGCAGAGCTGGAACACCGGGTCTCCGACATAGAAGATGAGGTACAGAACTCCTTTACCCATGACCAGCAGGCCCGGCAAACACAAAGTTATATTCTTGAGAAGCTGGACGATTTGGAAAATCGGTCCAGACGCAATAATCTGAGGATTATCGGATTGCCAGAATCTGTTAGCACGGACTCTCTTCATGATATTTGCATGCCCAGAATCTCTGCTGCCCTAGGAATTACTGCACCCTGCACGGTGGAAAGAGCCCATAGACTGGGAGCACCCTCAAATGAACGTCGAACTCCTCGCCCTGTCATTGTGCGATATTTGAACTACATGGACAGAGTTAACATCTTGAAATCTTTCAGAAATTCCAAATCGCTTCAATTGGATGGCCACAAGCTTCTCATCTTTGCGGATTACTCGCAGGAAGTGTCCAAGAGGAGGAAAGCTTTCCAGCCGCTCTGTCAGGCGTTATACCAGAAGGCTATCAAGTTTACTCTCGCATACCCTGCCACCCTCTGCTTCTCTGATGCGGCGGGGGTCCAAAAATCCTTCACCCATCCCAAGGAGGCAAGCCACTACTTGCAATCCTACCTTCACATCTCGCTGGACCCCACCCGGAGCTCCAGTCAAAGTTCCCCAGGATCCAGGGAGCAACGTAGCCCGAGAAAAGACCCTGCTAAAAAACAACGTCTGAACGGACCTTTTGGTCGCCCGTGATCTGAGATACTAGGGCCCTCTTACGCCTAGTTCTTAGTGCTTGTTCCAGTCATGCATACTCAGTTACTTTTCACCATGCTTTGTCCCTAGCTCGGTGAGAATCTGCGGATGTATGTACCGCCCTGATGCTGCCACTAGATGGCGTTAGTTGCTTAATGATTGTACTGATTTTGATGTTTTATGCATTCCTACAGTGGTTGATGTTTACTGCATGCATACGGGTTTACTGATGTTTTGTATTTCTTTTTCTTCTCTCCCTAGCTACAGCCTTGCCGTGTGTCATTGGCCCGTTCGGATTCATCCCTCTTTTCAGATGTCTCCTATGCTCCCGAGATCGCTATTTACACTCAGTTTTCTTGTGTTGGGCACCAACGGCAGACTATCGGTAACGCTGTCTCTGGGCGATAGAGAGACTTACATGAGGAAAGAAGAGAAGTCCAGACTTCCTCTTACACTTCCTCTTCCTCTTTATGTGTTCCCCGGACCCCTGTTGGGTCCACACCCTCTACTACCCCCCTTGCAGAACGTCCTTATACCTGATCGACCCACATGCTGATGTGCCTTTGCACCGATGGCTGAAACCCACCATTACTATTTTGACTACTTATGCAATCCTACATCTGCTTATTAGCCCCACCCCCCCCGACGTCTTCCATGTCGCTAAAAATTGTCAGCTGGAATGTTAAGGGCCTTAAATCCCCTAATAAGAGAATGGCTGTCCTCAGGCATCTGAAACGCCTGAGGGCAGACATCGCGGTGTTGCAGGAAACTCATCTGGTGGCCGGGGATCTAGACCGCATGCGCAAGTTGTGGGTAGGTTAAGTTTTTGGATCTCCGGCGGTCAGAGGCAAGGCAGGAGTAGTTGTAGTAATGCACAAACGTCTGGCCTACACAGTTAACGACACATCCCACGACGACTCTGGACATATACTGACCCTGAACCTCACCACGGGTTCCAAAACATGGACTTTGGTCGGGGTGTATGCACCGAACGCCCCTATTAAACACTTTTTCCAACTGCTTACCTCTTTTTTAGCTCCTATAGCCCATACCCCACTCAACACAGTGATGCAGGTGGCAGAGGACAAAATGGGTGGAGAGGGCCGCTCCCCCACACGTCCACTCCCCCCAACTCCCCACTGCAGACATTTGCGGATGGCCTGATCCTGATGGATGTCTGGCGTCTAGCATACCCCACAGCACGCAAATTCACATTCTTCTCGCACCCGCATAATTCCCTATCACGCATTGATTGCATATTCTCCAATGCTTCCCTCCTACCCCACGTTACCCGCCCTGACAGCCACGACATTGCAGTATCAGATCACGCCCCTATATTGGTAGTATTGTCCAATATGACCCCTTCCGATACGAAATCCCCATGGCGTTTCCCAGCATATCTGGCAAAAGATGCCGGGCTCCAAAAGCTCATTAGAGATACCTGGGCGGACTTTCTGTCTGATAACTCCTCACCAGACTGTTCTCCCACACTTCTGTGGGAGACGGGAAAGGCGGTGCTCAGGGGGCACATTATTTCCTATGCCACGGCTCACAAACGTAAGGTTACTGCAGCCTATACAGCGGCCAGTGCGTCTCTCCGCGAGGCACAACGACTTCTAAATAGCTCCAACACGGCGGCCAACAGAGACCGATGGTCTAAAGCCAAATCCGACTTTGAGATGTGGGCTGAGGCACAGGAAACCATGTATTCCCATTTATTTTCAGGATTGGCGATTCCACAAATATGGTAATAAGCCGGGCAAGCTTTTAGCGACGCTGTGCAAACTGCCCTTCACCCCTACAGTAGTGACCGCACTGAAAAATGCACAAGGGACGTTAGTACATACACCGCAAGATGTACTGAACACCTTCGAACACTTTTACACTTCTCTTTATGGACCTGACCCTATTGATGTCACGAAAGCGGAGACCCTACTCGCCTCGGTTACCCTTCCCACAGTCACTGCCGACCAATTATCCTCTCTGAATGCCCCTTCCTCCCTCGAGGAACTTACTACGGCTATTAAGTCTCTTTCGCCGGGTAAAGCGCCAGGACCGGACGGGTATACCTCAGAGTTCTACAGACTGGCTCTAGAAACGTTGGCCCCGTCCCTCCTCGACCTATACAACTCGATCTATCAGGGAGACAGGTACATGCCCACTGGCTGCCAGGCCTACATTAAATTGATTTATAAACGGGGGAAAGATCCTACTAACCCCGGTTCATACCGGCCTATTTCGCTGCTAAATCTGGACGCCAAACTGTTGTCAAAGATGGTGGCAAACAGACTGGCTACTATTTTACCGTCATTGATTCATCCTGCCCAATCTGGATTAACCCAGGGGAGGTCGGCCACTTCCAACCTTAGAAAGGTGATCGCTGCCTTGGAATACGCTGGGGCCAATCCAGCCGCGGATGCTGCCATTGTCACATTGGATGCTGAGAAAGCTTTTGATAATGTCAGCTTCCGCTGGCTGGATATGGTCCTTACCAGGTTTGGCTTTTCCGGTGCCTTCCTTCACTTAATCCGTGAAATGTACCGGACCCCCATGGTGCAAGTGATGGTGGCCGGCCTCACCTCGGCAGCTTTCCAACTCCACAAGGGCACCAGGCAGGGCTGCCCTCTCTCCCCCGTTCTATTTAACATGGCTATCGAACCCCTCTCCAGAACATTGACCTTTCACCCTGACCTTAGAGGCATTCCTGTGGGTACTCAGCAACTGCGAACTGCGCTCTTTGCCGATGAAGTACTAATCTTCACGGCTGATCCCGCTCATGACTTGCTGCTGATCCAATCCCTATTTGCTAACTTCCGTTCATGCACGGGGTTGCGTATAAATTTCTCCAAAAGTGAAGTCTTACCTCTGCGTTCCCCTCACCGACCGCATTGGGCGTCTTGCTCCATGTTCTCTATAGTTCGCTCCCATATCACATATCTAGGCAACCCGGGTAGGGAGACACCCATCCTCCCTCTACTCTTTAAATTTCACCCCTGTAGTAGATAAAATTATAGCTGAACTCCAAAACTGGCAGTCGCTGCCCCTGTCATTCAGGGGCAGGTGCCATCTATTTAAAATGTCTAGTTTTCCTAAACTACTATATCCCATGCAAACGTTACCCATCCTGCTGAAACATAAAGATATTCAATGCCTTAACCGTGCTCTATCGAGCTTCATTTGGCAGGGTAGACGCTCCCGCATCGCAATGCGCAAGCTCTACCTTCCTAAATGGAAGGGTGGGGTAGGTCTACCAGATGTCCTCTCTGCAACCATCATTTGCCATGCCTTCTTCACAAATTCTGGCTGTGCCCCATGGTTTCTCTCTTCTGGGACAGGGTCTTGACCCTCATCAACCGTACTCTGGACCTGCTCCTGCCAAAGGATGTGAGGATGTGTATCTGCTTCTCTTTGGAGACACTCAGGGCACTCTGCCTCTCCTGCCCAAACCTCAGAGGAAACTGCTGCAACACCACAAACCCTGGCTCTTGAGTTGTCTGATGATTGCTAGGAGGAACATATTAAAGCACTGGACATCAGAGGAACCTCCCACTATCCCGGAAGTTAAGGGGGAATTGCAAGTGCTTCTACGAAGGGACTTGGTAGATCTGCACCAAATGCGGCTCCCCTCCCATACTCGATTCCATCGGAAATGGTCTGCCTACCTTCTCGCTATGGGCTCACCCGCTTCACCCCCCTCACTGACACTGCCTCCCCTTAGCATTCCATGAGGTATGGAGCGTTGGGCTCCTGCATATAGACAACTGAGCAGTACTTCAATAAGTGTCATTGTGTAAATCTTGATGGTTTTTCATATTGGGTCTCCACGTTCTGTTCTCTACGCCTACGGCTACCCTACCCTGACACATCCGCTACTGTGATATTTTGTCGCTCTGCAACAGTCCTTCCTCTCTTTCCTTCCCCCCCCCCTCCCTTCTACCTCCTTTATCGTAATCTTTCTTCCCTCCTCCTCATTATCTTCCCCCCCTATGCCCCCCTCCCCTCTCCTTTACCTCTACCCCCCCTCCTCTCCTCCCCCCTCCCTCTTTCTTCTCCCCCCACATTACTCTCCATCCGGCTATTTTGTTCTGTGCTCGACTATTCTCCCAGTTGGGATCATTGTAAGGTATAAAATGTGCAATGGAGTGTCGATGACAGCCTTTCACAGTTATTCTAGGATTCATAGTTTCTCATTGTTCTGATCTGGTTATTGCTGATTATCCCTGTTTCAAATGTTTCGATGTATTGTTTGTTGACCTTCAATAAAATATTATATAAGAAAACCTTGGCGAACCAAAAAGCCCCTGGACCCGAACTAATTTTATAAGAAAATGTCGGACATTCTGTTACCCTCCCTCACTTCCCTTTTTAACACACTATGGATGAAGGGTATCTACCTTCCAACTGGTTACCAGGCCTACATTAAACTCATTACTAAAAAGGACAAGGATATCTTGTTGCCTGGCTCGTATCTCCCAATCTCACTACTAAATATTGATGCCAAATTGTTAGCTAAGTTGATAGCCACTAGATTTGCCACGATCTTATACATGAAACACAATCAGGTTTTGTCAAAGGCCGATTTGCAACTTCTAATATTCGCAAAGTCATCGCGGCCCTCGAATATGCGAGGGTAAACCCCTCAAAACATATTGCTATTGTCTCTCTCGACGCAGAAAAGGCCTTTGACAATATCAACTTTGATTGGCTTTTTCTTACCCTGGAGAGATTGGGCTTCACGGGCCACAATCTAAGCTTCCTTCGAGCCATGTATGCTCGCCCAACAGCCAAAATTGTTTCCTCTGTGGGGATGTCTGCCTCTATCCCCCTTCATAAGGGTATGAGGCAGGGATGCCCGCTTTCTCCGATTCTTTTCAATCTTGCCCTGGAACCCCTGTCTAAGTTTTTCTGGAACAAGCTCCTATTCATGGCATCCAAATGGGGAATGAAGAGATGCGATCGGCATTGTTTGCCGACGATATGCTACTTTTCACGTCTAACCCCCGTGTCGATTTGATAACTATACAACACATCTTAAATGACTTTAAAAAATGTACAGTCCTCAAGGTAAATTATGACAAGAGCGAGGTCCTTCCACTCACCTTGTCTACCATATCCCAATGTGACACATCCTCCCCTTTTCCTCTGGCACATTCACATATCACATATTTAGGTATTAAGGTTAGCAGAAATCCGCCTTCCCTGTATACGTTAAACTTTACCCCACTGCTTGAAAAGATTAGGAAAGAATTGAATATGTGGCATCATTTACCCTTGTCATTCTTCAGGAGATGCCATTTAATTAAGATGGTTAGCTTCCCTCGCTTGCTTTATTCATTACAAACTATACCGCTTCTATTGAAGCATAAAGACGTTCAACTTTTGAATCAGGCTTTTTCAATGTTCATCTGGCAAGGGAAACGCTCTCGCATTTCGCTGGCCAAGCTGCATCTCCCGAAGAACACAGAGGGGCTGGTCTTCCGGATGTTAGAATGTATATTTCTTGCCTGCTTATTATGATATAGACTGGACTGGCTTGCGGAAAGAAACCGCTATACCAACACCACTCTGGAGGAGCAAATAGCACGTCCCTTGAGTTTGGCGGGCATTCTGCACAGCAAGTTTCCATCCCTACCGAAAAGAATCCAACAACACTCCCTCCTAAGGGACACCTTCATAGCTTAGAGAGAAGTACGTAAGAAATTACATCTACCGCTTGGAATTTCTAAACATCTTCCGCTGTTGGGAAATCCAATGTTCCCTCAGGCAATGGACCAATCTGCCTTTGATTATTGGAAAGCCAAGGGCCTTGCTAAGGCGTACTCTTTAATCCAGTCCTTTAAACCCTTCCATGCCCTTGCTGCAGATTTTGACCTTTCTAAATCACACTTCCTTGCCTATTACCAAGCAACTTCGTACATCTCCTCATGTTCACCAAGCTTGTCAGAGGGCTTTCAACACTTAGTGCTGGACACACTGGTGCAGCAATGGTCATATTCAATATCTTTGGTTTATAAAACCTTACAAGGCAAGATGCTTCCCTTTCTTACAGATAAACTTTTTGACAAATGGCATATGGACTTTCCTGGACCAGAACTTTCTCATCGCATTCTACAGGGCTACATGCATTTCAGGACTAGGGATGACCGAACATTGGCTGTTCGAGGTTCAGCCGAATTCCGAAATTTTTGCTGAAAAATTTCGGAATTCGGCAACCAGAACCGACCAAAATGCAATGGGACAGGAAATGGGCTTTAAAAGCCCGTGATTGGACCAGAACCATCAGTAAAAACCAATTGAGGGGGCAGGAGAATGCTAGGAATGTGATTGGAGTTACTAGGGGGTCCAGAGGCCAATCATTAGTGAATACGCCCCCCAGTATATAAGATAGTCCCCACCAAATTCCTAGCATTGTAATACAGGGACATGGAAGAGAGTGGAAGCAGTTCTGTTACTTCAGCTACAAAGTGTCATTTAGTAATTTTTAGTGTGAGGAAAGGGATATCTAGTGTAGTTAGGGTGCTATTTTCCACTTTGGTTAGCTTTAATAATCTAGTTTCTGTAGGGAAAGTGTTAAGTGTAAGGGGACCGTAGTGTAGTGTAGGGTTAACTGACTCTGACTGCTATGGCAAGGTGACAAAACCCTTCCATGTCAGGGTGATCGCTATAGAGAAAAGATCGTTTCTCTTAGGACACTTATAGAGCAGCGATATGGCTTCTCGCCGGTCAGCCTGCTTTTTGCTGCAGGCGTTCATAGGGCTTTTTTGAGGACATGTTTGGACTCAGGCATGACATCTGAACTTCTGTATAGGGGTATATATACACACACATGTATGTATATATACACCTACACATACATAGGTGTGAAATTAGCAGAACACTATGCTTGCGCTAATGAAATAATTAACAGGCATATGTCTCCGCTCCTATCACACCTACTGTATATATGTGTATGTGTATATATACCCCTATACAGAAGTTCAGATGTTTTGCCTGCCTCCAAAGACCCCAAAAAAATGCCCAAAAAAAACGCCTGCGCCAAAAAAAAAACGTCCAGGTGTGTTATTGCAGGGGTTTTTGTGGAGCATTTTTTTGGGGTCTTTGGAGGCAGGCAAAACATCTGAACTTCTGTGTAGGGGTATATATACACACACACTTATATGTATATATACACATACACATATATAGGTGTGATAGGAGCGGAGACATATTGGTGTTAATTATTTCATTAGCGCAAGCATAGTGTTCTGCTATTTTCACACCTATATGTGTGTAGGTGTATATATACATATAAGTGTGTGTGTATACCGTATATACCCCTATACAGAAGTTCAGATGTCATGCCTGCCTCCAAAGACCCCCAAAAAATGCCCAAAAAAACGCCTGCGCCAAAAAAAAACACGCCCAGGTGTGTTATTGCAGGCTTTTTTTGGGGCATTTTTTTGGGGGTCTTTGGAGGCAGGCATGACATCTGAACTTCTGTATAGGGGTATATATACACACACATGTATGTATATATACACCTACACACATATAGGTGTGAAAATAGCAGAACACTATACTTGTGCTAATGAAATAATTAACACCAATATGTCTCCGCTCCTATCACACCTATATATGTGTATGTGTAAAATACATATAAGTGTGTGTGTATTTATACCCCTATACAGAAGTTCAGATGTTTTGCCTGCCTCCAAAGACCCACAAAAAATGCCCAAAAAAACGCCAAGGTGTGTTATTGCAGGCATTTTGTTTTGGGCAGTTTTTGGGGGTCTTTGGAGGCAGGCAAAACATCTAAACTTCTGTATAGGGGTATATATACACACACACTTATATGTATTTTACACATACACATATATAGGTGTGATAGGAGCGGAGACATATTGGTGTTAATTATTTCATTAGCGCAAGTATAGTGTTCTGCTACTTTCACACCTATATATGTGTAGGTGTATATATATATACATATAAGTGTGTGTGTATATATACCCCTACACAGAAGTTCTGATGTTATGCCTGCCTCCAATAACCCCCAAAAAATGCCCAAAAAAACGCTTGCTACAAAACCGGCAAGGTGTGAAAATAGCAGAGCCATATCCCTGTTCTATAAGTGTTCTAATACACATGATCTTTTTTTTCTGGTTCTGGACATGCTACAGAGCTGAAACTTCACAGGTACACTTTTTAGACCCCACAGACACTAAATTCAAATAAATCTCTTTTTTTTTTTCAATAATTTTTTCAATAATTGGCTCTCAAAAATGACAATTTTTAAGAACTTTTTTTGTGTGATTAATAGTCCCTGGGCATGACCCAGAACCCTAGGCACTTTTTAGGGGCATTTATTGGGTTTTAGGGCTTCAAAATGGTGTTTTTTGATTACCGAAGTTCAGGTCCCATTGATTTCAATGGGGTTCTGAAATCCGGGCCGAACTTTTGGGAAGTTCGGGTGTTCTGGTCGAACCGAACTTTTGAAAAGTTCGATCATCCCTAGTCAGGACACTTACGGTGAATGAGCTATGGAGAGAAACTCAATTCAAACTTATCCATAAAGCCTATATTCCGGCTCTCTTTACTAGAGATACCATAACTAAAGCAGTATGCCCCCTCTGCACGTCAACTAACCCCACGTTGACCCACAGATTCTGGTTCTGCCCCAGAATGGTTTCATTTTGGGATAAGGTGGTTCATTATGCCAATATAGTCATGAATACTCATCTGCGGAAGTCGCCACATCTTATGCTCTTTGGAATTAATCCAGCGGATTCCCTTGCTCAGGCAAGTCCACTAGTCACTATCCCTCCCTGGACACGTCTATGTTTTCTGGCAGTCAAGAAAGCCATATTGAAATCTTGGATTCAACCTACCCCCTCCTACCCTCTCTGCTCTTAAATTGGAATTAAAATCTTTACTATATAAGGAGCACATGGACATAGTTTTACAACATTATAATTCCACAAAAAAATTTTTTGACAAATGGCGATCCTTTATAGAACATGAACTTTCTGCTACAGATATCCAACACTTCATGAAGCCCTTCAGATATAAGGACTGGTACCTAAAGGCAGATGCAGCACAAACTTTGGGCAAATTGAAAATAAATATTTTGCTGGCCCTTCCCTCCCCTTTACTTCAGCCCTCGCCTTTATTTAGGCCTCATATCTCTGATAGAGACATGTCATCCCCTCGGGGTATAGACAAATATAGCTTATAGCTTATAAAGCTGTGACTGTTAGTTGGCGGACCAGCCCACGCTAGGTTAATGAGAAATTGTGATTACCTATGGCTACTTATTTTTTATTTCTAGCCTTTAACAACCAGTTGATATGAGTAGAAGTTATGCATATGCTATTTCATTCCTTTTTTCATTCCCCCCCCCCTTCCCCCTCCCTTTTTCTTCCTTTTTCTCCCTTTTTTTTCATTTATTGAGTCAATTTTGACTACGTTGACATTGTGTTTGTTTTTATTTTTTTGGATCATTTGTATGTCTTTTGTATGTCTTATTATAAAATTAAAAAAAAAATAAAAAATCAGATGGGCAGACCATTTTTGAACTACTAAACATAAAAGCTAAAAACGTATTGATTTAATAAATGACAAATATTTGCACATTTAAATAAAAAAAAAGTTAATTGCGGCATAGTCTGCATATGGTACAGTGAGATACACCCATTGCATACTGTTGTATTCCGCTTTGCAATAAACACCCATTTAGAGGATAAAAAGTTAATTGCGGCCTAGTCTGCATATGGTACAGTGAGATACACCCATTGCATACTGTTGTATTCCGCTTTGCAATAAAAACCTATTTAGGGGATAAAAAGCTAATTGCGGCCTAGTCTGCATATGTTTCAGTGAAATAATCCCATTGCATACTGTTCATTCAGCTTTGCAAAAAAAAAAACATTTAGGTAAAAAAAAAAAAATTGCGGCCTAGTCTGCATATTTTACTGTGAGATACACCCTTTGTATACTGTTGTTCTATTCCGCTATTCAATAAACACCCATTTAGGGAAAAAATATTAAATTGTGGCCTAGTCTGTATCTGTACGTGTGAGATTCACCCTTTAGATACTGTTGTTCTATTCTGCTATTCAATAAACACCCATTTAGGGAAAAAATATTAAATTGAGGCCTAGTCTGCATATGTTACAGTGAGATACACCCATTGGATACTGTTGTTCTATTCCGCTATTCAATAAACACCCATTTAGGGAAAAAATTTTAAATTGCGGCCTAGTCTGCATATGTCACAGTGAGATACACCCATTGGATACTGTTGTTCTATTCCGCTATTCAATAAACACCCATTTAGGGAAAAAATAGTAAATTGCGGCCTAGTCTGCATATGTTAGAGCGCAACAAGGCACACAGGTCTTGCAAGGAGGCCCAGTTATTGGTGGTGAAGTGGTGCTGTTCTGCAGAGCGATTTATGCGTGCGTGCTGCAGCTGAAACTCCACTATGGCCTGCTGCTGCTCGCACAGTCTGGCCAGCATGTGTAAGGTGGAGTTCCACCTTGTGGGCACGTCACATATGAGGCGGTGAGCAGGAAGGCCGAAGTTACGCTGCAGCGCTGACAGAACGCCGAAAGTGCGCACAGACGGCCCGCACTTTCTGCAGCAGCTCTGACATATCATGGTAATTTCTAAGGAACCTCTGCACATCCAAATTCAGCACATGCGCCAGGCAAGGGATGTGTGTCAAACCGGCTAGGCCCAGAGTTGCTACGAGATTTCGCCCATTATCGCACACCACAAGGCCGGGTTTGAGGCTCACTGGCACTCGGTCTGCTGTTGAATGTCCCTCCAGAACTCCTGCGTGGTGTGTGGTTTTTCCCCCAAACAGGCAAGTTTTAAAACTGCCTGCTGTCGTTTACCCCTGGCTGTGCTGAAGTTGGTGGTGAAGGTGTTACGCTGACCGGGTGAGGAGGCGGTAGAGGATGGGGAAATGAAGTAGGAGGAGTTAGGAACAGGAGGCAAACTGAAGCGCACTGCAATCCTCAGTGGTGGAAGGACATGCGCCAAACTGCTATCCGCCTCAGGCCTAGCCGCCACTGCATTTACCCAGTGTGCTGTTAGGGAGATATAACGTCCCTGACCATGCTTACTGGTCCACATATCCGTAGTTAGGTGAACCTTGCCACAGATGGCGTTGCGCAGTGCACACCTGATTTTGTCACCCACTTGGTTGTGCAGGGAAGGGATGGCTTGCCTGGAAAAGTAGTGGCGGCTGGGCACAGCGTACTGTGGGACAGCCACCGCCAAAAGGCTTTTAAAACTCTGAGTCTCCACCAGAAGGAATGACAGCATTTGAAAGGCCATGAATTTTGAAATGCTGGCATTCAGGGCCAGGGATCCTGGGAAGGTAGGGGAGGGGGGTACTTCCTCTTCTGCTCCAGTGTTTGGGAGATAGAAAGCTGAACACTTCCACGGGACATTGTGGAGATGGTTGTTGGTGACCCAGGTGGTTTTGTTGCTGGCAGATCCTCTGTTTGCAGGGTGGCAGGTGCCAGTCTTATTACAGAGGAGGATGAAGAGGCCAAGACTGCAGCAGAAGAGGAAGCAGGAGGAACCTTGGTTTTTGAGGTGTCTACTCCACTGCAGCTCGTGCTTTGCACTTAGATGACTGGTCATGCAGGTTGTGCTCAGGTTGAGAAGGTTTATGCCTCGCTTCAGGCTCGGATTGCACAGCGTGCAAACCACTTGTGTCCTGTCATCATCACATTGTCTGAAGAACTGCCACGCTAGGGAACTCCTTTGAGCTGGCTTTGGTGTGCTCGGTCCCTTGCTGCGTTGGGCAGTAGCAGGCGTAGTGTCTTGGGCACGGCCGCTCCGCTTTTGCACCCTGCTCCCTCTTCTGCTGTTCTGGTGGCTCTGTGCGACCACCGCCTCTTCCTCCAAACTACTCAGGTCACCTGCATGACGTTCATTCCATGTGGGGTCGAGGACCTCATCGACCTCCACATCATCTTCCATGCAGTCTTCATGCAACCCTTGTCGGTCTCCACAATTCGGAATTCTGCAGCAGTTGTTTGGTCATCATCCGAGACGTGCTGCTATAGTCCTCCCATGTACTCATCTTGAGACATAAGTGGTTGGGCATCGGTGCACTTAATCTCTTCCACGGGGCAGGGCTAGGTGGATGGCCCTGGGAAACCATGCGAACAGAGTCATCAAAAAGAAGAGACTGCTGCATGACTTGGGGCTCAGACTGCTTGGCTGATTTGCAAGGGGGTGAGGTTAAAGATTGATGGACATCGGCTGCAGGTGCCAACTCTGACCTTTCAGCAGAAGACTGGGTGGGAGACAATGTGAAGGAACTGGAGGCACTGTCAGCAACCCAAGCTACTATCGCCTGCACTTGTTGAGGCCTCAACATTTTTAGAGGCGCATTAGGCCCTGCCAAATACTGCTGTCGCCTACTCACAGCTGAGAAAGGTGTTTCACTTGTGCGTGTAGCTGGCACAGATCGGCCACATCCTCTCCTTGCAACAGGAGCTCCACCAGCAGCACCACGACCTAGCACTAACATGGTGGAGCAGTATGTGTGCACACGCTTAGATGTACTGAATGATGGGTCTGCCCCCTTCAACTTCTGGGTCTCCAAATTGGGCACATGGCCTATGCTTGCCCTTTACGCCTTGGAGGTGCTGGCCTGCCCTGCAGCCAGTGTATTATCTGAACGTGTTTTTAGCATGGCTGGGGGCGTTATCACAGACAAGTGCAGCCGCCTGTCCAGAGACAATGTGGACAAGCTCACGTTCATTAAAATGAACCAGGCATGGATCCTTGTGCAGAATAGACATGTATACCGGCCTTACCCAGCCATTGTTGTATTTGATCTTTCTAACTCTTTTGGGGTGTACCCTAATTTAAAAAGAAATAAAATTAAAAACAAAAACCAGTGTTGGCTACCTCGTCCTCCTCCACCGCCGCTTCCAATTACACCGCCACATCCACCTCTATCTCAACCTCCTACTCCATATGAGCCTCATCCTCCTCCTCCACCGCCGCTGCCGCTTCCACCTGAAAAAAAGGAAAGAAAAAGATGGGGCTTTGCAGGCCAATGGGAGTAGAAGGATCAGACTAGAGACCAGTTTATAAAACCAAACAGCATTTTATTGGTATATCGGATAAAAAACATAAAACACCATGCATAATGAATGCAATTGGACTGACATACAATATAAAATCAAGTAAAGTGAGTCATTTGCAACATAGAAATACGTCCCAAAAGGGGGAAAAGAATCAAAAGGCCTGTATAGGATGGAGAGTAGGTCTCACGATGGAATCGGTCAGTGTAGGTCCCCAGCAAGCCGACGCGTTTCGCTCAAGGCTTCCTCAGGGCCTGAGAGACCAAGACAGACCGGTATTTCCTTACTGCTTCCGTATTCAGAACATACGTTTCCTTTTGGCGTATACATACATTCAATTTGTGCTGAATTCACACATTTTTTGGACCCTTATAGTCTCCACTGTTGGAAGTATCCTGGCAATCTCGACTATCCGCACACTCTCCCTAATATATTCAGGATTATAGATGCTCACCATTAGGTGTAGGGGGATCTATTATGGTGTAAGGGTAGCCTCAGGCAAGTAGTAGTAGGCACATTTTATGTAGTCAAATACGACGTCATGCTCCAGACCTATTTTTACATACAGGAATGGCTCCAGGCAGGGAAGGAAATGCATATAGGTCTCACTGTCTCAGATAGGAGGGACAATAAGTCCCGAGCTCCATAAGCCCTCAGCAGCTCTATTCCGTCAGCAACCTGCCTTAAAAACAAAAACCAGTGTTGGCTACCTCGTCCTCCTCCACCGCCGCTTCCAATTACACCGCCACATCCACCTCTATCTCAACCTCCTACTCCATATGAGCCTCATCCTCCTCCTCCACCGCTGCTGCCGCTTCCACCTGCACCGCCATATCCACCGCCACCTCAACCTCCCACTCCATATGGGCCTCGTCCTCCTCCTACATCATTCAAGATTATACTTTTTTATTTATATCAGTTTTTTATGTTATTTTAAGTTATTTCCCTATCCACATATGTTTTGCCATGCTCTTAAGATGATTTTGCTGCCATTTGCAGCCCTCTAGACCTTTCCATGTTTGTTTTAGAGCCATTTTAGAGCTCAAAAGTTCTGGTCGCCATTGACTTCAATGGGGTTCGGGATTCGGGGTAAAGTTCGGGTTAAGTCCGGGTCACGAACCCGGACTTTTTTTTCAAGTTCGCCTGGACCCGCCGAGCCCGGACATCCAGAAGTTCGCTCAACTCTACTCTTAGGGCATCATATTTTTACAGTGGGTCTTGATGCTGTCAGAATACACTGATCAGTGGCTGCAGCCACTTATCGACAAAAGAGTCATTAGATGGGGGGAATAGAGGCAAAAGGGTTAAACATCAATTCTAAGGTGTTGGAATGAAACTGGTTGAGTATCCTAATGTACATATGTAAAAACAAGCAGGAGAGGGTGCCATTACCTAAGTGTAAACCATTTTTTATAAACATTTAAAATGTGTTAAATGCACTCACTGCATTAGGTATAAATTAGCATGTCACAAAACCCAGGTAGAAGCCTTCTGTGGACTGGCCTTGGTATGCAGAGATCGAAACTTCCATGGTATGTGGGGGTCTGAAAAAAGTACATAATCAAAGAGGATATGAATATGAGTTATAAGAATCTGCTCTCTAAACTGCATAAGACTACTCTACAAAAGTACAGTCTTAAGCCAATGTAAAGGCATTGGAGTGAAGAAAAATACCTACCACTTTGGATATGCGGAGCATTTGACTAACTCCTTTTCTTACCATAGGATATTGCAGGTGCTTAGCAACTGGCCACTTATGCAACTAAAACTCAGTGTATACTGTATACATTTGTTGGTCTACACTGATTGGTATGTATATGATGCAGCGAGTCCTTGTGTTTTAATTTGCGATTATGTTGCTTATTTGTGATTTGAAACTAAATCGCATAATGTGTATTAACACTAGGTATAGTATAATCAATGGACTCCGTATGATCTGACCAGACCCCTCACTGGAAAATAGTACAGGGCCATTAGTGGCCAGAGAGGGTGATGTGTTCAGTCAGGAGATTCCCAATGTTATCTATATGCAAAATCTATGATCTCCTGTGATGCGGATGTCTCTCTCGTTCAGTTGGAAAAGCACGCTAAGCAGCCGGCTGTAAGGGTTAATCATTTGGAGAGGAGGGAGATAAATATTGGTGTCCATGCCGTCTGCCCATGCCCTCCGTAGAAGTCTGTTGATGACGAAATGCGTTAGGGCGTGAGGACACGACAGGACACCGAGCGGCGACACCAAGCGGCTGCTACTAATCTCCTTGGAAACCTCCAGAGAGCTGACGAGCGGCAGTGGGGTGAGACCAAGGCAGCACACTAGGCGCTTGCAGAGTCACTTATACATTGAATATTGAAACACTCTGCGATTTCTTGTAACATTGTGAAAATAGAGAACTTTAGGGCGTGGGACTTTAGAGGTACTCACTAAGAACAGACAAATGTATAAGCATGTATCCTGAGAAAAGACATGAAAGCAAACAAGTACATAAAAAAAGATAACATTTTATTTATCCATACAAAGAACAAAACTTTTATTTTATAAAAACATGAAATTCATGAAATCATACATGAATTAAGAGATTCAAAATCCGACCGGTTTCGCAGAGTTGGCTTCTTCAGGGACTTGAATAAGGAAACTATAACACAATGTATATATGTAAGAATAAATACAAATGTTGCAAACACAACTTTTGTCAATTTTACTTAATGTGTTGGAGCAAATGAATCAATGCACTGAGTTGTGTCATACCTGTAATTTTGATCCTAAGAATTTATGGTGTGTGTGAAGTTGATCAAAGAGACCACTCCCTCTGATTGGCCCAGTGCCTTGACACAAACTCTTGATGTTATCCAAGGGATGGATGGCCGTTCACCTTGAAGTGGAATAGTCAGGTAATAGACCTTCACCGCACCTTGTGCACCCAACTCTTGATAGTGCTCATTCACCAGATTACTTCTTGCACTGTGCCTTTAAATGATCTGACTCTACTCCACTTGAGTCTCCGAACAGATATACCGGCTCGTCACACTTCCTCTGCCTGTATAACTCCTTAGATGTTCTTGTACTATGCCTTTAAATATTCTGACTCCACTCCACTCCACTTGAGTTTCAAACAGATATACCAGCTCGTCACACTCCTCTGTTTGTGTGGCTCCTCAGATGTTTAAATAAGCCCCCGGGCAGACAATGGAATGATGCAATGATAAAGACAAAAGGGGGCTCATAGGGCAGTATTGTAAAAACCAAAATATTCTTTATTCAGAAACAACCCCCCTTTCCCCCTCTCATTAAACTCACAATGTTACAATGTTTATGATAGTAGGGGGGGGGGCTGTAATAAGACTACAGGAGTACCAACATCCCTATTAAATACAGAAAATAGAGAACTTTGGGGCGTGGGACTTTAAAGGTACTCACGAAGAACAGGCAAATGTATAAGCGTGTGTCCTGAGAAAAGACATGAAAGCAAACAAGTACATAAAAAAAGATAACATTTTATTTATCCATACAAAGAACAAAACTTTTATTTTATAAAAACATGAAATTCATGAAATCATACATGAATTAAGGGATTCAAAATCCGACCGGTTTCGCAGAGTTGGCTTCTTCAGGGACTTGAATAAGGAAACTATAACACAATGTATATATATAAGAATAAATACAAACGTTGCAAACACAACTTTTATCAATTTTACTTAATGTGTTGGAGCAAATGAATCAATGCACTGAGTTGTGTCATACCTGTAATTTTGATCCTAAGAATTTATGGTGTGTGTGAAGTTGATCAAAGAGACCACTCCCTCTGATTGGCCAAGGCTGCAAGCCAGTACAAGATGGTCCTCACCTGGTGGATCTCCCACAGAGGGGATATGTCAGCTCATTGTATAACTAATATAAAAAGAGTATATTGGTAAGTATATATAAATGGTGTACATACACTCTAAATAACCTATATGAATATCAAAAAATCATTATTATGGAGATGCTTACAAAAGGTTTAGTAGAAATTAAAAAGAATCATGCCAAGCGCGCCATTAGTAGAAAAATATCCTGTGTCAATCTCTTAAGGCTAAGGGTTTCAATCAAAGATGTAGCAAAGCAATGTTTTCACACTGCATTGAACATAAATCAAAGCTTGAAAGGTTTAGAAAAGACTCCAAATCCACTCATAGCTTGAAAAGTTTGGAAAAAACCCAAAATTCACTTGTAGAGGACAGGGCAAAATGGAATCCACCTATACCGAAAAAATGTATGGAAAAGTAATGAGAAAATACCATAATAGGAGTGCAGAGATATAAAAAGAGTCCAACATAACTTCGCAAGAAAGGGGGTAGACATGGAAACGCCTCAGGCGTCCGTATGGAAGATCCTGATTTGAGGCAGGTGGCCACCATTCATGGCTAAGCAGCCGATGTCCACCAGATGGATTCAGGGTACTAAATATACAACAAGCTGTACATCAAATATCACAAAAATACAAAGTAACTAGATGTTTATACAATGAAGAAGAAAAAATAATAAGCAATGAAATGATTATCATGTAGAGAGAAATATATATATTTGGATAATGAATGATGGACTTTCTATCAAAGGACATTCATTCAGGTACAGAGTTATTTAAAAATTCCAACAGTTGCAGGTACATCCAATGTGAGAGAGCTGGGGAGGAATATATGCAAACAAACTTGTGAAGGGAAAAGGAAATAAACAAAAGAAAGCTGGTAATAATACATATAGATTTTACATTTATAAAAAAGGCTTTTAGCTAATGCCATCATTAAGCACTGGATAACGGGGAGCTTGAAGGGAGTAAATCCATCTGGTTTCTATTTGAAGCAGTTTCTTGTCAATGTCCCCACCTCTTTCATGGGCTGGGACATGGTCAAGGGCAAAGAACCTCATACATTTAAGATCAAATTGATGATAAAGACCCATATGTCTACTAATTGGTCTCTCCATCTTTTTAGCTTTGACTAATGCAACATGCATTTGCATTTCATTAGATAGACAACCCCTATTGTTTGACATGTTTCTCTAAATTTTGGACTCCATATGCAATTATTTGGTAACAAGATGTTAGGGCCTTCTGCGATTTGTGAACAAAAATTGCATTTTCCACATGGATATGTACCTGTGGGTTTGCTCGTTTTGAAATTTTTTGTAGTATAATGACTTTTGACCAGACTGTCTCTTAATGATTTAACTCGTTTAAAGGTAATTTCAGGATGAGACTGAATATGTTTGTGGATTTTAATGTCTGAAGTTAATAGGTACCAATACTTATTATTGATTGCTCTGATTTAATGATGTTGTCTGTTGTATTTGGTTATTATCCTTGTGGTTGTGTCAGGACTCTGGAGGTGAGCCTGACAGTAGCCTCTAGCTCACAGAGGGATGGAGCACAGACGAGTCACCTAGGCAGTAAATGCAGGCTAACCCGAGGTGCGGAATCTAAGTGTCAACCAGTCTTCACCAGAGCATCTAATGGTGAGGATGGATTTTACTGCGTGTATAGCACCAGGTCATGGTCCTCGGGGTTGCCCTGCCAGGAGGTGAACAGGTCCGGATCCGGTGGCAGATAAACAGACAAGGATAAGACAAAAGAGTGGTCACAAACAAGCCGAGGTCAGGGCGGGCAGCAGACAAGCGAGGTGAGGGACAAGTCAGGAGGTCAAACAGGAATCAAACTGGATACAACAGGTTTCAGGTTCAGGAACACAGGAGAAGCTGCAGATCAGACAGCAAAGACACTGTGCTGCTGAGGTGCTTAAATAAGGCAGCCTGTTGCCAATTAATGAACTTAGTCTGAGCTAGGTTAACCATTAGGTTGCAGATTCATGACAGTACTTCAGTGTGCACAGGGAGTGTTCCTGACAGGTTGTGGGTTTGGATGCCTTACGTTGTTTAAATATAAGGGAAGCTCTAGTTTGATCTTTCACTCTATTGAATGCCTTTTTCAAACATGTTTTGCTATAGCCTCTGCTAAGAAATCTTTTTTTGGAGGGCTTTGGATTCTCGATAAAAATCTGAATCCAAGGTACAGTTAAGTTTCAACCTAAGAAATTGACTGTATGGAATACTTTTGATTAGTGTTGAAGGGTGAGAGCTGGTGGCGTGTAAAATTGTGTAACCTGCAGAAGGTTTTCTATACAATGTAGAGCACAGAGAGCCTTCATGATCAATGAAAATTTCAACATTCAAAAAAGTAACTCTTTCTTGGTCATAGGTGTATGTAAAATTAAGATTGTAATTGTTGCATTTTAAGCTGTCCAGAAAATTCAAAAGATCAATTTTTGATCCTGCCCATATCATAAAAATGTCATCAATATATCGGTGCCAAGATATGATTGGGACCAAACGCCCATTCCCCTCGCCATGGGAGAATAGGTTGTGCTCCCACTCCCCCCAGGTACAGATTCGCATAAGAGGGAGCACACTGGGCTCCCATTGCGACACCCTGTACCTGGAGGTAGTGGGAGAGCTTATACAAAAACACATTCTGTGTCATTATGAAATCAAGCATACGTAAAACAAAATCATTATAACGCCAAAATTTATAACCACATTCTTTTAACTGTTCTCTGATTACTTCTAGTCTTTGATTGTGGGGAATTGAATTGTAGAGAGCCTCTACATCTATGGCAACAAGCCATGCCTCTTTGGGAACTTGTATTCCATCTATGGTTTTGAGTAAATCAATGGTGTCTTTAACATACGAAAAAAGGGATTTAACGTGGGGATATAAATACTCATCGATCAGACAGCTTGCATTCTGTGTCAATGAGTCATATCCTGAAATAATCGGACGTCCTGGCAGGTTATACATATTTTTGTGAATCTTTGGTAATGCATACATTGTAGGTATTCGTGGATTGTTTTTATCAAGATATTTTAACGTATTTTCATCTATGATACCTGTTTGGAAAGCTTGCAATATAATTTGTTTAAATTTAGTGGCACTGGCCTGAACAAAAGATGGAGGTACCGGTCTATACCAGTTCTTATTACTAATTATATCATAACACATCTTCTTATAATCCTCATTATTTTGAATGACTAGATTCCATAAACTCATATAGGATTGCTCAATCTGGTGGACATCGGCTGCTTAGCCATGAATGGTGGCCACCTGCCTCAAATCAGGATCTCCCATACATGTCTCCCCCCTTTCTCCATTGGGAAAGAGTGGTGGCTCGGAGCGCCGCCCCTTCTGGCCGGGCCAAGCAATTTTGCCCCCGCCTCTCCTCCTGTCTCTTCCACCCGTAAATCGTGTTCTGACATGCATGTGTCCTCACTTCCTCCTTCGGGTAGTACCTCCCCGATATGGGCGGAAGCGCACACATGCATCGTCAGACAGGAGTTGCGCTTTCACCCGCTCCACACCCATAGGGGTGGGGTAGAGGGGATATAAATAGCAGCCTGTCTTGCAGATTTTTCAGTGTCTTGCTGCACTCGCCAGATCAGTGAACATCAGTAGTAAAGGTAAAAGCTCATTTTCCTTACAAAGTTTTGTTGGACTCTTTTTATATCTCTGCACTCCTATTAGGCTATTTTCTCATTACTTTTTCATACATTTTTTCGGTATAGGTGGATTCCATTTTGCCCTGTCCTCTACAAGTGAATTTTGAGTTTTTTCCAAACTTTTCAAGCTATGAGTGGATTTGGAGTCTTTTCTAAACCTTTCAAGCTTTGATTTATGTTCAGTGCAGTGTGAAAACATTGCTTTGCTACATCTTTGATTGAAACACTTAGCCTTAAGAGATTGACACAGGATATTTTTCTACCAATGGCGCGCTTGGCATGATTCTTTTTAATTTTTACTAAAACCTTTGTAAGTATCTCCATAATAATGATTTTTTGATATTCATATAGGTTATTTAGAGTGTATGTACACCATTTATATATACTTACCAATATACTATTTTTATATTAGTTATACAATGAGCTGACATATCCCCTCTGTGGGAGATCCACCAGGTGAGGACCATCTTGTACTGGCTTGCAGCCTTGGCCAATCAGAGGGAGTGGTCTCTTTGATCAATTTCACACACACCATAAATTCTTAGGATCAAAATTACAGGTATGACACAACTCAGTGCATTGATTCATTTGCTCCAACACATTAAGTAAAATTGATAAAAGTTGTGTTTGCAACGTTTGTATTTATTCTTATATATATATATACATTGTGTTATAGTTTCCTTATTCAAGTCCCTGAAGAAGCCAACTCTGCGAAACCGGTTGGATTTTGAATCTCTTAATTCAAATCATTCCATTGTCTGCCCGGGGGCTTATTTAAACATCTGAGGAGCCACACAAACAGAGGAGTGTGACGAGCTGGTATATCTGTTTGAAACTCAAATGGAGTGGAGTCAGAATATTTAAAGGCATAGTACAAGAACATCTAAGGAGTTATACAGGCAGAGGAAGTGTGACGAGCCGGTATATCTGTTCGGAGACTCAAGTGGAGTAGAGTCAGATCATTTAAAGGCACAGTGCAAGAAGTAATCTGGTGAATGAGCACTATCAAGGGTTGGGTGCACAAGGTGCGGTGAAGGTGTATTACCTGACTATTCCACTTCAAGGTGAACGGCCATCCATCCCTTGGATAACATCAAGAGTTTGTGTCAAGGGACTGTGCATTACCTCACAATACATCCCTATTGGGATTTATATGACTGTATTAAGCGCTGCTTATGTTTTTTATTCTTATGAGAGTACTAGAACTCTATTGGAGGGGTAAAATACATTTTCTTTGTTTTTTATGCAACTAGAACTGTCACATGGGGAGAGGTAGAGTCTTCAGCCCTGTGTAAGCTCTAAAGCTGGCCATATATGGATCAAAATTCAGCTAGTTCTGGCAGGGGCCGGCCAAATTTCAATCCATGTATGGGGAAATGAAGCAGATGAGGGAATCAATCAATTTCCTTTCCTTCCACCCATGGTTGATGGAAAGAAAATTGCATAATCAATCGCCTGCTTTAGTGGACAAGTGTGATAGAATAGATTGTATCTGCACCATTGCTATCAAATTTATTCTTCAAAAGGTATTGCCAAGTTGGAGAATATGAGAAAGAAAATAAAATGAGGTATGTATTAGAATTTTGTGTGGGAGGTTCCATCTATATATATATGGCGGGCTATATCCCCAAAAAGTATCAAAAATTGACAAAGAAACATAAATTACTCCGGCTATACATATACTAATTTTTCTATGCTTATATATATATAGCCGGAGTAATTTATGTTTGTTTGGCATGTCAAGTACTCTAGATATATTTATGGTATATAGTATCTGGTTTTCCTTTGTTTTTGTGAGTTTTGTGTGCCCCTGCTCTGTCTTTTCTTTTCGATTTTTTCCATCTTTTTTGGCCGCCCCCCCCCCCCCCCTTGGATTTCCAGATTCGATGGAGGGACAGCCGTTTATGTCATTTCCAGCGTTAGCGGTATGAGGTAATTTACGGTGTCAGTGGACGTTACTTCCGGCATCGGTCTGAATTGCGCCAGGTCAAGGAGGAATGTTCTGCCCATCTCTCTCAGTTCCTATGAGTGAGTTTGGGCCAGTGCATTGGTGACAAATGGCAGCAATAATCCGGTCCTCTGCATATATATGGGGGCTCCACGCCGATAGTATGTGTGGCTGCCATTTTGTGACCTCTTCTACACCAGTTTGGTTATATGGGAGGAATCGAAAGTACTTCAATATTTTTTAACCACCTTTTAATGCCCTTTTTATGTTGCTTTGCAAATTTATGTGAAACTATATTGGAGGTTCATGATTCACGATAGCACTTTGCACTCATTTAATTTGCAGTCTTGTGGCTTGATGTTGATACCAATGGCTGATAATGTTTCACACTGGACTTTCATTGGCTGATATATCCCCCATAAGTCTATCTGCCTGGTATATAACATTACCATTTGGGTGAATTGAGTTTGTGAGCCCCTCAAATATTAGAATCGTATTCCATTCTCTTTGGAAAACGATTTATAGACATATTGACACTTGTTTTATACACATTTATTGTTATAGGTATAATATATGGACTAACATCTTTCCATCCCATATTGAATATTTCTATATGTTTTACTGAGTAAAGATTAGCCTATCTGGTTGAATTTGTGTTTAGGTAAGCCACTATTTACCATTACAACTAGCAGCGGGCTTTATATTTTACTCTTTTTTCTCTTTCCCCCCTTAGTGTTGGCTTTTATTTTCTATCAAAATCATAACATCATCTTCTTTTCTCCCCCTCCCCCTCTTTTCCCCTTCACTTTTCCCCCTCCCCCCGCCTTTTTTTCTTCTTCTCCTCCCCTTCTGGGTAATCATAGTCTTTTATAATACTATTAAATGTTTTTGAATTGTATAAATTTAGTTTTTCATGTATTGTGATGGATTATGTATTATTGTTTTTTTTTATACTTGTTTTTAATACATACCTTGTTCTTTATTAGCTGCACCTTTCATCTATTATCAAGCTATTATGAATGTGAAATGCATTGATCCTGATCTTCTTTATATGATATTATGGTTATTCTTAATAAACAGTGGGATGTGCAGTTATCAATTTGTTTTTATGAATATATTAATGCTTTGATATAATAAATGCATGTTTTAAATGGGTTTGATATGTTTTCTGTTATTGCCCTAAGTATCCCAATTTTTCTCATGAATTTTCCCTATTTTAGGGTACATGAAGAAAAGTTCTATACTCACACATTTTTATTAAAATTAGTTACTTGTCAACTGCCACCGGTACTGAGTCATGTTATATTAAATTACCTGATCCTTGTTCTAAAGTTAACACAACCCGTATGAAAAAAGCAAAATCACTCATCCATCTGAGTCATCACCCCCTGATACATTAGAATTTAACCCGTGAGCGTACACAGAATGTTGACCACTGATATAGAACATATTTGTAGATCAAGTATACATTTTTTCCTCTAAAGCATGCATATAATTATGAAAATCAAGGAAAAATCAAAAGTGCTGCACATTTTTGAGACAAATACCTTTTTTTCTGTTTCAGCGCTTGAAAATGCTTACAACTGAAATAATGTTTAATTTCTTTATTGCAGTGACTCATTTGTGCCCATCATTTATGTGCCATAGTTGGCAAGGTTTTACATGCTAATATAATTTGCATTAAAAATAGCTGAAAATGGTAATAGTCATTATAATGCCTATTTGACCAAGAACAAGTAATGGCTTGCGCTTAATCAGTTGTAAAAATTGGTAATTGTTGCACCCTCTT
This sequence comes from Pelophylax lessonae, assembly GCF_965119305.1. Lineage (NCBI taxonomy): Eukaryota > Metazoa > Chordata > Amphibia > Anura > Ranidae > Pelophylax > Pelophylax lessonae. The sequence goes on from NC_138768.1 coordinate 356,153,582, forward strand.
AATCTTTTTCTCTCTCAACCAGAATAATTACACCTCGTTAAAATCTGAATAAAACATCATTATCCTGTATCATTAGGAACCCTCAGCCTCCCTTGCATAGTAATTTGTACTCAGCCTGAGCAAATGAATGGCCCGTGAGAAATGTTATTTTAATTCCAATTAGCTCTCAAACCTTGGCAAGTATCCAACTCACAAAACAAAATAGCTTTTAATGTTATAGAAGGAGCATCCTCACAGCAAACTGAAGTGCAATTAGGGATTCCTTTAAATTCCACATCATAAATTGTTCCCCTATTAGCTATTTTAGATACTGTAATTTAACTAGTGTTTATTCACAGTCCCTAACAATTTATCACAATCAGGGCATTTTTTAATGGAAAGACGATATGTGCTGCTTCGGATATATCAGGGCAAAGAAGGCAAAATAATGAGCCTTACAATTAATGTGAAACATTAAAAAAAGACACCCCATGTAAATGTCAGAAAGTTCATTGTAATGAAAATCTGAATGCTTTATTAATGATAGAACTGTGTGGTGAACAGTGTGGTGCAAGCTTGTCATAAATGCATTTAAATCCTAACTGACAAAGAACAATTTTGCAGTGTAAAAATTGCAAAAAACAATTTTTTTGCATTGTATATTGAAGAGTACAATAAGGGCTTTTTAAATTAATAACATTTTTTGCTGGTATAAAAGTCTTACACTGATAGGTAGGTCCAGCGAAACCTCGAAGCATTACCAATCTACTATAGGTAAACTGGAAAATAACAAACAGAATCTTAAAGTATATTTAAAGCCAACACTTTGTTTTTTTTTTTGGCCTCCCTGAGTGGGCGCGAAAACACTTTTTTTTTTTTTAACTTTGAATAGAATGATAAAAAGCTAGAAGCTCTGTCTTTTAAATTGCCTTCTTTGTTCCCTGTGGAGAAATTCAACTGATGACCATTGTTTTGGCATAGAAAGTGATAGGAAATTAGTAACAGGACGTGAGAGGAAATTTTCCCTGGAGATTTACTCTTACTTCCTGTTTTCTATTTTGGTCCGGAAGTGATAGAGCAACAAAATGACAGGGTTCTTATCAATTTCCTACAATTTCCAGAACTAAAAAAAAATATTTGGCTTTACAAATGCTTTAAAGGACACCATGTATTCGTTAGAACCCTGTGTGCTATTCTCCTCTTTTCACAAGGCCCAGCACTGTCAAATACCCCCCCACAAACACACACATACACACACACCTCAATCCAGAGGGTGGAACACACAAGCCCCTCACTTTGGCACCTCCGTGCCAGCTATTTCTCACAGAGGTCCAATCTTGTCTGACATTACTTTTTTTTTCCTCAAGGTCAACTATACCCAATGCTTCCATTGCCGTCTCTCTCTGTATACCCCACTAATACTCCGCTATGGGCTCTAATAAGACCTTACCAGGTTTTTCTGCACATAGACAAGTGAACATCATCCTCAGGAACCTTTCAAGATACCAACTCCCCAGTTGTCACACACACTCTTCAGGCTGCTGTCCTAATATCTGACATTTACCATAGCAACTAATTTTTAGATTGTAATACAAATCTTTTTAACCACTTTGGTGTCCTCTAGTACTTTTTTTTTTTTTTTTAATAAATGTTTTATTTAAGATTAAACAGCTTGTACATATCAAATTCCAAGATACAAAAAATTCAAAAGGTTATATACATATGAATTTATTGTGATAAATTGTTGTAAACAACAAGAAAGGGATAAACAGTATGCAAACAGTGACAAACAACCATGTGAAATAAAACAATAATTGTCACTTTTTATCGACCATAGTGATCTCGTGGCGCCTCGTTAATGGAGGGTACATGGTGCGGTAGGGAGCAGATTGTTAGATTTCCCAAGGGTCTAGACACCCCAGAGGGGAACAAACTGTGACCGGTTCAGGGGAGCAAGCTTAGTTAGCTTGAGACTGATCAATCGTGAGCGATCTAACTAAATGGTGTAAAGGGTCTGTAGCAGGAGGGTATTTTCTTTTTGTAGTGAAAGGGCATTGTGGGATGTTTGTCGTTGTTTTATTTAGTAGCTAAGTACCCTTAATTAGGTAAAGGAAAAAAAAGGGGGGAGGAGGGGGAGAGGAAAGAGAGAAAAAGAGGGGGAGGGAGAGTAAATTTGGAGACTCATGTGTGGAGGTCATGGATAATGTAATGTAATAAGAGTCAAGGGTTGGTAATAGGGCGAGAAACAGTAGGCCTCATGATGTCAAAGAACCAGTAGATTCTATAAAGGACAGCCTTGAGGACCAAGTTTTGTAAAAAGCAGGGAATGATTCTTTGGCTTGACCAACCCAGTGTATTTCTCTCCAAAATGGTTGTGTGAGAGGGCATTCCCACCAGATATGTAACAATGTTCCCCAAATTTCATTGCATCTCCATCAGAGTGAAGAGATTTTGGGTCTATATTTATGGAGTATGTCTGAGGTTCTGTACCATTTGGTGCAGATCTTCACTCCGTTTTCCTGTGTTGAGACATTTGAAAGAGCCCTTGTGTATATGTGTATCAATGTTTACCCAATTTTCCGAGGTCAATTCCAATGAGAGGTCAGTTTCCCATTGTCGGCTAAGTTTATTTAGTTTAGAGTCACATTTATTAAAGAGCAAAGAATACATGGCGGAGATTGTGTTTCTGGTGTTCAGACTTACAGCATAGGACTTCAAAAGGAGTATGATCTTTGGACCAGATCGCGGGGGTTCCGGATCCGTTTAAAAAGTGCCAGATCTGAAGATATTGGAAGAAAGGGATGTTATAGTGTGGAAAGCGAGAACACATGTTCTCGTATGTGCACAGAATGCCTTTATTAAATAGGAGCGCGACCCTCATGTGGGGTTTTAGGGCAGGCATTTTCTACGGAATGTAGGGAGAGACTTACGGTAAGGAGAACACAGGCGCCGCTCTAAGTGCAGTATTTGAAATTTATTTAATAAACCAAAGGAGAGGTACTCACAAAAGAATATATAAAAGGCATCATGGTATATAAAGTAGATAAGGTTCAATCGCTCCGGTGTCCAGGTCAGGATGGCTGAGCGGTCTCGATACACAGGCTGTGACCGGTGGATGTTGGCACTTCCTAGTCGTGGGGACTCACCATTGCAACTACGCTGTCACTTTTGGGAATGCGTAATTATGTAATGGCACTAACGACGCGTTCTCGGAGCATGCGCTCCTTCCTCAGGCCAATACTGCGCCATTTTGGATGTGGTTCTTAAGTAGGGCAGGAGTCCGGACCAGCTGGGTCCTAAGGCCTACCAAATCTGACAGGCCAGTAACTAAATATGGAGGCAGCTAATATCAATTGTATATATACACTCATAGAGCCGCTACATGTTAATATACCTCTCATTTGGTTTACTAAATACATTTCAAATACTGCATTAGTTCTCCTTACAGTTGGCCCCAAGCTTCTTATACTTGTCACCAGGGCAGCCTACGGAGTACATTTTTTGGGATTGTATGGACTTGATATATGGACTTTCAGAAAAATGGACTAAAGTATTGACTATTCACTGTCTGCCCCTATATCTGTCCCCTTGCCTTTTAGGTGGAGCCTGCGAGGTCTCTATTATATTCTTTTTTCCCCTTTGTGCCAGCTTTGTAAACCTAGGGATAGACTTACGGGAAGCTCCGGGTTTTTATCTATGGGGGTTAGCGGGCCTAGGGGAGAGGCGATTTGCATTTTCTTGCAAGCTGTCTGGAAGACCTATAAAGAAGGTCCAATGAGTGAGTGCCTGGCACTGTGTTTTGGGATCCTGTGCAGTGCAATCCAGGATAGGTAGTGAATGTTGAGTCCTCTAGTACTTTAACCAATACCTATTTATTAATAAACAATTCAAATTGTGTCTATCTTTGTCCAGTACAACCTATACTATCTTGCACCAACTAGTGGTATTCTACAGTACCAGTTTGTCCAACCAAGGAGGAGGCACCCAAGTATATAACAGCTGTACACCCCAGAGTTCTAGCATTTCCTTTAAGATGTTTGTCAAAAAATTGGAACCCTGGATTCACACCCAAGATCTTACAGTTACAGAGGCTATGGGGAGATTATTTTACTACAACTCTAGAGGTTACATTACCTAAAGGGGCCTCCTCCCAGCTGGAGGCAACCAATACAACAGCCCGGTGCTCTCCCAGAGTGCTGCCGGGTATGTGACTAGCTAACAAACTCTCAGGTTCATTGTCAATGTGCTGCTCCAGATCTTCACCAGGGACATTGTAAGTTTGATATTCCACATCATTGACTCTTTGTAAGGTCGTAGACAAAATCTCTGCTGTGTTATCTCCCTTATATGGTCCTTCCATCTTTGCAAGGGATACCATTTGCAGCAGCAAGCACACTCTTGACCACAGGCTGCTCTGCAGGCCCTTCTTCTGTCACATCAGAAATTATGTCCACCAGGGCAGCACACTGAGCTCCTTGAAGGTTTCCAGAGACATCTCTTCTGCTTTATACATAGTTGCTAAGGGAAATGGCACGCAATCCCTAATGACCACTCTTGTCACATCTAACTCAGAATTTGATTTACATGACACAGGTGTTTTCCTAGCAGGAGTAAACCTACCATTTATCAAACAAGCAAACACACATCAGCATTTTTAACTCTTTCAGGACAACTCTCAGTGGGTTCTGCTGTACTTGCATTGGGAAATTTTCCCAAACAGCCACTGGATGAGACTGCAGGAGGATTTACAACTTTGTTGATACCCCCTGCAAGCCAAACAGGATTTTTTCTACTGTTGCCTGGGGTGGCAGCAAACATTTTCCCAGCCAGGTTCACCTCCTGGGGACTCCCAGCTGACAGCAACTCATAAGCCTCTCTGTGGGGATGCTGAGCCACCTCTCCACTGCAGCTATTCCTTCATGTTGACACACCTTCTTTGTTTGCCAGGGGAACAGCATCCTTCCAGCTGAGCTTTAGCACCTCTTCTACATGTGCTGAATCTTTAATCCATTAAGCCACTCTTCCTTGCCATGAACTTAAGCAGACCTGACCTCACTGGCATTGCCATTAGCAACAGAGCCTATTTTCAGGGTCATGAGAGCAACCGGCTCTCTCCCAGCACTAAGAGCTGACTTGCCTTTCTCCACAGCAGGGGTTACTGTGGCCAACAGGTGTTGGTACCATTCCACAGCCGACTCAAAAGCTAGGGGATTCTTTGGCCTGACCAGCGGCCACATACAGGACATCCAGAAGGGGAGACATCAAGCCATCTCTTGTCCCAGCACTGTTCTTTTTCTTTGTATGCCCCATCCTTGTAGGAAAATTTGTCTACATATACTTGTAGACAAAATTAATTTGTACAGTCCCAACAAAAAGGTGCTTTTGGCATCTCTTGTAGGTACACTACATGCCACTTACCATGCACTTTTAAAGGGCTCTTTAGCACAGAGCACCTACAGTTCCTGGCATGAACTCACAGTTTGGCATCCAAGGATCAGGAAAACTTCACTTTCCCACATCCAAGCAACACTTATGATGTGTGAATTTTTTATCAAGATATAGTGCTTTCCAGTGAGTTCACTCCAGCCAGGAAATACTGTTCAGGGCTTATTGGTCTACTTTTATTTACAGAAGAAAGTAAAAGTTCAAAAACTGTTGCCCTTGCAGAGGTTTCCACCATCATTTCCTACACAAAGGAAAGGAAATAACTTTAAGCCTCCTGGCTCACACCTGTAATGCCATTGCTTAGTTCCCAAGCCCTGGCTTTTTAGCTGTTTCCCTGATACAAACTCACAGCACTGCTGTGTTTCTGTGCAACCTTTACACCTTTCTCTCAGCTCATTCAACACTCTCAGCTCTCTCTGCACTCTCACAGCTCCCTGTTGCACTGGCCCACTCCCTGGCCTGAGCAGGGAACCTTCTGTCTCATGAGTGCACTAGTCACCCCCATCCCCATCCTTAAAAAGCCCTCAATGGACCCCACCAATCTTAACAACCTACGCCACATCTCCTTACTCTCCTTTTCCTCCAAACTCCTTGAACATCTAGTCTACAACCAACTGAGCAACCATCTGACTAAGAACAAACTTCTTGATCCCCGTCAGGATTTTCCCCTCAACACTCCACGGAAACAGCTCTCCTTAAACTCACAAATGACCTACTAACGGCTAAACGCAATAGACACTATTCTGTACTACTCCTCCTGGAACCCTCTTCTGCCTTTGACACAATGAACCACCACGTCCTCCTCAAAAACCTCCACACCTTTGGTCTCCGTGACTGTACTCTTCACTGGTTCTCATCCTACCTATCCCACCACACCTTCAGTGTCACTTACCATTCTATTTCCTCCGCTCCTCTTCCTTTCTTGGTCAGGTTCTGTTCTTGGTCCTCTCCTATTCTCAATCTACACCTCCTCCCTGGGTCAGTTGGTTGTCCCCCATGGCTTTTAATACCATTTCTACGCCAATGACACCCTAAATCTATCTCTCTACCCCTCAGCTCAATCCATCAGTCTCCTCATGCATGCCCAATTTACTAACAAACATAGCAGCCTGGATGTCACACCACTTCCTCAAACTCATTCTATCCAAAACTGAGCTCATAATATTTCTTCCCCCACATCCATTCAAGGTCCTAGGTGTAATCCTGGACTCTGAAATATCCTTTCCGCTCCACATACAATCATTGTCCAAAGCTTCCTGCCTCAACCACTGCAACATCTCCAAGATAAGCTTCTTTCTAACCAATGACATCCTAAAACTTCTAATTCACTCCCTGGTCATCTCTTGTCTCGACTACTACAACTCCCTCCTCATTGGCTTACCATCACCGAGGCTATCCCCCCCCCCCCCCTTAGTCCATCATGAATGCTATTGCCAGGCTCATCCACCTTACAAACCGCTCAGTGTCTGCTACCCCTCTCTGCCAATCCCTCCACTGGTTTCTGCTCATCCAACAAATTAAATTTAAGATACTAACAATAACTTACAAAGCCAACCCCAACTCGGCCCCCAGCTACATAACTAACTTAGTCTTAAAATGTCAACCAAATCATTCTGTTTATTCCTTCTGAGATCTCCTGCTCTCCAGCTCCCTGGTCACCTTATCCCATGCTCTCCTCCAGGACTTCTCCAGAGCCTCTCCCATCCTCTCGAACTCTCTACCCCAATCTTTCAGACTATCTCCTACTCTGTCCACTTTAAGACAATCCCTGAAAACCCATACCCTTCAAAGAGGCCTATCCTACCCCCACCTAACAACTGTACGTTTATTTTCTCCAACAGCCCAACCTCAACAGTTATTACTTTTTGTATGTCTTGACCCTCCCTCTTGGATTGTATTCTCTAACATGCAAGGCTCTCTTATTCCTGCTGTATTAAATTGTATTGTAATTGTACTGTCTGTCCTTATGTTGTAAAGCTCTGCGTAAACTGTCTATATAAATTCTGTATACTAATAATAATTATAATGAGTTGAGCCCTGAAATATTGCATTGCCCTTGATTATAATTGGGTATGCACATGTGCACAGTCAGCCTGCTGGTGGTCTCTGGTAAGACCTGAACACAGGGTTTAAGACTACATTCCTCCCCAGACTCTTTGAAGCCTCCAAACTCCAGAATTCAATCCAGAAATTACAAAAATGGAAGAAAACTTAAAGACCATTTTTTACCTAGAATAATTCCAACATTGTTACATGGATTTTAAACTGCTCACTGCCTATATAGGTGCTGGAGAAAGATTAAAGTGATGTAGAAAAAAAAAAGTGATGTAGAATCCTAAATGATTGAAGTAGCCATTGTTTTGGTCTGGCCTTTGTGTTACAGTGACAACATTCAATATGCTGTTTTAGTCAAAATCAGTATGAACTAAAACAAGAGTACCACCGCTATTCCTTTCCTCCTTTTCTATCAAATATACTAGCAAAAGTGCATACATTCTTTGAATGGGATGAAATTCAAAAATCCCAGAAGTACAAAAAGTTCTGTATGTAAACATGTCAACACAATGTGATGATTAGAACATAGGGGTGTACTCACTTTTGTTGCCAGCGATTTAGACATTAATGGCTGTGTGTTGAGTTATTTTGAGGGGACAGCAAATTTACACTGCTATACAAGCTATACACTCACTACTTTAGATTGTAGCAAAGTGTCATTTCTTCAGTGTTGTCACATGAAAATATATAATAAAATATTTACAAAAATGTCAAGGGTGCTCTCACTTTATATGTGTGTGTGACTTTATTAGAAAAAAAAAAAAAATTGATAAAATGTAGTTTTTGCCAAATTCTTGTACCTCTGTAAAGTCGCCACTATTTTTATTCCTAGAAAATTGTCCCATACCATTGCCAATGCCATTTCTTCATTCATATGGTCCAATTTTCAAGAGTGGCAGTGCAAACACTGTTTGCATTTTAAGTAAGGAGTGCTGAAGAATACTAGCAGCAGCCTCCTTAAAGGTGCAGTGAGGTGAGCGGCCACTGCGCCTATTTTATCACAGCTCACTCCGGATCACAGCACTGGATATCCACATTATTGTTTTAGAGAAGCACTAATTGTCACTTAATTATATGTGCACGGATGAACTTCACTTTATCACCGCACCTACCTCATTTATTATATGTGGACTGCTTATTGAACTAGATATATATATTTTTACACATGGACTGCTAATCGCACTTGAATATATTTATTTATTTATTTATTGATTACAGCACATGAATTTTTATAATTTATGCTTACGAAATATTTATTTATTCACTTATACTATTTTTCTACATGTTGGTTATTTAGAATGCTTATGGAATATTGATTGATTTTATTTCACCTTTAATATTCTGTCATTTTATATATTTATGGATATTTAAGATATACATGCACTGATTGTTTTACGTACACCCATTTTTAAAGATCATCATATTTGCTATTATTGCTCCATTTTTAGACAATTGTGAATATTAGCTCATCCATTGTTTATTTATTTTTCCTTGCGATTTTAGTCATTTGGTGCGACTATCCAGCCATTTCTCTGTGTGATTTCACAGTGGACTTTGGTCAGAGACTCATTTTAATATATACCTGGAATAGTTATTTTGGAACTTATATTGAAGATTTAGATACATATTGGCGCTAGGAATTTTGTCTGAATTTTTGGATTAGCATCATATACGATTTCTGCCATAGTCGGCATATATTCTCTATTGGTCATGTAGGTTGGTGTTGAGACCAGTTAGATATATGGGACCTATTGTTGTAACATATATTGAAGACAGCTTTGCTTATTGTTTTAGGAATCGGATTGAGTTTTGGGATTCTTTACGTTTTTGTGTTTTAGCCTGCTGAGTTTCATATACCTTATATACTTGTTTGAGTGAGCTTGCACTTGCCTTACTTTATCAGCGGCTAATTGTATGACTATTCCTGCTATATCTCATCGTTAAGACTCTCCCTTTATTGGCAGCTCAGTCTGAGCCCCTTTCTGAGATTTGTCCCACTTGCGCCGACTCATTGTGATTTTAATATTACTATCTATATAATTTACATGATAATATTTGTATATATGTAGGCCCCACAATATATCCTATTTGAGGATTATTCCATGAACTCCGAATTATATTTAGCCACATATAGTTATCTTTTTTTAAATACTAATATTCAGGCGAGGCTTCAGTTATATGATTTAGTTCACACACTGGGGTATATATACTTACTAATATTTTGATCTACATAACCTTGCCTTTTTTTTAGGGGATGCCTACATATTATTTTCCCTGCAGCTGCACTGATTGGGTTTTTAATATTTAGCCAATTATAATTTTACAAGCTAGACAGTGGGTTTTTGTATGTTCTAGGTTTGAGGTGTTCAATAAAGTTATTTTTCTTTAATAATTACACGTGTCAGGCTATTTTCTGGGTCTCTCACTCATGCATCTGCTCAGAGATAAATTACACATTTATACATTGAGGTTGAGCATCTGTCTGTTTTTTATATATTTTTCTTCTGTTATTAAGTCTGTATTTAGTGCAGTTTTACTGCTTGCCTATTACAAAATGTATGTACTGAAGATAATGATTATATATTTCAGAAGATCAAAGTGTTTGAGGATCTCTTTTATCTATCAAAAAGGGTATTCTAAGTGCTGGTATAGTAGTAAAGCTATTGTGAAAGCAAGCAGGAAGCTTGAGCATTTTGCAGCAGATGATCAGAAATCTTACCTTTCTGTCATCTAGTGGCCTTTCTGCAAAATGCAGCTAAAATTACAAATCCACACTATTTCTACAGTTACATTATTCTGAAAGCATTTTTTTTTCATGCTGCTGATGAGAAGATATGTAATATTGAGGTGTTTATGAAGTTAAATGCAGTATGTTTACCTACTGCAGCATTTTTCATGTCCTTACATCGCAAATGTTTTTTCAATGAAACTAGCAAAAATTCTTTATACATGTTTAAATCCAAGCACATGTAATAAATAAAGTTATTATGTGCCAGAGGCCTTTTTGGATTGTGGAAGACCTGGGGCACCCTGGGGAACTGTAGGGAGAAAAATGTGGCACACTTATGAAACAGCGGGTGTGACTACATGTATCTATCAGCGGAGGGGACTTAATAGGACAAAGTTAAATAGTTCCTAAATCTATTATCTATTTTTATGCAACACACATGCCACAGTCATAACCAAAGTGTATTTCTTAAGTGTATGTAAAGCCAAAACTTTTTAAAACTTTTAGATAGAGTGATCTAGGGTTTTATTGCCAGCTGTGTTTTCCCTGGGTATGATTTCTTTATATGTCCTGGTGGCTATTGGCAGAAACATAGAAATGATGGGCAGTTCAAAATGTTACAGTTGTCAACATGAGTTGAGGGTAAACATTCCAGTGGGGAAACCTATTCTGGAGACCACTGCCTAAGAGGGGGATTTCCCTTTTGTATAGATTTTCTTTCATCCTTGGGTTTCCAGAACAGAGTGTAAAAAATACTGTCAACAGGACACAGAAAAGGATGCAAAACCCCCAAAACTGACAAGGGTTAGAAAACACATCCTACTCTATCCAAAACCAAAAAAGTTTTTTTGGCTATACATACACTTTAAATACGGTGTGTGTGTGTCTGTGTGTGTGTGTGTGTGAGTCTCACACACACATCAACCTCAGCATAGCCATTCAAAAAACATGTAGCTCTTCCATTACCAATGCTTTTTGCACACAACATATAGACAGAGAGCTGACACCTTGCCTGAGCGTATGTTCAGAAGAAGAACATAGAAAAACATCAATAAAACAGTCAAGGACAACATAGCAGCCAACAAATGTGCTTCTGGAAGAATGGTCAAAGATTCCCAAAGACACACTTCTAAACCTTGTAGACAGCGTTTCCGGAAGAGTTGAAGCTGTTATAGCTGCAAAGGGTGGACCAACTCAATATTGAACCCCACGGACTAAGACTGGGATGCCATTAAAGTTCATGTGTGTGTAAAGGCAGACGTCCCAATACTTTTGACAATATAGTGTACATATATATAACAAGCACAATAAATAACTTTCCTGGCCCTACCTCACGTCAGCACACAATGGGCTAACACCTCCTCTGGAGCCCACAAGACCACCTCTTCCTTGCTAAATAAAAGACAGCCCCTCCTTTTTTTTGGTCATGCTCCAGGCCACCTGTGGATTGCAGTTGGTAAGTACTTTGTTTGCTGCAAGGATTTCCCCCCATCTAAACTTACCCCTCCATGTTCAAGCTCTCATGGAGTTGTAAGACCCTGATTGTTGGATGGTAAACCCTCCTGAAACTGGGTGCCCTTTGTGCCGGGCCGCGGGCAATGTTGCTTAAACAGTACGAATATTCTACAGGTGTGATATTAGTAATCTCTGCAATGTCACCATTGGATCTTTTCCTGTCTTGTATAGGCAGCGTGCCGCACTGCTCTCCTGGCTTTGTCTTTGGTCTAGGAAAAGGAATTGGCAGCACTCCAGGTTTAGTCAAAATCCAGATTTATTGACTGGACATCCAAATATGACAATCGTGACAAGGTAGCCGCGTTTCACACACTGACTGTGTGCTTAATCATTACTAATGATTAGTAATGATTAAGCACACAGTCAGTGTGTGAAACGCGGCTACCTTGTCACGATTGTCATATTTGGATGTCCAGTCAATATATCTGGATTTTAACTCTACCTGGAGTGCTGCCAATTCCTTTTCCTTTATCAAGTTTTCACGGAGGCGAGCCGGGGCATGCACCGGTGTGAGTCATCAGGCAATTACACCACCTTGAGCAGTGAGTTCTTGTCTTTTCATTTGTCTTTGGTCTGAGAGCGGCGGTGGATGATGTCGCAGGGGGTGGGGAGACAAAGGGGCGCAGGATAGTGAACCCCAGTCACCAAGCAGCAGCTTAAACAGTCTTAGAGCCAGCAGAGGAACTGGTTCCCCTCCTCTCTCTGCAGTCCTGCCAGTTTTCTCTTGTGAGGTAAAGACTTGTTGCTGTTTACTCCCCTGCTGTGCTGTGCTGTACTGTGTTCCCAGGGGTTAGACAGTCTGACTGTTTTTTGTCTCAGATTATGTATCTCCTGTCTGCCCCTGAAAGGGCTGCCTGGCCTCACCTGCTGCTGCTTCTGAAGTAAGTAGATGAAGGCAGATGGGTCTAAGAGGGACAGAGTGCCTGTTTTTTCTTGGTGAGAGAATTATGATTTTTTTCCATATTTCTTTTTTGTATGAGCTCACCACACCTGTCAGTGATACAAAAGACTAGCAAAGGTAGGAGGGGGTAGCATGGGACATATTTTTAAAAGAGTGCTCCAGGAATGCTCAAGGAATGCAAAGAATGGTGTTTTGTATTTTTTTTAGGCGCAGAGGCCCTAAACGCAAACATTCTATCAAATATGAGACCCGCCACTGGTCATCTCCCGACCAGAACAATCTGCATTCCTCAGATTCCCGCACAGGGCGGCTTTCATGCTCCTCAAGCAGCTAACATGGAAAATGGCTCACATGCGTTTAAATCAGAGCAATAGAAAATGCCTTGCCCAGCCCTTGATGCATGTTGGACCTGCATGCAGTCTGCAGTGACGGTAAATTAATTTGCATGGATTGCCTCCAATGACAATGGATAAGGAAGTGGATGCACAAATTTCAAAGCCTAGAGGCTGTAGCGGAAATTATGCAGCAAATATCCATGCCACATTCAAGATGCAGGCCCAACATCACTGAAAGCACACAGATATTTCCAAATGTGAAAAAGGAAGGGCCTTCTTTTCCCATAATGATAGAGTTAAAAGCTCATTGAGGAAGAATAGGAGAGATCTGATAAGAAGACCAAATTACAGTAAAAGTCTCCAAGCTTTATCCATTGAAGCTGGCTGATTCATGTTTAAGCAACGCACTTCCAGGAGTGGATGGGGCCTGGTGCGCAATTGTTTTGGCCTTTTCAATACCTTTAGGGATCCTATGTTTTGAAAAGCGGACTAGGTTAACACCAGATGCAGTTCAATGCATTTTTATTCTGAGTCAAAGATGCATGAACAGTGTTTACCATGGATTCCAATGGCCTATGCCACACCAGTGCAGTGCAGTCTGTTCCAGTACAGTCAACTAAAGGAGAACATGTCAGGTCCTTACACAGGTGGCTAACCATGTACATGGAAAGGTCAAAGACATGAGGAAAATGAACAATCTTTTTATTTCGCCCTCTGGTTCTTGAGTCCTCTTCTATTGGTTTACCAGGGGGAGCAGATTGGCATGCAGGAAGAAGGCTTTTCTGTTCAGGAACAGGGGCAAGCTCCATCGACCAGAGCGGTGGCAGTCTTTGGGACAGTTATGCCAGGATTTCAGTGAAGAATATATGAGAGCTGGCTAGCCCTTCATTTGACTTTACAGGCTAGGTGTACAGTCAGCAAGTTCTGTAAAGTTTGGGACAAGACCTATAAATAAGTTTTGTCCTTGGCAGCTTTTCTTGGATTATCAATGTTTCTTTTCATGTGTTCTCTCCCACCTATTTATTCAGCTAGTTATATCCCAGTGTGTGCTGACGTGAGGTAGGGCCAGGAATATGAAAAATTGTTATCAAATACATACGGTAATTTTCTTTTCCTGGCCTATCCTCATGTCAGCACAGGTCTCCCTCCCTAGTGGCCTGTTGCAGGCTAGGTTATCGAACACTTCAGTGGGGAAGGGGCTGTCTTTTATTTAGTTAGTTAGAGGTGGTCCTGTGGGTTCCAGAAGAGGTGTTAACCCATTGTGTTCTGACGTGAGGATAGGCCAGGAAAAGAAAATTACTGTAAGCATTTGATAAAAATTTTCCATAATATAACCATCAACATTATTCACCCTGTGCTGCTTGCTTTCACTATAACCACCATGATCCTGGAGAGTGTTAACATTACTGTCCGACTTACAGACCTCAGATGTGGCATGGCAGAATGCTGCATGATGTCTAGGGAAGATCAAACGGTTCAGGTCGACCATCGGTTCGACCCGAACATTGACTGTTCGAAATTCGGCCGAATTCCGAACTTTTTGCTGAAAAAGTTCGGAATTCGGCAAACCAGAACCGACCAAAATGCAATGGGACAGGAACTGGGCTTTAAAAGCCCTTGATTGGACCAGAACCATCAGTAAAAGCCAATTGAGGGGGCAGGAGGATGCTAGGAATGTGATTGGAGTGACTAGGGGGTCCAGAGGCCAATCAGTAGTGAATACGCCCCCCAGTATATAAGATAGCCCCGCCAAATCTCTAGCTTTGTAATACAGGGATGTGGAAGAGAGTGGAAGCAGCTGTATTACTCCTGCTTCAAAAGTGTAATTTAGCAATTATTAGTGTGAGGAAAGGGATATCTAGTGTAGTTAGGGTACTATTTTCCACTATAGTTAGATTTAATAATCTAGTTTCTGTAGGGAAAGTGTTAAGTGTCAGGGTGACTGTAGTGTAGTGTAGGGTTAACTGGCTCTGACTGCTATGGCAGGGTGACCAAACTCTGCCATGTCAGGGTGACCCCCATAGAAAAAAGATTGTTTGTCTTAGAATTGCAGTAGAGCAGGATAGTGGCTCTGCTATTTTCACACCCGGCTGTTTTTGTTGCAGGCGTTTATTGGGCTTTTTTGTGGACGTCTTTGGAGGCAGGCATGACATCTGAACTTCTGTGTAGGGGTATATATACACACACACACATATATGTATTTATACACATAAACATATATAGGTGTGAAAGTAGCAGAACCCTATGCCTGCGCTAATTAAATTATTTGCAGGCATAGGGCTTCACTCCTATCACACCTAAATGTGTGTATGTGTATAAATACATATAAGTGTGTGTGTATATATACCCCTATACAGAAGTTCTCGCTTTTACTCACCGTTGCTTCTCTGAGACAGGAAGTGAAGGGAAATTTCCTCAATGGAACATGGACAGAACAAAATGAGTATTTTTCTTTTCTTGCTCAACTACCTAATTATAGTACTTATTATTCTTAGGTTAAACAATATACATTTTTAAGGACTATTAAAAAAAAAATAATAATTTCTTGTGACGTGTTAGGCTATGTATAGTTGTATAAGCTTTACCTCAAATTTTAAAAAAATGTGCTACAAAAACTCCAATTCTAAATATGATTTTTTAAAAATCTAAAAAGATTGAAGGAATAGCAATAATATTATAATAGAATTTGTGTCTAAAAGTTGAAACTGAGCAGATATTTTGTAGGTTTCTAAATACCTACTCTGACAATCAGTCCAGCATATATTGTATAAACCCATAGCCATTTAGAAGAAGATATACATTTTAAATGTGTCAAGACCAAGACCACTTTTTTGTGATACAGTACAAGTGGACATTCCTAATAGCAATGCAGATTAAATAAATTTTAGATATATTTTACCAACTATGTAACTTCACATTCTAGGAGATATGTTAAAAATATAATTTTTCTGAGATAACTTGATGTTTAATAGCAAATAATAGCAAATGTTTCCTTGAGAACATTTGTTTTTGTTTGGTCCCTATGCCTTTGCTGTAAAAACATATACAGTATGTAGATCTAGTTAGAAATGATTTGTATTTTCTTTCATTCTTACACTTAAAGTGACCATGCAGGGAAAGACAAAAACAAACTAGTTCCCCTACTAACAGGATCCAACATTTTGAACCCTTGAAACTCCTAAACAAGTACTGTACTGTCTTTTTGACAAAAAAGAAAATTACACAGGGCTAAGCAAGTTTTTTCTCACCTATGTGACAGAGCTTAGGCCTGGTGATAGAACAGTCAAGCACCCAGAACTGCACTGTGGATGTTTTACAGAGATTCTGGTGGCAGGGGGACTAAAATAAATGTAATAGAAGGTGTCTTATGGTTCCTGAAATTCTATAGAAGGTTTTATTGTTTTTTTTTTTCTACACTTTAACTTTTTAATGTTGTCTTCATTTGCCCATGCTGTGTACATGAATCAAGGTTATTATGTAATACCATCTCCATGCCATTGAGTTTTTCCTATCATCCTGCTTGTTGCCACTCTTTCTGGTTGGATTACACTCAGTACTGCTTCTTGTGCGCCCTGGCAGTGATGATCACATTCCTTGTACAGGTTTGCATCATCATGCTGCCTGGGTTCAACAGCCCTCAGCAGCAATGAAAATGTATTGCATGCTGGGAAATGAGAATAGTGTTCTCAAATAAACAACACTCTAACATAGGAGTGCTGTTGAAGCCCACCCACAGCCGACTGCAAAAACAAGTTGTAAGGGACAGTGGATGATGCATTAGCACTAGTTTATAGATTATGGTACGTATCAACACATCTTTTCCTAAATACATAGGGGGAGGTGTGTTGGGAGGGGACAAGAAATAGAAATTTAACAGCCCAGAGTTATAAATTGGATATTTGGCCAGGCTATGCACATATTCTGCAGAAGCGTTAAAAGCACTTTAAAACAAGTCTTTATTCACCTACAAGCACTGTGGAGGAATTCATTTTCAAAATTCACAACAGATAAACTAAAATCTAAGCTGTTTTCCTATTACTTTCAATGGAAAGCAGAAACATGGTAGCCTGCTGTTATTGTAAGCTGTTAGGTTTCCAACATGGGTATGTAGTGCAAGGGCCTGTCTGATTAGATACAAATTTATTCAATATTTCAGGTAGGTCATCATATAACATTGTTTTGGTAGAACTAAAGTTAATATACAGAGATTATATGATTGTAACATGTATGAGCTTTAGAAATGAACTGAAACCTGAATCTACTTTTTTATCTTTAAGGATTTTGTGGATGAAATACTTCACAATACAAGCAGCTAGAGAGATCAATTTTTTTTAAGCTTGTTAGGAATGTTAAAATTTTTAGAGCTCATACTTTAGCACAGATGCCATTTAGATTGGAGATGTAAATGAAACTTGGCGTGTGCCCAAAAACTCTGTATAAAGACTGATTTAATTCTTTATGCTGTTGATAATTTAACAGGTCCAGCTGTGCATGGCTCACAGACCTGAACCCTTTTCTTTTTTTTTTTTTTTGCTTTTTTCTAGACCTTTCATATAAGCTGTAAATGGAATTTGTCACTAACTTCCTAGGAAATGAAACTAGAATACAATAAATCCAATAAATCAGAGGTGTAGTAGAAGAGATGAGCATGTACAACAGATAAGTTTACTTGATTAAGTAGATTTAAATTGTGTTAGAAGAACCCGGCAGGTGAAAATACAAAATATGTCAGTTCAGGTTAATTTCAATGGAAATCAAACACGTAAGTCATCTGTTGTTTCCATGCAGCATCTGTTGGATGTATACTTTCAGACTTTTATTTTTTTAACATTGCCTTATGAATTAGTACTAAATGTAATGTCAAGTTTGTAAAATGTAACTTCTACTAAGAAAGCAATGATGTCAGCACTAGAAAATAATGGTGCATGCTATGTAATATAAGTGTAAAAGACTATCCTAATAAAAATTATACATGTCATTAAAACATAAATATCTGGAAGTAGATATCATCTCACAAAAAATGTGCTCTAGATGTATTCAATGAATAATGCACCAAGCACCAGTGAAGATGTGCTAAGCAAAATATCCCACATTAGCTAATCAGATGTAAGTTTACAGAAGTCAGATAAGTCAAACATGATTCTGATTCGTTGCAATTGGTTATGCACTTTTCTGTCTGCCTTATTTATAATCCAGTTTGTGTCAGACCTATACATATAAATATAGAAAATTCCGAAAATGGCATAAAATTATGAAGTCCAAAATAAGGCTGCCAGCATATTCTGATATTGACAGTTCAGATAAAAGTAACTGACCCTCCTGCAGTTCCTGGGACACGTTACTTTGAATCTACACCGC
The DNA here is from genome assembly GCF_965119305.1 of Pelophylax lessonae. Lineage (NCBI taxonomy): Eukaryota > Metazoa > Chordata > Amphibia > Anura > Ranidae > Pelophylax > Pelophylax lessonae. Next base: position 356,171,898 of record NC_138768.1, read on the forward strand.
GGTTTTCCTATGTGCACCTGCTGTTTTTACTGGTCTTATATGAAAGTGACCACAATAAATGTGAGTTTGTTTATATGTACTACACCATGAGCCTTTTTCCTCTTTTTGGGTACTGAAACTTATCGGTGGTTTACCCCGCTTGTTGACTGGTTTATCTGGATATTGGATCACCCTCTTTACATGAGATCTCCCATACCAACAAAGATCTACCTGGACCCCTGTAACCTGCATTTATGCTCTCATATGAAGTGGTTCTGGTAAGCAGCCCATTCATTTATACCTACAGGGGATTGCTTTTGGTTCACAGGGTTCTTGGTGGCGGTTTCTCGGTAGAGGCTATCCTTGTGTCCGAACATACCACACTATGTATATTTCCTTCTGTTTTGAGTTTATTCTGCATTTCTGAGACCTGATTCCTGGAGTGTGTCAGCTATTTGACGTGGAGTGGAGTTACTGTCTATGTTCAAATGTCTATTATCCATTAGAGTCTGGTAAGCAGCCTGTTTGACTATCATCATTTGTTGTTCGTCAAGGGGTCTTGGTGATGGTTTTCCTTTGAGTGTATCGCCCAAATTTATGCATTTCTGGTGAGCAGCCTGTCTAACCATAGCCAAGTGTGGTTCAGTAAGGGTTCTTGGTGATGGGTCTGATCTTAACTATTGATTAGTTGGAATATACTGCACCATGAGATTTATTTTTGTTTGATTACATATACCTTGCTGTCTCCGCCGAGTTGATTGAGCTGAGTTGGAAAGGAGAGATTCAACATCATCTTTACTTGATGACAGGTTTATTTTTATTTTCCATCTGGTAAGCAGACTGGATTGTCCCTACTAAAACACAGACTTTTATCTGAGCGCAGCAACCCCACCAATATTCAGACCTATACATATGCAATAAATAATGTATAATCCTTGACCATGACTTTAAAATTACAACTTTTTTGGGGAAAAACACATCTAAGGCGACTAAATGCATTGCAAAAATTATAGAATATGTTGTAGATAATTAACTGTAGATGTTGATATCAAATATTCATCTGACTTACTGAAATCTTTCCAAATTAGTGTGAACCAGGAAGCAGTGCCATTACTATAAACACATGAAACAAGGCAGAGTTGAAAAATATATCAATAGCATCCCTTTGAACACAAATTTTTTTATAAAAATCGGAAACTCTCAGTGTAGAAATTCCAGGTCATTACCAGAGATGCCATATTGTATTGTACCTAAAACATTGTGCAGATCTCTGGGGGGAAACCATAAGCCAATTACATGAGCAAAATTTGAATTCTGAAAAATCCCTCAGAAATCCCTCAGAAGGAGAATGCTCTTTCCCGCTTGCAAGAAAATTGCATGAAGTTTGTTAGAAGTGTTTATGTTTTAAGTGTAGTAGAAAAGATGGATGCAGATTGACGATCGCCTGTTAACAACTGTTTGGACCTTTGTAATAAAAGGTTCAATTGGGCAGATTCACTAAGGAATTGGAGGCTGTTAATTTACCAAAGTGAAATTCATCCAGCGTAGTGAAAAAAGGTTTATCTCAATCATCAAATAACGCACAAGCAAAAATTATTAGCATTACTTTTACTAAGTAAACAGGCTCTACCCATTCAATAGGACAGCATCAGTACCTCTGGTGCCCCCAAATGATATGTGTCCTCACAAGCATACACATTGATATGGGTTGATATGGATGGAGAGAGAGAGAGAGAGAGAGAGAGCAGCATAGAAAGAGAATTATTTTTCTCATATCAATAAACAGTAAACTGATTCAAAGGGCAACACTTACCATTGTAGTAGCTAGGGATGAACTTTGAGTTCAACTTGAGGTTGGGTTAGCAGAAAACCTAACCGTTCACAGTTTATAGACACAGCAAACAAATGTGGTTGTTCACCACCAACTACCAAAATGCACTTACTTACCTCTTAAATTAGGTCAGGAGGCTTAGAATAGCCAATGATAGGGGCTTTGGTATGTGCCAGCCATAAGAAAGCAGAGTTCCCAGCAGCCATAGTGACAATAGTGACAATGTGTTAGCTGTGATAGGGAAAACATAGAGTGCTGTTGGTAAAGTGCATTTGGACAGATTAGTGTAAGGCTTGCAGACACAGGTCTCCCAGGGATAGGGTTGCCGACCATCCCGTATAATACAGGATCGTCACTGATTTTAAAGTAAAATGCAGCATCCCGTATTGATTCAATATGGGATGCACTTTGTCCAGTTTTAAACAAATGGATGCCAACCGCCTTTGGTTGCTAGGATGCAGGCATCCCATGCTATCTTGAATTCTTTGTCGCTGCTGCAGTTTTAGCTAACTTTACTTAGATCATCTCCCCAATGGGCACTGTATCCCTTCCACTTCTCCACCACCTGTGTGGGTCTAAATGCTGAAAGAGGATGCAGAAGATGCTGGGTCATAGCAGAAAAAAAACAAGTGGTTTGGAACAAGGAGAAAGTTGGTTGGGGTCTGACCTCTTCATTCAGTCTCCTGACAATAGCACTTTGTGGGTTAATCTAAATCAATGCATTTTGTGCAATATGTACACTTGACCAATGCTCTCTTAATGTTCCTTTTTCCTGGCCTCTTCACTCTGTGGGTTAATTATTCCTGACTCCCACACTTTGTGCATTACTTACTCTTGATACTTGCACTCTGTGAGTTATACACTCATGACCTGTGCAAGCTGTACATTATGCACTACTGTACCCCACACTCCGTGCATTACACACTCTTGAACCAGAAAAAAGTTTTATTTATTCATACCCCTTTAGGTACCTCCCACTACTAGTACAAGTTGATTTGGCCACACCCACCATTGGGTGTGGCACACTAAATATGTATTGATTAGCCCTGTCCTGCTCCACCCCCACTCTTCCCTGCTATACCCCCTGTCCTTTGTTTTGCTAGAACAAAGGTGGCACTGGCAACTGTACTTAAGATAGATGTAAAAACCTTTACCTAAAGTAATACATGAGGGTTTCTCTCTGCTGTCTCATTCCTCTGTTATCTGCATGAGTAACTTCTGACAGTTTTTTCTCAACCATATAAAACACACAGGGCGCACCGACCTAGTGCATTATCTTGAGACAAATAATTTATTAGATAAAAGCACAATAAGTAATGTACTCACAAAGACAAGAAGAAATTGTGCATCACAGATCACTGTACATTCCATCCAATGTATCAATACGTATGGGTGTAACAGTCACTGAAGAACCGTGGGCTGACGGGTTTCGAGGAATTCCTCTTCTTCAGAGCCACACAGGAAGACCACCCATATCCTTCTTATATAACAGACAACAAGAGGTAGTTTCAAATATGGATGTTACCATCCCAACCCACTTGGGCGGGGTGTCTGCTGTTAACAACAGCAACCACCAGTTTTTTCTCAACACCAAGAGAAAAATGATGGCGGGGGAGAGCTCCAGTACATAGCCTGTGATTACCAACCATAGCTGTGCTTGTTTTCTGTATAGTGTGAGGAGGGGGATGTATTCCTTCCCTCCAAACATGCTCAGAAACCTTCTCCCTTAGCTATACAGTGTGTGAATTCAGATCCATGCCCCCTGCTTTGTGCTGCTGAGAGATGCCGACAGGTTCTGTGTAAATAATGTTTGTTGTAGATGGCTGTACAGGAGAGATTGGTGCAGATAAACAGGTACAACATATGACAGCCAGTTCAGCTACTGCTAGATCTGCTCCTACCCTTTTTGATGCTCCTTGTGTCTTTTTTTTATGTTTCTTTTAATGACAAGTTTAGTTACTACTTTACAGGTAGTGCTGTCTGGTACTAGGTTGTAAGCCTATGCATAGATAGCTTTCTTCCCTGGTTTATTGTTGTGTATGTGCCTTATGAAGCTTTGTGCAATCATTTGATGAGATTTGCCATATCCTAACTGTTCCCTTATATTTGTACACTGCCTCGAGGGTCTCCTTTGAAAAATAAATAATTAGCAACAAAAGGGCACATTTACTTTATTTCTGGTGGCAATCTAATTTTTTTACAGTCTGTCCCTGAGTTCACATGCTAGACTACATGAGTTGACAGAAAATATTCATGTAGACATATAGGTTTTCAAGATATACATTACAATATTTTCAAATAGATGTGCATTAAACAAAGGATTAATGTTATAAAGAACAATCAGAGGTACTTAGTAAAGTAGTATAGTTAAAGTGATATTACCCATATTTTTATTGGATTTGTAGTCACGGTTCCCAGAAATGCATACATTTTAAAAGTGGGTCAGATTGCAGGGCTTTGTAGAAGCTGCCTTTTTATGAAGCAATCTACTGAGCTGACCAGAACCACCTCTGGAGGGGGTCTATTCCATATTTTCACAGCTGTTACTGTGAAGAAACCTTTCCATGTTTGGAGACGAAATTTGGAGCCAGGTAATGCTGGTGGTTACTGCTGGTGGGTAATGCTGGCAGTTACTGCTGGCGGTTACTGCTGGTGGGTAATGCTGGTGGGTAATGCTGGCGGGTAGTGTTGGTGGGTAGTGTTGGCGGTCACTGCTGGCTGGTAGTGCTGGCCCATCAATGCCCATCAATGCAGCCTCACCAATGTCCATAAATGCAGCCTCACCAGTGTCCATCAATGCAGCCTGATCAGTGCCTATCAGCTCATCCTCATCACTGTCCATCAGCTCAGCCTCATTAGTGCTCATCAGCTCAGCCTCATTAGTGCTCATCAGCTCAGCCTCATCAGTGCCTATCAATGCAGTCTCACCAGTGACCATCAATGCAGCCTGATCTGTGCCCATCAGATCAGGCCCATCAGTGCAGTCTCCACCAGTGCCCATCAATGCAGCTTGATTAGTGCCCATAAGCTCAGAATCACCAGTGTCCATAAATTCAGCCTGTTCAGTGCATGGGGATTAGAGAGAGGCGAGCCACCGGATTACACAGAGTGGGAATCTTCCAGTTACCTGGCGCGGCCGCTGTCATACAAAGTCCTTCCTCCTGGACCGGCTCCTATAATAGACGTCACCAGTGTGCTGTCTATCATAGGAGCCAGTCCAGGAGGCGGGACGTCGCATGACAACAGCCTCCGGATAAGCGGGATATCCCCGCTCTGTGTAATCCAGTGTTGCTCGCCCCCCTTCACTTTCAAAACAGCCCAATGGGCCAGCAGGACCTATGGTAGGGTTGGCCCTGGGGGCCCCCTCTGCCCCAGCTTGCGGTACACCTGCCCAGGATCAGCCCTGCAAAGCGGGACAAAACTAGGACATCTGGTCACCCTAGGCTAGTGGGCAGCAGGTCCCACGGGTCATGGTCAGATTCCAGAAGAAAAAGGGCATGGCTAGCAGGACCCACAAGTCAGTGGCCAGCAGGACCCAAAAGTCCGCGGTCAGCTCCCAGCTGGACCCACAGCCTGTGGGTTCTGCTGGGAGCTGGCCGCATACCTGTGGGTCCTGCTGGTCACTCACCTGTGGGTTACCTGTGGGTTCTGGTGGTCGCTGGCAATGACCTGTGGGTCCTGCTGGCCACTGACTTGTGGATCTTGCTGGTCACTGACCTGTAGGTCCAACTGGCTGCTAGCCATGACCTTTGGGTCCTGCTGGCCACTGACCTGTAGGTCTTGCTGCTCACCGACCTGTGGGTCCTGCTGGCCGCTGGCCATGGCCTTTGGGTCCAGCTGGCCACTGACCTGTGGGTCTTGCTGGTCACTGATTGGATGGTCCTGCTAGCCGCTGGCCTGTAGGTCCTGCTGGGAGCTGGCCGTGGACTGTGAGTCACAGGCCATGGCCAGCACCCAGCGGGACCCATGGGCCATGGCCTACTGTGGGTCCTGCTGGCCTTGGCCTATGGGTCCTGCTGGCCCACAGGCCATGGCCAGCTTCCAGCAGAACCTACAGGCCAGCGGCCAGCAGGACCCACAGGCCAGCGGCCAGCAGGACCCACAGATCAGTGACCAGCAAGACCCACAGGCCATGGCTAGCGGCCAGCTGGACCCACAGGCCATGGCCAGCTCTCAGCAGGACCCACAGTGTTGAGGGCTATTTTGAGGCTAAATGGGGGGGGAGATAAATGGGATGATCATGTAGGGGTCCGTTGGGGGTGTTGGGTCTCTCACATCAGTGATGGCAGCTGCCGCCAGATGCCAGTTCAGTTCCAGGTACTTGCACGGCCTCCAGTCCTGGGGGGGTTGAGGCTCCTGTCCTGGGGTCAAGTACAGTTGCAGCCAACAGCCAGTAGCCAGCCCAGCAGCCCAAGCCAGTCACATGAATCCCGACTCCCTGATGTGCCCTTTCTCTGCCTGCCTCCGAGATCCGGTAGTTGTAATTTGCTAGCTGCGCTCCTCTAAGTTCTCCACTCACTGGGAGCTTGAGCGCGCGTGGACTACAATTCCCAGAATGCAATAGTGAGCTGCTGCGGCTGTGCCCCTGGCCTGACTTCCTCCGACTAAAATAAAAATGGCAGCGGGCAGTGGGCGGCCAACAGCCATTTTGAATATACATTAGGGTGGCCCTGGGACTAATTGCCACCCTACCCACCGGCCCAGCCTTCCCCTTGTCTGGAGTTCTGCGGCCAGTGGGCAGCATTGCCTGCGGTTCCAGGCCTGCATGTGGCCCGCGGGCTGCAGGTTGGACATGCCTGCTCTAGACGTGAAGAGTGACTCCTTGTCCTCTGTGATGACATTAAAGTGAATAACACCAAGTTCACTATATAGACCCCTTATGTATTTTTACATGTTGATCATATCCCCCCTTAATCTCCTTTTCTCTAGAGAGAATACATTTAGTTCCTCTAATCTTTCCTCGTAGCTTAGCTCCTCCATGCCTCTTATCAGTTTGGTTGCCCTTCTCTGCACTTTCTCCAGTTCCCTGATATCCTTTTTGAGAACTGGTGCCCAAAACTGAACTGCATATTCCAGATGAGGTCCTACTAATGATTTTTACAGGGGCAAAATTATATCTCTCTCTCTGGAGTCCATTCCTCTGTTAATACAAGAAAGGACTGCTTGCTTTGGAAACCGCAGCTTGGCATTGCATGCTATTATTAAGCTTATGATTTAACAGAACCCCCAGATCCTTCTCCGCGATGGATTCCCCCAGTTGTACTCCCCCTAGTATGTATGATGCATGCATATTCTTAGCCCCCAAGTGCATAACTATACATTTATCAACATTCAACCTCATTTGCCATATAGTTGCCTAATGAAACAATGCTTTGAGGTTGGCAAGTACGTTGGAGACATCCTGTAAGAAAGATACTCCACTGCATAGCTTGGTGTCATCTGCAAAGACTGAAATGGTACTTTTAAACCCAGACCCTATATCATTTATAAAGATATTAAAAAGTAAGGGTCCCAACGCTGAACTTTGGGCTAGAACCCTCCTAGCAACCATTTAACCCCCCCAAGCAACAATAAATACTCCAGCAGCCAGCATTATTTGACCCTTCAGCACACCTCAGCAACCCTTGCCATAACGTGCTGGAGGTGCCAGAACTGCATTCCCCCACGTTCCTGCTGAAAAAAAAGCCCTGTCTAAAACCATATTGTGTGATGCCTACTGAAATAATCCTTGTAATTCCCTCACAATACACAGATGTTGGTATATTTATATGAGGTGGTGGTAACAGTATTGTAATGTGTGGCCACTTTTCTAGTAGAATGTATTACATTGTTAACTTCTTCCGGTCCGCGATATAGCCGAAAGACGGCTACAGCGCGGGCTCTAATTTCCGGGAGGCTGTCTTTAAACGGCCTCCCAGTGACAGGCACCCCGCGCACTCCTGCGAGCGCGCATCAGGGAAAATCTGTGTCGGCCGTGTCCCTTGGACACAGCCAGACTTGTATAAAGTACTCAAAATTTCTACTTGAGTAAAAGTACAAGTGCTCGATCAAAAAGTGACTTGAGTAGAAGTGGAAGTGCTCGCAGAAAAAGTTACTTAAGTAGAAGTACTAAAGTATTCAACATTTTTTTTACTTAAGTATTGCAAGTAGTTTTTTCAAAAAATTTGCTACTTAAGTACTAAAAGTAAAAAGTACCAGTAGTTTTGAAAAAAAAATTCTACTCAAGTACTGAAAGTAGAAGTACAAGTACTGTGTTATGTAGTTATTAAAGAAAGAAGTCAAAAGTTTGAACATCATATTGTTATTATTTCAAATGATTTATTCAAATGATTAACCTGTGTTTGTTAGTAGTTTCTTGATGCACTTTAACCACTTTAATACAGGGCACTTCCCTCCCTTCCCGCCCAGGCCAATTTTCCCCTTTTAGCGCTGTTGCATTTTGAATGACAATTGCGCGGTCATGCAACACTGTACTTACACCAAATTTATATCATTTTCCCCCCACAAATAGAGCTTTCTTTTGGTGGTATTTGATCACCTGTGCGATTTTTACTTTTTGCTAAACAAATAAAAAAAGACAGAAAAGTTTGAAAAAAAAAAAAAAGTTTTTTTGTTTATGTTATACAATTTTGTAAATAAATAAGTTTTTTCCTGCACTGATGAGCACTGATGAGACTGCACTGACAGGCACTGATGAGGAGGCAATGATGGGGTGGCACTGATGGGGTGGCACTGATGGGGTGGCACTGATAGGCGGCACTGATAGGCGACACTGATAGGCACTGATATGTGGCACTGATAGGTAGCACTGATATGCAGCATTGGTGGGCACTGATAGGCGACACTGCTGGGCACTGATAGGCGGCATTGATGGGCACTGATAGGTGGCACTGACGGGCACTGATAGGTGGCACTGACGGGCACTAATGGGCACTGATAGGCAGCACTGGTGGGCACTGATGGGCACTGATGGGCGGCACTGATCAGCACTGACGGGCGGCACTGATGGGCACTAATGGGCACTGATAGGCGGCACTGGTGGGCAATAATGGGCACTGGTGGGCGACACTAAAGGATGGCAATGATGGGCACTTGTGGGCAGCACTGATAGGGAGGACACTAGTGGGCATCACTGATGGGGAGGGCAATGGGGGGCTCCCTGAGCCCTGATTGCCATCCCTGGTGGCCATAGTGGGCATCCCTGGGGTCATAGTGGGCATCCCTGGGGTCATAGTGGGCATCCCTGGTGGATCTAGTGGCATCCCCCCCCCGAGGGTCTGCACTGGTAATCAATGATCTGATTACCAGTGCGGACCCCCCCCCTGTCAGGGGAGCCGCCGATCGGCGCTCCTTTACTCGTGCCTGTCAGGCACGAACTAAGGAAAGCCGATCAACGGCTGTTCCTGTTTTACTATGTGACCAGCCGTGATTGGACACGGCTGATCACATGGTAAAGAGCCTCCGTCAGAGGCTCTTTACCGAGATCGGAGATGCAGGGTGTCAGACTGACACCCCGCATCACCGATCGCCGCTCTGCGCGCCCCCGGGGGGCGCCCAGAGCGGTGTTATCCTGCCGCCGTCATATGACGTCCGGTCAGGATAACTCAACCACATTCCCGCCGTCAATTTGTAATAGGGCGGGCGGGAAGTGGTTAAGCGCTGTAGCATCATTTATTTGTTTGTTTCATATTTTCTTTTTATTGGAAAGATTTGGTATAGCAGCTTTTATTATACACAGCCTTTATTTTCCTATGCGCTGATTTACAAATGACATTATACACATTTTTTTGAGCTTTATGCAACCTGCCATCTACTGTTCTGGCAGTGGTAATTTTTTTAAAAGTAACGAGTAACTATGCAGCACAAAAAAAAAATACTTGAGTAGAAGTATCGAAATCATCGAAAAAATGTAGTGAAGTAAAAGTAGAAGTAGGAGAAAAAAATTCTACTCTAGGAAAGTACAGATACCGCATTTCGGTACTTAAGTACAGTACTTAAGTAGTTCTACTTCGTTACTATACATCTCTGGACACAGCCAATCACAGATCGTGGTAAATGGCCAATCACAGCGGCCATTTACCACGTGATCGGCCCATGCAATGAGAGATGATCTCATATGTAAACATATGAGATCATCTCTCATTGCCAGCTCTCCTTCCTCACACAGAGACTGCGTGTGAGGAAGGAGCAGAGACGATCAGCGGTTAGGGGACACAGGAAAATTTAATCAGGGCACTGATCACCAGTGCCCTGATTACAACAGAGGTAAATAAAATACGATGTGCCCACCATCAGTGCCCACAGTGCCCTCCATCAGTGCCCCCCATCAGTGCCCACAATCAGTGCCCATAGTGCTGCCAGTCAGTGCCCATCAGTGCCTGTTCATCTAGGCACTGATGAGCACTGCCCGGCAGCACTATGGGCACTGAGTGTGGGCACTGATGGTGCTGCCTCATCAGTGCTCATCAGTGCCGCCCATCAGTGCTCATCAGTGCCACCCGTCAGTGTCCATCAGTGCCACCCATCAGTGTCCAGCAGTGCCGCCTCTCAGTGCCCATCAGTGCGGCCCGTCAGTGCCGCCTCTCAGTGCTCAGCAGTGCCACCTCTCAGTGCCCAGCAGTGCCACCTCTCAGTGCCCAGCAGTGCCACCCATCAGTGCTCATCAGTGCCGCCTATCAGTGCTCATCAGTGCCGCCTATCAGTGCCGCCTATCAGTGCTCATCAGTGTGGCATATTAGTACCTCCTCATCAGTGCCACCTCATCAGTGCCCATAAGTGCCACCTCATCAGTGCCCATCAGTGCAGCCTATCAGTGCCCATCAGTGCCGCCTCATCAGCGCACATCAGTGAAGGAGAAAAATGTATTTATTTTCAAAATTTACTCGCAAAAAATAAGAAAAACTTTTTTTTTTCAAGATTTTCTGTCTTTTTTCTTTTTTTTTTTTGTAAGAAATAAAAAACCCAGAGATGATTAAATACCACTAAAATAAATCTCTATTTGTGTGAAAAAAATGATAAAAATTTCATATGGGTACAGTGTAGCATGACCGCGCAATTGTCATTCAAAGTGTGAGAGCGCTGAAAGCTGAAAATTGGCCTGGGCAGGAAGGGGGTGAAAGTGCCCGGTAGGCAAGTGGTTAATAACTGTATCCCCACTTTGTAGTTTTCTGAATTTATGTATTGTTGTGTAGTCCTGCGTTGTAATGACCACATATTCAGTCCCTATTGTCCAGCACTGTATAATACATTTGAACTTTAAAAAAAGGAGAACAATTGTAATGTATAATGTGTAAACTGGCAGCACTGGATTTCTGCCCAAGAAAACTCAACAGTACAATAAAATGTAACAGCCTTTCGTTCAATGTGAAAGTATGAGCAATGCACAGGCTGGCATGGCCTTGGTTGCCTTTAGGTATATCTTCTGTTTATACAGGTTAATGTGTTCACTTTGAATAAATATACTGTTCAAAGGAGGACTTGTACAGTTTTATTTGCTTAGAAAATAGTAAAAAAACAAGCCTGCAGCTTTTGTGATTTAGGTTGCATAGCTGTGTCATGGTGTTCCAAGACAGAGTTCCTTCTTAAAGAAGTTCAGAAAAAGTGAAAGGTAAATAAATCATAGCAATGACTGATAAACATAAACTATATTTAATCTGAAATCCTGAACCCATAGAACTGAAGCCAAATCCCAAACCCACATAACTGTGACCCCCATACATGCATATTTTTTCATTTGATGAAAGATTTTATTCAAAAGGCCTATGCTTTTTTCTGTCACTCAGTTACATTAAAATATTGCTACTGCCAGTAAATAACAACAAGGGAATAATTTACTGAAAGTTAGCCTACACTAGAAATGTGTGCTTGTGTGCTTGCTGTAAGTATCATTATTTTATTTTTTTCATCCAGGCATAGCTGTACCACACAAGCATTCTTAACTCCTGCTTGCATAATCTGGTGATCTGAGAAACCCCTGCTGCTGTTATTTGCTGCTATTGCTATGTATTGCATTCATGCTACCAATGTTCTGAACTATGCTGACATCTAGTGGTAGATTAGTGCCATAGCAACTTGTTTACTTATGTGACTTGGCATGTACTTTCTGTTTTTCCCTGTCTGTTTAGTGCTAGGTGATACTATACTAGTTTTTTCCATGTTTCGGCAGTTATTCTCTAGTCTTCATAACACACCCTAAGTTGGGACATGGTATGTCTGCAACACTCTGAGTGAGCACATGGATGAATTATAGACTGATATATGCGTGCATAACACTGCCATCAACACCTGGGGAACAGAATACAGTTGACTGCTTTGCTCTCATGTCTTTGCCCCCAGTTATAAACCAAAATTTGGAGTCTCTGTGTATTGAACTGCTTGTGCAATTCAAAGACTTTTGTTCCTGCATTTATTTCTGCAGCTTGAATTACTGTGCTGTGATAGACAATGTTGTTTTCCTGCTCTGCATTGACACATGGTTTCTGCATAATCTCTGCACAAAGATTCAACTGCACATTTGAAGTAACATGTCTCAGCAGGTGCAGGTACTATCTGCATTCTCTACAGTTTAACTCTCAATTTAACAGTGTTATATGCTCATGCAGATGCAGCAAAAGTGCAAGTCCAGCCCACTGCATAGAAAAGGAAGCAGCCATTAGGGCACAAGTCACTGAGGCATAGGCCTAAGCACAAGCATCCCAAGTGTGAGTTCAGGCAAGCTGCAGGCGATAAAGGCACAAAACAGAAGCAAAGTTTGAAGTTCTTCAGAAAGAAAGGGAGGAAGTGGCAGTTATGGCTAAGTTAAGAATTTGAGAACAAGCTGCTATGGGGAGTGGATTAGAAAGGGTAAGTCTTGCAAACTGAGAAGATGCCATGTAGTCCATTAAGAACTATGTCTTAGGCCAGAGCAGCAAATTTCCAAGTACCTATGATGCTCCTGATGAAACTGACATTCCTTTCGAGTGTCAGTCTCCTGTGACCACACGTGCATATGACAAGCCTGCTGTTCCCCCTGCTGACATCTGGATGGATGGTATGAAATTCAAATGGTACAATATAGCATAATGTTTCAGGTTTAGGGGCATTCAAGCCGGACCAGCACCTACTGTATCTCCTGACAACAACAGTACTCCAGAATTTATTCCTGCCATAATAATAAACTGCAAATCCATTCCTGGTTTAAACACCCTTGCTTTTCCATACTACCACAAGCCAGCCTGCTCTGACCTGCCAGGGATTCATGGTATGCCATCAATTTACAAGCCCTTGATTTAAAAAGTTTGATGACCAGCCTAATAATTACAGAAAGTCTGCCTTTACAGTGCCACCAGTACCCTGGGTATCTTGCCTAGTGAAGAATTTGACAGGCAAATAAAATGGCTAGGCTCTCATTCCTTTAAATGTGTTAAAAGCTGTTCACATCAGCAATCCATTTGTAGGTAACCATGCCACTTGGAAACAGCTAGATTATAGCTACATCAGTCCAGAAGCTTTAGAAGATGTTCTGTTTAAGAGGTTGACTTCCCTTAAGGTATATGGTAAGGATCATCAAAAATTTATAGAACTGAGTGATCTTCTGCTTGAACTACAGCGTGCCAAGGAAAATCCACACCTACAAGGCCTCAGCTATCTAGACACTGCTCACTTTCTAAATTCTATGATCTTAAAGCTGTCATACAGCATACTAGAGAAGTGGTCAACTATAGATTTAAAGTACAAGAAGGATAACAAGTTTCCTTTCCACTATTCTTCTGTTTCTGTGATCTCATAAGGAGCATTGGAGAAACTAAAGATGATCCAAGTTTCATATACTTTTTTTTTTCCTCCCCCCTTTTGTTTTATCTTATTTCTTTTTTGATATTGCTGTATTCACTTAGATTATGGTATAATTTAATATTCACCATTATGTATATGCTTTTCTATAAGGTTTCTATATAATTTGTAAAATTATTTTATGTATTTAGTTGTATGTATTTCATGTATCTTTAACAATATATGACTGTATAATTAGTTTTTTTTTTGAATGGTTTGCTTGTGATGTTCCTCCCCCTCCTGTTGATGCAATGCTTCCAAATCAAATCTGAGCCCTCATTGATCCCTTCCTGTTCATTCCTTTGGGATCTGTCGGGCAATTCCCTTTTCCTAAATGGCCGGTTGAACCTCTCCAGGGACAAATATGCAGGGCCGCGTCATGTGGGCGGATTTCTCCTTGGGCTGGCATGCGGCCCCGTAGCCCGGGAGGTTATTCCACCCCTCCTGGGTGCTGATTGGCTCCTGGGGGTTGGGAGGCGCTGTCCTCCTGCCCCTTCACTTGCCCATTCTATAGCAAACTGCGCATGCTCTTACGCATGCGCAGTACGGGTCCGGGCCCGGCCGTGTAAACACGCCCATACTGGGCGTTGCGGCCGGGTAGGATTCCTATAAATACACAAGGATGTATTATGGCCCGTTGCTCGCCACTTGCCATTCATTGATGGATGCAGCACTATTACCCTACTGACATGCCCTATGTTTCTCCTCTACAGCACCACTTGTAGCCACTATTAGGGATGTATATGTGGCTTAATGCCCTGTATTGGTTCCTTTGAACAAAGACAAAAACGGCTTATGTCTCCCACTTTTTGCTTTTAATTAACCTAAGCTTGTCTGCTCAAATCCTGGGGCGCTGCTGCTTCTCTATTGGTGAGTTTCCCCTGACACTTAACAAGATTGAATCCTTTGTTTGTTTTTTGCCTTTTTTCCTTTTTTAAAAAAATTCTCTTGACATGCTCTTTTTCATGGAAGGATTCACCATTATTTAAAAATACCTCCCATATCAATAGCTTATGCATATTTTGTGAGGCATTCAACCATTTTACTTCATTGTTTGTCCTATAGCTGCTGAATATATGCATGTATGTATGTGTTCCTTAGCACATACTTCCCTATACAAAAGAAGTATTGCTATACTGAATCAATATCTGGCCATTATCCCCTTGTTTTTTGTTCTGTGATATAGGATTCCCATGTTCGCCTGGGAGGCGTTATGTGACGTCTGCCCATTCATGTCTGCTGGCCCTCTATTTTTCTTTGGATGAAGTTGATTTGGGGGCTCTGTCATCACAGGAGTTACATCACCACCAGGCCATGTATGTACAATGTTTTTCTGTATATGTTATTTTATGCCAAGCTTCACATCCCTGTTTGGTTAGAAGCTCTATGTATATTGTATTGGCATTCTTTCCAAAACTTTTTTTTGATTACATTTGGAAGCAAGCTCTCTATATAGATGTACAGGAACTCTCTCCTAACAAAAGACCCCTGAAGAAGCAGATAAGATCCCGCAAAACATGTCGGGCAATGACAATAAACACTAGGATAAGTTTATGCGATTACATTGCTATACTAGTCCTTTGTGGTACTATTAGAGAGTTCCTCTATTTGTATTGTCTGTTTTCAGATGAACTGTTGCCTGTATAGGCTGTATGAATTACTGATTTTAGGATGTTATGAATAAAGAAATGTATACTTTTATATTACTGATGTGTATGTCCAGTTCTACAGTACCCTGAAAGTCCTTTTGCCGCTACTCTCTTTTTCTTTTTGAACCAAGTTTCATATAAAGTGACCCTGGCACACAGGGTCCAAACCTCTCCCAAGGTCAAATATCAACCAAATAAATTCTATGGTTCCTATGTCTGTGAAATTGTTAGTAAGGTCTTACATCTGAAAAGTCAAATATGCTACCTAACCCTGACACAAACTCTGAAATAGATGAGCTTAATGAGGCGATAGAAATCTTCCTCAAGAAACACATTGGATTCTGCAACACACCCCAACAGGAAAACAAAGAACTCCTAAAATAATACTAGATTTGCTTTAAGTGTTGCACTTCTATAGAACATCTTGCAATGGACTGTAAAGCCATAGTCAAATTCCAAGAGTGCAGTAATGATATACAGGTGCAATTGCTTCATCCACTTAAGCATAACTTTATTTTAGAGAGTTTTACCTTGATTTACACACAGCAAGTGCTTTTTTAAAAAAAAAAAGTCACATTACTACATGCCACATAGCTGGGAACTAGTTTAGAATTAGAATTAGGGACCACATTCTAGTTTAGAATTAGGAACCACACATATCAGAGATGCCTTGAAACATTGGTGTGGCTTCCACATTCATCTGATTGTGTCTGTTGGGCTACCTTCATTACCACTCTCGGACCACCTGCTAGCAATATACAGGCACAGTGACGTACTTGTATGTTGCTGGCTTCTTCCAGGTACAGGGGGCATGTGTGCCCCCACCCGCCAACTCTCGCTTTGGTTGTACACAGCATGAGTTTGTCAGCAGGTCTCAGCCAATGATTCATGGCCGGGACCTGCTGATCAGCTGTGTTCAATCACAGCCCAGAGCCCTGTGTTGACAATCAACACAGTACTGTGTATACAGAGGGAAGGATATCTCTATTTTTTCTCCCTGGAAAACAGGAATAAGAACCAAAGAGATATTCAGTAAAAAGCAGCACACATTACACAAAATAACACTTGTTAGGCATACATTTAACCCCTTGATTACCGAAGATGTTATCCCCTTCCCAGCCAGTTTCATTAGTACAGTGACAGTGTATAGTATTGTCGGTGATCACTGTATTAGTGTCACTAGTGATGTCAGTGGCAGTTAGTGTCAGTCTGCCCATACTCTATAAGCCACTGATCACCGCCATTAGTAGTATAATAAAATAATTCAGTATATATACCATTTTCCTTATATACCATATATACATATATTACACAACTTTCATGTAAACCAGTCAATATTCATTTATTGTGATTTTTTTTTTTTACCAAAAACATTTTGGCCTACATTTATGAGGAAATTTGATTTTTCACACATATGATGCAAATCTAAGAGTATTCTCAGTTATGGCAGTGGATTTTCTCTTAACACACAACTATTATATTTTATTATTATTATTAATATGATATATGATTTATATAGCGCTGAAAGTTTACGCAGCGCTTTACAACTTGAGGGTAGACAGTACAAATACAATACACTTTAATACAGTAGGAATCAGAGAACCCTGCTGGTTAGAACTTACAATATAGGAGGGAGGGTCAGGAGATACAAGAGGTAATAACTATGTGGGATGGGCTGATGGAGAAAATAAAAGTCCTGTTGTTGGGTGGTTGTCTGAAAACTGACAAAGTAGGAGATCGTTGGACAAATTGGGGTAGAGCATTCCAGAGGATGGGAGAGGCTCAGGAAAAGTCCTGGAGACGAGCATGGGAAGAGGTTACAAGGGAGCTGGAGAGCAGGAGGTCCTGGGAGGAACAAAGAGAATGAGTTGGTTAGTATTTTGAGAGTTTAGGTGATGTGGCTGGGTGCCAAGTTATGAATGGCTTTGTAAGTTATGGCTAGTAACTTGAATTTAATTTGTTGGTTGAGTGGCAGCCAATGGAGGGATTGGCAAAGAGGGGTAGCAGACACATAGCGGTTTGCAAGGTGGATGAGCCTGGCAGCAGCATTCATGATGGACGGAAGGGGGATAGCCTTTTTAAAGGTAAGCCAATGAGAAGGGAGTTGCAGTAATCAAGACGAGAGATGACCAGGGAGTGGATTAGAAGCTTTGTAGTGTCGTTGGTTAGGAAGGGGCGTATCTTGGAGATGTTGCAGAGGTTAAGGCGGCAAGCTTTGGACAGTGGCTGGATGTGTGGCCGAACGGATAGTACAGAGTCCAGGATTAAACTTGGCATGAAGGGGTGGGTTGATAGTTGAGCTGTTGATTTTGAAAGAGAAATCAGGGGAAAAGGAATGTGGGGGAGGAAATATCACGAGATCAGTTTTTGATAGGTTGAGTTTGAGGAAGTGATGTGACATCCAGGCTGATATATCTGTTTGTAAATTGGTGATGCGTGAGGAGACTGATGGAGTGAGCTGAGGGGTAGAGAGATAGATTTGGGTGTCATCAGTGTAGAGATAATATTGAAAGCCATAGGAGGCAATCAGCTGACCCAGGGAGGAGGTGTAGATTGAGAAAAGGATCAGTCAAAGAACAGAACCTTGGGAGAAAAGAAGAGGAGAGCAGGTAGTAGAGTTGTAAGTAGCACTGAAGGTGCGTTAGGATAAGTAGGATGAGAACCAGTGAAGAGTACAGTCACGGAGACCAAGAGAGGGAAGGTTTATGAGGAGGAGGGGGTGGTCCACTGTGTCAAAGGCAGCAAAGAGGTCCAGGAGGAGTAGTACAGAATACTGTCTATTGGTGTTTGCTGTTAGTAGGTCGTTTGTGAGTTTAAGGAGAGCAGTTTCAGTGGAATGTTGAGGGCGAAATCTGGACTGAAGGGGATCAAGAAGTTTGTTCTTAGTCAGATGGTCGCCCAGTCAGTTGTAGACAAATTGTTCAAGGAGTTTTGAGGAGAAGGGGAGTAAGAAGAAGGGATGTAGATTGTGAAGATTGGTGGGGTCCAGTGAGGGCTTTTTAAGGATGAGAGTGACTAGCGCATGTTTTAGAAAATTAGGGAAGATGCCAGAAGAGAGGGAGAGGTTGAAGATGGGAGTTAGAGATCATAGAATAAAGTCAGAGGGTGAGCGTAGCATGTGCGAGGGAGCAGGATCCATGGGGCAGGTGGTTAGATGGGTGTTAGATAAAAATCCAGCAGCCTCATTGATACCAGTAGGGTTGAACCAGACATAGTATTTGCATTGCAGGGGTGCATCTATGGGTGCCAAATTTTTGCCCTCCATGGCGAACATGCACATGGGTTGGTGGGAAGAGTATTTTCTCTTCTCCTGTGCCAACCCTTGTGCAGGTTCCACCCAGTGGTACAGACTCTACATAGATGACCTGCTCTTGATTTGGGACAACTCAGCCATGGATTGCATGTCCTTCATTTATTTTTCCAACGATAATCTTCTAAATTTAGAGTTTAGTTTTAAATACTATCTTGAGGCCATTATTTGTTTAAATCTTTGGTAGGGGGCACTGTTCATACCCACACCTATCGTAAGGAGTGTGCTGGTTATTTTTTACTTCTAGCTTCTAGTTGTCACCTGGCACACACCATACGATCTTTACCAGTAGGAGAATGCATCAGGGCCAGACGAAACTGTTCTACCAAAGAGGTGTTTGTTAAAGAGTGTAAAATCATTACCTCTTTTTTATACATCCCAGTATTCTGCTGGCTTTGCTTGCAGCGGCTTGGCATTGCATGCCACTGCCAAGCCTGTTGTCTACCAGTACCCCCAAGTCCTTTTCCATCCTAGACTCACCCAGAGGTTCCCCCCCTAGTGAGTAGCTTGCTTTCTGGTTTCTGGCCCCCAAGTGCATTACTTTACACTTTTCAACATTAAACCTCATCTGCCATGTAGTTGCCCACCCCGTTATTTTGTTCAGGTCCGCTTGCAATGTTTCCACATCCTGCATAGAAGATATTAGCAAGCCTAGTTTAGTGTCATCTGCAAATACTGAGATTGTACTAGATATCCCCTCCTCTAGATAATTTATGAATAAATTAAACAGGATTGGTGCCAGGACAGATCCCTGGGGGACCCCACTTTCCACACCCGCCCAATCCAAGTACTCCCCATTAATCATCACCCTCTGGACTCTCCCCTGGAGCCAGTTCTCTATCCAGGTACTCACCTTATGGTCCATACCTACCTTCCTTAGTTTGTACAGTAAGCGTTTGTGGGGAACGGTGTCAAAGGCCTTTGCAAAGTCCAGATACACCACATCCACAGGCTTTCCTTTATCTAGGTGGCAGCTAACTTCATCGTAGAAGGTTAATAGATTGGTTTGGCAAGAATGATTTTTCATGAATCGATGCTGATTACTACTAATAATACTGTTTTCATTACTAAAGTCTTGTATGTGGTCCCTTAACATCCCCTCCAATATCTTGCAGACTACAGATGTTAGGCTGACCGGCCTATAGTTAACCGGGATACATCTCGGCCCCTTTTTTAAATATTGGTACCACGTTGGCTTTTTTCCAATCAGCTGGCACCATACCCATCTGTAAACTATACTTAAAGATCAAGAATAATGGTCTGGCAATCACCTGGCTGAGCTCTTTAAGAACCCTCGGGTGCAAGCCATCCGATCCCGGGGATTTATTTATGTTAAGTTTCTCTATGGTGCCTCATATAGTAATGACCAAAATTTATCCAATGTCTCCAAAAACTTTAAATATGTTCACTGTGGCAACATGACATCTTTTGCTTTCCTGGGTCTGGAAATTAAATGAAATTGTCTCCGTGAGGAGGAGATATTCACTTCAAGCTCCTCGAGTGGGAGGTGTGGTGGATTTTCAACCTCCAAACTAGAATGCCTCTAAGTATGAATCATCATTATGATGTGGATCTTTTCCTTAAATAACGTAAAGAAGACATGCATTTATTTATGCAGTTTTAGACAAATATAAATGATACTGTATTTTGTCTGTTTCTCTGTTTTTAGGATTTATGATAGTACCAATGTATGTTTCCCATTCTCTCTCTAGCATCACACCTGTTATTACGCTGCTAGTGACTAATTGTTTAATAATTAATGATCCAATTAATGGAGAGGTGAAAACACTTTTAGTATATATATATATATATATATATATATATATATATATATATATATATATATATACAATATATATATATATATATATATATATATATATATTTATGTTCTGTTTTAATTTCTATGTGTGCTGTTATCAAAGCTTATCACCGAAATGCGTTAGCCACTGCTTTTATTCACTGATATGCTACAATAAAGAATTTATAATGATTTTCATAGTTGCCAGCTGTCCCCTTCTTTTGACAATTTTGTCTATTGGTGTTTGAGAGGTTGCCTTAGTCTGAGCACCCGGAATATGGCTTCCACAAATTACTGATACCCTGTGGCTCTATTGCTCTGAGCGATGTACCTGTCTTAATTTTTTGTTTAAATAATAAAAATAAAAAACCCAGTGGTGAAAAAATACTGCCAAAAGAAAGCTCTATTTGTGTAAAAAAAAGAAATGATATAAATTGCGTTTGGGTACAGCATTGCATGACCACAAAATTTTGAGGTAAAGTAGTGCAGTGCTAAATAGCAGAAAATGACCAGGCCGTGAAGGGAGTAAAATCTTCCAGAGCTGAAGTTGTTGAGGGTCAATGACCTGGTGCAAGATAAAACTTTAATGAGCAGTTCCCAACATTTTGCTTCTACTCCACCATGAAGAAAGTTGGCAGCTACATTAGTAAAGGCAGCTAACCCAAAAACACTTCAAGTTCTGCAGTTATCTGGATAACCAGGCCCGGACTGGCCATAGGGCAGACCGGCATTATCCCGGTGGGCCGCGGCTCTCATGGCTCTCACTCATCACATCACAGAAAGTTCCCTCACTGCGGCCAGCTCCGCGGCCAATCAGCCTTCTGCTCAGGGGGTGTGTGAGTCACACCCTCCTGAGCACAAGGCTGATTGGCCGCGGAGCCGGACAAGTCAAGTAGTCAACTGACAAATGTTCCTTCCCGCCAGTGTCCTGCCTGGCGCGGCCAGCCCAGCCCACATCTCTGTGTGAAGCAAGTAGCTGCTCCTTCAGTCTGGGCTGCGGCGGCGGGGAGAAGGTAAGTGGCAAGTGGCAAGTGCTGATACACACAGAATCCTCAGACTGGAATCACAGAGCACGGATCGGATCGCATTGCCCCTGCACAGGCTGAAAGCAGACAACACAAGGCCCCTGTGGTGATTCTGTCCCTGGCATGCTGACTGTAAAGACTAATGCAGCACACATCGTCCCGAAGTTCATCCTTTGCCAGACACCTTGACAGCAGTGACACTTGCACATAGCCTGTCAACGGAGACGTCCTATGAGTCCTTTGGGATCCTATGAAATTTGTGGATATCGTTGCTCTGCTGGTCTTCTAGCTGTCTTCCAATACTGCTGAAAAGCTTAGTGAACTCTAGTGGTCAAATGCAGGAGGGGAGAGGCAGTATTTTCTGTGGTGGAGGAATCACGGTTGCAGTAGTGTATATACTTACCTTTCTCTCACTGGAGATTTGCCATCTTTAAGGACTCTATGGACTCTATATGTGTTTTATGCATTTTAATATATTTTTAATGATTATATGCATTATTTACATTTTTAGCGCTGCACTTTATTTCCTTTTATTGTTTGAGATACACACAGGCGGTCCGGCTCCTATCAGGTTGAGGAATGGAGGTCGCTTCTCTCCTGGGCACTCCTCTAGGCTGTGTACATAATTCCAGAGCCGAGTGTCCCTTCCCGCCACAGCTCTCCTCTCCACTCTTCTTCTCTCCTCTCCCCGCACACTGATATACAGCTCGCCTCACCTGTCCCCGCACACTGAGGTACAGCTCTCTTCTACTCACACATAGGACGCCGCTGCTATCTTGTTTTGTAGCTCTGCCCCTCCGCGCTCCGCTCCGGCTCTGCCCACTCGCCTTTTATGGAAGCTCATATACTGTATGTATCTGTATACTGTACAACAGGTTGTGCTTGACCCAGGCTCCGCCCCTCTAAACATAGAAACATAGAAACATAGAATGTGTCGGCAGATAAGAACCATTTGGCCCATCTAGTCTGCCCAATATATCTGAATCCTATGAATAGTCCCTGGCCCTATCTTGTATGAAGGATAGCCTTATGCCTATCCCATGCATGCTTAAACTCCTTCACTGTATTTGCAGCTACCACTTCTGCAGGAAGGTTATTCCATGCATCCACTACTCTCTCAGTAAAGTAATACTTCCTCATATTACTTTTTGCCCCTCTAATTTAAAACTGTGTCCTCTTGTGGTAGTTTTTCTTCTTTTAAATATGCTCTCCTCCTTTACCGAGTTGATTCCCTTTATGTATTTAAAAGTTTCTATCATATCCCCTCTGTGTAACGCTCCTGCGTTTTACGTATGATGTGGATTTTCAGCTGCAGAAATATTCCACTTCAGTAGTCATGTAGAGAAACGCTGAGACACCAATCCCAACTCTCAATGACTCATCATGTGTGGATGATCTCAATTCAGCAAGTAAATACACACACTCAATAAGATGTTTCCTAGAGTGACTTATGTATATAGTAACACAGTGATGATAGGCTGAAGAGACAGGTTGGGTAGAGATGGTAGATGACAGACACTTGAAAGGAAATGTTCTTGAAAGTAAGATAGTAGCAGATGGGATGCAGATAGGTTTAGCAATCATGTATGGTAGCAGATGACAGAGTAGCAGGTGGACATACAAGAGAGATCAACCCAGTGCAAGAACAGGTGGTAGTAGGCTCAAGACCTAGCAATCTTAGATAATGCAGATGTAGTAATAGTCCATAGTATGCAGAGCTAGATAGTGTAAGCTTTAGTATAAAGGTTATAGAGGTTTCCCCTGTGGGGTACTTATCACTAATAGCAATGTAGCAGAGGAGAGGTTCGGCAAGAGCGGATGATCCGGTAGCGGGATACAGGGATCAGCGCAGCGTGGTTCCGACAGCGAGGTATGCTTGCAAGCATGAGAGCTTCAAGACAGGTTAGCATCAAGGCACAAAGCAGTTTGAACGAACACATGTGAGTGAGAGCCGGCGATCTAAATAGCCATCCAGTCCGGCGCTCAGTGATGACAGCATCAGTCTTAAAGCTGTATGCGCACCTTACCAAAAGAGAATGGTGGGGCGCATACACTTATGAAAGAGTAATTAGGGTACCCAAAGGTACCAGAACATTACACTCTGTCTCTTCTTTCTTCCAAGCTATACATGTTAAGGTCCTTTAACCTTTCCTGGTAAGTTTTTTCCTGCAATCCATGTACTGGTTTAGTAGCTCTTCTCTGGACTCTCTCTAGAGTATCTATATCCTTCTGGAGATATGGCCTCCAGTACTGCGCACAATACTCCAAGTGAGGTCTCACCAGTGTTCTGTACAGCGGCATAAGCACTTCTCTCTTTCTACTGCTTATACCTCTCCCTATGCATCCAAGCATTCTCCTGGCATTTCGTGCTGCTCTATTACATTGTCTTCCCACCTTTAAGTCTTCTGAAATAATTACTCCTAAATCCCTTTCCTCAGATACTGAGGTCAGGACTGTGTCAAATATTCTATATTCTGCCCTTGGGTTTTTACGCCCCAGGTGCATTATCTTGCACTTATCCACATTAAATTTCAGTTGCCAGAGTTCTGACCATTCTTCTAGTTTTCCTAAATCCTTTTCCATTTGGCGTTTCCCTCCAGGAACATCAACTCTAAGAGCCGCCCATCACCTCACCTCACCTCAGAGGGGAGAACACCAACACCACACATAGAGGGAGAACTACAAGTCCCATGTGTGATGTCATAGATGGAAACTTCCCTGTGTACACAAAGTAATAGTATGCATGACCCCTCCATATATGGTGCTCTTAGCCCCCCCAGTGCTCTTAACCCCCCCAGTGCTTTTTAGCCCCCCCTGTGCTCCTTAGCCCCCCCTGCTCTTCAAGTCCCCACAGTGCTTTTCATCTCCCCCTATGCTCTCTGGCTCCCCAGTGCTCCCCACCCCCCTGTGCTCCCTGGCTCCCCCCTAAGTGATTTCAAGTCCCCCCCATGCTCTCCATCCCCCTGGTTTTCCCTGCCCCCCAGTGCTCTCCTCCCCCCTGTGCTCCCTGACTCCCCCCTAAGTGATTTCCAGAGCCCCCCAGTGCTCTCCAGTCCCCCCCATGCTCTCCATCCCCCTGTTTTTTCCTGCCCCCACCCCCCAGTGCTATCCACACCCTGCGCCTTCCAACCCCCCTGCAATGCTTTCCAAACCCCCCCCTTAATTCTCTCCAGTCCCCCCCCAATGCTCTGCCCAGTCACGCCCCCCCCCCCCCCTCACGGGGCTGCTCAGTCCAAAATGCCCGGGCCTATTTTTTGTCCCAGTCCGGGCCTGTGGATAACAATAGTAGTTCAGTAGTAGTGAACTACTATTGTTATCCAGTTCTCCTAACTACAGTGTCTTCAACAGGCTCAAGCTAATAGATATGGACTTCTTAGGCTGCTTATGTGTTTGTTGTGGCTGATTATAGGATTTCGTTTTTGTTAATTTATTTGAGAACATTATTCATAGCGGAGTGGTTTGTGCTGTTTATCTTTTTGGTTTTCTACAGCATATACAAGGCTCCATTGGTATTTTTTTTTTTACAGCTGCATCAATTCTAGTCCTACTAGATGTTACATAGTTTTCGTTTGTGGCATAGTGATAGTGGTTTTTGTTTCAAGTACTATATGAGAATGTCAAGTTTAGAACATCAAAGATTTGCTGTATCTGAACAACATCACCTGATCTTTTTATTCTGTGGAAGTTGAGTCAGCTGTGGTTTAACACTCTGTGACCTTTTTGACTAAGGGTGGGTTTTAAGATTCATCTGAGACTTTATTCTTCTTACAAAGTAATTGATTGTTTCCATTGCATGTTCTCACTTCTGTCTTACAGGTAATGATGAGCCAAATGTACCTAAGTTTGATTCAGCTAACATTCAGCAAATGTTATTGACGTTCAGATCTAGTTTCTGAACCCCACTAAAATTATTAGGAGCTGAATGTTTATTTTCATTATTGCCCATTTTCTAAACTAAAGTCAAGGAAATGACAAAAAACGGGCATGAGGGGTCAGGCATTGACCAGGCCACATGCTCTTAACATGGGGGGTGGATACTTTGGGGCAGGAGGGCTCTGGCCCAGGATTTGTCAAAAACTGTCTCTTGTGTTTATTACATTTTCTACTTCTTTGGTGAATGGGTAGGGGTACTATGTACCTGATACTCATTCACATGGGGGGCTGGGATCTGGGGGCCCCCTTGTTAAAGGGGGCTTCCAGATTCTGATAAGCCCCCCGCCCACATACCCGGACAACCACAGCCCAGAGTTGTCAGGAAGAGGCCCTTGTCCCCACCAACATGGGGACATGGTGCTTTGGGGCCCCAAAGCATCCACCCCCCTATGCTGAGGGTATGTGGCTTGGCATTGTTTGGAAGGGGGGGCTTACGCCTTCCCCCCCCCCCTTTCCTGACCTGCCAGGCTGCATACCCGGATAAGGGTCTGGTATGAATTTGGAGGGAAACCCCGCGACAAAAAAAAAAAGCGACGTGGAGTTCCCCTCCAAATTCATACAATTCCCAAAGGGTCTGGTATGGTTTTTCTTTATTTTTTCAATAGCCGGGTGCCGACAATTGTAACCGTGAGTCATTTTAAATGGGATTTGACTCATTTTATTTTTGTTTTTTTAAGAAATTTCATTTTTACTACAGCATGTTTTTTGCATTCTACAGATGTGCTACTTTGATTGATACCTGTTCCCCAGGGCAGTACCCAGACCCCGATACCCCTTTTGTGGCCAATTACTTGCATATAAGCCATCAAAATGGGCACTCTTGATTTTTCCTGTTCGCTCCCATAGACTTCAATGGGGTTTGCTGTTCGGGTTAGAACATTTCCCCTGTTCAGGAGTTCTGCTGAGAACTGAACAGGAAGTGTTCGGTGCTTTCCCACTATCAGAGGAAAATAAAAGGCACATTTTATTTAGATAAAAAAAATGTAGTTTATTATAGAGTTAAGAACCAGAAATATTGCACCGACATGCAGCACACCATGTACAGTGCATTGCGAAAGTATTCGGCCCCCTTGAACTTTTTGAACTTTTGCCACATTTCAGGCTTCAAACATAAAGATATAAAACATTAATTTTTTGTGAAGAATCAACAACAAGTGGGACACAATCATGAAGTGGAACAAAATTTATTGGATATTTCAAACTTTTTTAACAAATAAAAAACTGAAAAATTGGGCATGCAAAATTATTCAGCCCCCTTAAGTTAATACTTTGTAGCGCCACCTTTTGCTGCGATTACAGCTGTAAGTCGCTTGGGGTATGTCTCTATCAGTTTTGCACATCGAGAGACTGAAATTTTTGCCCATTCTCCTTGCAAAACAGCTCGAGCTCAGTGAGGTTGGATGGAGAGCGTTTGTGAACAGCAGTTTTCAGTTCTTTCCACAGATTCTCAATTGGATTCAGGTCTGGACTTTGACTTGGCCATTCTAACATCTGGATATGTTTATTTGTGAACCATTCCATTGTAGATTTTGCTTTATGTTTTGGATCATTGTCTTGTTGGAAGACAAATCTCCGTCCCAGTCTCAGGTCTTTTGCAGACTCCATCAGGTTTTCTTCCAGAATGGTCCTGTATTTGGCTCCATCCATCTTCCCATCAATTTTAACCATCTTCCCTGTCCCTGCTGAAGAAAAGCAGGTCCAAACCATGATGCTGCCACCACCATGTTTGACAGTGGGGATGGTGTGTTCAGGGTGATGAGCTGTGTTGCTTTTACGCCAAACATAACGTTTTGCATTGTTGCCAAAAAGTTCGATTTTGGTTTCATCTGACCAGAGCACCTTCTTCCACATGTTTGGTGTCTCTCCCAGGTGGCTTGTGGCAAACTTTAAACGACACTTTTTATGGATATCTTTAAGAAATGGCTTTCTTCTTGCCACTCTTCCACAAAGGCCACATTTGTGAACTTCTGGAGAGAGTTTGCTGCACTGAAAGTGAAGGGGCTGAATAATTTTGCACGCCCAATTTTTTATTTGTTAACAAAGTTTGAAATATCCAATAAATTTCGTTCCACTTCATGATTGTGTCCCACTTGTTGTTGATTCTTCACAAAAAATTACAGTTTTATATCTTTATGTTTGAAGCCTGAAATGTGGCAAAAAGTCTAGAAGTTCAAGGGGGCCGAATACTTTCGCAATGCACTGTAAGTGTTTTTACTAGGCTGCAGTTCAAGATGGAAAGACTAGGCTACAATGCAAAACAAAGAGACCAGGCAGGTTTGATCCTCCTAAAATATAAATTGGAGTGGACTTTCTCAAAGCCACAAGCCAGAAAAACTGAACTGATTTGCTGGACAGTATGTACTTCTTTTTTACAAAAATTCAGATGCCAGCGGGCATCAGCAGACCTGATTTGGGATAAACAGATCACAATCATTTTTTTTCACAGACTGTTGCCAAAAACATTTGATATGAATAAGTTCTAAGTTTGAGTACTGAAAAATGAAGCACTACAACGTATAAGCCTTTGATAGACTGACATTTTTTGAAGAGAGAAAAATCAGATTTTACTTTGAAATCTAAAATGTAGAAAGGTGGGTACCATTTTTTATTATTTTATTTTCTTCCTCTATCTCCATAGCATGACTTATATGATTACATACATTTTGCGCCCCCACGGACAGCTTGGGATCAGGAACGGCCCCATAGAGAACGCCTGGGTTCGGGCTTGGCTGCGCTTCCTTTTTTGAGACCTTTGCTCCCCTCCCAGGACCTCCATTGGTGTGCAGGCAAATATATGTCAAAAGGTTGACATTTGGTATAGTGGTCTGTGAGGAAATTTCCCCCTTTTTTCTTTTCCGTTTGTTTGTTAAGGTTTGCAACTACTCATAGCAATATTGTTAAGACTACCTTATTTTTTTACTTCGGGGGATCCCGGGGAGAGTTATAGGGTCACGAGCAGTGCTGTGGGGCAATATTAATGGAGAATAATTCTCTAGAATGAATTCCATGCACCTTTCACTGTTGACTGTTTGCCTTAGCTTAACCGTCTTAAGTGCCAATTGCATTAATTTCAATTAGTTGATGTGTGGCGAGTGTCACCCACAAGACATGTAACAGGATTTATCTATTTTTAGTTTCGCACAACTTACTTAGCTGGCAACCCCAGGCATTTATTGGACCACAACTTTGGTCAGATCATTCTCCACTATTTTCCCTGATTAAATTACCGTTTTGATCCAAATATTCAACATCTTGGAGGTTGAATGAAAACCTCCTAAAACATGAATCAAGCTGTGCCGTGGTCAGATGCACAGTCTCCCAGTGTTTAACTGACGATATGCAGGATGTGACAGCGCACTTAAATGGGAGGCCCCCAAATGTGTTATAAGGGGTACCTTTATCTCAGAAGGGGCTCGTCTAATAAAAGAACATTCTGTGGAAATGACATGGCTCCTGCAGGAAGTTGGTAAGCTAGAGCTCACCCATAAATGCTCACAGGAGGAAAACCTATTTCAACAACTAAAAAGGAAACGCAAGTACCTTTTTCAGATACTTGACCCTGCTCATCTTCGATATAAAGACTGAATACATAGAACGATGTATAATTTCGTAACAAGGCGAGCAGGCTGCTTGGCTTGTCAATCCGCACCAAATAATGTCGTAGATACATCCCTAAACTTCGGTGTCCTAATAGGGGGTTGGTATGCTCATCTGAGGATATTGTTCTGACTTTCCAAGAGTACTTTAAGACACTCTATAATATTCCTAATCCTTTCACACATCCTACTAACATACATGGTCATTAAAAGATTGCTCAATACATCTTGAATACAGTACTCCCAAGGTTAGATCAGGGTGCAGTTGACATTTATAACACTCCCTTCACTATAGAGGAAATTTATCAAACAACTAAGGCACTTGCGTCGGGCAAGAGCCCAGGCCCTGACGGTTTTACAACTGCTTTCTACAAATGGTTTCAAGATGCTCTAGCCCCTATCTGAGATACTACATTTAACTCCATCTCTGATTTATGTACCTTGCCTTGTCAATCCCAGGAAGCCCACATTACCTTTATTCATAAAGACCAGAAAAATTCCACTGAATGTTTAAGCTATCGCCCAATCTCTTTAATTAATGTCGATCTTGAAATTTATGCAAAAATAATAGCGGATAGACTTCAGTCGGTTTTCCCCTCTATCATTAGCAAGGGATAACACTATTAACCAGTTCTGGACTGGAAGGTTTTGCCCACTTAAAACCAGGCCATTTTTTGTGATTTGTCACTGTGTAACTTTAATGGAAAATTGCGCGGTCATGCGACACTGTACCGAAATAAAACTGATGTCCTTTTTTTCCCACAAATAGAGATTTCTTTTGGCGGTATTTAATCACCTGTACGATTTCTATTTTTTGCGCTATAAACAAAAAAAGAGCGACAATTCTGAAAAAAAAAAAAAACAATATTTTTCACATTCTACTATATAACATTCCCAAAAAAATAAAAATAATTTAATTTTAAATCAACATTTTTCATCCTTTTAGTCCAATTTGTTTTCTGCTACATATTTTTGGTAAAAAAAATCACAATAAGCATATTTTGATTGGTTTGCGCAAAAGTTATCACATTTACAAACTAGAGAAAAGATTTATTTAATTTTTATTGTTTTTTTTTTTATTAGTAATGGTGGCGATCTGTGATTTTTAGCAGGTCCGGCGGACAGATCAGACCCCTAACTGACATTTTTTACATTTTTGGGGGCACCAGGGACATTACTACTGTAACCAGTGCTAAAAATAAGCACTGTTACTGTAATAATGACATTGGCAGGGAAGGGGTTATCAAGGGGTAAAATGTAAGCCTAGGGGAGTGTTTCTAACTGTATGGGGGATGGGCTTTTCAAATGATCATAGAGACCTGTGATCCAATATAGAAGGATCACAGGCACTCTGTGATCATTCCAGAGAGAAGAACGGTCAGCTGTGTTAACAACAGCTGCCCGTCCTTCTCTCTCAGCGGGGAGAGATCATGGGTGGCCAGCAGCAATCGCGGCTACTGGTCCTGTGCATCGGCTTTCCCGCTGCTAAGGGGGGGTGGGAGTGCGCTGCTGGTGGCGCGTGCTCATCCCTTAGCACAAGGCGTGCGACTGACGTAGTAGTTTGTGCAGGGGCGGCTGCCTGCCGCAGTAAAACTGCGACGGGCGGTCCTTAAGTGGTTAAAATACTATCGCTTATCTCGGCCAGTCAGTTACAAAAGGTTCCTCTTTGTCTCCTTTCACTTGACAAGGAAAAGACATTTTATTGTTTATTATTGTTGATATTTTTGAAAGCAAGATTGGAGCAAATAGGTTTACTCCCGGCTTTAATCCAAATAATTATTGCCCTGTATTCTTCAACATCAGCTTGTATTAGGGTAAATGGCCTATTTTTACCCGGTTTTTATATCTAATGGGACCCGTCATGGGTGTCCTCTTTCGCTACTCTTGTATTTTTTAGCAATGGAGCACTTGGCGATGGCTCTGTGGGCTAACAACTTGATAGATGGTGTGGACATTGCTGGCAAGCAATACAAGTTTAGCTTGTTCGTGGACAGTCTCTTGCTTCATATAACTAATCTGCTAATAGCTTTCCCCACACTTTTAAAGGAATTAGAACTCTTTGGAACTCTAAGCAATTTCAAAATGAATGCTGCAAAATCACACTGCTTAAATATCTCTCTTACTTCGGGGACTGAAGACTCCCTTGCCGATAAATTTTCCTTTCAATGGGCCCAACATTGTATTGAATATTTGAGGGTCCAGATACCTGGGCAACTTCATAAATTATAAGAGCTACATTTTTACCCACTTTATGCAACAACCCCTCAAGAGATGGTCCCCCATGCACACTCATGGCTTGGACGGATGTCTTTTTCTAAGATGGATATCCTCCTTAGATTTCTCTATATCTTTCAAACAATCCTGATCCATGTTCCACATTCTTTTTTTTAGATCGGCACAATCTACATTACTTAAATTTATTTGGCCTAGATCTTAGACTTAGGTATGACATACTGGTAAAGAGGCGAGACGCCGATGGAGCCGGTCTGCCCCAGTTGGAACTTTACCATGTGGCGGCATTACTTAGTAGGGTACTAGATTGGTTTCATCATGGATCTCTCAAGCAGTGGGTTACCCTTGAGTTTGACTTATTGCCTCTGCCACTGACCTCCTTTCCATGACTCCTCCCCACTGACCATCCACCTTTAACACAGTTAATGTTCCTGCTCTCTTCTTTTCTACACATTTGGGACAAGGCCAACAGGACTTATAATGTATTTTCTTAAGCAATTCAGGGTTTCCACCAGGTATGTAAGACAAGGATTTTCTTTGTTGGCAACCACCACACCCATTCACTGATAGGGGTCTGAAACTGTTTGGAGACCTAAGCCCCCCCTCCCATTCCAAGGAGGTAGAGTGGCTCCAAAATTTTTTTTTTTTTTTTTATTTAAAATTTTTCAGACATTACACAGAATACAACAACAGCTGTAACAAAAACATTTTCATACTTTAAGCATAATGGTGGTCCGAGCAGAGAGCGTCTGCTGGCAAAGTAGGAGGGAGGTGGGTGGAGAGGGAGAGGGGGGGGGAGCCTCAATGGTCCTTGAGGTTGGAAGGTGAATCTGATTGTGGGGGTAAGGTCATGGGCGAGTCTCTGAAGTTAAACCTGTAATGAGCCATAGTGTGATCAGTCTGGGGAAAGGTGTAAGTGATATATCTGTCCCATTTCAGGTGGAAGAATTCCCTTGAAGATGAAGCTGAGAAGTCCGTATTGGCGATATCTATTGTGAGAAGTGTGGAGAGCTCTGATCTGACCCGAGAGAGAGATGGAGGAGATGTGGAGATCCAGTTGCTTAGGATAGTCCTCCTGGCGATTAGTAGACAAGTCAGGATCCACACACGGGGTGTCCTAGAAGGGGGGCTAGACCATTTTTGGAGTCGCTTGTCCCAGTGGCCGAACAGGAGTATCATAGGGTCCTTGGGTAGGCTGAACTTGGTCACGTCCGTAATGTACAAAAGGACTTGGTGCCAAAAGTGAATTATACCGGGGCAGGACCAAAATTTGTGGTGGAGTGAGGGTCTTACCACCAGACACAAAGGGCATTTGTGGGCGTCCGGCATGGTTTTGTCCGATAGAAAAGGAATATGCGCCCGATGGAAGATTTTTAGTTGGGTCTCTTTCCAAATTGAGTTAGGAGTTAGAGCAAGGGTAGTTTGGAGACCCTTGACCATATTGGGTAACGTGTCATTGCCTGGGAAGTCCTTAAGCCAATTGGAGGCAGTAGAGGTGGACAAAGCCGGCGGGCATTGTCGCAAGAGGGGCTTGTATATCGTGGAAATAGTATAGGTGTCAGCATCCAGCAGGGAGTCAATTAATGACAAATGAAAGCGGGTCCCTGGTTTCCCAGTAGTTGAGGAGAGATAGTGAATGCATTGTGTCCAATAGAAAATGTCCTTGTCCTGGACACCGAATTTATCCTTAATGACCCGGAAGGGAAGGGGAGTACCCGAGCTGGTGTCGCACAGTTGTCCAAAGGTATTCAAACCCTTCTCCTCCCATTGGTGGAACACGGATTGGGTCAATCCTGGAGTGAAAGTCGGATTACCCCGTACTGGAAGGAATTTGGAAAAGTGTATTGGCAGTTTCAATAGTTTTCGTACCTCCCTCCACGCTATGACAGTGTCTCTCAAAAGTATATTTTGACGTAGATCAGGGCACAGTGTCACCCATTTGGCATGCAAGAGAGCAGTTAGGGAGAATGGACTGGCCATCTGAGACTCAAGCTCATAATTGGAGTAATGTGAGGTCTGTGATACCCAGTCCAGAGCAGCCCTGAGCAAACAAGACAGATTATACATTCTCAGATTAGGCAAGTTAATACCCGCTTCGCTTCTGGAGAGTTGCAATTTGTTATACGAGATTCTCGGTCTCTTTCCCCGCCATAGAAATCGGGAGAAAGTTTTCTGCAGGGTTTGCGCATCTTTATGTCTGATTAATAGGGGAAGAGTTTGCAGGAGATAGAGAAGGCGGGCAAAGCTAACCATCTTAATAAGGTGGCATCTCCCCAAAAGCGACAGCGGCAGTTCCTTCCAGTTTTCCAGTTCCTTCGTTATTTTGGACAACAGGGGGGGGGTAGTTCAGAGTGTAAATTGATGCCGGAGTGCGTCCTATCTTGATACCCAGATAGGTAATGTGATTAGATGCAATCATGAATGGGGATTCCCTTTCCCATGGACGGGGGGGGGCCAGTTCCCAAAGGGAGGATCTCGCTTTTAGAATAGTTTATCTTGAGACCCGAGCACTGTCTGAATCTGTTGAACGCGGAGACTATTACGGGGACGTCTTCTGTGGGGTTTGAAGTAAACAGTAGAACATCATCTGCAAAAAGGGATATGCGCAGCTCCTGAGAGCCTATGCGAATACCATGGAGAGGGGCTCTGGTCAGTAGATACCGGGAGAGGGGTTCTAGAGCGAGGTTAAACAACAGCGGCGATAGGGGGCAGCCTTGTCTAGTGCCTTTGTGTAATCTAAACTCGTCCGTAAGCGCCCCCCCTACACACAATCTGGCTGATGGTGTAAGATACATGGAAGTGATGAGATTCACAAAGGGTCCACTAAAGCCCATGCTGTACAAAACCCGACTCAGCCATCGGAAGTTGACATTGTCAAATGCCTTTTCGGCGTCGAGAGTCACAATAGCCATGTCTCGGCCAGGGTGGATGCGAGCCTGGTCCAGAGCAACCAGGGCCTTCCTTATGTTAACAGTGGCCGAACGACCCTTGGTGAACCCAGACTGCGCGGGATGGATCAGATGCGGCATGATATTGGCCAGACGTGTGGCCACAATTTTAGATAGGATCTTGACATCAAGATTTAATAGGGATATGGGCCGGTATGAGCCCGGCTCCAGCGGATCTTTCCCTTTCTTCGAGAGAAGCTTGATAATGGCTTGGTTGCCCGTCTGGAGATAGGGTCCGCCGTGCCAAATTGAAGAGTACACGTCCACTAGAGTCGGGACCACACCAGGGGAGACTAACTTGTAAAATTCCCCGGAAAGACCATCGGGGCCCGGAGACTTATTGGCTGCAAGATGTTTTATTGTCGACGCAATCTCGTCCGCCGTGATTGGGGCGTTAAGTGTATTTAAATGCTCTTCGGATATTTTGGGGATTTCAGTCCCAGATAGGAAAAAATCAGCTACTGAACTGTCCATGGCCTCGGGGGCGTACAGCGAGGCGTAGAAATCGCGCATGATCCCCTGCACCCCTTGCGGAGTGGAGTCCACCGCTCCCGATTTGTTCCGTAACGAGCCTATGTGCGTGGTGGACATCGGGCCCTTGCATAACCGGGCAAGCAGTTTCCCGGCCTTGTTACTGAAGCGGTGTAATGTCGCCGCGAGATGTGCTTTGTGAATCATTTCAACCCTATCCGCCCAAGTGTCAAAGTCCCGTTTAGCCTCAAGCCATGCCGTGTGCACCATGGGGGTGTCGGCCTGTATCAGTGCCCGCTGGGCCGTCGCCAACCATTCACTAGCCGTTTTGTAGCTGCTATTCGTGTGCCGTTTGAAAGCCGCCGCATAGGAAATAATACGGCCTCTCAAAAAGGCCTTCCCCGCCTCCCAGAAGAGGAGAGGGGAGCTGCTGTGTTGTTTATTCGTCACATAGTAATCATCCCACTCACGACGAAGGTACAGGGCAAAATCCAAATTGTCTTTAAGGTAGGAAGGGAACCTCCAAATTAGAGGGGCTGGGGGGGATTCCGCTAATGGTAGAGATACTGAAACTGGGGAGTGGTCTGAGATCGCGATGTCATGTATGGTGGCGTCGCGCAGGAGGGGAAGGAGGGAGTCCGTGCAGAACAGGTAATCGATTCTAGTAAAAAGTTTATGGGGTGGGAGTAGAAGGAGTATTCCCGATCCGTGGGGTGCGAGTGACGCCAAACATCTGACAGGGAGAGTGATTCTATTACCGACGCCAGCGGAGTGGGGTCAGCTCGCAGGGTGTCGCGCAGTCCCTGCCGGGGCGTGGATTTATCCAGAACCGGGTCCATTACCGCGTTGAAGTCACCGCCCACAATACGGGGGACATCAGGAAGGGAGAGGAGCCGGGCCGCAATTGTGGCGTGGAAGGAGTGGTCCAGGACATTCGGGGCATATATGTTGGATATAACTAACTCAGTGTCACGGAGCCGTATGTGTGCGGATGCATATCGCCCCTCGCTATCTGTGTCTGTGGAAAGAATTTCCACCGGGAAGCGCTTATGGAACAGTATCATCACTCCGGCTTTGCGGCCGGAGGAGGGTGACCCTACTATTTTGCCTACCCAGAGTTTCTCCATGCGCTTCATATCCTCCGCAGGCAGATGCGATTCCTGGATAAGAGCAATGTCCGCCTTTAACCGTTTGAGATGTCGCAAGACTTTCATCCTCTTAACCGGGGATCGGAGGCCCTTAACATTCCACGTCACTATAGGCATGGGACAGGAGAAAGGGGAATTATACTGGAAGCATGCAGAGTCGGCCTAGCCCTACCCTGGGGCAGTGTTATGTAAAACACCCGAATTACATGTCTGACCTTAGACAGCTCTCGGAACCATGAGCTCGCATACTGAGGATAGAAGCACACCTTCGTTGGGGAGAGGGGAGAAGGTAGGGAAGGTAGGAAAACAGGGAGAAACCGAGCATAAACATACAATGCAATACGGCAGAATAACAATGTAAACGGTAAGAACTTCTCTTTTTTCCGCATGTGTACAACACGGAGCCCAGCCCACCAAGCGTGCCCCCGAGTCCAGCCAGGGTAGTAAACCCACTTAATGGTCCGAGTGGTCAGTATGGCTCAGGTACCCAGCCCTTCTGGCACTCTGGGCAGCCGAGGTGTACAAATCGGAAGAAGAGCGGGAGCACACAGTGTAAAAATACATGAAACAGTAAACGATATACCTAGGCATCGGAACAAACAAAAGAGACATGCCAATAAAACAGAGCAATATAGATATCAAACCTGAGGGAATGGCGGGAGTACCCCGAGTCCTCTAAGCCCACGTCCTAGTGGGAACAGGCCCAGGCATGGACCCAGTAGTGCAAATCAGAGACAGTCGGGAGGGTCAGATCAACGGTGAACATTCGGGCGACCAGAGCTGACCACATCGGCATATCTTTGCCGTTTGGCAGATTCCTTACTGGGGCTCCTTTGATCTAGCGGTCTGGAAAAAGGAAGGGCTTTAGCAGATGAAGAAGAAGAGGGGCCCTGATCCCCCAGGCGAAGTGAGCGAACAAAAGCTTCCGCTTCCTCTGGATCCTGAAACGCCATTTGGTCGCCGTTAGGTGCACGAAGGCGCAACGTCGCCGGATAGGCCAAGGTGAACTTCAAGTGTTCCTGGTGCAGTTTTGAGCATACGGTCTGAAAGGCTTCGCGTCTTTTTGCGACATCCACAGAATAGTCCGCAAATATTAGAATTTTCATGCCCTCAATTTGGAAATTGGAAGTCTGCCGGAATTTTTGTAGGATAGCAGACTTGTCCGCATAATTCAGGTATTTTGCAATGATCGGGCGCGGGGTTTTACGGTCTTCGGAGTATAGCCCCATCCTGTGGGCCCGTTCGACCACACACGTGCCATGTAGCCCCAAGGCAGCGGGGATTTTTTTTGCGCAAAGTTCAGGAATGGCAGAGGGGGCAATGTTCTCCGGAATCCCAATAAATCGCAGATTGCTCCGACGCGATCGGTTTTCCAGATCCTCCAACTTATCCATGATGATGCGATTGAGCTTATCCTGAGCCTGTTCAGTTCCCTGCATTTGATACACCTCATCCTCGATATTAGATAAGCGGGATTCAGCCTCATTAAGCCTCTTAGAATGTGCCTCCAGCTCCTTCTTTATGCTGGCCATGCCAGCAGCCACCGCTTTCTCCACAGAGGCCGCAATGGTGGGGTTTAGCAGAGCTGCGACAGCCTGAGCTATTTGCTCTGTGGAGGTGCCTAGCCCTGCAGAGGAGAGAGCCAGTGTAGGGGGCTGCTGTGTCGTGCCCGGCTGTGGCGGAGTGATGTCCATGGCTGGAAACTCCGCGGTCGCGCCGGAGCAGGCCGTGACCGGGGCCTCAATTTGCGGAGGGGCTGGCGGAGGTCGGGACGCGGCCTTCTCAAGGAACCGCTCCATTCGGCCGGACTTAAAATAGCACCGCCGGGTCCCTGGGTGTCGATGGACCTCCGGAGGGGGATTAGAGGCTGATCCTGGGCTGTGGGCAGGTTTTTTAAGCCGTTTTCGGAGGGCACGCTGCGGGAGCTGGAGAGCGCTCACCTACTCCATGCGGCGCCGGAACCGGAAGTGCTCCAAAATTTTAAATTATGTCATTTCATTGAAGAGCTGAGCAGGGAAGGGCTCTGTAGGAACTTGACTCAGTTTGAAGGCCTGTGTCTTTCTGAATCAATATATCCTCACGTGCTCTCTAAAACCTATGATATTTTAAATCGTATGTTTTCCCTGATTATCCTTTCTACATACAAGATTGGGAGAAAGAAATGGGCAGAAACCTGGCTCCCGAGGAATAGGATAAAGTGTTCTCCTTCACATTTAAATTAGCTGTAGCCTTTTAATCACAGGAACGCAATTATGAGATTTTAACAAGATAGTTCTGCTGCCCGGCACCATTAAACAAGATTAATCGGGCTGTATCAGACAATGTTGGAGGTGTGGCGAATCGAGAGCTACACTTTTGCACCTTTGGTGGTCCTCTCCGGCAACAAAACCATTTTGGTCATCTATATTCAAGCTTAGGGTTCCTTGGTCAAGGGCAAAAAATTGCTGGAGATCCCAGAGCACTTCTCTCTATGATCCCTGGATCAATAAACCTATTAAAAAGACATTATTCAGATTTCTGCTGATGGCAGGTAGAGCTTTAATTCCAAGACACTGGAAATCTCAAACAGCATCAACACTACGGGAGTGGGTAGCGGAGATGAACCACACTATGTGGATGGAGGAGCTAGTATCTACAGTGAAAAAAAAAAAACAATTCAAAGTTTTGGGAAGTCTGGATCCCAAGGGGGGAGTATCTTGAATCTCCCTCATTTGTATCCAATATTAGATAGTTAGTCACTATCTCTCCCTGCCCTTTACAATCAGATCTGGCCCAGTCCCTAGTGTTTAATATCACTAGATATAATCATTTAATTTATTTTTTCCTTATGGCGGACCCTCTCTGCTGGACGCTACCCTATCATTATTTTCTTCTTCTTTTTCTTCTTCTTTTTCTATCGCTTTCCTATTCTTGATTATCCTGTCTTATTTTTTTTTCCTGAAAAAGGTGGCATTGATAGTCAATTTGTCTCCACTGTATATTTGAGCAATTTTGAGCATATTAGATGCTGAATGACAGGAGAGTATTTTGAAATGCACAATTTAGTTGGCTACTGCGTAGCCAGACTACTGCTAATAAGTGCTGTTATTCTCATTACCAAGCAAATTCTTTCAATAAAAACATAATAAAACACACAAAGGACCATTGTCAGTGGCTTTTAGAAATAATTTTACTGACATGTCCTTGTGTCAGATAGGTACTGCTCACTTTCATACATTACTTACATACTTTACATACATTACTCACATACATATGAGTGAAAACAATAGTGTAATTCTTATATAAAAACATACATTTATTTTCTCAGTGTGGTTATATTCTTCTGAGTCTATTGGTAGTCCTCCTTCTCTCACCGAAGAAAAATATGGAAATTGTATATGCCCCAAATATTTAAATGTGTATCAAAATGACATATTTTATATTTATATTTAAATGTAGAATGTCTCTTCACCCCTATGTTGAATGGTATGTCAAAAATGAATTATCAGGATGGGCATTGTATCGGTATAAAAAAATACTTGGCCAAGCTGTGGGCTAGCAGCCAGGTACATATATTGGAAAAACATGTATCTAACAGTCCCAGAGCATAGAAAAAATGCATTAAGATACAGAAGATTCAATCAGGAGTGGAAGATCCATAAATCAATAAAATAGTTGGTTCTATCTTACCCACATGAAAGATGAATCAAGAGCAACTGCAGAAAAGTGTGTTTAAATAGGAAGCTTGAGCTTAATCTGAATGGAAATTTGCTAGGTCATGGGGCATAGGCAAAATGAGGTCACAGCTGTCCAATAACCATATAGCTGACAGACAGTAAAGGGGAAATAGGTATGTTCTCCCCGGATCTGAAAAGACAGAAGCTTGGATTCTTGACATTTTTACTTTGGGCCATTGTGTAATGTCACTTAAGCACCATGTGTGGAAAACATTATCTTTTAATTTTAATGAGAAGCGCATGTAAAAGCATATTAATTCAATTGTTGAATGTGCTCAGCTGTGGTGTTTGGTCTGTGATTACACTTTTACAAATAACTATGCATGCAAATTTATCTTGCAGTTAATGTAACAACATAAATCAAATTAGTCCACCTATGAACCTATAAATCAATGTATTTGTGTTACAAGAGAACAATATTTGTGGGCTCTTTTTTACGATTCAATGCATGCAGTTATTTGGCGATCTTGCTCTTACTCTGACACTTAATAAAAAGTTAATCTGTTGATTGGACCATTTACGGTTGCACCTTGTAGGAAAATCATACACCTCTGTTATCTAGAATCATGAATTTTAGAACAGATTTTCCATCTTATTCTCTGAGTGACCCAGGTTATCCAGAAGGAAGTAATTGCCCATGTGTTGACCACTTCAATACATCAAGGAAATCCCTGGTAGCCTAGCTGTGTTCAGGGATGGAAAAATGTCTTCCTGTCTCTAATTTTTAAGGGCTTTGCCTTCAGTTGCCCCCTATTTAGCTACTGGATATGCAAGGACGAAATTGCAAAATAAAAAAAAAAAACAGAATGAAGTCCAGTTTCCATTTAATTTAGATTCTTCTATCATAAAAAAGCCAAATCTTTATGGGGGGATTCTTTATTAAGGGCCATCTCTTTATTAGAGCTACTAAAAACACATAGATGATTATGATCAGTTTACAATATTGACTGGAGTAAGTGGTATAGGACAAGAAGTGTAAATTTGTGGGTATTTGTACAGTATTCTAAAACTAAACAATACTAAATGGGGATATATCATATAAAGTTAGTATGCTATATATACATATTGGAAAAAACTAGGGAATAGAAGAAAAAATATTGCTTTATATATACATATATATATATATATATATATATATATATATATATATATATATATATAATATCTCACAAAAGTGAGTACAACCCTCACATTTTTATATATATTTTATTATATCTTTTCATGTGACAACACTAAAGAAATTACACTTTGCTACAATGTAAAGTAGTGAGTGTACAGCTTGTATAACAGTGTAAATTTGCTGTCCCCTAAAATTAACTCAACACACAGCCATTAATGTCTAAACCGCTGGAAACAAAAGTGAGTACACCCCTAAGTTAAGATGTCCCAATTGGGCCAAAAGTGTCAATATTTTGTGTTATCACCATTATTTTCCAGCACAGGATCTGAAAAAAAGAATTGTTGCTCTACATAAAGATGGCCTATGCTATAAGGAGATTGAACAAGACCATACAGCGGTTTACCAGGACAGGTTCCACTCAGAACAGGCCTCTTCATGATCCACCAAAGAACTTGAGTGAACATGCTCAGTGTCATATCCAGAGGTTGTCTTTGGGAAATAGAGGTATGAGTGCTGCCAGCATTGCTGCAGAGGTTGATGTGGTGGGGGGGATCAGCCTGTCAGTGCTCAGATCATATGGCGCACACTGCATCAAATTGGTCTGCATGGCTGTTGTCCCTAAAGGAAGCCTCTTCTAAAGATGATGCACAAGAATGCCCACAAACAGTTTGCTGAAGACAAGCAGACTAAGGACATGAATTACTGGAATCATGTCCTGTGGTCTGATGATACCAAGATAAACTTATTTGGTTCAGATGGTGTCAAGCGTGTGTGGCGGCAACCAGGTGAGGAGTGCAAAGACAAGTGTGTCTTGCCCACAGTCAAGCATGGTGGTGGGAGTGTCATGGCTTGGTGCTGCATGAGTGCTGCTGGCACTGGGGGGCTAAAGTTCATTGAGGGAACCATGAATGCCAACATGTACTGTGACATACTGAAGCAGAGCATGATCCCCTCCCTTCGGAGACTGGGCCGCAGGGCATTATTCCAACATGATAATGACCCCAAACACACCTCCAAGACGACCACGGCCTTGCTAAAGAAGCTGAGGGTAAAGGTGATGGACTGGCCAAGCATGTCCCCAGGCCTGAACCCTATTGAGCATCTGTGGGGCATCCTCAAATGGAAGGTGGAAGAGTGCAAGGTCTCTAACATCCACCAGCTCTGTGATGTCATAATGGGGGAGTGGAAGAGGACTCCAGTGGCAACATGTGAAGCTTTGGTGAACTCCATGCCCAAGAGGATTAAGGCAGTGCTGGAAAATAATGGTGGCCACACAAAATATTGACACTTTGGCCCAATTTGAACATTTTAACTTAGGGGTTTATTCACTTTTGTTGCCAGCGGCTTAGACATAAATGGCTGTGTGTTGAGTTATCTTGAAGGGACAGCAAATTTACACTGTTATACAAGCTGTACACTCACTACTTTACATTGTAGCAAAGTGTCATTTCTTCAGTGTTGTCACATGAAAAGATATAATAAAATATTTACAAAAATGTGAGTATATATATATATATATATTGTATATATACAGTATACAGTGGTGTGAAAAGTATTTGCCTCCTCCTGTTTTTTTTTTTGCTTGAGATGCGCGCACCCGCTGATTGGCTAGAGGGGGAGCCAATCAGCGGGTCCAGTGGACGCCATGTCTGCCGGGCACCCGCGATTGCTCCCCATGGAGACAGAATGGCCTCCTATTTAGGAAGACAGGTATCTGTGTTAATCCAGTGAATACAACCCCAACACAGCTAGAAAGCATCCTCTAGACACATTTAACCCTTTGATCGCCCCTGGTGTTAACCCCTTCCCTGCCAGTGTCATTAGTAAAGTAACAATGCATATTTAAAGCAATGATTACTGTATTAATGTCACTGGTCCCCCCAAAAGTAGCAAAAGTTATCTGTCCAGCGCAATTTTGCAGTCCCGCTAAAAATTGCTGATCGCCACCATTACTAGTAAAAAAATATATAAATAACAATGACATAAATCTTTCCCCTAGTTTGTAGACACGGTAACTTTTGCGCAAACCTATCAATATACACTTATTCAAAATTTTTTTCAAAAAATATGTAGCAGAATACATATTGACCTATAATGATGAAAAGAATTTTGATATTTTAGATTTTTTTTTTCTGGGTATTTATTCACCACTGGGTGTTTTATTTTTTGCGATATAAGTAAAAAAAAAAAAAAAAAAAAGAAGATTTTGAAAAAAAACCCCAATATTTTCTACTTTCTGTTTTTAAAGAAATCCAATAAAATCAAATTTCATCATAAATTTAGGCCGGAATGTATTTTGCTACATGTCTTTGGTAAAATCCTGATAAGTGTATGATAATAGGTTTCTGTGAAAGCTATAGAGCCTACAAGCTAGGCTACGTATCATTGAAAATTGATCAATCCTGATGTACTGACTACCTTTTTCATTTCTTGAGGCCCTAACATGTCAGGACAGTACAAATACCACCAAATGACCCCTTTTTGTAAAGATGACAGTACAAGGTATTTAGTAAGAGGCATAGTGAATTTATTGAAGTTGCAATTTTTTGCCCACAATAGTTTGGATGATAAAGATTTTTTTTCCCCCACAAAATTGTTGTATTAACAAGATATTTCATACACATGGCATAGATAAACTTGCAATTACACCCCAAAATATACTCTGCTACTCCTCCTGAGTATGGCAATACTACATGTGTGAGACTATTCCACAGCCTGGCCAACATCAAAGTAGCACCGTCAGGAGTTCTAAAGGCATAAATTACACATTTCATTTCCTGAGTACCTATCACATTTTGAAGGCCCTGGAGCACCAGGACAATAGACTTACCCACAAAATGACCCCATTTTAGAAAGATAACGCCCTAATGTATATTCTACAAGGCATAATGAGTCTTTTTAACATGTCATTTTTTTCACAATTTTTTGGAAAATGTGGAAAGAAAATGAGAACTTA
Organism: Pelophylax lessonae; assembly: GCF_965119305.1. Classification (NCBI taxonomy): domain Eukaryota; kingdom Metazoa; phylum Chordata; class Amphibia; order Anura; family Ranidae; genus Pelophylax; species Pelophylax lessonae. The sequence continues at coordinate 356,215,421 of NC_138768.1, forward strand.
TATCTTTTTACACAAAGTTGTCAATTTATAAGATATTTCTAACACATAGCATGTACATAGCAAAAATTACACCCCCAAATACATTCTGCTACTCATCCTGAGTATGGCGATACCACATGTGTGAGACTTTTCCACAGCCTAGCCACATACAGAGGCCCAACATCCAAGTAGCACCATCAGGTGTTCTAGTAGCATAAAATACACATTTCATTTCCTGAGTACCTATCACATTTTGAAGGCCCTAGATATTTTTTAAGCCATGTGGACAGGTGTGCGCTGATGATTCCTGGGGCAGATGTGACAGATGTTGATCATTGGGACGTGGCAGATGTTCACTGGGACAGATGTGGCAGATGTTCACTGGGACAGATGTGGCAGATGTTCACTGGGACAGATGTGGCAGATGTTCACTGGGACAGATGTAGCATATCACAGACAGATGTGGCAGATCATGACCAGATGTGGCAGATGATTACAGACAGATGTGGCAGATTATTACAGATGTGGCAGATGATTATGGGCAGATGTGGCAGATGATCACGGACAGATGTGGCAGATGATCATGGTCAGATGTGGCATATGTTTACAGACAGATGTGGCAGATGATTAAAAACAGATGTGGCAGATGATTACTGACAGATGTGGCAGATGATGTGCGCCTGATGATTACAGACAGATGTGGCAGATAATCACTAACAGATGTGGCAGATGATGTGCACCAGATGATCATGAACAGATGTGGCAGAATATCACAGACAGATGTGGCAGAGGATTACAAACATATCTGGCAGATGATCACAGACAGATGTGGCAGATGATCATGGAGAGATGTGGCAGATGATCACAGACAGACATGGTAGATGATGTGCACCACATGTTTGCCAGATGATCATGGACAGATGTGCCAAATGATCATGGACAGATGTGCCAGATGTTTACAGACAGATGTGCCATGATCACGGACAGATGGGGCAGATGATCACAGACAGATATGGCAGATGATCATGGACAAATGTGCCAGATGTTTACAGGGACAGATCATTTTACTGGGACAGATGTGTGACAGGTGTTTTCACTGTGTTGGGGACACTTTTTTGGGGACACTAGCTGGGTGATCAGTGAGTAAAAAGCAGTAAAAGTGCTGTAAACGTACTGTTTCCCGGCTGGCAGCACAGATCTGCTCTCTTTCTCCTCCCTGACAGGCTCTGTGTGAGGAGAAGCAGAGCCAAATGCCATTACAATGGCTGGGTTTATATTACATGACAGCTGTGATTGGACACAGCTGTCATGTTATCATGAGGGAAAATCACAGAGCCTTCCTTCTGAGCTGTGTCTGGGGAACACAGGAACACCAGGATCCTGAAACTGCCCAAGCAAGCGGCCGCACAATCTCCCTCCTTCTTAAGGACGTTTAGGAACGTCCACTCAGAAGGAGGAAGCACCCAGCCGTATATGTGCAGTGGCCGGGTGGTAGGAGGTTAAGTGGTTAAATGATTCAGACCATCAAATACATTTCAATATTACACAAAGATAATCCGAGTAAATACAAAATGCCTTTTTTTTAAATTAGGATTTCCTTTATTAAGGGAAAAAACTATCAAAACCTGCCTGGCCCTATGTGAAAAAGTAATTGCCCCTAAACCTAATAACTGGATGTGCTATCCTTGGCAGAAACACTTGCAATCAAGCATTTGTGATAACTGGCAATGAGTCTTTCACTTTGCTGTGGAGGAATATTTGCCCACTCTTCTTTGCAGAATTGTTTTAATTCAGCCTTGGAGGGTTTGGAGGGCCTGTTTAGGGTCATGCCACAGCGTCTCAATTGGATTTAAGTCTGGACTTTGACTATGCCACACCAAAACCTTAATTTAGTTTTTTCTTTGAGCCATTCAGAGGTGAGCTTGCCGGTGTTTTTTGGATTATTGTCCTGCTGCATAACCCAAGTGTGCTTGAGCTTGAGGTCATGAACTGATGGCCAGACATTCTCCTTCAGAATTTTCTGGTAGAGCATAGAATTCATGGTTCCATTAATTATGGCAAGTCGCCAAATTCCTGAAGCTGCAAAGCAGCCCCAGACCATCACACTACCACCACCATGTTTTATTGTTGGTATGAAGTTCTTTCTTTTCGTACATCATGGGACACAGAGCCATAAATCATAACATATGGGTTATATAGCTTTTGTGGAAGTTTTATTAATATTTATGTGGACATTTCTTTATGATGTATTTTTAGTTAAATTGCCATTATGTCTCCCAGTGTCAGTTTACTGGTAATCGCTATACACAGTGAATATTGCTTTAACTGGCATTGAGGAAAGACCTGTGGATGTGGAAACCTTCCAATAGATGGGATTGCAAGCTACTTGTACCCGGTCTATGTCAACGCAAGGAAAACTCCATCGCACAAATATATATCAGCCACCCGGGGCCCCGCATTTACTGCGGAGATATGTTTGTGATGTGGAATTCTTACTTAATATCTGCTCTTTACCAGGAATAATGGCTGGCATCTTTCTGTCATATTTGATCCATATGATTTAAATACTGCTGCTATTGTCTTTTGCAGATATAATAAAGTCCCATTCACAGGCACAATAGCATGATCACTATCAAATATGGTTTTTATGAACTATATTATATAGGATGCACTCTTACCAGGTTATGATGAGTGCATGCTTGTGAATTAGCGTGGTCGAGTCCATGAGAAATCATGTAGCAGCCATGTTTCTTTGTTCACTTGGCAGTTGGGAGTCTCTGCATACGGCCATGTTTATACATAAGCATTTACTTCTCTTTTCTATTGTACTTTTGAATGTATACATGTCTGGGATTGGTGGTCTTGAAGCCACCCCCTTCCTTTTGTTCACTTGCTGTAAATAAACCTAGCTCTGTGTAACGCTCCTGCGTTTTATGTATAATGTGGATTTACAGCTGCAGAAATATTCCACTTCAGTAGTCATGTAGAGAAACGCTGAGACACCAATCCCAACTCCCAAGACTCATCATGTGTGGATAGTCTCAATTCAGCAAGTAAATACACACACTCAATAAGATGTTCCTAGAGTGACTTATATGTATAGTAATATAGTGATGATAGGCTGAAGAGACAGGTTGGGTAGAGATGGTAGATGACAGACACTTGAAAGGAATGTTCTTGAGAGTAAGATAGTAGCAGATGGGATGCAGATAGGTTTAGCAATCATGTATGGTAGCAGATGATAGAGTAGCAGGTGAACATACAGGATAGACCAACCCAGTGCAAGAGCAGATGGTATTAGGCTCAAGAGCTAGCAATCTTAGTTAGTGCAGATGTAGTAATAGTCCTTAGTATGCAGATCTAGATAGTGTAAGCTTTAGTATGAAGGTTATAGAGGTTTCCCCTGTGGGGTACTTATCACTAGTAGCAATGTAGTAGAGGAGAGGTTCGGCAAGAGCGGATGATCCGGTAACGGGATACAGGGATCAGCAGCGTGGTTCCGATAGCGAGGTATGCTTGCAAGCATGAGAGCTTCAAGGCAGATTATGCGGCGACACAAGACAAGGTAAGCATCAAGGCACATCTAGGCACACAGCAGGTTGAACGAACACATGTGAGTGAAAGCTGGTGATTTAAATAGCTGTTCAGTCCGGCGCCTCATGATGATGTCAGCACTCTTAAAGGGAAACACACCTATATGTGCTTCATCTATCTAGGTAGGTGGAACGCACCCGGAAATGATGTGATAGGAGGCACTGAGAGTGCCAGAACCTTACAGTACCCCCCCCCGTAAGGCCGGCTCCGGAAGGCCTCTAAGGCTGGTTGTCGATATAAGAATCGGAAAAAGCTGGTTGCCGATGTGAGAATCGGAAAAGACTGGTTGCCGATACGAGAATCGGATAACACTGGTTGCCGATACGAGAATCGGATAATACTGGTTGCCGATACGAGAATCGGATAAGACTGGTTGCCGATACGAGAATCGGATAAGACTGGTTGCCGATACGAGAATCGGATAAGACTGGTTGCCGATACGAGAATCGGATAAGACTGGTTGCCGATACGAGAATCGGATCAGGTTGGTAGCCGATGTGAGAATCGGATCACTTGTTGCCGATATGAAAATCGGATCAGGTTGGTAACCGATGTGAGAATCGGATCACTTGTTGCCGATATGAAAATCGGATCAGGTTGGTAATCGATGTGAGAATCGGATCACTTGTTGCCGATATGAAAATCGGATCAGGTTGGTAACCGATGTGAGAATCGGATCACTTGTTGCCGATATGAGAATTGGATCACTTGTTGCCGATTTGAAAATCGGATCAGGTTGGTAACCGATGTGAGAATCGGATCACTTGTTGTTAGGGTATCTGCTACATGAACCCGTCACTAGAATCGGACGCATAACCATCCGAAGTAGTCATAGCAACCAATGCTTCTTCAAACATCCTCAGATCCTTCCTACATACCACCGTGCCATTAGAAGCGCGTACGCAGTCAGGTGCAAGAATCTCAATGTTTTCATTGGAAGCTATAAATGTGCTTGCAAAAATAGGAGTATCTATACCAACATCTGCCAATTTCTGGGTGTCCTTTTCTGATATAGAACGGGGACAGGGCTGGCAACAGCCTTGGTAATTTCCAGGCTGTTTTTCAGGGAAGACAGTTCGGATTCGCCTGGCCTCCATTGGGAGAGCCTTAGGCCTATGGGGTCGGGTTGGGCAGGATGTAATGAAATGTCCCCCTTCTCCACAATAAAAACAAAGGCCACAGATTCTCCTGTGATCTTTTTTTTTTGTAAGGACAACTTAGTATGTACGGCACCAATCTCCATAGGCTCCTCATCCATCTCTGTAGGATCAGGGTTCAAATGAGATGTGTCAGAGTGACAAGGCTGACTGTTTAAGGCAGGCTTGTACCATGACCAGGCAGGATCACCATATTCATTTGGTTTTCTTTTTTCCCTAGGTACCCGGGGTCTGCGGTTACCTGGAGCAGGTTTAGGAGTAGATTTTTGGGAGGGGAGACACTGGGAGTGCATTGCAATTGCAAATGACTCCCAATTGTCTAGGATCGGACTTTTTTCTTGCAGTTTCTGGTATGCCCATGTTTTCATTTTGCCAGAAAGCAAATTAATGGCAGCATGAACTTTAATAAAGTCATTATGATAGGTCCTGGGCTTAAGGATAAATAGGAGCTCACAATCCATCCGAAAAAAAAGAAAAGAGGAACGGGAACCATCAAACCTGTCTGGTAGAAAGACAAGGGGTTCTGGGGGTTGAGCAGCAGTAGGCTGTGTCAGTCTGGCCACCTGCTGCATCAGAGCCTGATTGTCTTCTTTTAATTCAGTAAGTGCGTGTATTAACGCAGTTACTAGTTGTGTTAACTGTGTCACCTGAGTGGTCATTTCTGCTGAATCCATTTTATCTGGTTCGTTCAATCTGTAACGCTCCTGCGTTTTATGTATAATGTGGATTTACAGCTGCAGAAATATTCCACTTCAGTAGTCATGTAGAGAAACGCTGAGACACCAATCCCAGCTCCCAAGACTCATCATGTGTGGATAGTCTCAATTCAGCAAGTAAATACACACACTCAATAAGATGTTCCTAGAGTGACTTATATGTATAGTAATATAGTGATGATAGGCTGAAGAGACAGGTTGGGTAGAGATGGTAGATGACAGACACTTGAAAGGAATGTTCTTGAGAGTAAGATAGTAGCAGATGGGATGCAGATAGGTTTAGCAATCATGTATGGTAGCAGATGATAGAGTAGCAGGTGAACATACAGGATAGACCAACCCAGTGCAAGAGCAGATGGTATTAGGCTCAAGAGCTAGCAATCTTAGTTAGTGCAGATGTAGTAATAGTCCTTAGTATGCAGATCTAGATAGTGTAAGCTTTAGTATGAAGGTTATAGAGGTTTCCCCTGTGGGGTACTTATCACTAGTAGCAATGTAGTAGAGGAGAGGTTCGGCAAGAGCGGATGATCCGGTAACGGGATACAGGGATCAGCAGCGTGGTTCCGATAGCGAGGTATGCTTGCAAGCATGAGAGCTTCAAGGCAGATTATGCGGCGACACAAGACAAGGTAAGCATCAAGGCACATCTAGGCACACAGCAGGTTGAACGAACACATGTGAGTGAAAGCTGGTGATTTAAATAGCTGTTCAGTCCGGCGCCTCATGATGATGTCAGCACACTTAAAGGGAAACACACCTATATGTGCTTCATCTATCTAGGTAGATGGAACGCACCCGGAAATGATGTGATAGGAGGCACTGAGAGTGCCAGAACCTTACACTCTGCTCTGAAGGAGACACTCACACACACACACACAGAGACCCTTCAGTTGGCAACGAATATGATACAGCGTGCGTCTGTTTCGTTCTTGTCACTGAGTGCGATGGGATAACATTATACAAAAGAGCTGTACATTGTACTTTTCAGTACAAGGGATTAATGGCGTTTGGTACATATTAATATCCACAAGTGCGCTTTTTAGCACAGCAAAGTTTTTTTAGCGCACTGAGCGAATTTCTATGCTCCAAACACCATTAATTTCCACAACAATAGCCACCTATAGGTGAAGGACACTGGCAATTAATCAGAATTGATGACCCCCTATATAACCCCTCCCACACAGGAAGTACCTCAGTTTTCTCACCAGTGTCTAAAGGTGAAGGTCGCTGTGGAGAGTTGCTCCACATGTTTGTTATGTTTTAAAGGAGAAGAAAGAAGATTATGCTTCATACCCAGATCAAAGATCACTGGATATAAGGGGTTAGCTATCAGATCCATCTAAAACAGTCAATGGACAAAAAGATGGTACCTGAGCCTCGGAGAGCAGATACAAGGTTTTGCCTGTAACACTGTCCTTTATAGGTGCTGGACCCTGGGATCCGGACCCTTGGAATATCAAACCCCAGAGGCGCTCCATGCAGGATGCTCTACAGGTCCAAGGCCATGACCCCTCTTATATAGGGGACCCAGTTTTTGAAGGTCTCCAAGACAAAGCTCCCCGTGATGGGTGAAGATTGGATTCTTGCTTATAACAGATTCCTGCAGGGGGAGTGGTGAGTCCATTTTAATATTTACACAGCAAACAAAAATTAAAGGTAAAGATTGCAAGCTGCAAATATTGTATGCACTGTTCCCTTTAATAAGATTACAGAGGCTTGTGCCAAGTGTGTTTCTGCCTATATTTGCATCTATTGTAGCAGGTTTATACAAAGTATGTTTAAAGCATGAAGTTATTATACTGTTTCTTACCCTGAGCTGATCACTTCAATAGTATCAGCTTTGACAAACAAAATTAAGCCTAAGCTGCTCTCACCACATTTGTTTGTTGTGTTCGCCCTGACGCATAAGCGCCCACATGTTCGTCTCTGCCTTGATCACGTGTCTATGGCGTAGGCCTATTCACGCGTGTGGGAATCTTCACCTTAAAGTACAGGCGTGCGCTGCGTGTTGGGCACACCACACATGCATAAAAGGGCACGCTCTGCAAAGAACTGTTTCCAACACACTAGTCTCTGTCACAGGCTGAAAGGGACACAGAGCAGCAGCAGCAGCAGCTGGGTTGCGTGGGCCACTGTGGGTTTATGGTACTGGCACAAACAGGTCCTGTATCTGGTGATAATCAGTGCTGTGTGCATTAGGCTGTATAAGATTAGCACAAGCCTTGAGTACACTTAAAATTTAGTATCTTAAGTTTGTCTTGCTATAAAGCAATGTATGCCCAAAAAAGGGCTGGAGGGAGCAAAGATGGAAAAGGCACTATGATGCCACCATCAGGCCATGAAGGTCCTAGCCGTGCTTCCACTGTGTCTACATCTCCTGAGAAGCAAGAGGCATCTGACCAATCTGAGCCATTACGGTTGTCAGGCATAGTAGCTACTCCCTGTACTTCTGCCACAGCCTATGGCTAAGGATGATTTTATTTTAGCCAGCCTGGAGGGTATGATTGCAGCACCACATGGAGGAAAGAAACGGGAAATATCCCCCTCTCCTGAGCCACCCCCTGAATCAGTTCAGGATTGGGCAGAGGATGTGGAAAATGTAGCTGATGGTGACCCCCATGGAAGGTCAAGCTGAAGTTTCCACTTCTGGGGAGTCAGAGGAGTCTCTATCAGCCTCTCAATCCCAGACATTATTTATTCAGTCTCTTACTGAGATGGTCCGGTCTGGATATAAATTTCCTCCCCTAAAATTAAGCCTCTTTTTCCTCTCTAGGCTCATTGCGCCCTTCTCAGAGTCCTCGGACATTTCCCGTACATCCGCTCTTAGAGTAAGAAGTGTGTAATAATTGGGATCATCCTGATAGGATTTTTGTTCCTTCTAAAAGGTTTTCATTGTTATATCCTATGGAGGAAAAGCTTACTAAGAAATGGAAAGTTCCCTCTGTGGATGCGGCCATTCCTTCGGTTAACAAAAGTTTAACTTGTCCTGTGGATAATGCCCAGGTGTTTAAAGATCAGTTTCTGGTCCAATCACGGGCTTTTAAAGCCCAGTTCCTGTTCCATTGCATTTTGGTCGGTTCTGGTTGCCGAATTCCTAACTTTTACCGCAAAAAGTTCAGAATTCAGCCGAATTTCCAGCAGCCAATGTTCGGGTCGAACCGATGGTCGACCCGAACCGTTCGATCATCCCTACTGGTCAGTGGAATTACCATGTAAAAGATTATTGGCTAGCTTCCCCTTTCAGGGAGAAAACATTTTTGGTGATGATTAGTGATGAGCCAAAACCCCCCCCCCCCCGGTTCGGTTCGCACCAGAACATCGCAAACAGAGGAAAAGTTTGTTCGAATATTCGAATACACAAACCCTATTGAAGTCTATGGGATTCGAACCTCAAAAATCAAACAGCCTCATTTTGAAGGCTTGAATTAAAGTTATTGCCCCAAAAAGTGTATGAGGGTCTGGGTACTGACCTGGGGAACATGTGCCAATGAAAAAAAGTTTTTAAAAATTATCATTTTTAAATGAGCAGTGATTTACTGATTTTAATGAGGCTTAAAGTGAAACTATAAAAATGAAAAATTCCTTTAAATATCGTGCCTGGGGGGTCCCCTAAGTGTGCCTGTAAAGTAGTGCATCTCTCCGATTTATGTAGCCTGCTGCAGCAATACTGACATTTCTAAAGCAAAAAATGTCATATACAAATATACATACAAATTTCAAATCAAATATACTTGTCATACAGGTGCAGAAAAATTGGGCCTTGGTTTTTGGTGGTGCCTGAACACCGTAACCCCTCACAGTTACTCTTGCTGGGCACAGGGACAGGCCCTGCCATTAGAAATTAGATACGGAATTGAAATCGCATGAACTTGTCAGACATGTGCAGAAAAATTGGGCCTTGGCTGTTGATGGTGCCTGAACACCGTAACACCTCACAGTTACTCTTGCTGGGTGCAGGAATTGGACCTGCTGGTAAGAGTCCCATTGAAATTTGAAATTGCATGTGCTATACAGGTGCCAAAAATTGGGCCTTTGCTGTTGGTGGTGCCTGAACACCGTAACCAAGCCCTCGCAGATACTCTTGCTGGGTGCAGGAACAGGACCGGTGTAACGCTCCTGCGTTTTCTGAACAATGTGGATTTGCAGCTGCAGAAATACTCCACTCAGTAGTCATGTAGAGAAACGCTGAGATACCAATCCCAACTCCCAAGACTCATCACTGTGGATAGTCTCTGATTCAGCATACAAATATACACACTCAATAAGATGTTCCTGGAGTGATCTATGTATATAGTAGTATAGTGGTGATAGGCTGAAGAGACAGGTTTAAGTAGAGACAATAGTTGACAGACACTTGAGAGGAATGTTCTTGAGAATGAGATGGTAACAGGTAGGATGCAGATAGGTTAGCAATCATGTATGGTAGTAGATGATAGGATAGCAGATGACATACAGGAGAGACTAACCCAGTGCAAGGATAGATGTTAGTAGGCTCAAGAGCTAGCAATCTAGATAGTGCAGATGATAGTAACAGTCCTTAGTATGCAGAGCTAGATAGTGTAAGCTTTAGTATGAAGGTTTATGGAGGATTCTCCTGCGGGGTACTTATCACTAGTAGCAAGCAGTAGTAGAGAGGTTCGGTATGAGCGGGTGATCCGGTAGCGGGATACAGGGATCAGCAGCGAGGTTCCGACAGCGAGGTATGCTTGCAAGCATGTGAGCTTCAAGGCAGGTTATGCGGCGTTGAACGAACAATCTTAGTGAGACCGCCGGCGGTTGAAATAGCCGCTCCTGCGGCGCTCAATGATGACAGCATCGGTCTTAAAGGTGTATGCGCACCTTACCAAAAGAGAATGGTGGGGCGCATACACTAAGGAAAGTGGAATTAGGGTACCAAAGGTACCAGAACATTACAGTACCCCCCCCCCCTTAAGGCCGGCTCCTGAAGGCCTCTGGAGCTGTTTTTTCCGGGTATTTCGCGTGAAAATTGCGAATTAGTCTAGGGGCATGTATGTCAGAGGTATTTAGCCAGGTGTCGTCTTGGGGCCCATAGTTCTTCCATCGGACTAGATATTGGAGTCTTCTTCTGTGGATACGAGAATCCAGAATCTCTTTTATCTCATATTCTTCTCCACCTTCAACTTGTACAGGAGGTGGAGGTGGGATAGTAGGCCTTATTCCTTGGTCAGGAACATGGGGCTTCAGTAGCGACACATGGAAGATGGGATGTATTTTGAGGTCTGTTGGTAATGTGAGCTGTACTGCAGCTTTTCCAATAAGTTTCCTGATTGGGAAAGGTCCCAAGAACAGAGGCCCAAGCTTTTTGCTAGGGATCTTTAATCTTAAGTTTTTTGTTGAGAGCCAAACGAGGTCCCCAATAGCATACTGAGGAGAAGGTCTTCTACGAAGATCATAGTACTTCTTTTGTTGACTATGAGCGTGTGAGATGGTAGTATTAAGTAAACCCAGAGAGTCCTTTATTTGGGTAAGATAGTCTGAGGCTACTGGGTTATTTGAAGGAAGGATGCGTGGTGGAAGAATAGTGGGATGAAACCCATAGTTCAAGTAGAACGGACTCTGTTTGGTCGTACTGTGGGTTGCGTTGTTGTAGGCAAATTCTGCCAGAGGGAGGAGATCCACCCAATCATCCTGTTGGTATGATGTGTAACAACGTAAATATTGCTCGATGCACTGGTTGACTCTTTCAGTCTGTCCGTTGGTCTGAGGATGGTAGGGAGAAGTGAGCTTCCGCTCAATTCGTAGTATGTGACATAGTTCTTGCCAGAACTTGGAGATGAATTGCGATCCACGGTCAGACAAAAGAGTTTTCGGAATACCATGTAACTTAAAGACATGTTTCATCAGTAGTTCCTCTGTTTGTTTGGACGAAGGTAGTCTGCGAATAGCAACGAAATGTGCCATTTTTGTCAGATGGACTGACACCAAGATGGTATTAAATCCTTTGGAAGGAGGTAGTTCTACTATAAAGTCCAAGGACACAACTTCCCATGGAGTCTGGGGTATTGGTAGACTGCATAGTAGACCGGATGGTTTTGTAGTGTCTATTTTGGACCTGGCACAGACGTTGCATGAAGAGACGAATTTCTGTATAGATGTCTTCATGTCAGGCCACCAGAACTGCCTGGTAAGCAAATTAAGAGTCTTTGTCATACCCATATGTCCTGCCATAGGCACATCATGCGACAATTCCAAGATCTTGTCACATGATGGGGGTATGTAAAGTTTGTCGTTGTAGTAGAGGAAGCCTTCTGCATCAGTACTTAGTTGTGGTGGGGGTGAATCCAAACTTATACTGTGCAGAACCTCTTCCTTCAAGGAACGGACAACCCCAATAATACGCTTGTAGGGTATTATAGGAACGGAAGGGATTTCAAAGTAATTATCTTCAGTTAGTCGTGATAGCGCATCCGCTTTTTTATTCTTGTCTGCAGGTGTATAGGTCACTAGAAAGTTAAACCTTAGGAAGAATAGTGACCATCGTACCTGCCGGTGGGAGAGGGTTTTGTTAGTCTGAAGATATGGAAGATTTTTATGATCTGTATATATGAGTATTGGTAATCGGGTGCCTTCAAGTAGATGTCGCCAATTCTCCAGAGCCAGTTTTATAGCAAGCAGTTCCTTTTCACCCACTGGGTAATTTACCTCTGGACTGCTTAAAGATTTAGAGAAGAAGGCGACTGGATGGAGTGGTGAAGTGTGAGTTGGTCGTTGGGAGAGTATTGCTCCTACTGCCATGTTTGACGCATCTACTTCCAGAATGTATTGGAGGGATGGGTCTGGATGGCGTAGTATGGGAGCAGAGGTAAAACTTGCCTTTAACAAGTGAAAAGCTTCATTTGCTTCATCTGACCATTTGAATGGTCTCTTAATACTCGTGAGTTGTGTGAGGGGTCTCACAATGGCAGAGAAGTTCTTGATGAACTTCCTATAGAAGTTTGAAAATCCAAGGAATCGCTGTAGTGCTTTGCGGGTGGTTGGTATAGGCCAATCCTGAATACAGGATATCTTACTCATATCCATCTTGATTCCTGTTTTAGATATGATGTATCCTAGGAATAGTACTTCTTCTTTATGAAATAAGCATTTTTTTTAGTTTCACGTATAGGTTGTGTGCAAGCAATCTGGATAACACAAGTCTTACATGTTTTATATGTTCAGACAAGGATAGTGAATAAATAAGTATATCGTCCAGATATACCACAACACAGACATCAAGTAAGTCTCTAAAGATATCGTTTATAAATCGTTGGAAGGCTGCGGGAGCGTTACATAGCCCGAATGGCATTACAAGATATTCGAACAAACCGTATCTGGTTCTGAATGCTGTCTTCCACTCATCTCCATCACGGATTCAGATTAGATTGTATGCCCCTTTCAGGTCCAATTTTGAAAAATAGGTAGCTCCACGCACTTGCTCAATGAGCTCAGCGATAAGCGGTAGAGGATAGCGATCTTTTATTGTAATGGCGTTCAATTGCCTATAGTTGATAATAGGCCTGAGACTTGAGTCCTTATTGCGGACAAAAAAGAGTCCTGCTGCTGTGGAAGAAGTGGAAGGTCTAATAAAACCTTTTGTCAAATTCTCATCCAAGTATTCCTTGAGATGGGAAAGTTCATCCTGCGAAAGAGGATAAACATGACCAAACGGCAATTTGCTATTTGGGAGTAGATCAATAGTACAATCATAATCCCTATGGGGAGGCAGTACTTGAGCATTTTTCTCAAGAAAAACCTCGGACAGATCCTGATAGCATAGTGGTGCAATCTCATCTGACACCACAGACAGGATCTTTCCATAAGACGGGAGGTTACACGTACCCTCGCAATAGCAAGAGAGGAAGGCCAGGGTCCGTTTCTTCCAATCTATGGTTGGTTGATGTGTGTGTAACCAGGGAAGTCCCAAAACAATGGGAAAGTGGGGTGAAGGTATTAGGTCGAAGGTGGTGGTCTCCATATGAGACTCGTTAGTGGTGACTAGGAGTGCTTGTGTCTGATCAGTGATCGGGCCAGAAAATAAAGGAATACCGTTAATAAGACTCACTGAGACAGGTTTAGGTTTAGAAATAATAGGGACTTTATTTAAAACAGCAAAACGTATGTCGATATAATTTCCACAAGATCCTTTGTCGATCATGGCCTTAGTAGTAATCCTGGTCTGGTCCCACTGCAATGTCAAGCGAACAAAAAGGTAAGGGTTAGTAATTGAAGTTGTGAATCCCCCTAGGAGGACATATGAACACTCACCCTTTTTTTTGTAGACAAGGGGACAGACGTTTATCATGTGATCCGGGGATGCACAGTACAAGCAGAGATTACTAGATCGTCTCCTGGCTCTTTCAGTAGTTGATAGAGGTGGGCGTATGGTTCCTACCTCCATAGGAGTAGGGTCAACGGCCGAAATCCGAGAAGAACTGGATAATGGCATTCCCATTTTTTCAGCCTTTCTTTCTCGTAGCCTTCTATCTATGGTGATACTGAGTTGTATCAAAGCATCCAGGGTTTTCGGCAAATCCGCTCAGGCGAGCTAGTCTTTAACGGCCTCTGATAGGCCAAGTCTAAATTGAGTTCTCAGAGATGCATCATTCCACCCTGAATCAAGGGTCCATCTCTTGAACTCCGCCACAAAGTCTTCCACAGGTCTCCTACCTTGTTTTAAGGACCTCAATTGAAGATCGGCAGTACTCTGCCTATTGGGGTCATCATATAGACTAGCAAGTTTCGCTAGAAATAAAGCGTAGGAGTTGAGAAGCTGATCGTTTTTCTCAAAGAGAGAGTCTGCCCAGGCCCGTGGATCACCTGTTAGGTAAGAAATAATAGTGCAAACCTTGATATGATCAGTAAGGTAGGTACGAGGTTTTAGCAAGAAAAGTAACTCACATGCGTTTTTGAATTCACAAAATTTTTTGCGATCGCCTGTAAATACTAAAGGAGGATTTATTTTGGGTTCAGGGTGCTGAGCAGCGGCAAGTTGTGACAGCCTGGTTACCTGCTGCGTCAGAGCCTGATTGTCTTCTTTTAATTCAGTAAGTGCGTGTATTAACGCAGTTACTTGTTGTTTTAATTGTGTCACCTGAGTGGTTAATTCTGCTGAATCCATTTTAAGGTTCGTTCAATCTGTAACGCTCCTGCGTTTTCTGAACAATGTGGATTTGCAGCTGCAGAAATACTCCACTCAGTAGTCATGTAGAGAAACGCTGAGATACCAATCCCAACTCCCAAGACTCATCACTGTGGATAGTCTCTGATTCAGCATACAAATATACACACTCAATAAGATGTTCCTGGAGTGATCTATGTATACAGTAGTATAGTGGTGATAGGCTGAAGAGACAGGTTTAAGTAGAGACAATAGTTGACAGACACTTGAGAGGAATGTTCTTGAGAATGAGATGGTAACAGGTAGGATGCAGATAGGATAGCAATCATGTATGGTAGTAGATGATAGGATAGCAGATGACATACAGGAGAGACTAACCCAGTGCAAGGATATATGTTAGTAGGCTCAAGAGCTAGCAATCTAGATAGTGCAGATGATAGTAACAGTCCTTAGTATGCAGAGCTAGATAGTGTAAGCTTTAGTATGAAGGTTTATGGAGGATTCTCCTGCGGGGTACTTATCACTAGTAGCAAGCAGTAGTAGAGAGGTTCGGTATGAGCGGGTGATCCGGTAGCGGGATACAGGGATCAGCAGCGAGGTTCCGACAGCGAGGTATGCTTGCAAGCATGTGAGCTTCAAGGCAGGTTATGCGGCGTTGAACGAACAATCTTAGTGAGACCGCTGGCGGTTGAAATAGCCGCTCCTGCGGCGCTCAATGATGACAGCATCGGTCTTAAAGGTGTATGCGCACCTTACCAAAAGAGAATGGTGGGGCGCATACACTAAGGAAAGTGGAATTAGGGTACCAAAGGTACCAGAACATTACAACTGGCTGGTAAGAATTCCATACACATTTGAAATAGCATGTGCTACACAGGTGCCAAAATTGGGCCTTTGTTGTTGGTGGTGCCTGAACACTATAACCAAGCCCTCGCAGATACTCTTGCTGGGTGCAGCAACGGGACCTGCTGTTAAGAATTCCATACAAATTTGAAATTGCATGTGCTATACAGGTGCCAAAAATTGGGCCTTTGCTGTTGGTGGTGCCTGAACACCATAACCAAGCCCTCGCAGATACTCTTGCTGGGTGCAGCAACAGGACCTGCTGTTAAGAATTCCATACAAATTTGAAATTGCATGAGCAATACAGGTGCCAAAAATTGGGCCTTTGCTGTTGGTGGTGCCTAAACACCGTAACCAAGCCGTCGCAGTTACTCTTGCTGGGTGCAGGAACGGGACCTGCTGGTAAGAGTTCCATACAAATTTGAAATTGCATGAGCAATACAGGTGCCAAAAATTGGGCCTTTGCGGTTGGTGGTGCCTGAACACCGTAACCAAGCCCTCGCAGATACTCTTGCTGGGTGCAGGAACGGAAGCTGCTGGTAAGAATTCCATACAAATTTGAAATTGCATGAGCTATACAGGTGCCAAAATTTGGGCCGTTGCTGTTGGTGGTGCCTGAACACCGTAACCAAGCCCTCGCAGTTACTCTTGCTAGGTGCAGGAACGGGACCTGCTGATAAGAATTCCATACAAATTTGAAATTGTATGTGCTATACAGGTGCCAAAAATTGGGCCTTTCCTGTTGGTGGTGCCTGAACACTGTAACCAAGCCCTCACAGATACTCTTGCTGGGTGCAGGAACAGGACCTGCTGTTAAAAATTCCATACAAATTTGAAATTGCATGTGCTACACAGGTGCCAAAAATTGGGCCTTTGCTTTTGGTGGTGCCTAAACACCGTAACCAAGCCCTCGCAGATACTCTTGCTGGGTTCAGCAACAGGACCTGCTGGTAAGAATTACAAACAAATTTGAAATTGCATGTACCTGTCATACAGGTGCAAAAATATTGGGTCTTTGGTGTGGTTGGTGTCTGAACACCGTAACCCCTCACAGTTAGCAGGGCACATGGACAGGGCCTGCTGTTAAAAATTACATTTAAATTGTGTGCACCTGTCATACAAGTGCAGAAAAGTTAGGCCTTGGGGGTTGGTAGTGACCTAAACAAAAAACATTGTTGGAAGCTAGCATAATCAAGGTTGAGGAATAAGGTAGGCAGCATATGCAGTCTTCAAGGGATGGCAGACCCCTAGCAAATTCAATCAGTTACATCAGCATCAGGGGCTTGATAGCTCTTGTTGATCCAGGGCTGGTTTATTTTGATAAAAGTCAGCTGGTCAACAGAGTCTGTGGACAGACGCATTGTTTTGTCCGTCACAAAACCTCCAGCAGCACTGAACGTCTGTTTGGAAAGCACACTGGAAGCAGGACAGGCCAGTGGATTCATTGCATATTGAGCAAGTTCTGGCCGGTGGTCCATCCTCAAGACCCAGTATCCCAGTGGATGTTCAGCTGGAAAGGTCTCCAAGTCTGCTCTTGCGCTTAGATAATTATGCACCATATGATGGAGATGCTGCCGATGGTTGCTTAAACCTAACAGCCCTGGGTGCTGCGGAGGACAAAATAACTGTTTGAAGGCATCGGTCAGCCAGCCGCCTTCTCCACTGTTCCTCCTTTGGCTGAACGATGTCTCAGAAACACGTCCAGAGAATCTTGACCTCCCAGCATCTGGAAAGGTGGTACACTTTTTTTTTCAAGGCCTCCTCAAGATGTTTCATCCTCTGCTCCCTCTGCGAAGGCAGGATGAGCTCTGCAACTTTACCTTTGTAACGTGGATCAAGAGGGGTTGCCAACCAGTAATTATCCCTCTCCATGATAGCACGAATCCTCGGGTCCTTTTGCAGGCTTTGCAGAATCAAGGAGCTCATGCAACATAAGTTGGAGGAGGCATGAGCTTCTGAGTCCTCTGGGTCACTAAGGATGACATTGTCAGCAGGAGCAACCTCTCCCCAACCATGTACAGCTCCTGGGGTTTCTGGGGAATCAAAAACCATCCCTTGATGACTGCTGTATGCTATCCTCTACATCCATGCTGCCAAAGTCCTCCTCCTCCACCTCCTCCTCCTCCTGTGTGTTTTGTGGCCCTGCAGTAATATGTGCATTAAGGGGGCCTTGTGAGGAAAGGAAGTCCTCCTCTTCCTCCTGCTGTTCTGCCTCAAGTGCCCTGTCCATGATTCCACGCAGCGTGTGCTCCAGCAGGTAGACTAGCAGGATAGTGTCACTGATGCATGCATCATCCTGGCTCACCATCCTTGTGGCCTCCTCAAATGGTGACAGGATGATGCATGCATCCTTAATCAAAAGCCACTGGCGTTGCGAAAAAAAGCCAAGCTCCCCTGACCCTGTCCTTGTGCCATACTCACACAGGTACTCATTGATAGCCCTCTGCTGCATGTGCAGCCGCTGCAGCATTGCCAACGTTGAGTTCCACCTGATGGGATGTCACAAATGAGGCAGTTGGTGGGCAGTTTGAATTCCCCTTGAATGTAAGATAAGCGAGCATTGGCATTGAACAAACGGCGAAATTGGCTACAGACTTTTCTTGCCTGTCTCAGGAGATCTTGGAAGCCCGGGTATCTGCTCAAAAAATGTTGCACCACCAGATTCAGAACATGTGCCAAGCATGGAACTTGTGTCAAGTGTCCCTGTCCGGGGGCGGAGAGAAGGTTGGTGCCATTGTCGCATACAACCATTCCTGGCTCAACCTGTCGTCGCGTCAACCATCTCTGAGCCTGCCCCTGCAGAACTGACAGAATCTCTGCACCGGTGTGACTCCTATCCCCTAGACAGACCAACTGAAGCACAGCATGGCATATTTTAGCCTGACTGCTTGCGTAGTCCCTTGAAGAATTAGGGAGCCCTGCCTTTTCAGAGGACAATTGAGCAGAAGAGGACATGTAGGAGGAGAAGGAGGAGGTGGTGGAGTAGCCAGATGTGGCAGAACCAGCACCAGCTTTTTGGAGGCGTGGTGGCAAAACGAGCTGCAACACCGAACCCTGTCCTACATCCTTCCCAGCTGCCAGCAGAGTTACCCAGTGCGTCGTGAAAGAAATATAACGTCCCTTTCCATGCCTGCTGGACCAAGAGTCAGCAGTAATGTGCACCTTCCTGCTGACCAGATGAAGTCTACCAGATGAAAATGGCAGCAACTGTAATGCTAGCAATTTGGCCAAGCTAGCATTAAGACTCTGAGCATGTGGATTGCTAGGACAGTATTTCTTTCTACAGTTCAAATACTGGGGTAGTGAAATTTGCCTGCTGCTCAAATCAAGTGGTGGTGTACTGCTAGCAGATTGGGTGCAAGTCTCTGTGCCACTCATTGCTATACCATCATCCCTCTCAATGCTGGTATTTGAGAAGGAATGAATCACTCACTGGCACTGCACTGTCTGACAAAATGCAAAGAAACAAATCTCTCCCTGCCTGAAACATGTTCCTGGCCCTCCCTACACTGCTAGGAATCTCTCTGCACTGTCTGACAAACTCCATAAAAATCTACTCTCTAACTGCCTCACAATGCGTCCCTCTTCCTGTCTCCTCGCCCGCACAATCACACTACACACTGTGGCTGCACGGGCAGCCTTTATGTAGTCTGGGGCGTGTACTTGGCCCCTGAGCCATGATTTGCTGAAGGCAGCCTGCCTTTAGTCCATTCATGGCAGAGATCAGTTGATTGGCCAAAGCATGAGGTCAGGGTGCATGCTTTGGCCAATCACATAACGTGCTGCATGCGTGGCGCGCTTGCAGTGCATTATGGGAATCTCGATTTTCCCCCGAAGAAGCACATTTGTTCGTCATACGACGAACGATCAAACGACCGATGTTAGCCTCGACTCGAAATCGAAGGCCATCCCTAGTGATGATCTGGTTATTTATATCCAAAAGATCTGGGGGGGGGAGAGCATGTTGCTACCTGTAAAGAGGAAGAGCAGGCATCCTTCCTTTAAAATCCCCAGCACTCATAATACCAGTGCTTCTAATTCCAGGCAGTGGCGACGGCCTCAACCATCTTCATCCGGAACCAAGCCTTCAGATCAGAGTCAGAAAAAGCCCTGGGCCCAGAAAACCAAGTCTTCCTCTAAGCCCTCTCTGTTAGGGGGCGCCCTCACTCATCTGGGTGGGGGGAAGGCTTCAAAAGTTCTCAGGGGTATGGGTGGAGTCAATTCAAGACAACTGGGTTGTCTCCACCATTTCACAGGGATACAAGCTGGAATTTTGGGTGTTCCTGCATCCTCGGTTTGTAAGGTCAAGTATACATACAGATCCCATAAAAATAAAGTCTCTCTTTTGGGCATTGGACCAGCTGAGAGCTCAAAAGGTGATAAATGAGGTTCCAGAGCACGAAAGATTCAGGGGTTTTTACTCAAACCTGTTCATAATCCCCAAACCAAGCGGGGATGTGAGACCTATTCTGGATCTCAAAGCTTTGAACCAGTTTCTGAACGTTCATTCTTTCCACATGGAGTCAATTTGTTCAATCATAGCCTCCCTACAAGGAAAGGAATTTCTAGCATCCATAGACATCAAGGATGGGTATCTTCATGTGCCTATATTTCAGGCCCATCAAAGGTTTCTTCTTTTTTTGCGATAGAAAACCATAATTTTTAGTTTGTGGCCCTGCCCTTCAGGTTTTCTACAGCTCCAGAAGTGTTCACAAAGATCATAGCTCCAGTATTAGCTGTTCTAGGGTCCTGAGGGATATCTGTAATACGATATCTGGACGATCTAATACTAATAGATCGATCAGTGTCAGCTCTAAGCCGAAATGTCCTTCAGACAGTACAATTTCTAGAACATCTGGGTTGGATACTGAATTTAGCAAAGTCAGCATTAAAGCCGGTCCAGCGTCTGGAATACCTGGGTCTTCTTGTGGAAATGGTGCAGACAAAGATATTCTTGCCAGCAAGAAGGGTCTCAGACCTGAAGAATAAGGTTCAGTCCATAGTAAGTCTGAGATATCCTTCTATACGTCTTTGCATGATGTTACTGGGGAAGATGGTGTCCACATTCGAGGCTACTGCCTATGCTCAATTCCATGCCAGACCTTTACAGAACAACCTTCTGTCTACATGGAGTGGAAGAGTTCAGTCCCTGGACTGGTCCATGTCTCTGGTACCAAGTGTACGGAGGAGTCTGAATTGGTGGCTGTGGACCAGAAATCTGGTAAAAGGGAGATCCTTTCTTCCAGTGACCTGGAAGATAGTGACCACAGATGCCAGTCTCTCCAGCTGGGGAGCGGTTCTGTAGGAAGCTACTGTGCAGGGGAAATGGTCTTGGATAGAGAGTCATCTCCCCATCAATGTTCTGGAAATTCATGCAGTCGGTCAGGCTCTGAGATTTTGGATGCCCAGACTTTGGGGTCACTCTGTCAGGGTTCAATCTGACAATGCCACGACTTATGTCAACCATCAAGGAGGCACAAGGAGTCGCTCAGCCCAGAAAGAGGTGGATATCCTCCTGTCCTGGGCAGAGAGGTTTGTGCCATGCCTAACAGCTATTCCAGGAATAGAGAACTGGCAAGAAGATATTTTGAGCCGTCAACAGATATTTCCAGGGGAATGGTCCTTACATCCTAAGATTTTTCAATGGATATGCCTACGCTGGGTCGTCCCAGATGTAGATCTGTTGGCATCCAGGTTCAACAACAAGTTGGAGAGATTTGTGTCCAGGACCAGGGATCCACTCGCAGTCGGGGTGGATGCTTTGATGACTCCTTGGGAGGAGTTTTCCCTAATTTATGCCTTTCCTACGGTGCAGCTGATACCGCATCTGTTGTTCAGGATCCAGCTGGAGGGGAAACCAGTAATTCTGGTAGCTCTGGCATGGCCAAGGAGGATTTGGTATGCACAATTCAAGCAGTTGGCAGTGACGAGGCTTTGGGTTCTTCCACTGCTCTCTCAATGTCCGATATTCTACACTGCTGTACAGTCTCTAAATTTGACGACTTGGCTATTGAAGCCTTAATCTTGAAGGAGCAGGGTGTATCTGGCCCGGCAGATCATACGCTCATAAATGCTAGGAATATTTATTACAGGGTCTGGAAGTCCTACATTGCCTGGTTGTGAAGCCAGGAAATGGCATCCCCGCTCATACATTATAGGGAGAATTCTAGCTTTCCTGCAAGCTGGGGGTGGATATGAAATTAGCTTTGAGCATGATTAAGGGGCAGATTTCAGCTTTATCATTTTTTTTTCCAGGAACCGATTTTTTCCCATTCGTTGGTCCAAACCTTCGTCCGGAGAAGCCACCATTGTATCCTTGGGACTTGAATTGAATTTGGTGCTGGCAGTTTTACAAAAACAGCCTTTTGAACCTCTGGGGCAGGCTCCCCTGGTTCTTTTGTCCAGAAAAATGGTCTTTTTGATTGCGATAACTTCAGCTAGAAGGGTATTGGAACTAGCAGCTCTTTCCTATAAAGAGCCATTCTTGATATTTGTTCAAGATAGGGTGATTTTACGTCCACACCCTGGTTTGTTTTGCCCAAGGTAGTGTCCGCTTTTCATTTGAATCCAGACATTATACTTCCTTCTTTTTTCCAGATCCTCACTTAGAGTTTGAATAGTTATTACATTTTCTTGATGTAGTGCGTGCACTTAAGATTTACTTAAGGGAGACTGCTCAGATTTGTAAGACCGAGAGCTTGTTTGTGCTGCCAGAAGGGCCCAGAAAGGGGTTGGCAGCATCTAAATCTATGATTTCTTGTTGTATTCGCAAGGTTATTACCCAGGTGTATGCTTTAGTAGGAAAGGTTCCACCTTTTCCTGTAAAGGCACATTCTACAAGAGGAGTAGGTGTCTCTTAGGCACTTCACCATCAAGCCTTTACGGCTCAGATTTGCAAGGCTGCGACCTGGTCATCGGTACATACCTTTACTCGTTTCTACAGAGTGGATATTGGGACCCCGGAGGTGTCTGCTTTTGGCCGCAGTGTTCTGCGGGCGGTGGTGTAATCCTTCTTTTTTGTGTCAGATGGCGGTATTTTTTGGTGTCCCCCCCCTCCCCTCAGATGCATTGCTTTGGGACATCCCATATGTCATGATTTATGGCTCTGTGTCCTGTGATGTATAAAAATAAAAATGAATTTTTAATCCATACTTACCTGTAAAATCCATTTCTTGAAGTACATCATGGGACACAGAGGTCCCTCCCATCTTCTATGGGGTTTTTATTGTTTGCTACAAAACTGAGGTACTTCCTGTGTGGGAGGGGTTAAATAGGGGGGGTCATCAATTCTGTTTGGTTGCCAGTGTCCTTCACCTATAGGTGGCTATTTAACCCATATGTTATGATTTATGGCTCTGTGTCCCATGATGTACTTCAAGAAATAAATTTTACAGGTAAGTATGAATTAAAAATCTATTTTTTTTTTATGAAATGCTGTGTTAGTTTTACACCAGATGTAAGAAGATGCACACCTTCTGATAAGCTCAACTTTTGTCCCATGAGTCCACAGAATATTTGCCTAAAAGTTTTGGGGATAATAAAATTTGAGACAAGCTTTTGTGTTTTTTTTGGTCAGCAGGGGCTTTCGCCTTGGAACTCTCTCATGGATGCCATTTTTGGTCAGTCTCTTTCTTTTTTTTAATTCTTTTTATTATTTTATAAACAGTACAAAGACAAAAATCAAACAGACATTCAAATTATCCTGACTGTCAGGGGACTATTAATATAACAAACAAAGCTTCCGCACAAAGGCACACAGTACAGCTCGGAGGTTACATGTGAGTAAAGGAACAATACATCTTTCCCATCTTTTACAGCTACGTATGAGATAAATATACTCTGTAATGCCTTAATCCCGAAATCAGTGGTCTTCTTAAAAAAAAACGCCACACCAAGGAGACAACACTGGAGCTGACAATAATTCAATTGCACAATGCCAGATCCAACGCATATACATTGAACATAACTCTTGACACATGTTTATCCAGTCAAAACAATATATCTCATGAATAAAAGCAAAGGCTTTCCAACTGCTCCCAGATTAATCGGAAACTGTAGAGGTACTCTTTGTCCATCTGCCCCACACCTTCTTGAATTTGTTGAGTATACCCCTACTGGCATAAGTAGCCTGATAAAAGGGAAGTGCTTTATTTACAAGCACCTTCCATGCCTGGATGGCAGGTGGTGTAGGCTTATTCCATGAGAGCACTATCATTCTCAAAGCATAGAAAAATAACAAAGTCAGCAGTGTACGTATCACTTTTTTGGAGCTATAGCATCTACCAATCCCAAGAGACACACTTCAATACTGGGCTTAATGCAGAGAGTAGTAACCCCCTTAATGCATTCTGCCACTTCCAGCCAAAACTTCTGTATGGCCACACATTCCCAGAATATATGCATGTAATTAGATCTGGAGGAGGTGCACCATCAACAACAGGATGACTGGGACGGAAAAATTCTAGCCAATCTGGCTGGGGTAAGGTAAATACGATGTTGAAATTTAAATTGAATGAGATGATCTCTAGCTGAGAACAACCAAGAGAAATTTATATCCCATACATTGTCCCAGTCATCACTGTCCATCTGGGGAAATACCCTTTCCCAAGCTGTTCTGCAAGGTTCAAGGACTCTACATGTATCTAAATAAGAAAAAGTACAGCGCCAACATAAATCAAAACATTTTGTATAAAAAGTCCAATCAAGGTCAGTTGGTAAATCACGCAAAATAAGATGATATGATGAATCCCAAAAGGCAGAGAACCGAAAAGTCCAACACCAAAATAGGATCAAAGAAGAGGAAAGGACCACCACGTGCACAAGATAAGGGTGTCCGCTTACCGGAACGTTCTGACCATCGATTAAGAATGGTCAAAATGAGCGTGGATTCAAAATGTTCCAAGGCACAGGTAATACACCAAACATTGGTAGCGATCACTTGTACAACTGGCGTTTTCCAAACCTCCACTGGATATTCAACTCTTTACACCATATACCTCCAAAGATAAAGGGAGACTCCAATGGCATAGTATAACTCTTTTTTTTTTAAATTGAACAAATAAATTGCCAACTCACATTTCCATGGATATGACAGCACATGAAAAATCTGAAAAGCCGAGATGGGAGTGTAGACATGCGGGCATGTCTGAAGCGTTTCGTCACTATGTGGACATTGTCAAAGGTATGGCCCGCATATGTCTCCACGCTCTAAATAGCCCCCATCACGGAAATTGTGTCGCCGCGGGATCCTGGAAGCCAGAAACCAGAAGCCGCGTCATAGCAGGAACGCCTCTCATTCTGTCACCCACGGCGAGCTTGCGCTCCACCAAGATCCACATCCGGAAACCACATCCAAAAGCCAGAAGCAAGAAGCCGCTTCATAGCAGGAACGCCTCCCCCTAGATCACCAGCGGAGAGCTTGCGTTCCACCAAGACTTACTTCCGTAAACCACACCACAGCGGAAGTGAACCCCCCCTGTGTCGTCAGCGTAGACCTACGCTCCACGCTGAACCACCAGCCGGAAGGTTAAACAAATTCCTAAACCCCGGGGACCCCGCAGAGACACAATGAACAACAGAATAACATATATAAAAATGCCTATGTAAAGCTTGGACTTTTCACTGCATATTCTAAAAAGCACCTAAATTACAGGTATAGGAAAAACGGAAAAAAACTCAAATACCTAAATAATAAACTGGAACAAACTAAGAATTTCCAGATATAAATGGCATAATTCAATAAACTTGCATGATTAGTACAAATGAATCATAACCATTATCAAATATATATGTCATATTAAGACTTAAAACTTATGATTAGTAAAAATTAATTCAGACCAATACATAATAAAACAGCAAAGAAAAAAGAGGAGAATAACTGCGCTAACTAATCAATGTAAGCAGCAACTTAAATTGGGACAAACAACTATACAAAATATGGGATACGTAAGTTGCGCTAATACGTGATGATGACAGATATAGACATAAATTGTTGATGTGTGATCAAATCGCAAATGAATGTCCACATATACTGTCCAAATATCCAAAAAATGTCCAAATATCAAGACATGAAACAGAGAAGCCCAAACACCACATGTGAAGAGAGGCAAAACAGAAGCACTGCAGCAAGGAGGTTGAAGAGAGGCTGGCCAGGAGAAGTGTACCTACCAAGGGGTATTACCTTTTAGAACTGGTGATCAGAAGTGGGATGTGACTTCCCCAGAGGAACTTGGAGCAATCGGTTCGGTATCGGGATACCTTTGAAGACCTTATGAGACTGTTTGGCTTGCAAAATATTATTGTCTGGTAAGCGGCAGTGTTTTTGGTGGCGGGCCCCATTTGTTCTTTGGCTGTCTCCCTTCACTATTGCTCTGTACACTTGATATCTGAGGCTGTCCTGGTACACCCTGAAGACAACTTTATGAGACTGTTTGGCTTGCACAACATCAGTGTCTGGTAAGCGGCAGTGTTATCGGTGGTGGTCTCTAATCCATCTTGGTGGCTATTTTGGCTGTCTCCCTTCACTTTTGCACTGTATATTTTGTCATCTGGTAAGCAGATTATATATAGGTGTGGTGGCCTTCTCTTCACTCCTATCTATTGCTTGTCCGGTGGTGGCTCACACTTTGGGTGATCTTTATTATTGGTAAAACAGTATTATGCTATGGAAGTTTATTTTTTCTTCACATGCATTTGACACACAATACTGAGATACCACACAAGTTCATCGAGGCTGTAAGATCCAACACATCCTGGTGTCATTTGGGCGAACTTCCTTCCTTTGTCTGGTAAGGAGACTATGGGCCGGATTTAAAGAAACTGCAGCTTCAAACATCTATGACGTGTTTCAGTTTCGCCGCGTTCAAATCAATTAACTGGCGCTGCGGCGAATTGGCTAGTGAAACAGCAATAATGAATTCCGCCGTCAGCGGGATTCACTTACGATCGCGGCTTCGCCAATTCGCAAACTTATGTCTTCGTGCTTATAGCAGTTTCACATAGCGATGTGGGCTAGTGGATTAGTGCACACATCACACGTCTGTAATTCATCTCCCTCTGCTGTAGGTTCGAGGCTTACCATCTCCACCTACTTTTTTTATTTTCTTTTTTTGTTTATATTGCTAAAATGTAACGGATTACATCATATATATTGCTAAATAATGTTACACTCAGAAGCGCTTGCAAGCTTACACCATTGTAAGTGTTTTTTTGATCTTGTCTGTGTGTCGAATCGATCTTATGATGGAAAGTACCAAAGGCAAGTGACCAAACCCCTACCCTACTTCAGGGCAAGATGAAACCTCACAATTTTACCATGGTCTTCTTCCCACATTCCATACAATGTTTAGTTCTTTAGCTATATGTGCTTTTTAGCCTTAACACACTCCTTTTTTTCCACCATACAGCTTTATTCTGCACAATAGCTAAGTGCTTTGCAACTTCACTGCAGTTAACAACGTCATGGGTTCAAATCACATCACTACACTTGGGATCTCTTTTCACTCTCATTTTTTTTAACAGTTTTTTTTAACTATCTTGAATTTGGGGGGGGGGGGGGTGTCCTACCCAAATTTCAAGCACATCAATGGAAACAACACAATTTTGATTTTATGAGTGTGGTCCTAGTTTTATCGAGATGCAATTCTTTACATATTTACCATGGTTCTTACAATTTCTTGACCAATAAACATAGGTGTCTGATATTGGACTCTCTCCATATTTCAACAACACAGACCCTCATAGTCCAACACTACATTTGCCTCACACCTCAACACAACACTGTCACATCCCTACTCTACATTACAACCCCTCACATCACCAGTACAAGCAGCATGCAAAGTGCAAAACTCCGGCCTTGGCAGCTTAATGGGCCATACACTAACAATTTGTCTAGACTTTTTCCTGTAGACTTAACCAAACCATATAATATAAGCTCAAACCTCAACACTTTCAATTTGGATGCAATCAGGCAGGCCCTTGCACTACATAGAAAATGTCAATCTGAAGGATAAAGTCTTCTCTAAATCTTACAGTGTGGATGGCCCTTTTGTCTGTAGGCACCCACACAAAACAAAAAAACACATGTTCAATTCTAAAGTCTTTATTTATTTGAGAATGACAGCAGAAGGAGGGATGCAGCAAAATAATATTGTCACTCTCCAGTCCGTGTGCCTTTACAGCGCCAGACCACGATCTTTGCTCCATGGCTACGGGATTCTGATGTCTTCCACAACTTCAGGCAGAGTTCAGAATCCATTCTGCACCTCTACCAGCTCATAGGGGACAGGCATGGCAAGGTTGCTGGTCAGCTTCCAAGCCACTTTCGAAGTTCCAGGGTGTTCATGTTGGTCATTGGCCATGTGCCTTACCAAATATCCACTGACCACAAAAGAAAATGAGTGGAGTCCATCAAGGTGGGTTTCTACCACCTACACCCGCAAGCAGTACCACTCCTGGAAAAATAAAACAAAGGATAAGACATTTCATTATGAAAATCACATCTTAATGCCTGTTTGCTTCATTCTGAACTTCATTTAATTTCGACATCACGAGTGAAATAACACATTTTATGCCAACTTACACAAACCAGAAATCATTAATGTAAACATTTGAATACACACCTGTGACGCCAGACAGCCCATCACCACAGGCTTCCCATGGTACGTGCCATGATTCCAAGATGTTAATGTTCTGGAAAATTACAACACCATAAGATACCAAGCAGCCGTTCATGTTATCAATAACTACACAGGTGGCATAGACACAAATAAACACCTGCCAGCTCTTCTCAGCCCTTTACACTATTCACAATACCAACATGTTTATGGTTAGAGGTGCATGTTTTTGCTCAAGTAACACAATTTTACCAATGTTGACTACACTTTATCTACAATGGCAAGTGTCATTGGCAGATGATAATCACCCTCTGTCTCCCTGTGAGTGGCACCTCTGCTAACTAGCTAATTAATACACATGCCCTATCTTGACCGGTTACAGTACTTACATGTAAAGTGGCTAGCAACCAGGGTATTCCGGGTGGCCATACCGGCAGCGGTGCTCCGCCGCCTGGGGGCCGCCGGCTGACGGACCTCTGGCTCCCTCTCCTCCGTCAGCTCCCAAGAATCATCCCGGGCAACGCACATGTTGTGCAACACGCAGCACGCCAGGATGATCTTGGAAGCCTTTGTAGGAGAGTACAGGAGTTCACCCCCAGGCCGGGCCAAGCAGAGAAACCGGGACTTGAGAAGACATATGGTCAACTCAATGATACTCCGGCTTCTCCGCAAGGCCCTGTTGTAATTCCTCTCTGCTGGGCCCTGGGGGTACCTGATTGGAGCCATCAGCCACGTCAGCTGCGGGTAACCAGCATCCCCTGAAAAATAAGAAAAATATACATTAGTTCTTCCTATCATGTGACTTTAGATGACTCCTCAAAATGGGAGACAATTAGGCATTTTACTAAACAACCTGCTCGTCTGTTTGCAAAAAATCATATGAAACATCTCAACTCTGTCTAACTGCCTAAATCACTAATACAAATGGGAAAAAGGACACACAAAGTGGTGGGTTTCTCTTGCAAGTTCCAACTTGGCCCCTATTTTGTTCCTATTACATTAGCCTAGGTCTTACTTCTGGAATATATCTGCAACTAGAGTGAGGAAACCAATATTGACTCACTTATGCAAAGTACTTTGGGGATATGGCAATACCATTGGAATCATTTGTAGGTTTTCTTTGGGTGGCTAGAGGACACCATTTACACATTGGTTAACCACCTTCATTGGACTCAAAGACAACTTTGCAAATCTTTCTTTTGTGAGCTGCTAAGCTGCTGATCTGGTTGTGTGTGAACAGCCTGACAACTCCTAACACATCCATTTTAGGTAGGCTTTGCTTAAATCAGGGTGTACACCGATGTAGCTTATTCCTATGTCTATGTAATCTTACAGTTTATGTTGTTAAGACAAAATACTTTACCAATAAGCCACCCTTCGGGCATTTGTCCACTTTCAAACACCTCGTACAGAGTACTTGTTCTTAACATACTGGAATCATGGCACGACCCTGGGTGACCAGTGTTGACACTCATGATGCGCTGTTTGGGGTCACACACTAATTGGACGTTCACAGAGTGGTACTGCTTGCGGTTCCGGTACTCACTTTCGTGGCTCCTTGGTGGCCTAATGGCTATGTGGGTGCCATCGATTGCCCCTAGGATTTGTGGCATGTGTGCCCGCAGGTAGAAACCCAACTTGACTTCATTCCACTCATTTTCATTCTGTGGCCAGTGGATAAAATTGGGCACTATATCCACTATGGCATTAATGACCAACATGAACACCCTTGAAACTGTGGGCTGGCTAATGCCCATGATACTTCCCGAAGTGGCTTGGAAGCTGCCACGCCCTAAAATATACAAAGTGGCCAGCAATCTGGCCATGCCGGGCACCGCATGGCCGCGCTGTGTGTCCGGGTCAATTTTGTCTGCTATGAGCTGGTAGAGGTGTAGAATAGTTCCTCGCTCGAGCCGGAACTTCCTCCTGACATCAGAATCCCGCAGCTTGTCCAAATAGATCCTTGGAGCAAAAATGCGTGGCTGGCGAGGTAAGGGCACACGGACTGGAGGTGCTGCTGCTGGAGGTGCTGCTGCTGCTGCTGCAGCTTCCCCACCTTCTGCTGCCTCCTGTGCCAGGGCCTCCTCAAACAAGGCACCGATAAATGCCAGCATTGCACCATCTAATGCGTCTGGGATATCGTCCTCCATTTTGAACGCGCAAATTCGCGAATGCGCAGATATATATAGAAACGGCCGCTAATTATCACACCTGTGAGCCAGCTATAAAAGGAGCACATGGCCAATATGGCTGCTGGATGTTATAGATCGATGTTTCTTATGTGCTAGCAAGACCCTGTGACCCACAACCTACATTATCTGGAGGTAAGACAATTGTATCTCTCTCTCCCAAAAAAAAGGAAGGAGAGAATTTGTACTTATCTTGGGTGTGCTTAAGTTGTCTATGGTGAATCCCCTCCAACCCACAATAGCTTGGGAACCCCTCAAGTGTCTTTTAATCATTGGCAGTTGGCCCCATGTGCATGTGGTTTGGACATGTGTTTTCTCATGTTTGTTAAAGGTGTGCAGTCTAGATTTGGCATCTAAACCTGCCCCCTTACCTTCCCAGCTTCCAAAGACACCATTTTTGCTTACCTGATAACTGTAATTTATTATGTGCACGTATGTAGGTCATGCGATTTCTCATGTATGTTTAATGTTTGCAGCCTCCTTTTGCCTATAAAGGATTACACCACCCCCCCTCCACCAAGTCTGTTTGTGCCATTAGGTAAGTGTTTGGAGGGCCTTGTGTGATTTGTACCCATATGCGTTTTCTTATGTGTTTTTTTTTTCCATTTCTTTGCAGCCTCTTCTGCTTTTTTTGCCACCACCACCGTGTTTGTGCCATTAGGTAAGTGTTTGGAGGGCCTCGTGTGATTTGTACCCATATGCGTTTTCTTATTTTATTTTTTAAATTTCTTTGCAACCTCTTCTGCTTTTTTTGCCACCAACACCACCACCACCACCACCGTGTTTGTGCCATTAGGTAAGTGTTTGGAGGGCCTCGTGTGATTTGTACCCATATGCGTTTTCTTATGTGTTTTTTTTTTCTATTTCTTTGCAGCCTCTTCTGTTTTTTTTGCCACCACCACCACCACCACCGTGTTTGTGCCATTAGGTAAGTGTTTGGAGGGCCTCGTGTGATTTGTACCCATATGCGTTTTCTTATGTGTTTTTTTTTTCCATTTCTTTGCAGCCTCTTCTGTTTTTTTTGCCACCACCACCACCACCACCACCACCACCGTGTTTGTGCCATTAGGTAAGTGTTTGGAGGGCCTCGTGTGATTTGTACCCATATGCGTTTTCTTATGTGTTTTTTTTTTCCATTTCTTTGCAGCCTCTTCTGCTCTTTGCCACCACCACCACCACCACCGTGTTTGTGCCATTAGGTAAGTGTTTGGAGGGCCTCGTGTGATTTGTACCCATATGCGTTTTCTTATTTTATTTTTTAAATTTCTTTGCAACCTCTTCTGCTTTTTTTGCCACCACCA
Organism: Pelophylax lessonae; assembly: GCF_965119305.1. Lineage (NCBI taxonomy): Eukaryota > Metazoa > Chordata > Amphibia > Anura > Ranidae > Pelophylax > Pelophylax lessonae. The sequence continues at coordinate 356,246,932 of NC_138768.1, forward strand.
GCACCACCGTGTTTGTGCCATTAGGTAAGTGTTTGGAGGGCCTCGTGTGATTTGTACCCATATGCGTTTTCTTATGTGTTTTTTTTTTCCATTTCTTTGCAGCCTCTTCTGCTCTTTGCCCACTACTACCACCACCACCACCACCACCACCAAGTCTGTTTGTGCCATTAGGTAAGTGTGTTCTGTAACTGTTCACTAATTATACTGTATATGAAGAGCAATCTGCAAATCCTGTTTTTTCTGTTTTCTCTTTTGTCATTTCAGATTTAGGAGTTTGGGGCTCTTTGCTGCTGCTGGACAGCCAGATTCTCTGCCCACCTCGTGCTCCCATGGCCCCACCCACTGGAAGGATGAGAAGGGGCAGGGTGGCCAGGGTGGCCAGGGTGGCCAGGGGGGGCAGGGGGGGCAGGGGGGGCAGGGTGGGCAGATCGTCTGGCTCTGGTGTGAGGGAGGCTCCAGCTGTATCCATGAGGGAGTCCACCATCCCCATCCCGGAGGAGGAAGCCGGGGGAGGTGGTAACACACCAAGTGGACAAGCTGGCTCTTCTGACAGTAGTCCTGGAGCGGGTCCGTCCACCAGAGTCAGCTTGTCCACATTACCCCGGCTTCCCCGTTTCACCCACAATCAGTGCTGTGCCCTGGTCCACGCCTATATGGCCAGATATCAGGCGATACATGGGACCAGGGCCGCGTCTTACTCAGTAACAGAGAAGAACAGATTGTGGGATGAAATCCGGGATGCTGTAAATGCACTGGGTGAAGCACCTCGCCACCGTGACAGTGTGCGGAAGAAGGTCAACGACATCTGTGGGTCCGTTCGGAAGAAGCTAATTGCATGGGCTGCGGAGGGTCTTTATGACCGACAAGGTCGGCTGGATGAACGTGCACGAAGTTCTCTCTGGGATTATCAATTACCTTTCTTGAACATCATAGGACCTGATACCATCTTTACCAGAGAGGACTTAGATTCGGATGCTTTGCACCGAGGTAGGATATTATCTTGGATGTCAATTGTGTGAGTTGTTTGGAAAAGATTAACTACTATCCTATGTGTGACATTAATAGAATGTGATACTTGCCCTTCCAATTGTCCTTTTTTTGTTTTCCCCAACCTGCAATTTGTTCATCTGTAGCACGGATCTCAGCCCCTCCACAGCCCATGCAGCTTGGTGAACCAGACGGACTCACAGGTGTTGACATCAGTGCTGACCCTCCTCCTGGTAGGTCCAATATCATACTGTGCCAAACAATGTAGATGTTTTTTTTTTTCCAAGATAGCTCATATTGCTATGTCCTTTACAGAAGATCCGCAGCAGGGAACACACCCAGTGCAGCTAGGCCTGGAGGAAGGTGTTGGTATGTCTAGCCAAATAATGTTTTTTGGAATCTTATTAACCCCATTAACACACATGTTTTTTCTTATGAAAGAGTGTTGCCTTTTAGATGTTTACCCTGCAAAACACAGTTGACAGCATTAATGGGTGCCGTCATTAGTAGGCAGACCAAGCCTTCTTAACCTTTGGGAGGGTTTAGCAAGTGTCCTATGAGCCCAGGAAAGCACTTTTGAATGTTTGGCCTCAATGCTTCATTCATGAAGCTAGGAGGGCAATCTGGCCATAATCATTACTGACTAAGGTTATGTACTAAACATGTTTTTTTTTTTTTTTTTTCAAAGAACATCAGGCCCCTCTTGACGTTGCAGCTGGAGTTGGATCAGGAGCTGGCGACGATTCTGCATCCAGTGCTGTGGTATGGGATATAAGGGAACAAGGTGCACATGTAACATTTCAATGGTAGCATTGATTTTGGACTAGATGTGGCTTACATTGTGTGTGTTAAATTAGTGCTATGACATTCTGACGATGCACCAGCACAACAAGAGTTCTATCTTGAACATCAGGGAATTATGTTATAATTTGGTGTGCCACTAATGTTCCAAAAACATCCAGGATCTTTAAAGTCCGGCCCGTCTTTGATTTTCCAGGTCCAAATTCATGGGTATCGTTTGGTTGGGTTGTCCTCTAGCCAATTGATGGCAAGATTTTAGACAACATACGTAGATGTATAAAGTCATTGGTGTAGTAACAGATTTACCAAAAGCATAAACAACCTACCACACCAGGGTTAATTGGGAACACCTTCATGTTGAATCTTTTTTGCCTTTGTCATATTAGTCCTACCAATATAATATGTACCCATTATCAGAAGTGTTGCTAGCTTGGATAATCTTACAATGAACAAGTACTCATTAGAAGCACATCAAACTTTTTAACGTTCTGCTTGGGGTGTTAAGTTGTCAAACTAATCTGAAATATTTAGTCCTGATGTTTGATAATGATTTGGTCTATTTCTTCTGCTTTCAGGTAGCCTTAGATGCAGAGGGATTGTCACCTACCCAACTTCGTCCATCTATGCTGGATGTAGCCGAGAGGCTGCTTGATGAGTATCAGGTCCAAAATGAGTTAAGGAGGCGTACTCAGCAATCTACTGAGGCAGTACGTCTGCCCGGGCTCATACAGGAATCTGTAGCAACAATGGTACAGGTTCACCAGGATATGTTACAGGTTCAACAGGATATGCGTAACAGCTTGGTAAGTTTAGCAGACCAGCATCAACGGGATCGGCAAAGTGTTGACACTCAGGTGCTGGCCACACGCCAATGCCTGTTTGGATCTGAAGATGCCCCATTGGCAGAGCCCTCCCAAACATCTCACTCACCTGCCACTGCAGGTTGTGGTAGTGGGAGGGTAATGCCAGTGTTGGCCACTTGTCAGGCAGCTGGGGATGGGACAATTCCTCCTGTAGCCACTCCTAGCACTTCACACTCCGTTCGGACTCCCACACCCCTCAATGAGCAATCCTCCTGCACAACCTCAATGCGCACTGGTTCCACAGTACCCCTTCCACCTGACTACATTCCCTCCACACCTTTATCACTTCACTCCTCCCCAGGCCGTTCTTCTTTTTTGTCACCAATGCGACATGTCGTTTGCCCCCGCACCGTGGACCACAACAACCAATCAACCACCACTGCCCACACATCTTCACAACCCTTGCACCACCAGCAGCATCAAATAGCCTTGGAGCAGCAACGATCCCATCTCATGTTAATGGCACACGTTGCCCAAATTCTTAGGCTGACCCCAGAGCAGATGAGACTATTGGCACAACATCTTCTGTCTGGGACATTTCCAAGGTTCAACACCCTGCATCATCAGCAGCCTCAGACACAAGATATGATCCTAATGGGCCACTTGACCACAACTCTACAGCTAACCCCAGACCAGATGGAACTATTGGCCCACCATTTGATGGCAGGAAACTTAACAGTGCTCACCACACTGCTTCAGGCACCACCACCAACTTGATTTTTTGTTTTTTTGTTTAATTTGGTTTAGTTTTGTTAATGATTGTTACATTGGCCAATTTGTTGGGCCATTTTTTTTTTTAATTTGAGGGTGGCACAATATGATTTATTATAGTGCTTCTTTTGGGGATGAAATAAAATTTTATGCAAAATGATTAGTTTGTGTTTGCTCTTTGGTTTTTTAGGAGTGTTGGTGGCCAAGTAATGGCCCTGGTTAATGTAGGCATTTATACACACGTGCTTCTCTATCTCCAAACATATGATTTCATGTAAATTTAGATAACTCAATGTTCACATAACGACCCAAGAAAAGGTCTCCCTTCAAATGTAGCTTCAAAACAAGTCTCAAGGCTAACATAAACCAAAGCCAACATACTAACAATTACAGACCACACCACTCAACTAAACAAATACAACACAAAAGACATTCGATGTGTACACCAAAAAGAAAACTTGGGTAATAAAATAAATGTTTTAATAACACATGTGGGTGTCTACCAACTGTAGCGTACAAAAAATATATTACAATATATAATAGAATGAACTAAATTGCCAATGTAACATTTGTGTTGCAAAGAGCAACATACTTAAATTTAATTTAGATAAACATTTTAAACATTTTTTATGTTTTGACATCATTTTTTTGAAGGTTTTCACAAAAACAATTCTTTTTTGTAAACATTTGTGGTTTTGTCGTTTGCCATAAAAACAACAAGGCTTTTTTGTAAACATTTGTGGTTTTGTCGGTTGCCATAAAAACAACAAGGCTTTTTTGTAAACATTTGTGGTTTTGTCGTTTGCCATAAAAACAACAAGGCTTTTTTGAAAACATTTGTGGTTTTGTCGTTTGCCATAAAAACAACAAGGCTTTTTTGTAAACATTTGTGGTTTTTTCGGTTGCCACAAACAACAAGGCTTTTTTGTAAACATTTGTGGTTTTGTCGTTTGCCATAAAAACAACAAGGCTTTTTTGTAAACATTTGTGGTTTTGTCGTTTGCCATAAAAACAACAAGGCTTTTTTGTAAACATTTGTGGTTTTTTCGGTTGCCACAAACAACAAGGCTTTTTTGTAAACATTTGTGGTTTTGTCGTTTGCCATAAAAACAACAAGGCTTTTTTGTAAACATTTGTGGTTTTGTCGTTTGCCATAAAAACAACAAGGCTTTTTTGTAAACATTTGTGGTTTTTTCGGTTGCCACAAACAACAAGGCTTTTTTGTAAACATTTGTGGTTTTGTCGTTTGCCATAAAAACAACAAGGCTTTTTTGTAAACATTTGTGGTTTTGTCGTTTGCCATAAAAACAACAAGGCTTTTTTGTAAACATTTGTGGTTTTTTCGGTTGCCACAAACAACAAGGCTTTTTTGTAAACATTTGTGGTTTTGTCGGTTGCCATAAAAACAACAAGGCTTTTTTGTAAACATTTGTGGTTTTTTTGTTTGCCAAAAACAAGGCTTTTTTAATTTTTTTATTTTTTTTGGTCCCAAAAACGAGGGTTTTTTTTGTTTTTTTTATTTTTTTTGGTCCCAAAAACGAGGGTTTTTTTTGTTTTTTTTAATTTTTTTGGTCCCAAAAAAAAGGGTTTTTAATTTTTATATTTTTTTTGGTCCCAAAAACGAGGGTTTTTTGTTTTTTTTTATTTTTTTTGGTCCCAAAAACGAGGGTTTTTTTTGTTTTTTTTATTTTTTTTGGTCCCAAAAAAAAGGGTTTTTAATTTTTATATTTTTTTTGGTCCCAAAAACGAGGGTTTTTTTTTTTTTTATTTTTTTGGTCCCAAAAAAAAGGGTTTTTTGTTTTTATATTTTTTTGTTATATTTTTTTTTAGAATGTCGAAATGTGCCATTTAAAAAACATTGGAAAATTAACCAAACAAATTAAAAAATAAAAACTAAAATCTTTTTAAGGGTGAGACATTCCTGACAAATGGCTCCTGAGGGGCTGGATCCGCCCCATAAGTGTCTTCCAAAACTAATATTCGGTCTATGCACCATGTTACATATTCCAAAAGGACCTCATAGGTGAGGTGGGTGTGTCCTGGGTAGAAAAAGACATGACAATTAGTTTTATGCAAAATGATCCAAACAACGATTGTAATTAATGTGCCTCAACAAATATGCTTAGGAGTCTATTGGTTGGCTTTTATCAACACTCTGAAGCAAATATGCTAAATTGCTGGTGTAAACCTTAAACTCAAACTTTCACAGCAAATTGTTCAAAAGGTTACATAAGATGGCTTGGAATGTTAGTAGCAGTTCCACCAAAGCTAAGTAAAAGGCTTTTCTTCATGTCAACACAAGCAATCATTTAGAAGAATGTAAGGTGTTTTGGGTTCAATTGGTCAACACTAGTGTTGAGCGAACACGGACTGTATTATTCGTGTTCGTACCGAATAATTGGATTTTTTTTACCCGAACACGGACACGGACACTTTACTGTATGTTCGGGTAAAAATCCGTGTTCGGTCGTTTTATTTCCGGGTTTTGCATGCTTTGGCGCTCTTTTCATGGCGGGCTTTCAACAGCCAATCAACAATCGTTTAACTGGTGTGCCTTAAGCCATCCCAGCCATGCCTGCAAATGTCTTAGTAGCTGTGATTGGCCGTCTGAAGCATGTGACCAAGTCTTTATAAGTTCGAGGCAGCCGCCGCAGCAGCGTCATTCTGCTGCTTAGCTAAGGGACAGAGCACACATCAATGTGCTGGCTGCTGATTAGGGACAGATAGGCAGGAAAAAACCATTTGTGTCCGGATAGAATTGAGGGACAGGTCGGAGTGTTTAGGCAGGGCGAGTTGTAGGCATTTTAGGGATAGAGTCTGCTGAATTATAGGGTCAGTGTCTTCTACAAACTACAATCGATATTGCTGTGTGGGGGGTGGGGTGAATCTGCACTCAATCCTGATCTACGATCTCTTCTCAATCCTGTTAGGGACAGAGTCTGCTGAATTTTAGGGAAACTGTGTTCTACAAACTACAATCGATATTGCTGTGTGGTGTGGGATTGGAGATAGGCAGGTGTCAGTGATCCACATCCATTTTTCTGTGTGTGAGCTGCAGTGAACACAATCTTTTTGGGCTGCAGTGAACACAATCTTTTTGGGCTGCAGTGAACACAATCTTTTTGGGCTGCAGTGAACACAATCTTTTTGGGCTGCAGTGAACACAATCTTTTTGGGGTGCAGTGAACAAAATCTTTTTGGGGTGCAGTGAACACAATCCTTTTTGGTGTGCAGTGAACACAATCTTTGTGGGGTGCAGTGAACAAAATCCTTTGTGGGGTGCAGTGAACACAATCTTTTTGGGGTGCAGTGAACAAAATCCTTTTTGGGGTGCAGTGAACAACATCCTTTTTGGGGTGCAGTGAACACAATCTTTTTGGGGTGCAGTGAACAAAATCCTTTGTGGGGTGCAGTGAACACAATCTTTTTGGGGTGCAGTGAACACAATCTTTTTGGGGTGGAGTGAACAACATCCTTTTTGGGGTGCAGTGAACAAAATCCTTTTTGGGGTGCAGTGAACAAAATCATTTTTGGGGTGCAGTGAACACAATCTTTTTGGGGTGCAGTGAACACAATCTTTGTGGGGTGCAGTGAACACAATCTTTTTGGGGTGGAGTGAACAACATCCTTTTTGGGGTGCAGTGAACAACATCCTTTTTGGGGTGCAGTGAACACAATCTTTTTGGGGTGCAGTGAACACAATCTTTGTGGGGTACAGTGAACAGAATCTTTGTGGGGTGCAGTGAACACAATCTTTGGGGGGTACAGTGAACACAATCTTTTTGGGGTGCAGTGAACACAATCTTTGTGGGGTGCAGTGAACACAATCTTTTTGGGGTGGAGTGAACAAAATCATTTTTGGGGTGCAGTGAACAACATCCTTTTTGGGGTGCAGTGATCAAAATCCTTTTTGGGGTGCAGTGAACACAATCTTTTTGGGGTGCAGTGAACAAAATCCTTTGTGGGGTGCAGTGAACAGAATCTTTGTGGGGTGCAGTGAACACAATCTTTGGGGGGGTACAGTGAACACAATCTTTTTGGGGTGCAGTGAACACAATCTTTGTGGGGTACAGTGAACAGAATCTTTGTGGGGTGCAGTGAACACAATCTTTGGGGGGTACAGTGAACACAATCTTTTTGGGGTGCAGTGAACACAATCTTTGGGGGGTACAGTGAACACAATCTTTTTGGGGTGCAGTGAACACAATCTTTGTGGGGTGCAGTGAACACAATCTTTGGGGGGGTACAGTGAACACAATCTTTTTGGGGTGCAGTGAACAACATCCTTTTAGGGTGCAGTGAACACAATCTTTGTGGGGTGCAGTGAACAACATCCTTTTAGGGTGCAGTGAACACAATCTTTGTGGGGTACAGTGAACAGAATCTTTGTGGGGTGCAGTGAACACAATCTTTGGGGGGTACAGTGAACACAATCTTTGTGAGGTGCAGTGAACACAATCTTTGTGGGGTGCAGTGAACACAATCATTGTGGGGTGCAGTGAACTCAATCTTTGTGGGGTACAGTGAACACAATCTCATACTTCTGAAGATTTGAGGGTGCTGCCTGTTCCATACTCCCCCTACTCCTCATCTAGCCTTTTAGGGGTACAAACAATAGTAATTGGGGCCTAGTGTGGTTGTGTACGTGTGATATACATACACTTTTTTTGGATCATATTTTCTATTCCGCTATTTAATCAAAAACCTTTGGGGATCAGTTAAATTGGGGGATAGTCTGTGTTGGTACGTGTGAGAGAGATCCACCTTTCCAAGTTGTTGGGGTTCATCTCATACTTCTGAAGGTTTGAGGGTGCTGCCTGTTCCATACTCCCCCTACTCCTAGCCTTTTAGGGGTACAAACAATAGTAATTGGGGCCTAGTGTGGTTGTGTACGTGTGATATACATACACTTTTTTTGGATCATATTTTCTATTCCGCTATTTAATCAAAAACCTTTGGGGATCAGTTAAATTGGGGGATAGTCTGTGTTGGTACGTGTGAGAGAGATCCACCTTTCCAAGTTGTTGGGGTTCATCTCATACTTCTGAAGGTTTGAGGGTGCTGCCTGTTCCATACCCCCCCTACTCCTCATCTAGCCTTTTAGGGGTACAAACAATAGTAATTGGGGCCTAGTGTGGTTGTGTACGTGTGATATACATACACTTTTTTTGGATCATATTTTCTATTCCGCTATTTAATCAAAAACCTTTGGGGATCAGTTAAATTGGGGGATAGTCTGTGTTGGTACGTGTGAGAGAGATCCACCTTTCCAAGTTGTTGGGGTTCATCTCATACTTCTGAAGGTTTGAGGGTGCTGCCTGTTCCATACTCCCCCTACTCCTCATCTAGCCTTTTAGGGGTACAAACAATAGTAATTGGGGCCTAGTGTGGTTGTGTACGTGTGATATACATACACTTTTTTTGGATCATATTTTCTATTCCGCTATTTAATCAAAAACCTTTGGGGATCAGTTAAATTGGGGGATAGTCTGTGTTGGTACGTGTGAGAGAGATCCACCTTTCCAAGTTGTTGGGGTTCATCTCATACTTCTGAAGGTTTGAGGGTGCTGCCTGTTCCATACTCCCCCTACTCCTAGCCTTTTAGGGGTACAAACAATAGTAATTGGGGCCTAGTGTGGTTGTGTACGTGTGATATACATACACTTTTTTTGGATCATATTTTCTATTCCGCTATTTAATCAAAAACCTTTGGGGATCAGTTAAATTGGGGGATAGTCTGTGTTGGTACGTGTGAGAGAGATCCACCTTTCCAAGTTGTTGGGGTTCATCTCATACTTCTGAAGGTTTGAGGGTGCTGCCTGTTCCATACTCCCCCTACTCCTAGCCTTTTAGGGGTACAAACAATAGTAATTGGGGCCTAGTGTGGTTGTGTACGTGTGATATACATACACTTTTTTTGGATCATATTTTCTATTCCGCTATTTAATCAAAAACCTTTGGGGATCAGTTAAATTGGGGGATAGTCTGTGTTGGTACGTGTGAGAGAGATCCACCTTTCCAAGTTGTTGGGGTTCATCTCATACTTCTGAAGGTTTGAGGGTGCTGCCTGTTCCATACCCCCCCTACTCCTCATCTAGCCTTTTAGGGGTACAAACAATAGTAATTGGGGCCTAGTGTGGTTGTGTACGTGTGATATACATACACTTTTTTTGGATCATATTTTCTATTCCGCTATTTAATCAAAAACCTTTGGGGATCAGTTAAATTGGGGGATAGTCTGTGTTGGTACGTGTGAGAGAGATCCACCTTTCCAAGTTGTTGGGGTTCATCTCATACTTCTGAAGGTTTGAGGGTGCTGCCTGTTCCATACTCCCCCTACTCCTCATCTAGCCTTTTAGGGGTACAAACAATGGTAATTGGGGCCTAGTGTGGTTGTGTACGTGTGATATACATACACTTTTTTTGGATCATATTTTCTATTCCGCTATTTAATCAAAAACCTTTGGGGATCAGTTAAATTGGGGGATAGTCTGTGTTGGTACGTGTGAGAGAGATCCACCTTTCCAAGTTGTTGGGGTTCATCTCATACTTCTGAAGGTTTGAGGGTGCTGCCTGTTCCATACTCCCCCTACTCCTAGCCTTTTAGGGGTACAAACAATAGTAATTGGGGCCTAGTGTGGTTGTGTACGTGTGATATACATACACTTTTTTTGGATCATATTTTCTATTCCGCTATTTAATCAAAAACCTTTGGGGATCAGTTAAATTGGGGGATAGTCTGTGTTGGTACGTGTGAGAGAGATCCACCTTTCCAAGTTGTTGGGGTTCATCTCATACTTCTGAAGGTTTGAGGGTGCTGCCTGTTCCATACCCCCCCTACTCCTCATCTAGCCTTTTAGGGGTACAAACAATAGTAATTGGGGCCTAGTGTGGTTGTGTACGTGTGATATACATACACTTTTTTTGGATCATATTTTCTATTCCGCTATTTAATCAAAAACCTTTGGGGATCAGTTAAATTGGGGGATAGTCTGTGTTGGTACGTGTGAGAGAGATCCACCTTTCCAAGTTGTTGGGGTTCATCTCATACTTCTGAAGGTTTGAGGGTGCTGCCTGTTCCATACTCCCCCTACTCCTCATCTAGCCTTTTAGGGGTACAAACAATAGTAATTGGGGCCTAGTGTGGTTGTGTACGTGTGATATACATACACTTTTTTTGGATCATATTTTCTATTCCGCTATTTAATCAAAAACCTTTGGGGATCAGTTAAATTGGGGGATAGTCTGTGTTGGTACGTGTGAGAGAGATCCACCTTTCCAAGTTGTTGGGGTTCATCTCATACTTCTGAAGGTTTGAGGGTGCTGCCTGTTCCATACTCCCCCTACTCCTAGCCTTTTAGGGGTACAAACAATAGTAATTGGGGCCTAGTGTGGTTGTGTACGTGTGATATACATACACTTTTTTTGGATCATATTTTCTATTCCGCTATTTAATCAAAAACCTTTGGGGATCAGTTAAATTGGGGGATAGTCTGTGTTGGTACGTGTGAGAGAGATCCACCTTTCCAAGTTGTTGGGGTTCATCTCATACTTCTGAAGGTTTGAGGGTGCTGCCTGTTCCATACTCCCCCTACTCCTCATCTAGCCTTTTAGGGGTACAAACAATAGTAATTGGGGCCTAGTGTGGTTGTGTACGTGTGATATACATACACTTTTTTTGGATCATATTTTCTATTCCGCTATTTAATCAAAAACCTTTGGGGATCAGTTAAATTGGGGGATAGTCTGTGTTGGTACGTGTGAGAGAGATCCACCTTTCCAAGTTGTTGGGGTTCATCTCATACTTCTGAAGGTTTGAGGGTGCTGCCTGTTCCATACTCCCCCTACTCCTAGCCTTTTAGGGGTACAAACAATAGTAATTGGGGCCTAGTGTGGTTGTGTACGTGTGATATACATACACTTTTTTTGGATCATATTTTCTATTCCGCTATTTAATCAAAAACCTTTGGGGATCAGTTAAATTGGGGGATAGTCTGTGTTGGTACGTGTGAGAGAGATCCACCTTTCCAAGTTGTTGGGGTTCATCTCATACTTCTGAAGGTTTGAGGGTGCTGCCTGTTCCATACCCCCCCTACTCCTCATCTAGCCTTTTAGGGGTACAAACAATAGTAATTGGGGCCTAGTGTGGTTGTGTACGTGTGATATACATACACTTTTTTTGGATCATATTTTCTATTCCGCTATTTAATCAAAAACCTTTGGGGATCAGTTAAATTGGGGGATAGTCTGTGTTGGTACGTGTGAGAGAGATCCACCTTTCCAAGTTGTTGGGGTTCATCTCATACTTCTGAAGGTTTGAGGGTGCTGCCTGTTCCATACTCCCCCTACTCCTCATCTAGCCTTTTAGGGGTACAAACAATGGTAATTGGGGCCTAGTGTGGTTGTGTACGTGTGATATACATACACTTTTTTTGGATCATATTTTCTATTCCGCTATTTAATCAAAAACCTTTGGGGATCAGTTAAATTGGGGGATAGTCTGTGTTGGTACGTGTGAGAGAGATCCACCTTTCCAAGTTGTTGGGGTTCATCTCATACTTCTGAAGGTTTGAGGGTGCTGCCTGTTCCATACTCCCCCTACTCCTAGCCTTTTAGGGGTACAAACAATAGTAATTGGGGCCTAGTGTGGTTGTGTACGTGTGATATACATACACTTTTTTTGGATCATATTTTCTATTCCGCTATTTAATCAAAAACCTTTGGGGATCAGTTAAATTGGGGGATAGTCTGTGTTGGTACGTGTGAGAGAGATCCACCTTTCCAAGTTGTTGGGGTTCATCTCATACTTCTGAAGGTTTGAGGGTGCTGCCTGTTCCATACCCCCCCTACTCCTCATCTAGCCTTTTAGGGGTACAAACAATAGTAATTGGGGCCTAGTGTGGTTGTGTACGTGTGATATACATACACTTTTTTTGGATCATATTTTCTATTCCGCTATTTAATCAAAAACCTTTGGGGATCAGTTAAATTGGGGGATAGTCTGTGTTGGTACGTGTGAGAGAGATCCACCTTTCCAAGTTGTTGGGGTTCATCTCATACTTCTGAAGGTTTGAGGGTGCTGCCTGTTCCATACCCCCCCTACTCCTCATCTAGCCTTTTAGGGGTACAAACAATAGTAATTGGGGCCTAGTGTGGTTGTGTACGTGTGATATACATACACTTTTTTTGGATCATATTTTCTATTCCGCTATTTAATCAAAAACCTTTGGGGATCAGTTAAATTGGGGGATAGTCTGTGTTGGTACGTGTGAGAGAGATCCACCTTTCCAAGTTGTTGGGGTTCATCTCATACTTCTGAAGGTTTGAGGGTGCTGCCTGTTCCATACTCCCCCTACTCCTCATCTAGCCTTTTAGGGGTACAAACAATAGTAATTGGGGCCTAGTGTGGTTGTGTACGTGTGATATACATACACTTTTTTTGGATCATATTTTCTATTCCGCTATTTAATCAAAAACCTTTGGGGATCAGTTAAATTGGGGGATAGTCTGTGTTGGTACGTGTGAGAGAGATCCACCTTTCCAAGTTGTTGGGGTTCATCTCATACTTCTGAAGGTTTGAGGGTGCTGCCTGTTCCATACTCCCCCTACTCCTAGCCTTTTAGGGGTACAAACAATAGTAATTGGGGCCTAGTGTGGTTGTGTACGTGTGATATACATACACTTTTTTTGGATCATATTTTCTATTCCGCTATTTAATCAAAAACCTTTGGGGATCAGTTAAATTGGGGGATAGTCTGTGTTGGTACGTGTGAGAGAGATCCACCTTTCCAAGTTGTTGGGGTTCATCTCATACTTCTGAAGGTTTGAGGGTGCTGCCTGTTCCATACCCCCCCTACTCCTCATCTAGCCTTTTAGGGGTACAAACAATAGTAATTGGGGCCCAGTGTGGTTGTGTACGTGTGATATACATACACTTTTTTTGGATCATATTTTCTATTCCGCTATTTAATCAAAAACCTTTGGGGATCAGTTAAATTGGGGGATAGTCTGTGTTGGTACGTGTGAGAGAGATCCACCTTTCCAAGTTGTTGGGGTTCATCTCATACTTCTGAAGGTTTGAGGGTGCTGCCTGTTCCATACTCCCCCTACTCCTCATCTAGCCTTTTAGGGGTACAAACAATAGTAATTGGGGCCCAGTGTGGTTGTGTACGTGTGATATACATACACTTTTTTTGGATCATATTTTCTATTCCGCTATTTAATTTAACTGGGCCTCCATGCGAGACCTGTGTGCCTTGTTGCGCTGTTTTGAGTACTCCACCAACATGGCCAGTGGCAATGACGCCGTTCTCAGCTTAACTATCCCACTTCTATGCCTCCTTGAAAAAACAATTCGGGCGATGATGGAAGAGGATGTGGCACAGGATGAGGAGGAGGAGGAGGATGAAGAGGTAACATTTCCAAGGCTTTCAGGGCAGTCATTCGCAAGGGGCTCCGAGGGTGGGTTCCTGCACACGCAAACGCCAGGGACGCAATTGTCCAGCAGGGGCACAGTTCTGGAGGATGAGGAGGATGAGGAGGAGGAGGAGCTGGAGGAGGAGATGGAACCATGTTCACAGCAGGGTGGCACCCAGGCCAGCTCATGGCCATCACTGGTGCGTGGCTGGGGGGATACAGAGGACACGGACGATACACCTCCCACAGAGGACAGCCTTTCGTTGCCTCTGGGCAGCCTGGCACACATGAGCGATTACATGCTGCAGTGTCTCCACAACGACCGCCGAGTTGCCCACATTCTAACTTGTGCTGATTACTGGGTGGCCACGCTGCTGGATCCCCGTTACAAGGACAACGTACCGTCCTTAATTCACTCACTGGAGCGCGATCGCAAGATGCGCGAGTACAAGCGCACGCTGGTAGACGCCATGCTGCTGGCATTCCCATCTGACAGCGGGGCCACAGTGGAAGCACAAGGCAGAGGAGGAGGAGGAGGAGGTCGCCAATGCAACCAGGGCACCGCCAGCACCTCAGAAGGCAGGGTTAGCATGGCCGAAATGTGGAAAAGCTTTGTCAGCACGCCACAACAAACAGCAGCACCAGCAGCTCAGATGGAACGTCTTAGCAGGAGGCAGCATTTTACCAACATGGTGGAGCAGTATGTGTGCACACGCCTACATGTAGTGAATGACGGGTCTGCCCCCTTCAACTTCTGGGTCTCCAAATTGGGCACATGGCCTGAGCTTGCCCTTTACGCCTTGGAGGTGCTGGCGTGCCCTGCAGCCAGTGTATTATCTGAACGGGTATTTAGCACGGCTGGGGGCGTTATAACAGACAAGCGCAGCCGCCTGTCCAGAGACAATGTGGACAAGCTCACGTTCATTAAAATGAACCAGGCATGGATCCCACGGGACTTTTCCGTACCTTATGCAGAATAGCAATGGATACCGACCTTACCCACCCATTGTTCCATTTTTGCTCTTTCTCACTCTTTTGGGGTGTACCCTCATTTAACATTTTTGAAAAGAAGCAGTGTTGGCTACCTCGTCCTCCTCCTCAGGGCCAGATTAATGTAGGGGCTATTGGAGCTGCAGCTCCAGGCCCCTACCTTTTATATAGGCCCCGGGTTGGCCATATTCACTGTTACCGCTCTTCTGTCACTTGTAAACACAGAAGTCTGGCTTCTATGCTCGCTTCCCCAGGCAGCACCCTCAGAACCTCCCCACACAGCGTGAAGGCCGGACAAGGAGGGACAGTTGGCGATGCATGGATGTGTTTATGGGCTTCAGAGACAGCATCCCATGTTGAATTAGGCATGCATGGCTGCACCCTTCCTCCTCTGGGTGCATGGCAAGGCACGGCCCTTAAGGCCCTTCAAAATCCTCAGCACCAAGCCCATGATGCTGTTAATCCGGCCCTGGTCCTCCTCCACCGCCGCTTCCACCTACACCGCCCATAGGTGTGCGCAGCCTATTGCATTAAGGTGTGCACCCCAAAGTTGAAATACACATGCATGTGTTTGCCAGCAGGGAGAGTAATGTATCGGGGCCATGTACCTGTAGGCAAGGAGAAATAGAGCAGAGCAGGTCCCAGGGAGATCTTTCCCATCTCCTCACTGGCAATGCTATGTGCCCTAGGTGATTAGGGTGTGCCCAGGCACACCCAGCACACCCTGTGCGCACGCCTATGTCACCGCCACATCCACCACCACCTCAACCTCCCTCCTACTCCATATGGGCCTCGTCCTTCAGAGATGAAGAAGAACATTGTTTTATTTTTCTGTTTTTTTTTGTTGTTTTAAGTTATTTCCCTATCCACATTTGTTTGCAGAGCACTTGCCATGCTCTTAATTACGTTTTGCTGCCATTTGCAGCACTCTAGCCCTTTCCTTTGGTGTTTTAGAGCCATTTTAGTGCCTTAAAGTTCGGGTCCCCATTGACTTCAATGGGGTTCGGTGTCCGGGAAAAGTTCGGTAAAAGTCCGGGACACGGACCCGGACTTTTTTTTAAAGTTCGGCCGAACCCGTCGAACACGGACATCTAGGTGTCCGCTCAACCCTAGTCAACACGATACATGTGCACACATTTATCTCTATCACCATTGGAGTTTGTGTAGCGTTCTCTCTCCCTCTTACTGTCTATAGATTGAACCTGACACATAGTAGAGACTTACCCTTTGGAATTCGGAGGGCCAGTTCTGGACGGAGCAGATGTGTCTGCTCCCCTGATCTCCTTTCCGCCATCCCAGCTGTGTTAAGAGAGAAGAAAAAGTTTATCAACAAATGGACTCACGCTAACTGTAGGTTAGGCAGTCATGAAAACGCTCTAACACCCACTCATTACCCCTCCACATTTCCCTGAAAGTTTTATTTAGACTTTGATATGGTGGTGATGCAGATTTGTACAGTGCAAGCGTCATTCTACTGGGTGAAGCTTGTAGCGTTAAGGATACGTACTCCCTGCTTTTGTGCTGATTGTGTTTTTCGGATGTTTTTTGTGCCTCAGCCCTGCCTGTTCTAAGTGTTGGAAACATATCATTTTGGGAGGGCTGTGGAAAACTAATCAGGTTAGACTTACACTCTCTAGGTTTTTGGGGACAAGAGAAATAACAATCCTCCTTTTTACATGGCCCCTGTACACACCTCTAGGCACCTCCCTCCTGTTGGTTGACCCCACAGCAGGCAGCTTGCTATGGAGGCACATGAGATGAAGCCAAGCACCCTGTGCCTGTTCAGGCACTAGGCTGTGAGCCAGCCTTGCCCCCCTCCCTTCCGATGGTCTCAATGATTAGGAGTGACAGCATCAGGAGGCAATATTGGCATGCTGTCACCTCAGTTAAGGAGGAGGGGGAGTCTGTTCCAGACAAGTATTAGTGCAAAAATTTGGACAGTAAAAAATGGTCCCAGTAAGTCTTAGGGGGAATATGCACACCTATCACTTGGAATACTAATGCATAGAATGCATTCACATAAAGAACCTGCTGCCTTTAGAGCAACTTGAAGCCTGAGCGGGGACATACACAGTTAGCATTTCTCCACTTACTAAGTAGACACATTACTGGAAAAGCACACAACTTACCATCATCAGTTTTTTTTTTGGGCCCCCGAAGTTGATGGCGTGGCTGGCTCGGGAGAAACTGCACAAAAAGAACACAAATTGTGAACTGGAATGTGGTACATTACCGAGGAAGAGTATTTATGAAAGATTGACAAACACACATTTTCAGTGTTGACTAAATCAGGACATGATTAAATTACAATGTCCACAAAAAATTTACAAGTACAAAGCACACCATTTCCAATGTAGAGAAACTAACACCAATTTAGAATAGGGTGGCTTGAGATAACTTACAAAAGATAACATGTCCTGTAAAGCTGCCCAAAACCACCTTTCAAACATGAAGGTTAAGCAAGAGTGTTTCATGACCAACCTTCCTGTCACATATAGCAAAACTACACTTGCTTAGACTCCAACTTAGATTATCCTAGATACACATCATCCTAGCACACACAATTCATGTGAGAATCTAATTTTAGGTACTTACAGACTAGTTCAGGGGAGCCTGGAGTGGGGGAGGATGGGGGAGACCCTACATGGGGGGATGGTGTCCCTTCATGGGGGGATGGCGTCGTATCTCCTAGAAACACAAAGACACAAATACAATCCTTGAACCAAAGCTATTTGATAAAGGCACACAGAAAGTAGTTGGGAAACATTGAAGGTAGTAGTTACTTTGGACTGGGTAAGCAGCGGCCCCTCTTCCCCAGTCCTCCACAACTAACATCCTCAATGTCATCTGCTACATAACCCCAATGGCAAAATATATATATTACAGCCCTTAGATTTCCCAGGACACATTGAACACACAAACACATGTAGAATACTTACTTCCCATTTGAGGAGAGCCCAGGTCCTCATCCGGTTGAGACCAATTGGCCTCTTCTTGGGCACCAATGTGTTCCTGGCCCGGATCCAGGCGACTTGGCCCTGCCTGAGGCTCCTCTCTTGCTGAAGTTACATCAACCACAAAAGAAAACAAAACAAACAATCATTCCTCCAAGTTCGACCTAATACACAACACACCAGCACATCCACATTACTTACAGGGGGCCTGAGAAGGCTGAGCCTCCACATCCTGATCACTGGTTTCTAAAATAAAAGAAAAACATTATATATTATTTATGGACACAAATAGGCAGTAACCTCTCATCATGCTAGCACCATACTCAATGCCCCTACAATTCAGAACACAGAAGTGCACTTACACCAATGAGATGCATTGACCATGTTTTAAAACAGGAGGGCACCATGCAAATTAAGCGGGCGCCTAAGGCCTCACACCTACAGGGGCCTTGCGGCCAGTGGCGGAGCACCAACATTTCGAAGGGCGCAGTCAGGGAAATCTCCCAAGTAAAAGATTGCTTTCAATCCTCGGATCAAAAAGTTGCAGCAGTGTGCTGCAGTCCCTTCACTGCGTCTGCCAGGTGTCTGTTGTCCGCTGACACTTACTCCTCCTTCTCTGACTGGGGATTGGCCGTCTGATCATGTTATCCTAAGATGTGGAGGAATCGGTAGGTGTGTACCTGCACCAGTAGGAAGTGACTGGCCGGTCAACTCACTCTGCTATCATCATTTGTTGCTCTGGGAGGAGAGCTCCGCCCTGGACCCGGAACATACAGGTAACCAGGCCCAGACTTGATATTTTGCAGGCTGGTCATAGATTTGTTGTGTCCACTATGCAAAGGGGTTGAGTTGCCCAAGGGAAGTTGGAAGAGTCTGAAAATGGTTGGTGGAGGAGGAGGAGAAGAAGGCCCTGGGTGGCTGGGGGACAAGGAGAGGGCCCCTGGGTGTTTTCTAGAGGAGGAAAGATCCACAATGACGCCAGAGTCAATTGCCAAGGAAGAGAGTGGAGCTGAGCAAGTCCTGCCTATCTGACCTGAAAGCCAAACATGGTGTAGATGGAGCCCTTTGCCCTACACAATGACAGCACCAGAGGTGGAAGGTGAGTGGTAGCGGGTCTTTGACATTATAGAGCATATGGACTCTGTCCATTATTGGTAGTTTTGTTTGGAGTTGCCCTTTAGATGTTTAACTGTGTTGTTTTTGACCTGAGCTGTGAGGGACTGAGGTATGACAGCCCACTATGCTGAGACTTATAGTGCCCTAGAATGTTGAGGACTGAGGAATCCTTAGTCCCTAACAGAGGGCACTACAAGTCTTAGCATAGCAGGCAGTATTTCCTCATTCCCCTACAGAGAGGATTACAAGTCCAAGCAGGTAGCCTTCTGCAGTGGGACTTGTTGTGCCCTTGACTGTGGTGGACTGAGGAAGGGAAGTGTAAGAGGGTCTCTGTAAGCTCAGATGTATGGGGGAGCTTTGGGGACCACAGAGTTCCCTTTTACACCAGAGTCCCCAGCTTCCCCCCTCAAATAATGGTTCCCAAACTCTCCTTATATCAGAGTCTTCACACTTCCCTCTTACAGTGTAGTAAGTCTGGAGACTCCGATGTAAAGGGGGCTCTGTAAAATGTGATTAGAGATTAGAAATTTCTAACATTTTTATTTTCTACTTACGATCCACAATTTGCAGTTGCTCAAATGGCTCGCTGCCTCTGAATGCATATTGGAGTGTGGCCGTCCTCCTCCTCCCCTTCTTCACCAAAAGCACAAGAGGGTGCCGGCCGTCCGCTTTGGCTAGAAGCAGAAGAAAAAAAAGAAACATAAAAAATACGAATGTACATAGTAGTATTAAAGGTTGTGAAGAGACACTTGATGGAGGTAGGAAAGGTAGGAGCGAGAGGGAGGGGGGGGGGGGTGTTGGTATTAGTGTTGTTGCATAGCTAAACACATGTCCACCTACCCAAAAAATTGTAACCTATCTGGTCACATGTAATGTATATTTTTACTTACCGGAGATTTGCTCCACAGCCTTTAGCAGGAGCCTGGGTGAGCGCCTTTTGGCATCACTCCAGGCCCGCTGCAGATCCACTATCTCAGGCAGGAACATGAATCTCCGCTGCAGCCTCATCCGGGCACGACACATCATCTTGTGCTTTTGGTGAAGATGCGTATTAACTTTATCATACCCCCAGAGGAGGAGGAGCTGTGGAAAGAGCAGTGTATGTTTGAGTCCAAGTATGTCCAAAATAGTACAGTCTTCAAATAACATGCTAGGTCGTCTTTGAGATATTGTAGAACAAAGAATTCCATTTCTGGTGATACATATACATCGATGTCCAAATCTACCTCCATGACATAGGTTGCCCCACACTGGTGATTTCCTCTACATGATATAGCCATTTTCTCAATTGGCCTTTCATGACACACCCAGGGCCGCCATCAGGGGGGGACAGGCAGTCACTGTATTTACAACCTTATTGCTGTCCATTTAGCAGGGTGCAAGTAACTTTACACACATGTAGCATAGGTATCAACTTTTGTCACCATGTTAAAAGGACAGCAGTATGGGTAGCATTACAGTGACTGTTATTAGTCCAGGCTCACTAAACT
This sequence comes from Pelophylax lessonae, assembly GCF_965119305.1. Classification (NCBI taxonomy): domain Eukaryota; kingdom Metazoa; phylum Chordata; class Amphibia; order Anura; family Ranidae; genus Pelophylax; species Pelophylax lessonae. The sequence goes on from NC_138768.1 coordinate 356,267,260, forward strand.
AGCCAATGCTTGGAAAAGCAAGCCATGCAGATTGCTTTTCAGGTCCCTTTTAACACGAGCTGTCTGATTGGGTGTGGCTGTTAATTTTTGACGCAGACCTGATAAGCCCCTCAATTCTCCTTTATGGAGTGTTATATGTAAATGGGATTGCTTCATTTGAGATGCAGATTTAAACTGTGTATGGCCAGGCTGAAGGTACCCAAGTTGATTGGTCGATCACCTGGAGGACAACGTACAACCAGTCTGTCAGATTTTACACACACTTATCGCTAGCATCTCTTGTAGCCACTAGCAATAATCACTGTGTTTTCCTGGCAGGGGCAGCACCAGGAGAACACAATGGCTCCGCAGGAGGGTTTCCCCTGTCTGTGTTGATGGTGGAATCAAGGCAAAATGTTTTTCCTGCAAGCCACGGGACAAACAAAGATAGTT